>NC_030825.1:16908958-17606458 GCF_001704415.2 Capra hircus | reverse complement strand
TAAGGAAAATTTAGCCCATGTGTTTCTCATTATTCTTGATTCATTTGCACTTAACTCATCAAAATGTTGCTTTGCAAAAGCTGTTTGTTTTCCAAGAAGACTCCTGAGGTCCTTTTTTTGTACATTCGGTGCCCCAACCCTACCTCTTTTCTCTCCCTTCCTCTGTTTCCTTTTCTTCAAAGTGGCACAGGTTTCTTAGAGAGGAATTTTTGCCCCCAGCAGCAGATAAGTTGGCCTGTTACAGGAAAAGTTGACCTAAGTGTGGAGTCAAGCTTCTAGTCTAAGTATTATACTTGCATCCAGAAGAAATGTGTTGTTTTGCGTGGAAGGGTGATTTTTTATTTTCTTGACTAAATAAGTGTTAGGCGTGAATGAAGAGTGGTTGGAGATGTGAGCTCTGGAGTAAGTCACTTAGGGCTTAAGCCCAGATTAACCTCTTTGCATTTCATTTTTCTCCTCTGTAACATGGGGGTGGCAATGGTACCTAGTGCATACAGAAGTTATAGTGAGAATTAATTGATATACTATACACAAGGCAGTGACAAGGACACCCAGAGCATCACATCTTTTCTCGGTGAGATGCTCAGGATCTCTTAGTTACCCCAGAGATAAGTCCTCTGACCAGGATTCAAATACAAGTAATTCATTTCAGAGGTTAAACCCCAGATTCAGAGTGGGGAGGTTTATTAGTCAGCGTTCACTAGAGAAACAGAGCCAAGAGTATATGTATACAAAGAAATAGATTTAATTCAAGGAATTGACTCACATGATCCTGAAGTCTTGGCAAATTCAAAACCTGAAGTGGGAGGATGGCAGGCTGGAGATGCAGGGAAGCTTTGCAGTTTAAGCTGAAAGGCCATCTGCTAGAGAACCAGCCAGAGCTGATATTGCAGATGAATTTCCAAAAAGTCAGTGCTGCAGTTGAAGTCCAAAACCACTCTGCTGGGGAATTCCCTCTTGCTCGGGGAAAGTCAGCTTTCTGCCCTATTCAGGCCTTCAGCTGATTGAACAAGGCCCACCCACACCATGGAGGGCAATCTGCCTTACTCAAAGTCTACAGACGCATCCCTCTTCTCTATGTCTCACAGAAACCTCCAAAATAATGTTTGGCTCAATATTCATGGCTTAGACAACTTGACACACAAAGTTAATCATCACACAAAGGAAGAGAAAGAAGAGAAACCAAAAAGGTTTAATATTGTGACTGGAACTCCATCCCATTGGGGAGCTAAGAACTGTAAATCACACCCCAGAATTTATCCCACATGGAGGCACTGGCTGAGGGCTGATCCCATGTTGACATGGCCTGCTACTCATAGAAGCAGAATGGTTGTGGCAGCTAGACAAAGCCCTTATGGAAAGAGGACAGGTGCTGGTGGTTGGCCGTTGGTCAGGTATGTAAGGAAATAACCAGAAAAAGGAGCACGATGCAGATAGCTTCCTCCACAGGGTCCCCTCATCTTGAAGTATGGCTTTAATTGACACAGCCAAGACTTCTTTCTTGTCTCCCGCTTGTGCTTCTCATGATCCCAAAGTAAGATTGAAAATAAGGCTCAATTTTAATAGAGATAGGCCCTTAAGGAGACTCTGTGGATGTGCTGTAGATATTGAATTTAGGCAGAGAAGGAACAGGCACTACTCTTCAGGCAATTGGTATTGGCAAGAAGCATGCTTTATTAAAGATGAGTCCAATTACTCAAGTACAAATCCTGGCTCAAGAACTCGTGTGACCCTGGGGAGGCCACTTCATTTCCTGGGGCTTTCATTTACTTTGCTATAAGGAGATCACATGGCTGCCCACCCTGCTTCTCTCATGGTGTTAAATGAGGTCAAAAATGGACAAGCATGTGGTCACTGGCACTTCCTTTCCTCTTTGCACTTTGCATTTTGACACAGCTCTGGAATATTTCTTACCTACTTGGAGACTTGAGAAGTTTCCAGATAGCCTCTGAAAATTGCTTATTGGATGAATCACCATTCAAAGTGACAGTCTAGAAACTGAGATGACACAGTGATTCTGAGAAAGAAGACCTCTACAGCTCAGAATACTAGAATGCATTTACCAGAGATTTGAGCTCTTAAACTATTGATGTTGAGATTTAATTTTTCCAATATTCTATGTGAATATTTCTAAGTGTGTAGCAAAATCAAAAGAATTTTATAATAAACACCTGCATATGCACCACTTAGATTCTATATTAATATTTTATAACACTTGTGTTCCATATTTATCCTTCTCCTTATGCTGCCTTTCAGATATATTGATTTTCCATCTTGGGTTTTCTGAGTAGTCCTGGTTATATGTACTCTATACAGTGGACTCCATAAGCCATTGGAATGCATTAGGAATTCTATCAGATTTTATTCAAAAGAATTTCCTGGTTTTCTTTAAGATTCAGCAGTTACCTGAAAAATTCTCATTTAGATCCAGTGGCTTGATTGAAACGTGTAGTTGACCTAGTTACATTATCTGGTCCAACATTGCTAGTTCAGCTTGAGGACAATTAAGCTTAGAAAAAGTAAGTGGTCCTTGGTTTTGTAATCTATGACGCATTGAAAACTAAAATTGAGATATTCTGACCGCAACACAATTCTATGATCAAATAGCCTTTTAGTTCACTCTCTAGTCTCTTTAACATTTTGGTGCATTTAACTTGGTTTGAAGAGAAAATTTTTGACTCAAGTAGATTTTCATGAAAAACAGTCATTAAATACTAGTTTTATACTCCAAAGTTAAAATGTTCCTCAGCTATCCTGAACTTTCCTTTGCAACAGGAGTTGTGGGGAGAAAGCATTCTCATTTTACAGAGAGGGAAACTGGGGCATTAGGATGTAAACAACGAGTCTAAACTTGGGAGCTGGGCTTTCTTGAACCACCTTGCATGGGATTCATTTATTTATTAATTCATCAAATATTTATGATACACCTACTATGTGCACTGTTCTAGGCACTGACTGTAATGCCAACTTTTCCTTAGAGTTTAGAGAATGAAGTAACAATAATACACAAGTGAATAATTAACTTTTTTCATAGAGGCTATGAAAAAAAGTAAAGGGGGTTAATTACATAGCAAGTGAATAATTTGAAATAAATGACTAGTTTAGGCAGGAGTTGAAACTTTTTTAGAGGCTAACATTTTAATTAATATTCAAATGATGAGAAAAATAATCATTTATAAAGTGTGTAGAGGGAACCAACTGCAAAGGCTGACAATCTGAGCCAGCATTGAAAGGTTGATCCTATGAGAAGTAATGTCAGGAGTATGATAAATGATGCCAGGGGCAGCCTGTAACACATCTCCCAGTGACCCCTGTTTCCTAATATTCATACCCTCCCCTTTACGTGGGCTGGATTTAGTGACTCTATTCTAATGAATACAACATAGCAAACATGGTGTGATGCCACTTCTGAGATAAGGTTATAAAAGAATATCACTTTCATCTTGCTGGCATTCTTCCTCTGGCAATTTTTGTCAGCTTGTCCACATGGAGAAGGTTATCTGGGCAAGGAAAAGGGGGCAGCCTTTGGTCAATAGCCCACAGGAACTGGGTCCTGCTGATGACTATGTAAATGAGCTTGAAATCAATCCTTCCCCTGTCAAGCCTTCAGCTGAAACCTCACTCCTGACTTAACACCTTGATTGCAGCCTTGTGAGAGACCCTGAGACAGGAGACTCAGCTAAACTGGGCTCCTGATTCCTAAAAACTGAGATGAGAAATGTTACTGTTTTATGTCACTAGGTTTTGGAATAATTTGTTATACAGCAATAGAAAACTCACCCAGCTTGAATGAAGCATGAATAAGACGCACATGAGGCCTATGGTTCCCTGAAATAGGAAATTCCACCCAGGCAAGATGCAAGATCACTGGTATGTGGAAGTGCCTGAAATCTTGAGTTCAAGTCATTTACTTCCAAATATCTACAATCTGTACTTTGGAGCCACCCTCAGCATTTCCATGTACCTCTGAATGTTAGTTCTTATAAACTGGTTGAGAAGCAAGACCTATGAGATTCCTGTCTCATTCCCTTCCCTGCACCCCAGTAAAATCACAATGAAGCATTTTGTTGAACACCAAGGAACATTTTAAGAGGAAAAAAAAATATTTGTAGGAACAAAAAATCTTGATTTTGTGTGTGTGTGTGTGTGTGTGTATGTATCTATGTCCATGAGGTATGCATATGTGTGTGTGTGTGCGTGTGTGTGTGTGTGTGTGGTACCCATGTGTGCCCAAGAGGAAGGAATAGGTCTGTATACTTCCATGTTTTTCAAGCACATTTTGCCTGCTTTTCCAACTGCCATCCCTACCAGATGCTGATATGTAAATTCTGGCTACAGAGATGAGAAAACCAATGTGATACAAACAAATTTAGCTCAACAAGGCAGAGTCAAATTATCCCAAAGTCAGAAGTGACCCCTCACCTGAAGATCCAAGCATCACATATCATTTGCCACAGGGCTGCCCAGGGAGCTAGTTTAGCTCGACATTTAACAAGCATTTCTGGCTTTGGGATTGTTTCAATTACTAGACCATTCACATCTCAGCTGACGCACACAATGAAGCTTGCTCCTTGCCTGGTACATAATTTAAGGTAAAAAGAAAAGAGGGTGTGTTTCATCATGGTCTATCATATCTTTGTCTTTTGTTCTGGGAGGTATTTGCATACCTAAAGGGAAATGGCCTCTTTAATTTCTTTCCCTTCTCCTAATCAGCTGAGGCCTATTAAGAGGCGCTCTGTATCCTGTAATCAGACAATTTATACAGCATGCACCCTTAGGCAACAGCTATTATAAACAAGCTGGAGAAATCCTTTACAATAAATGATTAGCATGGGAAGACACCATTCATAATTAATTTTTTTTTCCGTTTTTGTTGGCAGATGGTCTGAGGCATCCAAGCATGGCCTATTGCCCGCATCCTTATTCTGAATAGAGCGGGGCAGCCTTGGGAAAATGCTGGCTTCTCAGCTAGCTCACTATAAAAAATAGCCCCCTGCCCCTCCTCCTATCGATGTTCAAGATTTGCTTGTAGAAGGTTTTAGGGAAGGTGTTTAATGGATCACATGACTGTAGCCACTGGTTATTGATTTCATGGTAGATTGGTTGCATTAGGGCCTCCATTCGCCATCCCCACCATTTTCCATGTGACTTTGTCCTGCTCTCTCACTCAGAGTCTGGACCCTGCCATGTGACGTGCTTTGATCAAGATCGTGTTACCAAAGGTGATGCACAGAAGGCCTGAATACAACTTGTGGCAGCTGGACATGGTGCCTCTTACTCTCTAATGTGGCCAAATGAACATGCCCAGGCTGGCTTGGTGGATGATGAGAAACACATGAAATAGAGCCCAGTGATACTGCTGTTCACACAAACTGCTCATCTCAGCTGAGACCTTTCTAGGTGGGTCAACAGCCATTCACCCGTCCACCCCCACACATATGAGTGAGCCCAGCCAAGATCAGATGAGTCCACTCCAGGTTAACTGAACCTTGCAGCCTTGTTAAAAGTTTATCATTGTTTATCACGGAGGTTTTATGGGTTTTAATTATATAGCATAATTGACCAGTATATAATTGATACAATACCCAAATTGGTAAATAATCTTTTTGGAAAAACAGGACTTGGAAACCCGTAAGTCTAAGTCTTCCTGTATTGGTGAAGATTATGTTCCTCATGAGAGAAATCCTCTCCAACTGATAGAGTTAAAGTGGTTTTGGACCAGCTGTACGTACCTGTAGATACACACATGTATATACACACAGACACCTCAAGGAGTCAGGGAGAGAGTCTGTTAAAATGTCACCCATGGATAGACTTAAAAAGGGAATAGGATTTTCCCATGTTCATCTACTTTCCTATTATTCTTCAACAGAATTCTCCTAACTCCCTAATACCCAGGTGTTCACTTTACTTTTTCTTTTGTTTTTAAGGTATTTTTCAAGCTTTACTGTAGTATGAATGACAAATAATATTGTAAGATATTTAAAGTATAGATTGTAATGATTTGCTATACCTAGACATTGTGAAAGGAGTCCCCTCATTGAGTTAATTAACATGTCTATCACCTCACATATTTACTTTTTTTTTTTTCTGGTGAGACAATTTAAGTTCTACTGTTAGTAAATTTTAATTGTACACTATAGTTTTATAACAATAGTGACCATCTTTACATTAGATCTTCAGACCTTATTGGTCTTATAACTGAAAGTTTGTACCCTTTTACAAACCTTTATTTCCCTCACATTTCTCACCTCAGCTTGCAATCACATTTCTATTCTCTGTTTATATGAGTATATTTTTTAAAAAAGGTTCCACATGTAAGTGACACCATGCAGTATTTGTCTCTCTCTGTCTGGCTTATTTCACTCAGCACAACCACTCAAGGTTAATCCATGTTGTCACAAATGACAGGATTTCCTTTTTTAATGCTGAATAGTATTGATGTTTCGTTATTAATTCTTGATCCGTTCATCCATTTATGGACACTAGGTTGTTTGCATACTGTCGTTACGATGAATAATGTTGCAATGAACATGAGAATACAGCCATCATCAAGGTTATGATTTTGTTTCCTCTGGATGTATACTCAGAAGTATAGTCATCTACTTTACTCAGAAGTAGAATTGCTGAATCATATGGTAGTATGTTTAAAATTTTTTGAGGAACTCTGGATTCTTTTTCCATAGTGGCTGTGTCAGTTTACCTTCCCATCAACAGTACACAGTATTTCCTTGCCAGCATTTGTTATCTCTTTTATTTTTGATAATGAACATCCTAACAGATGGAAGGTGATACCTCATTGTGTGTTTTCATTTGTATTTTCCTGATGATTAGTGATGGTGAGCTCATTTTCATGTAATTTATCATTTGTATGTCTTCTTTGGAGAAATAGCTATGTAAGTCCTTTACTCATTTTTAAGTTGGGGTATTTGGGGCTTCTGCTATTGAGTTGTACCAGTTCCTTGGGTATATGGATACTAACCTCTTATCAGATATGTGGGTTGAAAAATATTTTCTTCCATTCCATAAGCTGCCTTCTTATTTTGGTTGACGGTTTCCTTTGCAGTACAGAACCTTTTTCATTTGATGTAGTCCTACTTGGTTATTTTTACTTTTACTGCCTTTGTTTCTGGTGTCAAATCCAAAAAATTAATGCCAAGACCTGTGCCAAAGAGCTTATCCTTTGTGTTTTCTTCTGGAAGTTTCATGATTTCAAGTTTTTCATCTAAGTCTTTAATCAATGTTGAATTGATTTTTATGTATCGTGTGAGAGAGAGGACCAGATTCATTCTTCTGTATGATTGAAGAGACTATCCTTTCCCCTGTTATATATTCTTGGCTTCTTTGTTGTAAATTAATGGACCATATATGTGTAGGTTTATTTCTGGGCTCTATTTTGTTGCATTGATCTATGTCTGTTTTTATGCCAATACCATACTGTCTTAATTATGGCTGTTAATATAGCTTGAAATCAGGAAATGTGTTCCTGCCAGCTTTTTCTCAAGATGACTTTGGCTTTTCAGAGTCTTCTGTGGTTCAATTTTAGTTTTAGTTTTTGTTTTTTTAATTGATGTGAAAAACACCATTTAAATTTTGATAAGTATTAATTACATTGAATCTGTAGATTGATGTAAGTAGTATTGACATTTTAACAATATTAATTCTTCCAATCCATGAATGTGTAATATTTTTCCATTTATTTATGTCTTTTCAATGTTTTTCATCAGTGTCTTATAGTTTTTAGTGTACAGTTCTTTTACCATCATAATAAAATTTATTCCCAGGTATTTTTATCTCTTTTGATGCATTTGTGAGTGGGATTGCTTTCTTAATTTCTTTTTCGGATAGGTCGTCTTTGGTGTATAGGAATGCTACATATTTTTGCATATTGATCTTATATCCTGTGACTTTACTGAATTCGTTGATTACTTTTAACAGGTTTTTTTTTTTATGTCTTTACAGTTATCTGTATACAATATCATGTCATCTGCAAATAGAGACTATTTCACTTCTTTATTTCTTACTCAAATGGCATTTTTGCCTTTTCTTGCCTAATTGCTCTGGCTAGGACTTCCAATATTATATAGAATAAAAGTGGCAAGAGTGACCATTCTTGTCTTGTTCCTGATCTTAGAGGAAAAGCTGTCAGCTCTACCCCATTGACTATGATGTTAATTATGAGCTTGTCTTATGTAGGTTTTGTTAGGTTGAGGTATAGTCCTTTGATTCTCAGTTTATTGAGCATTTTTTATCACAAAAGGATTTAAATTTGGCAAGATGCTTTTTTTGCATCTATTGACATGATTGTATAATTTTTATCCTTTGTTTTGTTACTGTGGTGTATAATCTTGATTGATTTGAACCATCCTTGCCTCCCTGAAATAAGTCCCCCCCTGAGTATTGTATACAATCATTCAGTGTAGTGTTGAATTTGGTTTGCTAGTATTTTGTTGAGGATGTTTTCTTCTGTGCTTATCAAGAGTACTGTCCTGTGATTTTCTTTTATTGTAATGTCCTTGTCTGGTTTTGATATCTGGGTAATACTGGCCTCATAAAATGAGTTTGTAAGTTTTCCCTCCTCTTCTGTTTTTTGGAAAAGTTCAAGAAGGATTGGTGTTAATTCTTCTGTAAATGTTTGATGGAGATCACTAGTGAAGCCATTTGGTCCTAAATTTTTTATTTTGGGGAGATTTTTTTATTATGGACTCAATTTCTTCACTAGTAATTGATCCGTTCATATTTTTTATTACTTCATGTTTCATCTTGGCAGGTTATATGCTTCTTGGAGATTATCCATTTCTTCTAAATTGTCTAATTTATCAGTATATAATTGTTCATAGTAGTCTCTTGTGATTCTATTTCTATGGCATCAGTTGTAATGTCTCTTTTTTTATACTTTTATTTATTTGAGTTCTCATTTTCTTCTTAGTCTAACTAGAGTTTTGTATATTTTATTTGTACTTTAAGAAAACCTTGCTCTTAGATTCATTGACATTTTCTACCATATTTTTAGTCTCTAGATCATTTACTTCCGCTCTGATCTTTCTTTCTACTAACTTTGGGCTTTGTTTGCTCTCCCTTTCTAGTTTCTTGAGGCGTAAATTTAGGCTGTTTGGGATCTTCTGTTTTTCTTAATGTGGGCATTTATCACTATAAGCTTCCCTCTTAGAACTGTTTTTGCTGCATCCCTTAAGTTTTGGTATATTGTGTTTCATTTGTCTCAAGGTATCTTTTGATTTCTTCTCTGGCCCATTGGTTGTTCAGGAGCATGTTTTTCAATCTCCACATATCTGTGACTTTTCTAATTTTCTTCTTGTGATTAACTTCTCATTTTATACAATTGTAAAAAATATGCTTGATATGATTCCAATTCTTTAATTTAATTTAATAAGACATTTTTTTGTGTGTGGCCTAGCATATTATCTGTCCTAGAGAAGTATAGTTTAAGTCCACAGTTTCCTTATTGATTTTCTATTTGAATGGATATTGTTGAAAGTGGAGTGTTGAACCTCTGGTATTATTTGTACTGTTTTCCCTTTCAGGTCTTTCAATATTTTCTTTATATATTTAGGTGCTTCTATGTTGGATACATAAATATTTACAAATGTTATATCTTCTTGATGGGTTGACCCCTCTATCATTATATAATGACCTCCTTTGTCTATTGTTACAGTCTTTTGGTTAACATCTATTTTGTCTGATGTAAATATAGTTTTACTCTTTTCTTTTGATTTCCATTCTCATAGAATTTATTTTTACCTCCCTTCACTTTTATTCTGGTTTCCTCAAAGCTGAAGTGAGTCTCTTGTAGGCAGCATGTAGTTTTAAAATCCATTTAGTCACTGTCCAGCTTTTGATTGGAGAATTTAGTCCATTCATACTTACAATATTGATAGGTTTAGAGCTGGGCTTCCCAGGTGGCACAGTGATAAAGAACCCACCTGCAGGAGACTCAGGAGATGGGGGGCTCGTTCCCTGGGTTGGGAAGATCCCCTGGAGGAGGGAATGGCAGGATGGGGAACACGTGCGCACCCATGGCTGATTCGTGTCGGCATATGGCAAAACCACTACAATACTGTAAAGTAATTAGCTCCCAATTAAAATAAATTTTAAAAAAGGAGGGAATGGCAATGGCTCCAGTATTCTTGCCTGGACAGTCCCATGGACAGAGAAACCTGGTGGGCTACCGTCATAGGGTCACACAGAGTCAGACACAGCTGAAGCAACTAAGCACTCATGCGCGCACATATATGAGCACGTGTGCTCAGCCATGGCTGATGCTCTGTGGCCCCATGTGTTGCAGGAAGGGGGACCCCTTCCAGGGCCCGAAACTGGGCTCTTGTCTGACATTCAGAAATGAATTGTCCGAAGAGACGCATGTGCTGGCAAAGCAAGAGATTTTATAGGGAAAGGGCACCTGGGTGGAGAGCAGTAGGGTAAGGGAACCCAGGAGAACTATTCTGCTGCGTGGCTTGCAATGTCGGGTTTTATGGTGATGGGATTAGTTTCCGAGTGGTCTTTGGCCAATCATTCTAATTCAGAGTCTTTCCTGGTGGCGCACGCATTGCTCAGCCAAGATGGATGCTAGTGAGAGGGATTCCGGGAAGTGGATGGACACACGGTGTCTCCTTTAGACCTTTTCTGAACTTTTCTGGTTGGTGGTGGCTTATTAGTTCCGTATTCCTTATCAGGATCTCCTGTCATAAAACAACTCATGCAAATGGTTACTATGGTGCCTGGCCAGGGTGGGTGGTTTCAATCAGTGTGCTTCCTCTAACACATGGACTGTAGCCTTCCAGAATCCTCTGTCCATGGGATCCTCCAGGCAAGAATGCTGGAGCAGGTTGCCATTTCCTACTCCAGGGAATCTTTAAAGCACAGGGATTGAACATCTGTCTCCTGCATGTCTCCAGCATTGCAGGCAGATTCTTTACCACTGAGCCACCAAGGAAGCTCTTTTATATGCATTAGCCTTTGGTTTTATACAATTATATGTCAGACTGCAATGATTCTACATCTTAGTCTTTTATGTACAAATTCATCAGGGTAAGTTCATGGTACTGATTGCTTGCACAGTGCCTGGCACATAGTCAATGCTTCACATCTATTTATGCCTCAGTTGAAGTAGGATTGGAGATGTATTGGTGAGATTTTAAAAAGTGTTACCAATTTCTTCTCAGAGTGAAAGACTCAAGGTTGCTCTGTCATCCCTTTCCAGAAATGTCTTCAAGAAACTTTAAGTTCCTTCTTGATCAAAGTTGATTTAACTGTGGTCATACCTGATGGCAGACAAATCATATTTATTCATTCAAACATTTAATAAATACTTAATAAGCCCCTTCTATGTAAAGAAGATCCTATTATCTAAGTATAAATAGCAGAATGTAAAGACTTCTGAGAATAATTTCACTTAAAATCAAAGACTAAAATTTCATAAAAGTGAAGGAAACGAAATGGTCTCATTGGGTCTATATCTTGAGAAAGGAAACAAATTATTTATTTTACATTTCTTAAGTGTCAATAATAAAAAAAATTTCTCTAACTTTTAGAATGAACAAAGAATGAATCAAGGTACAGGATTTTTGATATATATGTATTTAAACAACACTTCTTTTCAAACCACTGACTTTTCTTGAAATGCTATTAAAAAGTCACTTTTGGAGTGAAAATATTTGAGAGCTTCATTGGATTCTCCAAAGATGTCTATTAACTCTTTGATATGTAAATCATTATTTTGAAACAATTTTCTTGATACCATTTATTGTTGGTATTCTCTTTGTTCATTGTTAAATGGTCAAACTCTGAAAATCCTTACAGTCTTTATATTTTGTCTGATACAAATATAGCATTTACCTTTGGTATCTGGATTCTAAAATCTGTCACCTGTTAAGCTATTCTTTTTTTTTAATTGAAGTATAGTGGTTTTACAACATGAAATTAGTTCAGAAGTATAGCACAGTGTCAGTATTTTTATAAATTTTGTTCCATTAAAAGTCATTATACTTATATGCAAAGTGTATCATGGGAAATGCGACTGAATGAATCACAAGCTGGAATCAAGATTGCCCAGAGAAATATCAACAATCTCAGATATGTAGATGATACCACTCTAATGGCACAAAGTGAAGAGGAACTAAAGAGCCTCTTGATAAGAGTGAAGGAAGAGAGTGAAAAAGCTGGCTTAAAGCTCAACATTCTAAAGACTAAGATATGGCATCCAGTCCCATCAGTTCATGGCTAGTAGACAGGAGAAAAGTGGAAATAGTGGCAGATTTTTTTATCTTGGGTTCTAAAATCACTGCGATGGTGACTGCAGCCATGAAATTAAAAGACTCTTGCTCCTTGGAAGAAAAGCAATGACAAGCCTAGACAGTATATAAAAAGCAGAGACATTACTTTGCTGACAAATGTCCATATAGTCAAAGCCATGGTTTTTCCCGTCTACGAATGTGAAAGTTGGACCATGAAGGAGACTAAGCGCCAAAGAATTGTTACTTTCGAATTGCGGTGCTGGAGAAGACTCTTGAGAGTCTCTTGGACAGCAAAGAGATCAAACCAGTCAATTCTAGAGGAAATCCACCCTGAATATTCATTGGAAAGACTGATGCTGAGACTGAAACTTCAAAACTTCAGCCACCTGATGCAAAGAGCCAACTCATTGGAAAAGACTCTAATGCTGGAAAAGATTGAAGGAAAAAGGAGAAGGCAGAGGCAGAGGATGAGATGGTTAGATACTATCACCAACTCAATGGACATGAATTTGAACAAACTCTGGGAGACAGTGGACAGAGGAACCTGGCAAGCTACAGTCCATGAGGTCTCAAAGAATCAGACAGGGCTTAACCACTGAACAATAACAAAAGTTGTTACAAGATAATGTTTGTATTTTCCTATGATATAAAATGTATCATTTTTACCTATCTATTCTATACATATTAGTTTGTATCTCTTAATCTCATACCCCTAATTTGTACCTCCCCTCTTCCCTGTTCCCTCTGGTAAGCATTATATTGTTTTCTGTGCCCGAGTCTGTTCTATTTCACTATATACATTCACTTACATTATGTTTTAGATTTCACATGTAAGTGGTATCACACAGGATTCATCTTTCTCTATCTAACTTATTTCATTAAGCATAATATTCTTTAGATTGATCCACATTGCTGTGAATGTCAGAATTTCATTCCTTTTTATGGCTGAGTAATATTCCAGTCTATTTATATACCACATCTTAAGCTATTGCCCGTGGAGTAAATGTTGTTTCTGAGGATATAAAATTCACTTCTCTTATAAAACCACTCATCATTTCTTGTTCTGGAAGATACTGCTTATCAATTTGGACAGTGTCTCCTCTCAGATTTGGGCTGAAATTTCTTAAAATGATTCTGTAGGCAACCCCTACCAACTGATCAGAGCTGCCATGATGATGAAACCTACTCTAATTCTATTTGCTTTTATGGTTTGTACTTCACAAGTAACCTTTGATGTATTCTCTCTCCTTTAGTAGCATTTGATAATGAAGCACTTGATTATGTTGTTACATTCTTCTTCTTTTTTTTTATTCATATGATTTAAACATTATTTCTCCCAAACAGTATGCCCAGGATGCTTGGACTGTGTTTTATACCACTTTGTAACCTTCTCAATGTCAAGATGGTACAGACTAGGTGCTCAATAAAGGCTTGGTTGATTAATTGCCTAAAGAACTAGGATTAATCACCTGAAGGATTCCTTATTTGATTAACCCAAGGAATCCAATACAATGTAAGGCTGGGAACAGATTTGCTTATGGGGAACTAACCAAGGAAAGCTTGGGACTGTGACTAAAGTCAATCTGCAGCGTTTATTACCTGCTCAAAGTTTGTGAAGACCTTTACTGTAAGCACTGGAGAGTTTCGATAATTATCATGAAATCATGATAATTACTCTCATGGAGTTTAAAGGTCAGGATTGGAGACAAGAAGAATATGCGTAGTCATTCAAAACTGTAGAAATATACAAGTGCCTTGAAGGTAAAACACTGAGATGGATGGAGTGAGCTAACTTCACAGCAACCATACTTCACAGCGGAAGGTGGCAGTGAAATGAGAAGTTATTCCATAAGAAGAAATTTAATGCCAATGGATTAGCAAGTCTTCTGTTGAATTCACAGTGTCATATTTGATGGACCTTTGACTTTACATGAAATTACTGATGCATGAATATAGTGACATTTTCCACCTTGGCTATTCCCTTTTTATTCACTTATCCTAGCTTGTCATAAATGCTTCCTCAGGCTTTCATGTTTTTCATGATTGTTGGCACTGGTTTTCTAGTGATGGAGCATCTTGGACTGAATACGTCCTTCACCTCTGGACTCTTATGCCTGACCCACTTGATAGCCTGCAGTCTGTGAAGCATTTCCCCTCCCCTTCTCCACCCAGATGCATTCTCTTGAGAATCACTCTCAATGTAGACAGCTGGTGGTACCTGGGAATTTTCATTCCTTGTGGGTCAGCTCTTAGCCTATGACTGACCTGTATGTGAAAGCCCAGATGTCCTGACTCTTAACAGGAATTCACTCACTCTCAAGCATCTCCCTGAAGGGTTAGTACAAAGTTAAGACTTTATCTGAAGTTGCACCCTAATGTACATTCTTTTCCTTTCCTGTCCTGTTTCCCCTACTTTCTTAACAGTTTCTATTGGGAGCAATTCCTTAATCAATCACTTACACGTAAATGTCATGCTAGGGTCTGCCTCTCGGAGCTCCAGCCTAACACAATTGGTGCTTATCAAAGCATGATCTATAGGCTGGGAGCCTTCCTTTTTAATTTTTTTTTTTTTTTTCTGCCTTTCTTTGGCCATGCCATGTGGTATGTGGGATCTTATTTCCCAATGAGGGATCGGACCTGTGCTCTCTGCTCTGGAACCTCAGAGTCTTAACCACTATACCGCCAGGGAAGTCCTAGGAACCTTCTTAAAATAGCAGATTCTAAGTTCCTACCCAAGACATTCTAGAACAGAATCTTGGGGGACTGGCCAGAAAAGCTGTTTTTATAACAAGGTCCCCAAATGAACTTTTACATTTTTTGTAAACTGTAAAATATTGATTGAAAAAAGAGAAAGTGTTAGTTGCTCAGACTGACTCTTTGTGACCTCATGGACTATAGACCATCAGGCTCCTCTGTCCATGGGATTCTCCAGGCAAGAACACTAGAGTGGGTAGCCATTCCCTTTTCCAGGAGATTTCCCAACCCAGGGACTGAGCCCAGGTCTCCTGCAATGTAGGCAGAATTTTTACCCTCTGAGCCACCAATGAATATTAAACAAAGCTAAAGCTTTGTTTATTATAGAGCTGATTATTTTAAGCAGTATACATCAAATATTTGGGCATGGGATTAATAAGGTGGAATAAATATCCTCTAACCAGTCTGTTAAATGAACATGTGATCCAACTCCAGAACTGACACTGATGTTTCATACTGATGGCATTTTTATTTTGTGTCTTGTCTATGCATAAATCTCAGAAACATTATTTTTCCCTTTCCAATAGTAATTGTTTTTTTTTTTTTTTCAGGGATTTCACTCTGGAAGTCACCAAATTCCATAGTTTTCTATTTTATTTTATGTTTTAGAATATCTTGAACAATGAAATTCTTTACCGGGAAAAATAGGCAGAAACTCAATATGCAACCCAGGTAAACCCAGAGTTGTACTGTTTGATGCAGAAGGGGCAGGTAGGACCCGACCTGCTTCAATTCAGTTCCTTCACACTGCCCTAGCGCTACAGGAAACACTATTGAAAAACAACTGGCCAAGCCCCAAATTTCACTTTAGAGGTGGAGAAACTCAAGCCCTAAGAGCCTGAGGACTTGCCCAAGATCAGGTAACCTGTGTTGAGTGGTACTTTGTGTGAAATGTAATTTTCCATATTCTCTGATCAGAGCTGCTTCCACTAACTCCTATTAGTTATTGAAAGGAGATTAATTATCCTGTTATCTCAGGGGCCTCTTAGAAATCTGTTTGAGTAGAATAGAAAAAGATAAATGGGCTTCCCCCCCGGCTAGGTCGCTTGCTGGGTACTCTTGTGGACTCAAACTTCTGAGACTGGAAAGTAGTTTCATCTTGTTTGATCTATTCACAGGAGTATTAAACTAAAAGTATCTGCATTAAGTGCTTTTTTCTTTTTTTTTAAATTTTCTGATGCAGTAGAAAACTTACATGAAACCAGTTTTTAGAACTCTATGAAAATAGTTAACTGGGACTAAGACATAGCAAACAATCAAACCCAACAGCAAGAACAACTAAGAAAGACTCCACTTATTTGTCAAAGCAGCTGATGTCAGAGCCCGTTGTTTCCTGTGAGTTAGCTGTTTCTCCCAATGCCCTAGTGGGTTGTGTCTCCATCCATTCTTCTCATTCTTTACCCGACTTTCTACTACAGAGAAAAGTCACAGTGGGTCAGCCCTGAAGAGAGCGTCCCTGCTGATTCACTGTAGCTTTGTCTGATCATTAGCCAAACGAGGGGACTTCTTTCTTGCCATAAGCTGCTGGAGGTTCAGATGGGCTGGACTTTACACAATGGCTTCATTCCTGAAACAAACAAATATTCCAGCTGGGCACTCAGGGATGTAGAAACAGTGTCTCTCTTGGCTGACTCAGGATGGGGGGCTATTGTCTTTGGGGATAGGGAAGATGGAAATCAAGGGAGGCCTCAGGGAGTAGGAACAAGACCTAAGGTAGCTCTGGACCTCAGTAAGGCTTTCAGGACCTATCCTAAGTCCTTGGATGGGCTACCCACTGGGTGTGGGCTTTTCCTGGACTCAGCCCTGCTATCCTTGGCCTTTCCTTCTCTTTAAAAAAATCTGATTCATTTATTTTTGGCCCTGCTGGGTCTTCATGGCCGGGTGGGCTTTTCTCTAGCTGTGGTGAGCAGGGGCCACTCTTGGTTGTGCTGTGTGAGCTTCTCGTTGCGGTGGCTCCCCTCGCTGTAGAGCGCAGGCTTTACATCGCACGTGTGTGGCACACGGGCTTCCCTGCCCTGTGGCATGGGGGGTCTTCACGGACTGGGGATCAAACCTGCGTCTGCTGCGTTGGCAGGGGTATTCTTAACCACTGGACCACCAAGGAAGTCCCTCGGCCTTGCTCTCTTCCTCCTTCCTACATGCATTCCTGCCCTGCTTTGTATTTTTCCTCATGGTATCCACTTCTTTAAAACTTTGTCTTTCTGGGTGGCTCTTCAGGGTACAGCCTCTGTGCATATCTTTGGACCTTCAATCCAGTTTCTGGAAATAAAGTTTTATTTCAACATAAACTTGTTTTTCACAGAAGCCCTCAGTGAAATTAAATGTCCTTTTGGAAAACAAACATTATCTATTTGTGGAGTTAACCATTTTGATGTGGCTAGAAGCAGGGCATGTGGATACTCTAAAGAAGTCTTGGATGGCTGGTTCCCAAGTGGGAGGCTGTTTGGGGAGGGATGGAGTGGGAGGTTGTGGTTAGCAGTTGTATGCTTTTATATACAGAATGGATAAATAATAAGGTCCTACTGTATAGCACAGAGAACTATATTCAATATCCTAGATAAACCATAATGGAAAAGAATATATATAATACATATATATATAAAGAGTATATATACAACATAAATATAAAGACATATATGTATATACATATATATGTGTGTATATATACATATATGAAGAATGTATATATATGTATAACTGAATCACTTTGTTGTACAGCAGAAATTAACATAACATTGTAAATCAACTATGTGTTTGAAAGTGTTAGTCGCTAAGTTGTGTCTGACTCTTTTGGACTGCATAGACCCTAGCTTGCTAGGCTCTTTTGTCCATGGAATTCCCCAGGCAAGAATACTGGAGTGGGTTGCCATTCCCTTCTCCAGGGGATCTTCAATTGTGCTTCAATTTTTTTAAAAAGAAGTCTTGGAGAGCTCTAGAACATGGTTGACAAGATGCCTGAGTGTCTGGGATGCAAAAACAAGCCCTGAGGAGGGTCTTCAACAAAGGAAGTGAGGGTTCAAGAATAAAAATTCCTGGATTGAGAGGCAAGAGACCCCAGTTCTAAAATGAACTCCTCTGGGCTTCATAAACCGAGGAGATGTTACTAACTCTCCTGTAAAAATTCTGCGTGAGGAGTGAAGGGTGGGCGTCCTCTCATCTGTCTCTTTCCCCCATGCCCTTCTGTGATGAGGAACGTTTGTCCCATCGCTTTGTGAGAGCAGCTCTCACATCCTTAGCTCTGCCAGACTGAAAAGATTTTCCAACTGATTACTCACTGGGTACCAAATGCCAATCAGTTTAGAAGTCTCAAATAAGGCATCCATTAGAGCAGACAGAGGCTGATTCGTGGCTCTTAAAAGATTGTCCACCCACATGAGGAAGCTTTTTTTTGAGCAGAATTCATCTGAAAGAAACACTCCATTGGCCTAAGCTTTGGTCTTTTCTTTTTTATGAAAGTGAGAGTCTAATCTAAGATATAAAAGGGTCTGGAGAAGACCCTGCTTGACCTCGCAGCTCATGGATTTTGGTGGAAGCCTGGGTTTTTGCTTCCTGATCCTAGAATAACTTTGTTAATTAGGTCCAGGTCTGGGGCTTGACTTACTTATCATGTGAATTACTGGAGATTGCATAAAAGAAAAATTCACTTAGCATCCCCAAGAGATGGGGACTTTTGTTGCAAATGGTTTACTCTGGAGGTTGTTGAAGTTTAACATCATGATAGGAGTGAGGAAAGAGTGTGGTGAACACAGAACCTAGAGCAGAGAAATGGGTTTCCTCTTTATGAGACAGAGCAGCACCAGGCTTCATGGGAGCCTGAGCAGGGAAGCATTCTGTAGTTTGCTGATTCCTCCTTTCATTAGCAAGAAGGCAGTTCTCTCAGCCTGAAAAAGTGCCAGCCAGAAGGAAGAGGTCAGCCTGAAACTCCAGCTTCGTCCAGCTCGGAATAAAAGTCAGTCAAGGAAGTTCACTGTTGCAAAGATCCTCAAGGTCACTGTTTCCACTTCCTATCTGACAGAAACACAGAAAGTAAAGGGACACCACTAAAGCCATATACCCATCTTTGATGGGCCCAGGGCTAGACCCACAAAGTGCCTTCTAGTGAAAATGTGTTTTTGTTTTAGATTTGAGAAAGTCAAATCTCTGATTCAAGAACCCAGGAAAAGAACCAGCCTCTCCTGACTGAGTTATTGTGGAGTAAAGGAAGAGGGAACAAATGCCCCAAGAACTCCAAAGCCATCAAGTTGTGTTTTTTCCCAGCCTTTCCATTAGATGCGGTGGTGTGGAGGCAGCCAGCTTGCTGCAACAAGTCTGTACAACAAGTTCTAAAGCAGTGTGAATGCCAGAAATGTTGAGTAATATCATGTTTTCAACTTTCTATATCTTTAATCAAGACACGAAGTAGGGTTCAAACTCATTTCCCCCAAAAGAGGACTTTGTGGGCAATCCAACCAAGTCAAGACAAATGTTAGAGGCCCATTTGAGCCTCAGAGATGACTGGACATCAGAAAGCACATGGCCCAGGATGCCTTTGAGCCAACTCGGCATGACAATTCTATCAGAGTAGTTTTTCCATAGTCTTTGACTCCTTCCAGTCTCATATCTCAAGGCTTCATTGCTGAAGAAGACTTAGGTTTCCTTCCCTAGTACCAGATTGAAAAATCCCACGTAGGTCTGCCCAACATGGGTCATTTACCTATCTCATTTCTTTGATGAGCCTGTTTTGGACCAGTTCCGGGCAAATGGGAGCTTCAACCATTTCTCACAGTCCCTCAGTGTTCTCCTGTTTCCAGAGCCTTCCATTTCTGAGGAAGCCTTCATATTTAAGCATTAGAACAGGAGTGTGGAAAAGTTTCTCACAGGTCTATCTTGGAGAGTTCTATGAACAGGAGGAGGTTGAGTGCAGTGATTGATTAGCAATGCCTTCCACATCCTGGGAAGGTGGAGCAACGACATGCATGCCACCCATTTGTCATCTTTGTGTAAAGGACCTTAAAGGATCTCAACCCAAACCAGGGACACAAGGTACATCAGATAGAGCCTTGCCTTCAGAGTCAAGGGAAAAAGGCAGATAATTAAGAGATTTATTACAACAGAGTGACAAGAGCCGACTCTACTGATACACACAGGAAGGGAGCAAGCACAGGAGAATGAACCACCTTTCTTGTGGCATAGATACATTTTGATTATCTACTCCGAAGGAGGGATAGAGAAAGAATTACATTATTTCTATTTTTCTCTAACATTTACATCTCTAATTGTGTGTGTGTGTTTTTTTTTAAGATTTTTAAATATGGATCACTTTTAAAGCCTTACTGAATTTGTTACAATATTGTTTCTGTTTTGCTTTTTTGGCCATGGAGCATGTAAGATCTTAGCTCCCAGACCAGGGATCGAATCCACAACTCCTGCATCGGAAGGCAGAGCCTTAACCACTGTACTGCCAGGGAAGTCCCTCTAATCATGGTTTTCTTGAATTGGCACTGAAATGATAATACATTGCCCAGCCAGATCAGAGTTTATCTAGTTCTCTCTAGGAGATGAGGGGGTGCCCGCCCCCTGTGATTATTTTCTATAAATGAAACATTTGGAGTTACTGATGGTTGCTGCACATATTTCAAATTTATGTTTTAAGTAATACTCTAATGAAGAGGTTAAAGATAGGAGGACAGTGACATTATAACCTAACAAATTGTTTCTCATACGCTATCCTTTTCCCTCATCGGAAATCAGACATGGGACCTTGAGAGGTCTCTGAATTCTGGAGCCTAAGAATCCTCATTTCATGGCTACTTTGATAAAGTAATTGACATGGTTCGAGCCGGCACACAGTGTCTGGAACATACATGAGCCCAAGAAAGGATGCTTAGAGAATGTCAAGTCATCCATAAACCCATGTATAAGAGAGTTGGCTCTTCAAAATCTGTCAGATACACAGACTGGAGGCCTAGATCAGCCTCACTAACTTACCCCCAGGTAATGGTAAATCTATTGCTGAGCCTGGGTTTGATGTCTTCTGGTTCAGAATCTGACTTCTGTAAGCTCAGAAGCAAGATAAACCAACTGGTTTCTGATCTGCAGCCTCAGTGGACAGACAAACATCCATCCTGGCCAAATCTTCCCCTTTCTGCACTTTGGCCATGTTGTAAAAACACATGAATCCTTGCTGGTTGGCGGTGAGGTGCAGGACCACCTCGGTCCCACAGCTCCCAGCTGTCTACCACTCAGGCTGGGTGCAGAGCTCCCAAGAGTGCACAGAGTGAGAAGGAGGGGGGCAGTGGGCTGGCTGAGCCCGTGTGTAATGAGCACAGATCAGAGTCCCTCACCCTGGGCTTGGCCCAAACCACCATGCATTTGGCCCTGGGCCCATTTCCCCTTAAAATTTTAAGCCCATGAGTGTTTTCAGGGGGATTTAATCTTCATGTTTTGTATTCATTGTTATTCATTTGCATTAGGTCATAAAAATGTTGTTTCTAAAGAGATGGTGGGTGGCCAAGAATACTTTATTTTTTTTTAATTCTTCTCCTTCCTCCTCTTTATAAATCTTCTTTCTTAGGAAAAGAAATTATCCTCTCCTCCTTTTTATTTATCTGAATATTTAAGACCAAATGTCTCAGCTTGCTTGGAAGTTAGTATCCATTGATCTTGCTATCCACTAAGTGACTTCTTTCAGGGCAAAACCTGAAGCAACTGTTCTATTTCAACATTTGTTTGAATGTTGATGCCTTCACAGGGTACATTTAGGATAATGGTACTTATCAGAGTGTAATATTAGTCATCTGGATGACTCACACCGAGGGGTGGGGTAGAGCAGATGGCTGGAAGGGTGCTCTTTAACATAGAGTTTCTGGAAATTTGGGGTTAGAGTGCGTGTCTTTAGACGCTGGAGATCCTAAGAGGTTTTCCTACAGACTTCATAGCCCTGGACTCAAAATGCAAACTGGCCCTTGTGACTGTCTTCTGGACCACTGCCCGGTATGAGCACCTGGAAACTGACCAAGGCACTCCTGCATGCATGTAGAGGGTAAGAAGGGGAAGACTGCACCCCCTTCTAGCCCCACCCTGCCCACTGCAAGGAGTGAAAGGGAAGGCAAGGCTGAACAAAGTCCAATGGCTAACATGGTAATCACATCCTCCAATAAATGGCATCCTTCAATTGCCTTAAAAAAACAAACAAACAAAAACTCCTCTCTCCATTGGGAAGGAGCTAGGAAGGAAGAGAGAGACAGCTAAATGCAGGATGCCCATGACCTTGGCACAGAGGGTCGGGAGAGCTCTCTTCTCCCTTGTGTCTATTGTGTCTAATTTTCTAACGTGTTTGTTTTTCCCCAGGGAAGACAAGCCTATACTTTTTTTTCCTCTTCTATCCTCACAGCACATAGATCCAGGTCCCATAAATGAGGTGCTCAATCAAAATTTGATTATATTGCATATCACTTGAATCCAGGGATTTGGACCGGTACCAGTCCATGGCCTGTTAGGAAACAGGCTGCACAGTAGGAGGTGAGCGAGAGAAGCATCATCCGTATTTACAGATTCTCCCTGTCACTCCCATTATTGCCTGAGCTCTGCCTCCTGTTAGATCAGCAGGGGCATTAGATTCTCATAGGAATGTAGACCCTGCTGTGAACTGCACATGCGAGGGATCTAGGTTGCGTGCTCCACCACCACCCACACCACCCCCACCACCCCCACCACCGCCAGTCCATGGAAAAACTGTTTTCCATGAAACTTGTCTCTGGTGCCAGAAAGATTGGGGACCACTGCTTTAGTCTGTCTCCTGGAAGATAAACGGAAGCACATGGTTTTAAGATCTGAGTTGTTATTTTAAACCTGGGACTTGAGCTCTTTTCATGCCGTAGTTTAATTTCCACTGGCTTGTTTTATTTTTAAACTTAAAAAAAAAGTCTTTAGTGACTTTGTTACAACATTGCTTCTGTTTTATGTTTTGTTTTTTAGCTGTGAGGCATGTGGCATCTTAGCTGTACAACCAGGGAGCGAACCTGCACCTCCCTGCACCTCCCTGCACTGGAGGGTGACGCCTTAACCGCTGGACCACCAGGGAAATCCCCACGTGGGTCGTCTTAGAGATGAACTTCTCCTTCTACTTGCTTTATTGTGAAATGGGGAAAGAATTCTCCTATAACTCAGGAGACCTGCATCAGAGAGTTGGTGCTTCCTGACTCCAGGGGCTGGGTGATGGCAGCAAGACACTTAATTTCTCTGGGACTCATTTTCACCCTCTTTAAAATTAAAACCCTATAACCACAGAAGTTTAAAGGTCACCTAGCTTCATTTGCTTCATTTTGTAGATGAGCAAATGAATTAATACTTAGACTACCTAGAAACAGGAAGTAGGCATGGCAGGTAGGACATAGATCCCTGGGTCAGCTTGTGAAAGTGAGTGAAAGTCGCTCAGTCGTGTCCGACTCTTTGCAACCTGTGGACTGTAGCCCACCAAGCTCCTCTGTCCATGGGATTCTCCAGGCAAGAATACTGGAGTGGGTTGCCATTTTGGGCTCAAATCCCACCTGAGTCAATTATGGTAGTGTGACTTCAGGCAAGTTACTTAATCTCTCTTAGCTTCAGTTTCTTAATCTGAGGAACAGGATAACAGTAACAGTACCAATCAAGCAGATTGCTAAGAAGACTCAGTATGTGGATAGAGCTTAGAATAGCATGACAAGGAGTAAGTAAGCATCAGCTTTTTAACAAATATTTATTTATGTATCTATTTGGCTGCAAGTGGTCTTAGTTGTGGCATGTGGGGTTTTCTATCTCTGTTACAGCATGTGAGATGTTTAGTCATCACATTCAAACACTTAGTTGCTGCATTCGAAATCTGGTTCCCTGATCAGGGAATGAACCTGGGCACCCTGCATTGGAAGCAAGGAGTTTTAGCCACTGGACCACCAGGGGAGTCCCTGTAAGCATTAGCTTTGATTATCGACTCAAGATCAGGTACTCTGTGTTCAGCTACTCAATTGTGTCTGACTCTTTGAGACCCCATGGACTGTAACCCGCCTGACTCCTCTGTCCATGGAGTCTTCCAGGCAAGGATACTAGGTTGGGTTACCATTTCCTGTGTGCTATGTACCAATCATATTGACTTGGAATTAGAACCCCATCTTCTGAGGGCCACTGTTCCATTTAGATCCATCTGGTGGAACAGTTTTAAAATACTTATGTCTGGACCCCAGTACACATCAATGAAATCAGAGAGAGAAGGGGCCTGGTAATTTGTATTTTTAAAAAGCTTCCTCAAGCAATTCTAGCATGTAGGTAGGACTGAGAACCTCTGCTGAGAACCACTTATTACCTTTAACTATTTCAGAGGATTTTTTTGTTTGTTTGTTTTGGAGAATCAGGTAAAATATAAAATCTTTATGGGTCAAGTTAACTGTTTGGTCTTTTTCTCTTGCAAGGGGCCTGAGTTGCTTTCCATTGCTATTCTCACTTCAAGGATGTGAAAAATACATTTTTTCTATTTTCTTCCTTCCTTGCAAGCCTCTGCTGGGGGCTGAGCACAGGCGCACTGGGACTTATTTCAGAAGAGCCAGAACAGCCCCCCACCCACTACCTCTCCCCCCGCCCCCCCCCCACAACAGGAGAGACACATCTAATCCCTCTAGTCATTATCATTTTAATGTACAAAATGACATTATGCCGAAAAGAAGGGGTTCATAAATGATATCTGATTTTAGAAAGTTTTCCAGCCATTGTATAAATGACAGATCTATAAAAGAAGACTGAAAATGAATTTCAAATTAAAAAAAAAATAATTCTATGTTTTTATGGCAAGCTTAAAAAAATCCTGAGAACAAAATGTTTCTGGGGAGGGTGATTCAGGAGCCTGCTGGAGCTGAGCACTGCCTGGCGGGAGGCAACGGACTCAGACCTGGTGGGGAGGTGGGGGTCTGTCCAAGCAGGAGATGGTTACCCACCTGGTGAGGCAGAATCCAGAACAGCCCCAGAGGCCTGAAGAGGAACAGTGCCAGTATCTCCTTGGAGGAAACAAAACGTGTAGGGCACATTGGAAATGATGGCTTACAGTTTCTCTGACAGCCTGGAGGCCTAGATGCCGCTGATGGATGGAGTTATACCATGAACTTCTCCACACTACATTTGCGGTGTGGATGGAGCCGAATTGTGGCTGCTGTGGTTTAGTTGCTCAGTCGTGTCCGACTCATTGCAGCCCCATGGATCATAGCCCACTAGACTCCTCTGTCCATGGGATTCTCCAGGCAAGAACACTGGAGTGGGTTGCCATTTCCTTTTCCAGAGGATCTTCCTGACCCAGGGATCGAACCCATGTCTCCTGCATTGGCAGACAGATTCTTTACCATCTGAGCTACCAGGAACGCTTGAGGATTGGATGGAGCAGAGGAAAGCTGAGCAGTGTTCCTCTTCTACTTGCCTCCCTGACCCCAAATTTCCATCAGGTAAGAGAAGCCTCTTGGGAGAAGAGTTACCCTGAGAGGGGCCGTCTCTTCACTGAGAGTCAGGGATACTTCAGCTTGTGTGATGGAGAGGGTGGTCCCAAGGGAGGTCAGTTTGCAAACCAGGACAGGGAGGCTTCCGAAAGAGGAGGAGGAGAAGCAAGGTAGCTGATACCCTGAGTTGGAGGGTTGGAGAAGAGGCCAGCATTGAAATCACAAGGACCCGGATGCTTTGGTGAAGTCCTGCAATGTCAGTGGCCTGGTGGGTCTTCAGAGATAAGGAAGCTCTTTCCTGAAGCCAGGAGGCATCCTGGTTTCTAGAACTGGCCGGGGGTGAGGGTTGGGGGGTAGGGGGTGATGTGCAGGGAGCAGTTAACCAACCTATGGCTCCATCTGTAACTCAGTTCCAGGAGACTGAGTCCAGTAGCTGCAGTGGCTGTGGGGTTCTGACAACAGAGTTGCCCTCTCCCCACTCTGGGCAGTGTTGGAGTGGGTCAGGCACATGGAAACACCCCCAAGTGACTTAGAGATGCTAGTCAGCTAAACCAGAAGTCCTACTAAGAGAGTGAGGGTGGGGAAGGCAAGAGGGTGGGCCTATGAATTTGTGACGGGGGCTTTAAGAATGGGTAACCCAATTTTTCCCCATAGACTGGCTCAAGTGTTGATTCCATCTACCTAGTTTCCTCTCTAATCCATTTGGTCTCTTCATTCATTCAACAAACTTTAGCCCCAGTTCTGTGATAGGGACAGAAAGAACCAAGAAAAACTGAGAGCTTTCTTCATCTCCTGTATTCTGGTCCTGTATGCTGGCAAAAGCACTGGGGAGAAGCTCATGGGTTGTTACACTCTCCTGTCTTCACCTCCGTCTCTGATGGCTTCTTGCCTCAGGTGGCTCCCCACCTGCATGCCACACCAGCCCAAGACTCAGACTGTCACACCAACACCTCCTTGGCTGGCTTTCAGTTTCTGCAAGCCAGGAGTCCTGCATAGTGGGTGAGCATCCTTTACCTACAGGGTTCTTCTTTAAACCCATTCCCAAAGACAAAAATGGCCTTAGATTCTACAAAAGAAAGGTTATGGAGCCAAGTCCATAAGAAATACTGCCTGTTTCATTCTCTTCTTGGAGTCACTTCATAAACCCTGACGGACGTAAGACTTCGGTGTTCTGGGGGTGATAAAGTCTTTTTCATTTTGCTTAAAGCTAAACAAAACTCACCAAGCCTGTGTGGCCACAGGAGCATTTACTGTTTCTGCAGTAAATAAACAAAACTCCTTTTACAGAATGCTTTTCCTTACTTGCAGTGTCCCATGTTAAATGATTTGGAAATATTTCTCTCACTTTGAATTCCCACCCATGGAATCCTCTTCTCATTCAGAACTTCTAACCACCTCTGAGCAAAACATTCAAAATTGCCACAGTCCAGGTGAACCATAATTTTGTAGCCTCACCTTCCATCACACCCCATCAGCCACACTACCTGTGGCTGCTATAAACACAGCCTGGACCATCCAGCCTTGAGACTTTTGCTCAAATCTTTCCCTCTGCCCATCTCTCCCTATTCACTCTGTCCATCCATCAGGGACTCCAGAAATAGTCATCCTCTGATGTTCTTGCATCCCCTGACCTTCGCCTCCCAATTCCATTGTAAGGTTTTGTTTCCTTCTCTCAAGTGTCATAATTTTCTCTTTGGTGATTTGCATGTGTGTCAGTCTTGCTCACCATCTGGAGGTCAACGAGATAGAGATCCCATCTCTTCCTTCTCCTTGTCCCCCTTCCTCGTGTGATTTTCTCTCCTGTCACCTCCACCATCTCTGCTTTGTCCTCCTTCCCCTCCCCTTCTCCCTCTTCCCCCTCACTCCTTTTCTTCTCTTTCCCTTTGACTTGCTCCTTCTTTATTATAAGTACCACTTTCCACCACTGCTAGACACTTTACTTACACTATTTCATTTAATCCCAATAGCAGTTACAATACACAGAAGCATTATCTCCATTTTACAGGACCCCATGAGTCAACTGAGGTTTGGAGCATTCATAACCACATGTTGAGTAATGAGGCCAGCATTCACATCTCAACTTGTGGGATGCCAGAGCCTCAACTCATCCCCAAATACAGTCTTATAGGATCCCCCACAGCCCTGATCATGGGCTTTTGCAGCCCTGATCCACGGGTGTTAGGCAAATGTGTGCTAAATGAATGAACAGATGTTGAATCATCAGGGCCATTTAAAATATCTTAAAAATAGCCAAGGAGGGTAAGAAAATCAGATCATTTGGGTCCAAGCTATTTGTGCCTCTGAAAATTGCAGCGAAAGCATCTAAACAGCATGTTTGTTAGTGGTCTGTGGGTTAATTAGTAGGTACGCGCTTGCTCTGCTGGAAATGAGACCTCATTATCCTGTCTTTTTTATCTCAAGTCTGACATTTATGAAAGGTGAGCAGATAGCTTATCTGTAAGAGCAGCCAGCCACGGCGGGGCTCCTGCCTTGACAAAAATACTTTAAGTGTTTGTTTTCCTGAGAGTCTACACTGTTGGCCTTTTTGGCAAGACTTTCTTGAAAACATGACACTCGGGTTTGCAGATGGGAGGGAGCGATCTGGCAGCTCCATCAAAGCTGCAGAAAGGCAGGGACTTCTCTCTGGACAGTGACCTCTCGGGCCCTGATCCAAGGGCTGCCTTTCTGCCTTGAAACCCTTGAGCGGCTAAGGAGCAGGACGCTGCTGCACATCTCACTGGGCACGCTCTAGGTGCATGTCTGAATTTAGGAGGGGGTCAAGTTCAAAGGCCCTTGGGGGGCTTGAACAGGGAGTAGGTCAGACCATGACTACCACTTACCTTTTGCTGCCTGGCTGGACCACCCTAGCACTTTTTCAGAGGAGTCTTCAGTTATTTTTCTTCCCCAAATTGGAAGCTCCCCCTTTTCTTGTCTGAGCTTCTAGATAACTCTACCCAAGAAGCAAGTTTTTGAAGCTAAGGATAATGGTAAAAATAGGTCACATTTATTGAGTATGTATTTTGAGCTTCATGAAGGCTATGCATTCCCCCAGCAATGACATGAAGGAAAATAATTACGCCAATGGTAAAGCCATAGCTGCCTCTTGGTCTGGTGATATTCCCTCATGTGAATATTCATTGGAGGGACTAATGCTGAAGCTGAAGCTCCAATGCTTTGGCCACCTGATGCAAAGAGCCAACTAATTGGAAAAGACCCTGTTGCTGGGAAAGATTGAGGGCAAGAGAAGAGGGGATAACAGAGGATGAGATGGTTGGATGGCATCACTGATTCGATGAACATGAGTTTGAGCAAACTCCAGTAGATGGTGAAGGACAGGGAAGCCTGGTGTGCTGTAGCCCATGGGGTTGCAAAGAGTCTGACACAACTTAGTGACTGAGCAACAACAACTCATGTGACTAGAGCTATCAAAACTCATCCAACTGTACAACTCAAATGCTTGCAGTTCCATTGAGTTTTTCATTGTTTTGTATTTTAGAAATTGGAGTATAATTGTTGAATGGGTGCATTTTCCTGCACCTAAATAATACCTCCATAAAGTTGATTTAAAAATTGCATGATGGACTTCCTTGGCAGTCCAGTAGTGAAGACTCTGGCTCCCGATGCAGGGGGTGTGGGTTTGATCCCTAGTCAGGGAGCTAAGATCCCATATGCCTCTCAGCACTGCCAAAACCAATTTAAATGTTACATAAACACTCACATGCTCTTCCTGCATGCAGAGCTTCCTGGGTGGCAAAGCCTGACTCTCAGAAGCTTTATGTGTGGTGTCCCCAGGGCTCCTCACAATAGCCCTGTGCGGTCGGTGTTATCAATATTGCCACCAAGAGAGGAAGGCGCAGGAAGGCAGAGAAGTTGCCCCACATCACCTTGCTATGAAGAAGAACAGCTGGGATTTGAACTCACTTAGCCAGACTCTATTGCTTTCACGAGCTTTCTTGGGTAATGAAACCCACTGAGAAACTGCAGGAATCGGTGGCTCCTAGGGATCCTGTTAATAACTTCTGCCCTGGATAAAATGTGCTCATGAAAGAAGTAACCAGTGGTTTGTCATGTCTGTCTGTCTGTCTTTGTTGACATGTCCCTGGTGCCAGATACTTAATAGTGGCTCAATAAATCCATGTTAAATGGAGTGAATGGGCCGCATCTCAGGTGGCAGGGTAAGCACGATGGTTAATTTTACCTGCCAGCTTGACTGGGCTAAGGAATGGTCAGATAGCTGGGGAACATCTCTGGCTATGTCTGTGAGGGTGCACCTTTCATGCATTCATTCCATGAAAGCTCTATTAGGTAGGCACTGCTTTTCATTTCTACTTTGTAAGGGAGGAAAGTGAGAGATGGTAAGATTAGGGAACTGGTCTCCTTTGAGGCTGACGCTAGCTGTGGGCCAGACCCCACCTCTGGAGGCTGCCATGGTTAATTTGCCTTTTTCCCCAGGTTAAAGGCCACAGTGCTTTTTAGTCTTTGGGTGCTAAGGAGGAGGAGTGGGGCTACAGGAAGAAAAAAAGGGGGACCCCATGAAAAGGAGGATGGTCCAGAGCTGGAAAAGAAAGCAGAGACCCCCTGAAGTCATTGGGAACTCTGAGAAGAGTCTGAGTAACAAAGAAATCCTTAAGAGAAACAGAATCTTTGTATTAGGAGATCAAAACTAAATAGCCATTCCCTAGAATCCAAACTCAGAAACTGTCTTTCTCCATAGAGGAGGAGAATTGAGGTATTGATTGCATTTATTTTCTCATGACACAAAAGGTAAATGAATCCTTTTAGAGCAGAAAACATTTTTTATTACATTCTGAGTAATTTCCTTTGAAAAAGAAAAACATTTTTTAAAGCCACTAGCAGTAAAACTAGATTCACGCCTCCCCCTCCCCACCCCACATCTTAGAAAAGAAAGTGTGTCATTATTCATGCATAATCTGATTCCCAATGATTCCTTGTTTACAGTTTGTTTTTTGTATTTCCTTATGTAAGCAAGAATTAATACACTCAGACGTGAAAGAAATAAACTAAATTATTTTTACTGCTTCTCTTTAGGACATACAATATGTCTTCTTTAATTCTCAGTGACATGCAAAACAGTCAGAGAAAAACACAAATAAGTACCTATGGAAACAAAGAAAACTATCTGTGCTGCTGGGCCTGCCTTGTTCTCCTGCTCCCCTGACCCCGCAGCAGGGTCAGGCAGGTCTGGGACTCAGTCTGAAGCTGGTCTACCCCATCCCTGTGCCCACAGATCCTAGTTCACCCTGGCAGGCACTGTCGGTGAGCCTGCCAGCTGAGCTGTAAGCAAAAGAGCATCCAGATGTGCAGGCTGTCTGCACATCTGGGGAGGGTAGCTGCTTGTGGGGAAGAGCCCCAGTTTTTCTCAACCTTTTCTATTTCCAACCTAGAGAGTGGCTGGCCAACCTTGAGGTGCACGGATAACCTGAAGATTGTATCCATGGACTAATTTATCTGCTAGTTTATCAGAGGATGGATTGAGATTTCAAATCCCACTTGCCCCTTTTAAAAGCCTCCCAGGTTAGCACACAGCCTGTTTAAATTTAAGGTGGACCTCATGCTTCCCTGGCAGCTCAGCTGGTGAAGAATCTGCTGGTAATGAACGAGACCCTGGTTCAATTCCTGGGTCAGGAAGATTCCCTGGCGAAGGGATAGGCAACCCACTCCAGTATTCTTGGGCTTCTTTGGTGGCTTAGATTGTAAAGAATCCACCTGTAGTGCGGGAGACCTGGGTTTGAGACCTGGGTTCGATCCCTGGGTTGGGAAGGTCCCCTGGAGGAGGGTATGACAACCCACTCCAGTATTCTTTCCTGGAGAATCCCCATGGACAGAGGAGTCTGACGTGCTACAGTCCATGGGGTCGCAAAGAGTAGGATACGACAGAGTGACTACGCATAGCACACCATAGTTAGACTACTCAGAAAGCAAGCATCTCCTAAAATTTACAGCACGACCTCCTCTTCGGCTTCACCCTGAGACTCCTCCCTGTATAAAGGGACTCCAAGTTGCATGTGCATCTTTCCTTTTTCCAGTACTGGTTTCCTGGTGAGCTGAACACCTCACATTTTGCTCACTGACATTGCAATAGACAATTCTGTATATGTGATATCTGGTTAGAAGTATGTTTCTCTCTTTTAATTCTTGTGTCACCTATGACTCCTTTGCAGCTGCCCTCATTGTAAGAAAAATATTGAAGCCTTTTTTTTTTTTTTCTCGTTTAATGCAGAGATGAAATAGATAGCATATCTTCGGTAGAGACTAACAAGTGTGGTAGTAACAAGGCTGTAAGTTTGACCTTATGAATCCAGAATATGATGGCTGCTGGGAACTTGGGGCCTCCTGTCTCCCTGGCCCCGACTCCTCATCCCATCATCCCCCTGTGCTCTCTTTGAAGAGATAAACTTGCTTTATTTGCACTCCAACTCAAATAAAGTTTTCTTCCCTGTCATCTGTTAGTCGGTCTTGGCTCAGAGGACAGTGGACCTTACACAGCTAGAGACCATAGTGAAACTGAAATGAAACAGGACAGCAGCTCAGTGAATCTTTACCAGGTGCCAGACCCGGCTCTGAGCCATCACCTACTCCTCCCCCCATCCCACCCTACCCCACCCCTAGAATCCATCTTGATCAGGTGAGAGGGGTCTCTGATCTGGGCCCTGCATGCATGCCTGAGTATATCTGTGCATGTTCTATAGGCTCTGCCCTGGCGCTTTGCAGACCATGCCTCTCTCCATGGTGAGGATGTTCTGAGACAATGGATATGCCCATCAGGAACTCATGAGGTGCCCAGAACCTCAGGATGTCCTGCCTGCACACACCAAGCAAGAGGCCAAGAGAAGGCGAGCAAGATGGAAATCACAATTTTTTGAAACCTAACCTCAGAAGAGATAGCTCATCATTTTTTTTCCCCATATTCTACTCATTAGAAAAAAGTTACTAGGTTCATTCCATACCCATGGAGAGGGCCTAAATAATATGAGGTGGGGATCATTGAAGACCATCTTAGAAGCTACCTAATGTATTGAATTTCTAGTTAATGGGGTCAAGTTGAAGCCTAACCTCATAGCCATTAGGATTCTTATACTGATGTGGCAAAAAGCAATGACAATGTTGTATAGACATGATGTACATATAGACTCTCCTGCAGTCATTAGCTTTCTTGGATCATGAAGCCCACTGAGAAACTATAAAAACTGGTGGCTCCTAGGAATACCAGGGAGAAGGCAATGGCACCCCACTCCAGTACTCTTGCCTGGAAAATCCCATGGACGGAGGAACCTGGTGGGCTGCAGTCCATGGGGTCGCTAAGAGTCAGACATGACTGAGTGACTTCACTTTCACTTCTCACTTTCATGCATTGGAGAAGGAAATGGCAACCCACTCCAGTGTTCTTGCCTGGAGAATCCCAGGGACAGGGGAGCCTGGTGGGCTGCCAGCAAAGGGGTCGCACAGAGTCGGACTGAAGCGACTTAGCAGCAGCAGTAATACCAGGGGCATTCCAGAGATCAGGGGCGGCGGCCGAGAGGAGCAACCCCACGTCCAAGGAGCAGTGGCTGTGAGGGCACAGGAGGGCCTAGAGGAGCTACTCCATGTTCAAGGTCAGGAGGGGTGGCGGTGAGGAGATATCCCTCATCAAAAGTAAGGAGCAGCAGCTGCACTTTGCTGGAGCAACTGTGAAGAGATACCCAAAGTCCAAGGTAAGAAAAACCCAAGTAAGATGGTAGATCTTGCAAGAGGGCATCAGAGGGCAGACACACTGAAACCATAATCACAGAAAACTAGTCAATCTAATCAACTAGGACCACAGCCTTGTCTAACTCAATGAAACTAAGCCATGTCCTGTGGGGCCACCCAAGATGGGCGGGCATGGTGGAGAGGTCTGACACAATGCGGTCTACTGGAGAAGGGAATGGCAAATCACTTCAGTATTCTTGCCTTGAAAACCACATGAATAGCATGAAAAGGCAAAATGATAGGATACTGAAAGAGTAACTCCCCATGTCGGTAGGTACCCAATATGCTACTGGAGATCACTGGAGAAATAACTCCAGAAAGAATGAAGGGATGGAGCCAAAGCAAAAACAATACACAGTTGCATAGAAGTTACACAGGTGATAGAAGCAAGGTCTGATGCTGTAAAGAGCAATATTACATAGGAACCCGGAATGTCAGGTCCATGAATCAAGGCAAATTGGAAGTGGTCAAACAAGGGATGGCAAGAGTGAACATTGACATTCTAGGAATCAGCGAACTAAAGTGGACTGGAATGGGTGGATTTAACTCAGATGAACATTATATCTACTACTGTGGGCAGGAATCCCTTAAAAGAAATGGAGTAGCCATCGTGGTCAACAAAAGAGTCTGAAATGTAGTACTTGGATGCAATCTCAAAAATGACAGAATGAACTCTGTTTGTTTCCAAGGTAAACCATTCAATATCACAGTAATCCAAGTCTATGCCCCAACCAGTAATGCTGAAGAAGCTTAATTTGAACAGTTCTGTGAAGACCTATAAGACCTTTTAGAACTAATACACAAAAAAGATGTCCTTTTCATTATAGGGGACTGGAATGCAAAAGTAGGAAGTCAAGAAACACCTGGAGTAACAGGCAAATTTGGCCTTGGAATATGGAATGAAGCAGGGCAAGGGCCAATAGAGTTTTGCCAAGAGAATGCACTGGTCATAGCAAACACCCTCTTCCAACAACACAAGAGAAGACTCTACACGTGGACATCACCAGATTGTCAATGCCACAATCAGACTGATTATATTCTTTGCAGCCAAAGATGGAGAAGCTCTATACAGTCAGCAAAAACAAGACTGGGAGCTGACTGTGGCTCAGATCATGAACTCCTTATTGCCAAATTCAGACTTAAATTGAATAAAGTAGGGAAAACCACTAGGCCATTCAGGTATGACCTAAATCAAATCCCTTATGATTATACAGTGGAAGTGAGAAATAGATTTAAGGGACTAGATCTGATAGACAGAGTGCCTGATGAACTATGGACAGAGGTTCGTGACATTGTATAGGAGACAGGAATCAAGATCATCCTCATGGAAAAGAAATTCAAAAAAGCCAAATTGGCTATCTGGGAAGGCCTTACAAATAGCTGTGAAAAGAACAGAAGTGAAAAGCAAAGGAGAAAAGGAAAGATATAAGCATCTGAATGCAGAGTTCCAAAGATCAGCAAGGAGAGATAAGAAAGCCTTCCTCAGTGATCAATGGAAAGAAATAGAGGAAAACAACAGAATGGGAAGGACTAGAGATCTCTTCAAGAAAATTAGAGATACCAAGGGAACATTTCATGCAAAGATGGGCTTGATAAAGGACAGAAATGGTATGGACCTAACAGAAGCAGAAGATATTAAGAAGAGGTGGTAAGAATACACAGAAGAACTGTACAAAAAAGATTTTCACAGCCAAGATAATCACAATGGTGTGATCACTCATCTAGATCCAGACATCCTGGAATGTGAAGTCAAGTGGGCCTTAGAAAGCATCACTATGAACAAAGGTAGTGGAGGTGATGGAATTCCAGTTGAGCTATTTCAAATCCTGAAAGATGATGCTGTGAAAGTGCTGCACTCAATATGCCAGCAAATTTGGAAAACTCAGCAGTGGCCACAGGACTGGAAAAGGTCAGTTTTCATTCCAATCCCAAAGAAAGGCAATGCCCAAAGAATGCTCAGACTACCACACAATTGCACTCATCTCACACACTAGTAGAGTGATGCTCAAAATTCTCCAAGCCAGGCTTCAACAATACATGCACCATGAAATTCCAGATGTTCAAGCTGGTTTTAGACAAGGCAGAGGAACCAGAGATCAAATTGCCAACATCCACTGGATCATGGAAAAAGCAAGAGAGTTCCAGAGAAACATCTATTTCTGCTTTATTGACTATGCCAAAAGCCTTTGACTATGTGGATCACCATAAACTGTGGAAAATTCTCAAAGAGATGGGCATACCAGACTACCTGACCTGCCTCTTGAGAAACCTATATGCAGGTCAGGAAGCAACAGTTAGAACTGGGCATGGAACAACAGACTGGTTCCAAATAGGAAAAGGAGTCTGTCAAGGCTGTATATCGTCACCCTGCTTATTTAACTTATATGCAGAATACATAATGAGAAACGCTGGGCTGGAAGAAGCACAAGCTGGAATTGAGACTGCCGGGAGAAATATCAATATCCTCAGATATGCAGATGACACCACCCTTATTGGCAGAAAGTGAAGAGGAACTAAAGAGCCTCTTGATGAAAGTGAAAGAAGAGGAGTGAAAAGTTTGGCTTAAAGCTCAACATTCAGAAAACTAAGATCATGGCATCTGGTCCACTTCATGGGAAAGTAGATGGGGAAACAGGGGAAACTTCATCACTTCATGGGTAATAGATGGGGAAACAGGGGAAACAGTGTCAGACTTTATTTTTCTGGGCTTCAAAATCACTGCAGATGGTGATTGCAGCCATGAAATTAACAGATGCTTACTCCTTGGAAGGAAAGTTATGACCAATCTAGATAGCATATTCAAAAGCAGAGACATTACTTTGGCAACAAAGGTCTATCTAGTCAAGGCTATGGTTTTTCCAGTAGTCATGTATGGATGTGAGGGTTGGACTATGAAGAAAGCTGAGCACCAAAGAATTGATGCTTTTGAACTGTGGTGTTGGAGAAGACTCTTGACAGTCCCTTGGACTGCAAGGAGATACAACCAATCCATTCTAAAGGAGATCAGTCCTGGGATTTCTTTGGAAGGAATGATGCTAAAGCTGAAACTCCAGTACTTTGGCCACCTCATGTGAAGAATTGACTCACTGAAAAAGACTCTGATGCTGGGAGGGATTGGGGGCAGGAGGAGAAGGGGACGACAGAGGATGAGATGGCTGGATGGCATCACTGACTCCATGGACATGAGTTTGGGTGAATTCCGGGATTTGGGGATGGACATGGAGGCCTGGAGTGCTGCAATTCATGGGGTCACAAAGAGTCTGACACGACTGAGCGACTGAACTGACTAAGGAATACCAAGTTAATAATTTCTGTCCTGGATGAAATGAGCTTATGAAAGAAGTTACCAGCGGTTTGTCATGTCTGTCTGTCTTTGGTACTTAATAGTGGCTCAATAAATCCATGTTCAATGGAGTGAATGGGCAGCATCTCAGGTGGCAGGGTAGGTATGATGGTTAAAAACAATAATATCTGGTCTCCTAACATAGCTACATATCTGCCTCCTCCCCCTCCAGTCCCCATGGCCCATCCTGCTTGGGGACCATTTCTGCAAGTACACATAGCACTATTCTCCAAGGCAGTGTCATCTCAAGCTAAACTTTCCATGTGGGAGTTTCTAGTAGCTCTGCTTTCTCAGACAACTTCATGTGTTCTCCTTGTGATTCCAGTATTGTTAGACCTGAACAAAATGTAGAAGCCTACCAAGCTATTCATTACTGATGTGGGGAAGGAGACTAATATTTAATTAATTCATTTATCTGAGTGACTATGTTAATGTTCCTCCAAGATCATGAGAAGCTGAGTGAAATAATCATTCCCACCCAGTAAGAAGACTCAATGTGCACATTGAGGGGAGCATAATCTCATCCCTCATATTTATGAATTATGAGTGTAAGATTCCTAAGTGTCACGAGGACAGCTTCCTATGTCCTTTGTTATTGTTCACTTCTCTGTTATGTCAGACTCTTTGCGACCCCATAGACTGCAGCACACCAGGCTTCCCTGTCCATTACCATCTCCCAGAGCTTGCTCAGACTCATGCCCATTGAGTCAGTGATGCCAACCAACCATCTCATCCTCTGTTGTCCCCTTCTCCTACCCTCAATCTTTCCCGGCATCAGAGTCTTTTCCAGTGAGTTGGCTGTTTGCATCAGATGGCCAAAGTATTGGAGCTTCAACTTCAGCATCAGTCCTTCCAATGAATATTTATGACTGATTTCCATTAGGATTTAATGGTTTGATTTTCTTGCTGTCCAAGGGACCCTCAAGAGTCTTCTTCAGCACCACAGTTCAAAAACCTCAATTCTTCAGTGCTCAGCCTTCTTTGTGGTCCAGTTCCAACATCCATACATGATTACTGGAAAAGCCATAGCTTTGACTATTCAGACCTTTGTCGGCAAAGTGTTGTCTTTGCTTTTTAATGCGCTGTCTAGGTTTGTCATAACTTTTCTTTTAAGGAGCAAGCTTCTTTCAATTTCTTATATCCAAAAGTGAATGTAATAAGAAGAAAACTTAGTTATATATTCAAAATTAACTGCTGGAAATCTCCTTAAATTTCACAGAAGGGACAAAATACAATGTTTTGTATATAGGTTCTTTTTAAGAAGTCCATCATATTGAATTTTCTTTGCCCACTTTGGGAGAGATTATCCTTTCTTCAACAGAACCTCAGTTGAAGGAACTGGCTTAGCTGACTGGTCTTACTTTACCAATACAGCTTATTTAGTTAGTCTAATAAATATGGCCACCATGTTTATTAGAACTTATATAGGTTAAAAAGGATATAAAATATGGTCTTACTTGCTATGATTTTATCAGCTAAACAATGACAGCAAAGAAAAGACAGAGATCAAACTACATGAAAACTCAACACGTTTACTCACAGTATAGCTCAGGGGCTGGTGAAGTTTTGTAAAGGGCCAGATAGTAAATAATTTCGACTTGCAGGCCATTTTGCTCCTGGAGCAATTCTTGAATTCTACCTTGTCTCATGAAAGCAGACAGTGCATATATGAATGGTCACAGCTGTGTCCCCATAAAGCTTCATTTACAAAAACAGGTGGCCAGTTGGACTTGGATGGTAGGTCATGGTTTGCCAGCCCTTGGTGTGGCTGCATGATTGTTTAATCAGCCTTGCGTCGAATCTCTACAGTCATCCATCCAAGCGTCCAGCCAGCCAGCCAGCCAGCTAGCCAGGCAGCCAGCCACTTACTGATTACTGAAGGTCTTGTGTTTACTGAAGGTCTGCAGTATACATGAAGTACAAACACCTGTATGAGGTGGGGGTCGTGGCTCTGCTTCATGCTGAGGTGAGAGGGCATGTGGCAATGTGCCTCTCCTGGCCTGACTGTCACTGAGACTGGTGAAGCTGAGGCAATTTCCCCCAGTACGGCATCCTCCCTTTCACACTTAATTGCCTCCTACACCCACCTTCATTCCAAGCTGTCTCTTTTATTTCTTAATTCCTTCTTGAGCTGCAAGGGAAAAAAAACAACAACAACAACAAGAACAAATAAGCAAATCTCCTTAAAATTGGGGTTGACAACTTTAAAACCCTTTCCCCAGGCAAAGGGCATGGAGTGGTGAAATAAACAAGCCCTGGAGAGGTGGTCCCTGTACCCCCTGGGCAACCTCCACAGTGCCTCTCCTGCCAGATTCTGCCCAGGCGAGAGTTCCCCCTTAGGGCTTCCTACTGTGTGCTGAGCCTTATTTGCAAGAGCTTGTTGATCCTGAGCCCTCTAAGTGCTGGTTCTCTTTGGGAAAATGTCAGGACCTCTGCCATCCCCAGGGAGCTGTCCCAAATCCCTAAAAGGAGCTCTCAACTCTGCCACAGAGGTGCCAAAATTGCGCAAATGGCAGAAGACTCGAGCCAGATGCTGTACCAAAGCCACGGCATTACCCTGAAACATACAGACTGAAATGGTGGCAGGATGGACATGGAGTTTCTGGGTTAATTTCTGACGTAGTAGAAACAAGCTGACAGGTATACATGTGAGCCTCTGCATGAAGCTGGTCGACCCCTCTGTGGGATCTGCTATTCGTCTCCCTCTGACACTTTTGGGAGTTAAGGGTCACCACATGGAGGGGCCTGGATCTGTCATGTCGGCTCCAGCCACGATGCGCCCTCTTTCCAGTTGCTGGCTGGGTCTTCTGATCTGTGTGCAGAGCTCCGAAGGTCCTTTGGTTTGAACAGGTGCTGAAAGGGAGGAAAAGCCAAAATATTTTGTTCTTTCTGGGTCATGAACTGTTTGCCGTTAGAAACATCTGTGTGGACGGGTGTATGGGCTAAACATAACAGAAGTGCAGCGAAGGATGCTAGCGGTCTTTGATAGGGAGTCCCCGGAGGACCCCAATGAAGTCGATCTCTTAAGCACAAGCCCCGTGGCTTTGGGCCTCAGTGACAGGCAATGAATTATCCACGTTGGTTAAAAGGGCAAGGTTGCCGCACAACAACATTGCCCATATGCTGTAGCTAAATCAAGCTTGTCCCCAAAAATCATTTGGGGAAGGCATATGCGGGTGTGCATGGGTGTGTGCATGGGTGTGAGAGAGAGACTGTGTTTGGAGCGAGGTGGTGATGTAGACCTGCTTTCAAAAGCAAAAATCACCATAATTAGAGGAAATGCTACAAGTTCATTTCCTCAAAAAAGAGCAAGTGAAAGAGAAGCAGCTTAAAGACTAGATGTTTAGACAGGCCTGCAAGCCCCCTTGTGACCTTGCTCTGATATTTAACAAAACATTAATCTTCTTGCCAGCAATTATAAAGGATACAGTGATGTCGCTGGCTCTCAGTGAGTGAGTAATAGTAATTCCATTGTTCCCCTTTATTTATGCCTTGGCTGTACCAGGCAGATGAGGTAAGTTGGGGCTTTGATATGTTATTATTCCGCACTGGCAATACATAAAGGATGCTTACACAAATATCTGTCTGTTTCTGGAGGCACTGTTTCACACCTCCTTACAACTCGCGATCAAAGCGTTTCAACATTTTATTATGAAATCATGAAAATCCCCCTCTCGTTTGCATATGAATTATAGCCTTTTTAAAAACCACCAGTGTACCCCAGTGACAGTGGCTTTTGAACCGCCAAAGGGAACAAGGTGTTAGATATTTATTCCTTGAAGGCTGTGACTGGCCGGATAACCTTGCTGAAAGCTACTTGCCAGGGGACTGTCTGAGACCTCCAATAAACACAAAAGCTGGGGGCTTGGTGGGGGGAGAGGGATGGGATAGGGGGGCCCTCAGGGCCACAAGGAAGCCAATGATTGCTCCTTCTCTTGTCGGAAAACAAAATTTGGTGTGAAAGCCTCCATTTGCCAGCAGAGGAGAAAGGGAAGATTACGCACCTTGTAATTTCAGGCTAAACAAAAAAGCCATCTTTGTCTTCCTAAAATAAAACAAAATCCTTATCCAGAGCTCGGGGCAGCAGCTAATAAAACAAAATCCTTATCCAGAACTCGGGGCAGCAGCTACGCTTCCTGTAAATGATGCTTTTCTCCATGGCCAGGCTTCTGGCTCACGTTGATCCGGCAAACGGTGGGGAGAGGCAATGGCTTCTTTTGTGGGATTTGCATCTCAACTGGGGATCTTCCTTTTAGCTGGCCTCCTCTCCTGGGGACAATTAATAATCTCCCTTGGAATGCGGAGGGTGGGAGGGAAGCTGCCTGACAAAACTGGTGTCTAGGGGATAGATATGTGCTTGGCCTGAAGATTCTTTCTCTTGGGGTTTTGTTTCTTAGGTGAATCCCTGAGTGTGTAGAGTGCAAGCAATCAAAGCCATCCTAGTTTCGTGAAGGAGGCTTTGTTCGGAATGGAGAAAGAGCCATCTGCAGTTATGGAGGATTTTTAGACTTGGCAGAATTCTATGGCCATAGGCTAAGTCTCTGCCTTCATTAGCGCCTGGGTCCCAGGGACCATGACAGCATCCTCTCTCATCAAGGAAGGGAGGTGCGGAAGTGCTACTGGAGAAGGGAGAGGAGGAAGGGGAAGCAGAGGCATGTTTCTTCTCTGATGTGGTCAAACAAAGTGCGAGGGTGCATGGAATTCCAAGCCTCAGCCTGGGCTGGCTGGTGTGCTGGGCCGGGCAGAACAGTCAGAGTACTCAGCAGCTCCCATCAAATCCAGACGAATCAGACAGTCGAGCCCCAGCCGGGAGATCTGCCCTGTTCTGATAGAGCAGAAAGTAGGGTACAGGGCAGCATTAGCGGCTGCCACAAAGCTGTTAATTTATCCTCTAAGGGAAGTTCTGTCTCCCCACCTGTCCGTGCCTCCTGGTGGCTTTCATTCAACTACAGATGCAATGGGTTGTGACATACTATTCTTACAGTATTTTGTTCACATCGCAGTAGCATCCTGAAGGATACATGGTTGTTTGTAAGTAGCATGCCAAGTGCTTTACAGCTTGCTGCATTTCATTTCAAACGTGCCTCAAGAGACTTCCCTGGTGGTCCGGTAGTTAAGAACCCGCCATCCAGCGCAGAGGACATGGGTTGGATCCCCGGTTGGGGAACTAAGATCCCACACGTTGTGAGGCAACTAAGCCTGCACATTCATTGCAACTAGGGAAAAACCCGCGCACCTGCACAAAGATCCAGTGGAGCCAAAATAAAATAAAACTTACAAAAAATAAACAAAAAGTTGAAAATGTACATTGATTTGTCAGAAATACAAATCCTTATCCTTATCCTTCCCCTCACCATTATTTAGAGAAAATGGGGCAGTTAAGGCACTACTGAATTTCAACCATCCTACAGATCTGTCTCCATCAACTCCCCGCATCTAGGAAACTTCGCTAATTACCGAAGCTTCTTCAGTAGCCATATCTCCTCTCAGGCTTGTGTGTTTACTCATCTCACTTCCCCTCACTCAGCAGGACAAAAAGTTTTACCTTATGACTTCACCCTGAATAGCTGGGGATGCTTACCTAGAATGCTGTTTTGAGAAGGATTCTGAAGCCTAGACTGGACTGGGAAGCAAGGGGACAAAGGTGGCCTGATTGATTAGTGATGACTGATGAGTGATGATTGATTGGTGATGGCTGCCACAGTCATAGACAGGAAACAAAAGCAATTGTGTTGAGTTTTCACAATATCTGAGCCTTCTGGGCTCTTCCTTTTCTCCCTCCAAATTCTACAGTCCTCCCTGTCGCTCTTCTTCCTTGGAGACTTTGCCAGAAGGAGCTACCTGCCTCTTCCATTGCAGAACATCTTTATGGTTTCAGATTCTACAGGGAGTTGAATTATTGTCAGACTTGAGTGACTGCTGATCATTTCCTAAATACATGACCATTTCCTAGCTGGATACATGACCATTTCCTAGCTACATGACTTTTCAGTGAGATGACACATTCTGGAGGACAGGACCTGCATTCTTTCCCTCATCAAATAGCCTGACACAGGACATATTGGTGTTATTCAGTAACCATGTCTGAAAAAAGTTGTAGAAATTCTGTAATTGCATGTATAGCTATAAACCGAGCTGCAGATGTTCCCTCTATCAGTCTCTACACTGTGTGCTCAGCTCTGCTTTTTGAAATGCAGTTTCCAACTGGCTTCATTAAAAACATGCCCCCCAGGTAAATGTTCAATGTCTCCTCAAGAAGGTCCATACCATTTCTGTCCTTTAGTGTGACCAATTTTGCATGAAATAGTCCCTTGGTATCTCTAACTTTCTTGAAGAGATTTCTAGTCTTTCCCATTCTATTGTTTTCCTCTATTTCTTAGCAAAGAACAGAAATGGTATGGACCTAACAGAAGCAGAAGATATTAAGAAGAGGTGGTAAGAATACACAGAACTATATAGAAAAGGTCTTCATGGCCCAGATAACCATGATGGTGTGATCACTTACCTAGAGCCAGATATCATGGAATGTGAAGTGAAGTGGACCTTAGGAAAACATCCCTATGAACAAAGCTAGTGGAGGTGATGGAATTCCAGTTGAGCTATTTCAAATCCTGAAAGATGATGCTGTGAAAGTGCTGCACTCAATATGCCAGCAAATTTGGAAAACTCAGCAGTGGCCACAGGAATGGGAAATTTCAGTTTTCATTCCAATCCCAAAGAATGACAATGCCAAAGAATGCTCAAACTACTGCACAGTTGCACTCATCTCACATCGGTAAAGTAATGCTCGAAATTCTCCAAGCCAGGCTTCAACAATACATGAACTGTGAACTTCCAGATGTTCAAGTTGGATTTAGAAAAAGCAGAGGAACCAGAGATCAGATTACCAGATTAACGGATCTGATGAACCGTTGGATCATCAGAAAAGCAAAGGAGTTCCAGAAAAACACCTACTTCTGCTTTATTGAGTACACCAAAGACTTTGACTGTGTGGATCACAACAAGCTGTGGAAAATTCTGAGATGGGAATACCAGACCACCTGACTTGCTTCCTGAGAAATCTGGTTGCAGGTCAGGAAGCAGCAGTTAGAACTGAACATGGAACAAGACTGGTTCCAAATGGGGAAAGGAGTATGTCAAGGCTGTATATTGTCACCCTGCTTATTTAAATTATACACAGAGTACATCATGTGAAATGCCAGGCTGGATGAAGCACAAGTTGGAATCAAGATTGCTGGGAGGAATATCAATAACCTCAGATATGCAGATGATACCACCCTTATGGCAGAAAGTGAAGAAGAACTAAAGAGCCTCTAGATGAAAGTGAAAGAGGACAGTGAAAAAATTTGCTTAAAACTCAACATTTAGAAAACTAAGATCATGGCATCTGGTCCCATCACTTCATGGCAAATAGATGGAGAAACAATGGAAACAGTGACAGACTTTATTTTCTTGAGCTCCAAAATCACTGCAGATGGTGATTGCAGCCATCAAATTAAAAGACACTTGCTCTTTGGAAGAAAAGCTATGACCAACCTAGACAGCATATTAAAAAGCAAAGACATTACTTTGCCGACAAAGATCTGTCTAGTTAAAGGTATGGTTTTTCCAGTAGTCATGTATGGATGTGAGAGTTGGACTATAAAGAAAGCCGAGGGCCGAAGAATTGATGCTTTTGAACTCTGGTGTTGGAGAAGACTCTTGAGAGTCCCTTGGGCTGCAAGGAGATCAGACCAGTCCATCCTAAAGGAAATCAGTCCTGAATGCTCATTGGAAGGACTGATGCTGAAACTGAAACTCCAATACTTTGGCCACCTGATGCGAAGAACTGACTCATTGGAAAAGACTCTGATGCTGGGAAAGATTGAAGGCAGAAGGAGAAGGGGATGACAGAGAATGAAATGATTGGATGGCATCACCAACTCTATGGAAAAGAATTTGAGTAAGCTCTGGGATTTGGTGAAGGATGGGGAAGACTGGCACGCTGCAGTCTGTGGGGTCACGAAGAGTTGAACATGACTGAGGACTGAACTGAACTGAATTCCTCAGGAAAGGAGCTCCATTAGTGTCCAAATCCCACGAGCATTTATTCTGACCCTTTGGGAGAAGATAGTGTGCTGCCAGCTACCGTGTCTATTGCTAATTTGAAGAATGGTGTACCACCTTCTTCTGCTATTCTGCTACTAAGCAGAGAATATTTTCCAGCTTTCTAATCATCAAGGACAAGAGGTATTGTTAAACCTTGATTCTTTCCCCCTCTTTCACTTTCCTAAGGTGTGTGATGATTTGGCAAAATGACCATGTGATCTGCAGTAATCATTGTTGTGGTCACTGAATTGTCCATTATCAAGTACAGACTATGGAAAGCTAAATCAGCAAAAGAGGTGACTTCACTTAGTGTCTCTTAACCAATAGTGAAAAGAAACGAAATCCCTGCAATTAAGATTTTTTTGAGAATCTTGCAAAAAAAACAGCTACTGGCAAAAAAAAAAAAAAAAAAAAAAAGGAGAGAAAGGGAGGAAGGGAGGAAAGAGGAGAGGGAGGGAAAGGAAAAGAAAAAAAGAAGAGAAGAACAAGAAGAAAAACACTTCAGGGACTTGGTGACAAGCCATGTTCAGAAAAGGGACCACATTAGGAGTTTGCACCTAGAAAACTAAAATGATGAATTGTGTGTTTCAAAAATTGTTTGCATAAAAAGATGCTTTCTTCTTATTATCCTGAGAAGACCCAACATAAATCTTCTAATTGATGTCTCCTAATACAACTTGAAAAGGGAACTTGAGAGAAACCTTTCAGTTGCTACACAGCATTCTCATCCAGGAAGTTGTTTCAGCACCAGAGATAGTAATGGAGAGTCTTCTTTTGCAGGTCACTTTGTGATGAGTCAGAAACAGATGCTCACTGAGAATTCCAGTGCCCTGCCCCTCACTAGGCACTTTGAGATATACGAGAGGCATCAGAGATGGCCCCTCTTATAGAGAACCTGCTACAAACGGAGAGGTTGAGGGTAAATGGCTCAGATCATCACAGGGTGCATATTTCTACTCATACTACTGTAAATGATAATAACCCCACTCCACACCGTGAGGGTTTTCTCTGTACGAGACACTCTTCTAAGCCCTTCCTAGATGTTGAATCCTATGACAATTGCATGAAGTTGGAACTCATTGAACAATGTCGGGTTCTTCACCTTTGTTAACTGATGAGGAAATGGAGGCACCAGGAGGTTTGGGCTTCCCTGGTGGCCCAGATGGTAAAGAATCCGCTTATGATGCAGGAGGCCCGGGTTCTATTCCTGGGTCAGGAAGATCCCTTGGAGAAGGGTATGGCAACCCACTCCAGTATTCTTGCCTAGAGAATCCCATGGACAGAGGAGCCTGGTGGGCTATGGTCCATGGGGTCACAAAGAGTCAGACACCACAGAGAAACTAACATTTTCACTTCCAGGAAGTTAAGGAAAGTCAGGCTCTTTAGGAGGAGGAACTATTAAATATTAGAAACAAAGAGCCATCACTCACATCGCTGGTGCTTTTTTCCCCTTTGGCTCTTGGGAGAATAAACACTGAAAGTTTGCTTGGATGTTTGGTTTTCTTTAGAAAGGATAGTATTGGTGGAATATTTAGATCTTAAAAAAAAAAAAGTAGGGTCAGAATAATTTTTTTCCCTTGTAAATTCAGAGAGAGAGAAAGGGAGAGTGAGCAAGCGGGGAAGAGGCAGCGTTCCCAAGAGTGAAAGTGTTCCAACACTGGGCTGGCCTCCTGCTGCTGCGATGTCCCCCACCCCTGGTCCCCTCCTCGGCCCAGCCGCCCAGCTGACACGTGATGCAGGCTCACAAAGGGAAGAATTCTGCAGGCTCGGCTCTGAGCTTGTTCATAATTTGTCACATTGTTCCCCCACTTTGCTGCACGTATGAGATATGTAAGACCCCCGACGGCTCTGAGACCACGGCCGGGGGCCGGGCACAATGGGGCAGAGCTGAGGCTGCATTGTGGCTGTAACCTGGGGTTCCTTTGCCTTTGTGACTGCCAATGAGATGCGTCAGGTCGTGGGGGTGCGCCTTTGTGAGGGCAATTAAAACTGGGAGGGAGAGGGTGAGGAGGCAAGGGCTACAGGGGCCCCCACGGGCCAGTTACTCAGCGGGAAGAAGGGCAGCATTTGCCCAGGATCGTGCTCCCTCGCAGAACTCCCTGTAGGCAAAGCTGATAAGCCACTACGGGCACAGTTCTGAAACTTGCAAGTTTCAGGAACTTGCAAGTTGGTTTGGCTCTGGTCATCTGCTTGCCCAGACCCTCTGTGGATGTGCTCCCAGGCTCCCAGGTAGGCGGGGCAATCTCATTCTGGTTTATGTTCAAAGAATGAGCAGAATCGGAGCCGGCCTATTTGGGGATGGCAGCCACGTATGAGGTTACGGCAGCCTTGTGTCCTGACAGCCTTGGCCACTCTGGCTGAAGCCTGTGTTCCAAATACCCTCTTTAGAGACGGACAGAGGCTCTGGAGTCACATCTCTGGTTCCCTGACACCCTGTGTCCTTTACCCTTTTGTAGATGCCTGCATGGATGCTCCATTAGTGTGTAGCCATTGTGAGACTCAGTTGCCTTATCTGTAGAATGGGGCAAACTCTTAGCCATCTCAAGTTTAGGAGTAGAACGCTGGGCCCAATTATCTCACTCTCTCATTTCGTTGCTTCTTTTTCTCCCCTCATTTTTTAATTATAAAAAAGATATCACAAGTATATTTATGTAACACCTATTGAAGTTGTGAAGTATAATAGTAATAAACACCATGTACTCACCACTCAAATTAAGAACTAGGATGTTGCCAATATGGCTGTGGTTCCCTGTGTGCTTCTCTCCAATCTCTCCCCGCTGCCTCCTCACTCCCACAGATGTAAACAAAACATGCCAGTGTATATGAACACACATAAAGTGAAAGGGTTAGTCCGCAGTCATGTCCAACTCTTTGCAACCCCATGGACGGGGGCCCACCAGGCTCTTCTGTCCATGGAATTCTTCAGACAAGAATACTAGAGTGGTACAAGCAAGAAATGCTGGAGAGGGTGTGGAGAAGAGGGAACCCTCTTACACTGTTGGTGGGAATGCAAACTAGTACAGCCACTATGGAGAACAGTGTGGAGATTCCTTAAAAAACTGGAATTAGAACTGCCTTATGACCCAGCAATCCCACTGCTGGGCATGCACACTGAGGAAACCAGAATTGAAAAAGATACATGTACCCCAATTATTTATAATAACCAGGACATGGAAGCAACCTAGATGTCCATCAGCAGATGAATGGATAAGAAAGCTGTGGTACATATACACAATGAAGTATTACTCAGTCATTAAAAAGAATATATTTGAATCAGTTCTAATGAGGTGGATGAAACTGGAGCCGATTGTACAGAGTAAAGTAAGCCAGAAAGAAAAACACCAATACAGTATACTAACACATATACATGGAATTTAGAAAGATAGTAATGATAACCCTGTATGCGAGACAGCAAAAGAGACACTGATGAATAGAACAGACTGTTGGACTCTGTGGGAGAGGGAGAGGGTGGGATGATTCGGGAGAATAGCATCGAAACATGTGTAATATCATGTAAGAAACAAATCGTCAGTCTAGGTTCGATGCAGGATACAGGATCCTTGGGGCTGGTGCACTGGGGCAAACCAGAGGGATGGTATGGGGAGGGAGGTGGGAGGGGGGTTCAGGATGGGGAATACGTGTATACCTGTGGTGGACACATGTTGATGTATGGCAAAACCAATACAATATTGTAAAGTAATTAGCCTCCAATTAAAATAAATAAATTTATATTAAAAAAAAAGAATACTAGAGTGGGTAGACATTCCCTTCTCCAGGGGATCTTCCTGACCCAGGATCGAACCTGGGTATCCCACATGCAGGAAGATTCTTTACCACTTGAACCACTAGGGAAGCATAAAAACATAAGCAGGTCATAATAAGCGGTGGGAAATTTTCAACATGTACAGAAGTGGAGAGAATTAATAATAACCCTGCATGGACCCATCACCCAGCTGCAGCTGTCATCAGCTCATGGCCAGTCTTGCTTCATCTCCACCCTGCCCACTTCCCTCCCTCATTGATGCAAATAACTGTAGCTTATTCATTTTTGAGGCTGGGTAATATTTCATTATATGCATATTCCATCATTTATGTATTCATTCTTCTGTGTATGGGCAGAAATACACATTCTTCTGTGTATGTAGGCTTTTCCTGTTTGAGCAATTATAAACAAAATTATTACAACTATTCACAGACATGCCTCTGGAATATATATGGTAGGTAGAGAAAATTTATATATATGCTGCTATATAAAGTATATATGCTAGGTAGAGTTGAAATTTTAGGTCTTATTAATAATATTTGTACCTTTCTAATTAGATGCTATCAGGTTGATTTTCTGATTATTTCTAGTAATTTACTTATTCTTCCAAATTGCTGAGGTTCTACCACCTCACATCCTCATTGAAACTTGATTTTATTACTATTGTTAATATTTAGCCAATCTAGCGGGTACAAAAAGGGTCTTCACTATAGTTTTTTTTTTAAATTTTTTCCTCTGTTTACTACTGAGGTTGAGCATTCTTTGTTAGCCATTTATGTTTCCTCCTCTGTGAAGTTCCTGTTCATATCTCTTGCTTATTTTTCTATTGAATTGTATTTCTTATTCTCCTTAATTTTCAAAAGTCCTTTAAATATTCTAAGTACTCAAGTTTTATTGCTTGATTGCTGCTTTTCTGAAAAGTGTATTCTTCCAGTTTGTGGTATTCCCTCACCCTTTGTTGTTTCTGGTGGATGGAAATTAATTTTAACATGGTCATGGTTATTAATGCTCTGTGATTGTGATTATTATTATAATTACTGCTACTATCATTATTCTGATCTTGTGTAAGAAAATTGTATCCATCCAGCATTCATGAAAAAAATTTTTTTTCCCTTCATTTAAAACTCTTAAAATTTTTGCCTTTAACATTCAAATGACTGATTTACCTAGAATTGACTTTGGTGTATGGTGTGAGGTAGGGATCTGATTTTAATTTATTGTGGATTCTCAATGTCCCTAAAAGTTTTTATTGAATATTTATCCCACTGAAGTAGTTAATAGAGTTAAACTATAGCTTAGTAAGTTCCAAGGAGAAGGCAATGGCACCCCACTCCAGTACTCTTGCCTGGAAAATCCCATGGACAGAGGAGCCTGGTGGGCTGCAGTTCATGGGGTCGCTGGGAGTTGGACATGACTCAGTGACTTCACTTTCACTTTTCACTTTCATGCATTTGAGAAGGAAATGGCAACCCACTCCAGTGTTCTTGCTTGGAGAATCCCAGGGATGGCGGAGCCTGGTGGGCTGCTGTCTATGGGGTCACACAGAGTCAGACACAACTGAAGCGTCTTAGCAGCATCAGCAGGAGCAGCAGCAGCAGCAGTAAGTTCCAAGAAGGAAACAGAACAGATAGATGTGGTACAAGAGTAGCTGGGATGTGGAAAAGAAGTTGATGATACAGGATGATGAAGTGGCTTTATTTGAACAGATGACATTCTGAATTCAGAGGAAACCAGCCATGGGGTGATTTGCAGGTAAGATTTCAATGCAGAGGAAATAGTGAGTGCAAAGATCCTGATTTAGAAAGACCTTTGCATATCTGAGGAGCAGGAAGGAGCTTTAGAGGGGCTGGAATGTAATAAGTAAGGAGAAATTTGTGAAGAGTTCAAGCTCAGAGAAATTACAATGAGATGGGAATTGGGGTTTTAGTCTAAGTACAGTGGGAAATGATAGGGAAACTGTGATCAGGAGAATGGTGGGATCTAATTTATACTTTTAAAAGGTCACATCGTCCAGAAGGTGAAGAATGTGCTATAAGGACCAAAAGTAGAGATAATTAGAAAGTCCAGGTGGGAGATGATGATGGTCAAGGTGAAGGTCCATATTGGCAAATGGGAAGCTGCAGTGTACCTCTCTACATTCACTCATCTGGCTGGATCACACCTGGAGCAAGTTCCTGGGAGTCTCAGGACCATTTTTTTCCTCTGCTTCTCCTGTTCTCTAATCTACCTGTCTCTCTGCCCTGGAGTGGCTTTCCTCCAAATTTGTCAGAATCTTCTCCACCCCAAGGCCCTGTTGGCACGATTTCTCTCCCTGAAGCCTTTCCTGGATTCTGTGATTTGCATGCTTAGTCGCTCAGTCGTGTCCAATGCTGTGACCTCATGGACTGTAGCCCACCAGGCTCCTCTGTTCATGGGATTCTCCAGGCAAGAATACTGGAGCAGGTTGCCATTCCCTTCTCCAGGGGATCTTCCCGACCCAGGGATTGAACCTGGGTCTCCTTCATTGCAGACGGACTCTTTACTATCTGAGCCACCAGGGAAGCCCTTTCCTGGAGTCCAAGTGGAATAAATCTCTCCACCTTCTGGGCCTTGTTTTCATGCTGCTTTTCCAAACCTACCTACTGGTCCTTTGCCCAGTTCACCTTGTATTGGTGATACCTGGGAGCATATGTTCTCTTCTTGCTGTAAAAAGCTGAATGCCCATAAGTCATTCTCTTCCTCAGTCTGGGCCTCAGTTTCCCCATTTAAAAGGGGGACCTCTGGCTATCTCCTCTCCAAGACCTTCCTTTCAGACAATAAGGCTCTATATAATCTCTCTCCTATCCTGTTATATTTAAGCATATGAGTCTTGGTGTCACATTTTCATTTTTATCATTCTTCCCAGGCTTGTACTGAGTAAATATTGATGATTATTATAATCTAAATAATCTTTATTTGCCAGTAAGTATTGATTATTCTCGATGGTGTTTTGTGGGCTATGAAAAAGGAAAAAGGCAGAAATTTGAGAGTGTAGATTAATATTCTTAGCCCAGTGCCTGCTTTGTTTAGAATCTTCTTGAATATCTATTTGGGGCTCTTCCTGGTCTAGATTTGTGGTCCTAGGTTTGCTATCTTTTTGGTCCTGGATTTGCTATCTTTTTCTGAACATGGTAGCAGTCAGACATGCATGTCTTTGTGATACTTCTATCTGTCCACATGGATGTGTGTTGTTAAAGTAACCTGGTCATTAGCTTGACTTAACAAGTGCTATGATGAGTGGTTACAAATTATCTAGTCCTTTGTGTGGTTGTTGCAGGCTGATTTAACTTGATGGGTTCCGGAGATGCTGGGAAAGAAGGGCAGCATGTCTTCCTTGCCTGGATTCCCAATTGGCAGTTGACCAGCTTGGATGCCAGCATTTGAAAAGTTGTGGATTGCTGGCTGCTACACCCAAGAATGATCTTTCAGGACACTGTAGAAAATGACACATGTCCTTCTTCTTCTCTGTAGGGGTCTCTGTGGGTTATGGGCTGCCTCTCTTGAGTTCATTATTTCTTGAACATCTAGTTGGCCCTGACATTCTTAGAGACATAAGCTATGATCTCTGCCCCCAGGAGCTTCCAAGATTAAAGGCATCGGCCCTGTGTCCAGAGAACTCTGAACCCAACTTGGCAAGAACTATGGGAGATGTTTACTCAGGATCTGACATGGGATGAAATCAAGAAAACCTTCTCAGAAGAAGTGGCATTTGAGATGAATCTTAAAGGACGGATTGCCAATGGCCAAATAGAGAATGGCATTCCAGGGAGGTGGAAGAGCATACATAAATATGGGCACATCAAGAATTTTCCCTGTAAAGCAAGAAGTTCAGTGAGCCTAGGAGTATGATGCATGTTTGAAAAGGGAGAGTATTAAGAAGCTGGGAGTGATGCTTGGATTTGACCCCTAACCAATGGGCAGAAGAGACTAAGCTAAGGTTTCTAGGCAGGGGACTTTAGTTTGGTTGACAGCATCAAGGTCGGAAAGTTCTGGGAGAGACTGGGGCAGGGAAGTCCCCTAGGAGGCCTTCTGGGAAAGTTTAGATGAGAAAGGGCTAGAGCATGGGGAATGAAATGAAAAAGGGTCAATTTGAGAGGCATTTAAGGGAGAGAATAAACAAGGCTTGGTGACTACCCAGATGGGGAGAGAGAAACCCAGATGGGTTGGGCAACTGGGTGAATGGGTGATGCCAGCTGAAACGGTGAACTAGATGAATGAGGCATGCCAGTTCAAGATCTCTGGTGGCGTTCCATAGGTCTAGAATGAAAGCCAAATTCCTCGCTGTGTCCTGCAAATTCCACCCTGATGTGGTCCTGCTTTCAGATCGCACCTCCTGCCACTGTCTTACTCTTTCTCTGCAACCACAGGGTTCCGCATTGTGTCTCTCGATACCCAGGCTTGCAGTCACCTTCTGAATGTTGTATACTTGTTGACGTCTCTACATGAAATCCTCTGCCCCACTCTTTACACAGCTGACTCCTTGTCACAACTTGGATCTCCAGTCACATCATCTTCTCAACCGTGTCTTCCCTTCCCTGGTGTTCCCATGTCATGTGGCCCAAAGCTACCAGCTCTGTACTCCATCACTTTATTTATTTTCCACGTAAGACTTCTCACCAGTATCTGAAAAGGTTTTTTTTTTTTTTTTCCTATTTGCTGTAGACACATTTCTTCCCTATGTTCCTTTATAGAAGTTCAGTTCCAGGAGAAGGGTCACCATGTTTCACCACTCAGCCGCCCTGTTTACAAAGATCACAACATGATCGGTGCCTCTTAACAGTTGTATAATCCGGTAGTCTTGCCCATGAGAGCAGAGAACTCATCTGTATCGTTCACTTCTGTGGCCCAGTGCCTGGAATGGTACATAGTACATAAAAAGGCCCTAAAAATATATTTATTGAGTGGCTCAGGAAAACGAGGAGCAGCCTTTGCATGTTGTGGAAGTAGATCATAAGGCTTAATTTTGTTTTGGATGTGTTGGGCTTGAGTTGCCCAAGCAACGACTGTGCTGTGCTTAGTCGCTCAGTCATGCCTGACTCTTTGCAACCCCATGGACTGTAGCCCACCAAGCTCCTCTGCCCATAGGGATTCTCCAAGCAAGAATACGGGAGTGGGTTGCCATGCCCTCCTCCAGGGGATCTTGCAAATCCAGGGATCCAACCCAGGTGTCCACACTGCAGGAGGATTCTTTACCGTCTGAGCCACCGGGGAAGCCCTGGTATAGGGGCAGTTTAGAAATATGAGTCCATGAAGAGACAAACCGACCGAGAGATGCAGTCTTGACTCTTTAAACACATCCTCAGAGATCTAGGACCTAGTCTTTCAACGTAGAATATCATGTTCACATCTGGGGATTCACTTGTCTCTTGTCTTGGTCTGTTTTTTTTCTCTTGCCTGTTAGATATTATTTACTTACAGATTTGGTTTGAAAGTTTGGGAAGTAATGGAATCTAGTGCTTTTATAGATTATTAGGGAATGTAACAGCAAGTTAAAGCATTTCAGGATGAGGTATAGAAAAAGTAGTGGCCCAGTTCTTTCACCCACAATCTTTTGGTGACATGACCAAAAACAGGCAGGATGATGTAGTTGTCAGTCTAGAGGAAAATCCATGCTTTTAGGGACCGCAAATACATAAAATCATCATCCCTCTATCCTCTGCCAATGCAGACCCTGCTAACCAATCCCAAGATTGATTTTTTTTTTTAAATAGAGAGTACAGAGCACATAGAAGCCTAAAATTCTTCAACACGACACTTCAGACTGACTCTAGTCTGGACTTGAAAGCTACTTTGCCATGTATCAGGACTTTCTTCTGCTTTCTACTTTGCAAAGCAGAGAAATACTAACTTCAGGAATGAAACTTCCTCCCTGCTGGGTCGTATTGTTGTTTTCAGTCGCTAAGGCATACCTGACTCTTTGCGACCCCATGGACTGCAGCATGGTAGGCCTCCCTGTCCTTCACTGTCTCCTGGAGTCTGCTCAAACTCATGCACATTGAGTCGGTGATGCCATCCAACCATCTCATCCTCTGTCACCCACTTCTTCTCCTGCTCTCAGTCTCTCCCAATAGCCAGTTTTTCGCATCAGGGTCTTTTCCAATGAGCCAGTTCTTTGCATCAGATAGCCAAAATATTGGAGCTTCAGCTCCAGCAACAGTCTTTCCAATGAATATTCAGGACTGATTTCCTTTATGATTGACTGGTTGGATCTCCTTGCAGTCCAAGGGACTCTCAAGAGTCTTCTCCAGCACCAGAGTTTGAAAGCATCAATTCTTTGGCGCTCAGTCTTCTTTGTAGTCCAGCTTTCACATCTAAACATGCTATTGGAAAAACTATAGCTTTGACTATATGGACGTTTGTCAGCAAAGTAATGTCTCTGCTTTTTAATATGCTCTCTAGGTTTGTCATAGCTTTTCATGTTGATTCATGTACCAGTCAGGACATCTATGAACACATTTTTGGATGGGGGACACTATAGATCATAAATGGCTCAGGCGTAGTCTTGTCTGCAGGCAGGAGACTGGACTTTTCAGGGTCATTTCAGTTCTGAAAATTGTCAATACTCTTTCAGAGGAGGGGGGGATGCAAGATCAGCAAATGCAGAAATCAGATAAGAGCAGGGACTGCTGGGAGAGATTTGCTTTCTCGTTTAATAAGAATCTATTGAGAACTACAATGGGCCAGGCACTGGGGATACAGGGGTGAACAAGACAAAAATATTGACCCAACATTCACAAAACTTAAGATTTAGTCTGGGTAAAAATCCACATAATCTACATTTATGTTTGTAGTGCTTATGTATTTGTATGTATACATACCTTATGTGTATATATATATATACACACACACATGTACATACAGGTGTGGGCTTCCCTGGTGACTCAGACAGTAAAGAATCTGCCTGCAATACAGGAAACCTGGGTTCGAGCCCTGGATCAGGAAGATACCCTGGAGAAGGGAATGGCAACCCACTGCAGTATTCTTGCCTAAAGAATTCCATGGGCAGAGAATCCTGGCAGGCTACAGTCCATGGGGTCACAAAGAGTTGGACACAACGGAGTGAGTAACACTTTATTTACATGTATAAATATCCATATAACAAATTAAAGCCATGATTTCAGGCAGTGGTAATTAGAAATAGGAGAGAGTGATGAGAGAGGATGAGCAACGTTACATCAGGTGGTCAGATAAGACCTTCTGGAAGGTGGCACTGATCTAAGAGAAATGACAGAAATGAGCAATGCAGAGACATGATTATGAGCGTCCCAGGCAGAGGGAGCAGCAAGCACAAGGGTCTGGAGGTGAAAGTGAGCCTGCTGTGTTGGAAGAGGCCAGTGTGACTGCCTGGTTAGGGAGAGACATACCTGCAATGTGACAGAGGCTGGTTCACTGGAGTTTTCCTAGATCATCAAGAACTTTCTAGCCCACAGTAAATGGTTGAAATATTATTGTGAAATTGTAAATGGTGAAATATTAAAATGATTGTGATAGGAAACCTTTAGAAACTTTAACCAATGTAGAAATTTTGTTTTCCTTTTTTTAAAAAAAGATCTCCATGGGTGTTATGGGACAGGGACCACAAGAAAGTAAGTCAGGAGAATGACCAGTTTTTTTTTTTTTAAAAAAGGTGTTCTATTCTCCATTGGGAAAAAAAAACTTGCCACTCAAATATATATATATACACACACACATGAGTCTCCATGCCTGGAAAGGTTGGCCAGCACGTCCTCTCGTCTGGTGGGTCTTCATTGTCCTCCGTGGTTACAGTCAGCATTAGCCAGTGTGTTCCCTTATATCCTTGGCTTCCAAGTCTTGCTGAGTTTGGTTGTTTGTTCTCAGTCTCCCCGGTGGTCTTTTGTGATTTCTAGGAATCAGGTTCAAAGTCCATATTTTACCTTGGTTTTAAACAGTCTCCTCTTGGGGTTAATGTAACTTCAATGAGCCTGCTTGTGGTGATAAACTGGCTCATTTTGCTTATACCAGTAGGCAAATCCTTCAAGTCTCAAATGGAATCACCAGTCCTTTGTCCCCAGAGAGTCCAGCAGAACCCATTCAGTTATACAGAGTGCGTTCATCTATGAATGTGTAATGACAATGTCTACTGTTTATTGTAGAAATCTCTGTTCTGTTTTAGCATATATTATCTCACTGGGTCTCAAGGCAAAAAAGTTGTTAATATTATCCCATGTTACAGATGAAGAAACTGAGGTTCAGAAAGGTTGAACAGATTCTATGGAATGGCTTTGTACATGACAAATGATTGCTCTTAATTTTTAATTCTCCTTTTCCTTGTGTGTTTAGATTTTTCCAGATAATCCTTTTTGGAATACATGCTGTCTCTTATCTTCTGAGGATAATATTTTAGCATAAATAGCAGCTTCCACTGTGGATTGTGTTTGCACAGAAACCAATATTCTTCTTAATGTCTGCTTAAATTCCCAAACACAGTCTTGAGTGGACACCCATATGTGCCACTGAGCTGAGAAGTACAGGAATTAAAGTGATGAGTGAAGCGCAACTTCACCCTTGAGAAGCATCTACCTGGTAGCAGATTATGACACTTCCCCAGGCATCAAAACTCTCTCTATTGGGAATTCCTTGGCGATCCAAAGGTAGAACCATGGGTTTTCACTGCTGTGGGCTGGGGTTCAATCACTGGCCAGGGAATTAAGATACCTCAAGACCTGCTGTATGGCCAAAAAAAAAAAAAAAAAAAGACTATTAATAGAAGTCCAACTGAAAGCAGCTTAAGAAAAGTGGCAATTAGGCATTAGTAAGTTCAAGAATGAGCTCCATTCAGTAAGATGTTTCCCACAGACATCACCACAAACCTACTGCTTCCAAAAGGTGAGAAATTACAATCTTTAGTAAAATTGGTCTCTAATTTTCCTGTTCCAAGTGCCTTAGTAATAATCGTGGAACTGTAATATTCAGTAAAAGAGTTCATGACATAAAATGTATATACTCAGTGCTTAGTTGCTAAGTGTCCAACTCTTTGCAACCTTATGGACTGTAGACCTCCAGGCTCCCCTGTCCATGCAAGAATACTGGAGAGGATTGGCATTTCCTTCTCCAGAGGATTCCTGACCAAGGGATTGAATCTGTGTCTCTTGCATTGCCAGGCAGATTCTCTACCACTTGTACCACCAGGGAAGCCTATATATGTATATATGTATGTATATATATGAGCTTGTATATAGGAGCCATATGTATGTATGTATATGGCTCCTTTATATATAATATATATATGTATATATGTATACATATGGGCTTCTCTGGTGGCTCAGATGATAATCTGCCTGCATTTGCAGGAGACCTGGGTTTGATCCCTGGGTTGGAAGATCCCCTGGAGGAGTGTTTGGCAACCTACTCCAGTATTCTTGCTTGGAGAATCCCCATGGAGAGAGGAGTCTGGTGGGCTACAGTCTATGGGGTCACAAAGAGTCAGACATGACTGAGTGACTCAGCACAGCATATGTATATATCTTGGGGATGCGGGTACAACCAAAGGATTGAATGGTAGCCAGATGTTGTGCTGGCAAGACATGCTGGATAAAGCGGAATTAAGACATCCCTAGACATTTCAGTTATTGGAGCAAATTTGAGTTAAGCCAGTTTGACTTGCATGTCTCCTACTTACACCCCTAATAGCCCTTTGTAAAGACACCAGCTCTCTTGTGTCCTTTGATATCCATGGCACAGTTTTAACAATACTTTTCCTTCTTCTTGGGTGACTTTCATTCTCATACCAACTTTTATGTTCGCCTGTGTACCCCAAAGAGAGAATTTATAAACATCTAACCACCATGATCTCTTTCATCTGTATTGACTTCCCTCATGAGGCTACTCACCGCCTGGCTTCAGCCATCACTTCAACATGAGTCCCCAAAGCCAGAAGAAGGAAGAGGAGCTAACCTGACGGTTTTAGTGGGCAGTATCCCCCAAGCTTGACCTTACTGACTCCCCCTGGTTTCTTGCCCTTCTCTCTTGCATATATAAGTGGGGAAGATAATGGATGATGAGTGTCAAAAATATGATGCTAAAATATATGGTTGTGTATGTCCTATCTTACCCCTTCCCTAACCAGGATTTAGTGCACCTTTCTCACATCATTTGCTTCTTTTTTATTGGTTTTTGAAAACTATAAAAGTTGCTATTAAAAAGCAAAATCATATCCCATTCCACAGTCCAGATGTAGTACACATTAAGAGTCTGTGGGTATCCTTCTGGATCTTCTTCTGTGGGTACACACACACATTTATGCATTTATGGGCATCATTCTGCATCACCAGTCCCCTTTCTCTGTCGCTTTCCTATCTTTTTTTCCTTTATTTTTGCTTTCTTCTGCTCTTATTCTTCATTCAGTCCTTATGGCTTATTCACATGACTATGTCTGTTAAGAATAGCACATTTGTCGACATCAGGGCCACCACACAGAGTTGTATGCTGTACAATTCCAGGGAGTGCTATCCATTTAGATTCCTCATCACTACCTCTCCTTGGCGTTCTTCCAGAGTAATAATACACTGTGGTCTTAGTCATTCTTCCATAAGGACCTTTATAGGTTTTACTTTGCAAAACACTTTAGTTTACCTGTACAGCATTCCTAGATAGTAAGCCAAGTAAATAAAATGTTCTGTTTTCTTGAGAACCAATGAGCAGCTCAAGAAGAACCAGCTGTAGGAACCCTTGACCAAGCTGAGTGTCAATCTTTTCCCAGCAGAAAAAAGGGCATCCATGTGAGAAGAGGGATTTCAGTTTAAAACTGGCCTTGCTGCTGCTGCTGCTGCTGCTGAGTCGCTTCAGTCATGTTCGACTCTGTGTGACCTCATAGACAGCAGCCCACCAGGCTCCCCCGTCCCTGGGATTCTCCAGGCAAGAACACTGGAGTGGGTTGCCATTTCCTTCTCCAATGCATGAAAGTGAAAAGTGAAATTGAAGTCACTCAGTCGTGTCCGACTCCTAGCAACCCCATGGACTGCAGCCCACCAGGCTCCTCTATCTATGGGATTTTCCAGGCAAGAGTACTGGAGTGGGGTGAAAACTGGCCTTTAGAGAGGCCAAAAAGACATGACCAGTGGTTAGGGAGAAAAAAGAATAGGTGGGTGGAAAAGTCACAAAGCTCCCATGAAAGTGAAAATATAAAACACTGCAGCTCAGAGGGATGGGGTTTGTAAAAGATGGGTAGTAAATATAAACAGGTTAAGGGGGTATTTGGGGGATGGCCCAAGGCCAGGATTTATCTGTCTAGTCGTTGAGGACATCTGGTTCCTTAGGCTGAGATTGTTGGTGTGAGGATGCTGTGGGCTCATCTTTCCACTTTTCTAACGCTCAGAACCCAGTTCCTCCAAACCAGCCTGTGTGTGTTTGCTAAGTGGTTTCAGTCTTATCTGAATATTTGCAACCCTATGGACTACAGCCCGCCAGGCTCCTCTGTCCATGAGATTCTCCAGGCAAGAATATTGGAGTGGGTTGTCATGCCCTACTCCAGCGGATCTTCCTGACTCAGGGGTGGGACTCACATCTCATTATGTTTCCTGCATAGGCAGGCGAGTTCTTTGCTACTAGCGCCACCTGGGAAGCCCCCAAACCAGCCTATAAGCAATCTTTTCGGATTCCACACAAATGGGAATCTCTGTATTTCTCACCAACTTGGGAGTCCATTTGGTTCTCAAATTTAGAGGATCATGTTATAGTTTGGAATAAAAATTGTAATTGGATTATGCTCAATTGCAGTTGTAATCGGACTGGCTTTTGCTATGGAATATGAATGAGGTCAACCTAAAGGAAGTAATTCATTCCTCGAATGACAAGATCTTGGTCTATGAAATGAAAAAAATTTAAAAAAAAGATCAAAGCTCATTCAAAAAATAAGTGTACTTAATGGAACAGTAGTTTAAAAAGTCTGGAGAATTCATTTTATTTTCTTTGTGTAATATCTGTTTCTCATAGAGTCGTCTTGTTCCTTAGTACTTTTTATTCTTACGACTGCACATGGGTTTGATTAGCTTAATTAGAGTTAATGTCTTGGGAGCAGAATGTGGGGCTGTGAAAGTGTGGGTTCTTGAAGACTTTGAAAAAGAGAACTGTTGGCCTTGTTCTCCCTAAAAAGTCTGATGACTATTATCATCTTAAAATAATTGAAGCACTGCTAAAAATAAAAACCAGAAGGAGAAAAATTGAACCCAAATAAAAGGAGTGGAGTCATCCCAGATTTGGATACGATTCTTGCAGCAAATTGAGATTAAATCTGAAGTCTTAGGTAATTTGAGATGAATGCCAAAAAATTATTTTTTTCCACCTCTGAGCTGTTAACAAGCGTGGTCTCCCCAGTTTCACAATATTTCTTTATATTTTTCCTCCTGTTATCTGTGGCTCTGGTTAAGATTGAGAGGAGCCTTAGAAGGAAATGCCATTTCAAGTTAAAGTCTGGTCAGATTTCATTTATTAACTGGCACAGGGTTTAATGCCTAGGAGCTATGAAATCTCTAGGAAAGCGCGTGCTGGGGGCCCCACTCACAGGGACTGAATGGGCCCTGCATCCTCCCCACCCAAACCCTTCCCCTTGAAACCATCCAGCCAGCCTTAGACTGAATACCAGGCCTTACAACCCAGGCATAGTTCCCATGTTACAGGGGAGGGAAGTCCCACAAAATTAGGGCCCCAAAGAGGATGAAGTATTCTGTTCTTTTTTAAAAAAGGATTGAGAAATGGTGGAGTGTATTCTAAAAGTTTTCAGTTGGAGGACCTGGCCTTTACATTCTTTGCAGTAAGTGAAAACATGCTTTAATCAATTTGAAGTCAATGAGCTATTCATTCATTCATTCATTCAATAAGTACTTACAAGTCTAAATATATGTACATATTTGGTTGCATGTCTGCCATTTGACAAGTCTGTACTTTAAGACTGGAGAAAAGTGATAAATAGAACTGACCACATTGCTACCCTTATGGGGTTTATGTTCAATATGGTGTGTGTGTGACAGGGTATGAGGGGGTGGGTATAGAAATGAGCAATTAAATAAACAAACAAAGCAATTTCTAATAGTAATCAGTGCCAGGAAGGAAATCAACAAGTTAATGACATATAGTAGGGCTCAATAAAAGTCATTTCCATCCTTTTCACCAACAAAAAAGTCAATGCATTTAAGTTACTTTAAAGAGGTTTCTGCTTAATAAATAAATATTAAAAACCTAGATAGTATATTCAAAAGCAGAGACATTACTTTGCTGACTAAGGTCCATCTAGTCAAGCCTATGGTTTTTTCTGTAGTCATGTATGGATGTGAGAGTTGGACTGTGAAGAAGGCTGAGTGCTGAAGAATTGATGCTTTTGAACCGTGGTGTTGGAGAAGACTCTTGGGAGTCCCTTGGACTGCAAGGAGATCCAACCAGTCCATTCTGAAGGAGATCAACCCTGGGATTTCTTTGGAAGGAATGATGTTAAAGCTGAAGCTCCAGTACTTTGGCCACCTCATGCGAAGAGTTGACTCATTGGAAAAGACTCTGATGCTGGGAGAGATTGGGGGCAGGAGGAGAAGGGGACGACAGAGGATGAGATGGCTGGATGGCATCACAGACTCGATGAACGTGGGTCTGGGTGAACTCCGGGAGATGGTGATGGACAGGGAGGCCTGGTGTGCTGCGATTCATGTGGTCGCAAAGAGTCAGACACGACTGAGTGACTGAACTGAACTGAACTGAACCATCAACTACAATAAATGTTGATTGTAAATATTTTATCACCTGAATTTTTTCCTTAATACTACTTCTGAATATTTATTTAAACTATCTATGACATTTTATTGCCATTTCAGAACCAAAGAGGTTTGTACTATTCTTCAGGAGCACTTCTGTGTTATTCAGATTTTCATGTTCTGATTCCTTGAGGAAGCAGCAATCCATATAAGTTCCAGGCTTTTATTTCTTCAACAAATACTAGTTCAGTCCTTGATATGTACCAAGCTGAGGGCTGGGTGTTGAATGTTGAGTGCTATGTGCTGAGTGCTGTTTTGGGGACCAGTGTGAAAGCCAGTTCTGTGTTAATCATGATCAATTCCAGAATTATTTCCCTGAAGCTATAAGTAACAGAGAATCTACTCATGTATATTAATTATTTGCCTATCCAATTCTTTTTCCAGGCCAGATTTAAAGTTAGCCCTTAGTTCAGCCCAGGTCCTGCTGCTGCTGCTGCTGCTAAGTCACTTCAGTCGTGTCCAACTCTGTGCGACCCCATAGATGGCAGCCCACCAGGCTCCCCCATCCCTGGGATTCTCCAGGCAAGAACACTGGAGTGGGTTGCCATTTCCTTCTACAATGCAGGAAAGTAAAAAGTGAAAGTGAAGTCATTCAGTCGTGTCAGACTCTTAGCGACCCCATGGACTGCAGCCTATCAGGCTCCTCCATCCATGGATTTTCATCCAAGTACTGTCAAATATTATTATTTTATAACTATTTATTTATTTGCTTTTGGCTGTGTCGTGTCTTGGTTGCAGCACACGAGGTCTTCCTTGGAGCGCATGGGCTTCTTTCTACATGTAGTGAGCGGGCTCCAGACCACTGGGGCTCAGTACTTGTGGTGCATGAGCTGTGTTGCCCCCTGGCATATGGGATTCTAGTTCCCCTAAATTAGAAGGCAGATTTTTAACCACTGGATCACCAGGGAAGCCCCCAAGGTCAGCTGTTTTGATGATGCCTTTCACCACTTGACTTTTGCTCTAGACAGTCCCAGTCCCCACCGGGAAGCTGTGAATGGAGAAAGACCCCTGGAACTGCAGGGAAGCCAGACGTTTCCTTGTCCCTGGAGTGGACCACTTTGGGGAGGAAAACTTTACTGAAGAAAAGGGGTGATAATCTCTGGGGGAAAATTTTAAGTGGGAGGTTGAAACACACTGTTGGTGAGGGGGAATTCAGAGTCTTTCAAGATGAAAAAGAAAACATTTCCAGCAATAAAATGAGAAATAGAAAGGAAAAACCCAGATGTGGTTCCATCCCTATACAATGCTGTTACTTGACCTTCTTCTGAGATGAGCCCAGGCTACACTACCGTAAAGAGGCTACTTGGGGTGCATGGAGCCTGAAGACAGAGGACACATGGATCCTCACTCTTCCCTTCTGAAGATAAGGATTTGAGAATTTTATAGGATCCCAAATTGTCAAACTGGTCCTAAAGGATATAAGCTTGAGAGAGAATCATACAGGCTCCCATTGTCAGTTTCTTCCCTGCCATGTTTGTTAGGAGTCTCTATTAGTTACCTCTAGCACCTGCGTGCTCAGTCATGTCCGACTCTTTGCAACCCCATGGGCTGTAGCCCACCAGGCTCCTCTGTCCATGGCATTTCCCAGGCAAGAATACTGGAATGGGTTGTCATTGCCTCCTCCAGAAGATCTTCCTGACCAAGGGATCGAACCTGTGTCTCCTGCATTGGCAGGCGGATTCCCTACTGCTTGAACTATAGGGGAAGTCCAGTTATGTGTCATTGGGTAACAAATGCCCAAAATGTACTGGCCTCAAGCAACAATAATGTTGCAAATTTGTGTACATAGAGCAAGCAAGAATCTGGATGCATTTAGCTAGATGCCACTGATTCAGGGCCTCTTCAGGACAAGGCCAACATCAAGGAACCAGCCAGGACTGCTGTCATCTAAAAAGTGGATGTGAGGAAGATCCCATGGTGGCAGACTCTGGGTCCTCACTGGCTGTTGATTGACCCTGGGACTTGTGTGTCTCCAGGTAGCTACTCATGACGTGGTACCTTGCTTCCTTCAGAGAAAGAGAGAGAAGGGGAGAGAAGTGATAACTAGAATGCCTTTGTAACCTAATCTTGGACCTGACATCCCATCATTTTGCTCTGTTGGTATTCTTCTCTTTAGAAGTGAGCACTAGTCTCAGCCCTCCTTCCAGGCGAGAGGATTCCACAATCTCAGTGGAGAGTGATCACAAGGAGCTAGTAAAGACCTGAGTGATGACACAGCCTGTGACTCAAGACACTGTCAAGCCAGTGGCACCTCTTTTCATGGCAAATGCATGGGAGCCTTCAACTATTTGCGCAGTCTCAAATAACTGGGTTTGGGGAGGAGAGGGAGATAAAAGGAAGAGTTTCCTCCAGAGTTCCTAAGGATAAAGTGTAAAAATGCATAGGCTAAACTCCTGGTGACTGGGGAACATGGCCGTAGAAGAGATGGTCTTTGGCCAGAGGACAGGAGCAACAGCCAACTAGATGCTAAATGGTAAAAACAAAACCAAACAACAACTTGGGAAATTTGTAATAATTTGGAGAGAAAGGTGTAGAGTGAGGTCTTCAATGAGAAGTATCAAAAATGTTGAAGGAGAATAAATTTATTTAAATTATTGGAGTATAGTTGATTTACAACAGTGAGTTAGTTTCCAATGTACAGCAAAGTGGACATGAATTTGAGCAAACTCTGGGAGATAGTGAAAGACAGGGAAGCATGGCGTGCTGTAGTCCATGGGGTCGCAAAGAGTTGGACACAACTGAGTGACGGAGCAGCAACATGTTATATATATATGCATTCTTTTTTCAGATTCTTTTCTCATATAGGTTATCATATTGAGTATGACATTCATACTCAATATTGAGCAGAGTTCCCTGTAGGTCCTTGTTGGTTATTTTATATGTAGTAGTGTGCATGTGTTAATCCCAAGCTCTTGATTTATCCTTTCTCAGTCCGCTTCAAGAATAAATTTATAAAGCCAATGTGCATTCATTGGTCCTACTTATAGTGATTTTAATTCTCTCTCTTCTTTCGGTGCAACAAAGTCTTTTTTGTCCTGTTATGAGATCATGCTGACCATGCACAGCCCACTCCAATCCACTAACACTTAGTGGGGGTTGAACGTTGTCCAGCAACCTGGAGTCAGGTCCTGCCAGGTGAGCCAGAAGTCAAAAGGAGGCACAGTTGCCATTTCTGTTTTAAATCACCTCTGATCTTCATGCGTACCTAAAATGTTCTGCCAGCAAAGAGTTAAACAAGAAACTGTAAAAAATGATAGAAACAATATGAGACCTAACATTGCAACAGTTGCCAAAACTAGCAAATAATCAAAATCTGACCACAAAACCTCTCCAGATACACAATGGCACCAATGCCAGCTTGAGAACAAAGCAGCCCAATATATTTTTTAAATCCTTCTCATCTCCCATTCATCTCCTGATCAAATGTTGGCAACCTACTGGCTCACAGAATTTTGAGTTGTGAAAGGGTTTAGGGATGAACCAGAGCAGAAACTCTCAAATCAGAGGGAGGGGAAGGTACCACCCCCTGCCTGGGAATTGGGTGCAGATCAGAATATGGGAGGTGGATGTTTGAAAGAATATCTATTGCAATTGCATAGCAGGGGTAGGAGAGCATTTTTCTTTTCCTAGAACAAAACACACAAAGAAACCTTGAAAATCCTCTTGGCTGATGGAGAAAGTCTACATTTTCTTTGCCAAGTGGGGCATTTCTGTTCGAGGGACCCACCAGGATCTCAAGAAGTCCAAGAGGTGATGTGTCAATATTATCAAAACAGGACATTGTTGAAGAGCTGATGAAGGCTGATAAAGAGTAACCTCCTCTTCTTACATATTTAAGAAATCATTCTCCTTGCATTCAATTCAGTAAGTTATGGTTGAACAGTAGGTACCAGGGAGAGTGAGAGGTACTGGGGTAACAGGAGTAGGGAAGGCACCATTCCAATCTTCCATATTCCATATAAACAGAAATTGGGCAAATCAAGTGTGTTTCATGAAGAATATTCAACTTGTCCTAGAAGAGACAAAACCTACCCATGGGGCATAATTAGGAAAGGCTGCCCCGAACAGGTGATGCCTCCCCATCTTCCTTATCACCATTATGGATGTCATAACTGTACTTACTAAGTGCTGGGCTGTATAAAGAAGGAAGAGAGTTACAATCCCCATGTGTAGTCCCAATTCATACATATTGGTTTTAGATGTTTATCCTCAATCAATGCTTCTGCTACTTCTTTAAACACCTAACCCTACACAGCTCAGTTCAATTCAGTTCAGTCGCTCAGTCGTGTCCGACTCTTTGCGACCCCACGAATCGCAGCACACCAGGCCTCCTTGGCCATCACCAACTCCCGGAGTTCACTCAGACTCGCGTCCATCGAGTCAGTGATGCCATCCAGCCATCTCATCCTCTGTCGTCCCCTTCTCCTCCTGTCCCCAATCCTTCCCAGCATCAGAGTCTTTTCCAATGAGTCAACTCTTTGCATGAGGTGGCCAAAGTACAGGAGTTTCAGCTTTAGCATCATTCCTTCCAAAGAAATCCCAGGGCTGATCTCCTTCAGAATGGACTGGTTGGATCTCCTTGCAGTCCAAGGGACCCTCAAGAGTCTTCTCCAACACCACGGTTCAAAAGCATCAATTCTTTGGTGCTCAGCCTTCTTCACAGTCCAACTCTCACATCCATACATGACCACAGGAAAAACAATAGCCTTGACTAGACGGACCTTAGTCGGCAAAGTAATGTCTCTGCTTTTGAATATGCTATCTAGGTTGGTCATAACTTTCCTTCCAAAGAGTAAGCGTCTTTTAATTTCATGGCTGCAGTCACCATCTGCAGTGATTTTGGAGCCCCCAAAAATAAAGTCTGCCACTGTTTCCCCATTTATTTCCCATGAAGTGATGGGACTGGATGCCATGATCTTTGTTTTCTTCTCTCCAAATGATTACAAATTTCCCAAGATTTTTACCCTTCAGCATTCTATTGTCTCCTGATACTGCTCTCTGACCAAACACCAGCTTCCCTGCTCCCATACTTCTCACCTCTAGGAGTTTAGTCTATGCATTTTTATTGGATTTTATTTCATTTTTAAATGTTCATTTCATCAGTTTGTCTAAAAATGGCCTCATCACAACAAATGCAACTGACATAAACAACCTGAGATGCTTACACAATAATTTGTGATAAACTTAAAGCTCAACTGGTGGGCAGCAAAATGCTAGGGGTGTAGGGATGAGCCTACAGGCTCTGTTTGTTCAGCATCCTGTGGGCATGTAAGTCAGTCTGTTTTGGAAGGAATGAGCAGCATCAGTTATCGAATAGGTTGGTTAAGTGTATGTGATTTGGAAGCTTCTAATGAAAAATAGAAGGACTTCTGCTGTCCTTTCCCCTGACATCACATCAACAGACCTGTTCCTCCTCCTGATGACTCCGTCTACCTGGAAACTACACTCTCCCCACCTATTTAGTTAAACAGTCTAACTCAAACTACACCTAATTTTTTTATGCAATTAATCCTTCCTTCCACACTCCCCTCTCCCCTCTAAATAGATCAAGCCCAGTTCTTGAGACTGTGGAAATGGAGACGCCTTCTATGCATTTGCTCTAAAAAGAGAGGGTGCTGACCCGATGGGTCTTGAGCAACAGGCTGCATCAACTAACATTTTTATAGCCACTTCTTACACTACGGATTTTTTAGCACATAGCTGAAAACTATATCGATAAGAATATGACATCCAGGCATTGGAAAAATCAATCCCAGGTCCTGGATTCCTTGCATGCCAGTGCTCTAAGGCACATGGGCAGAGTGCTGTGTTAAGCATATTACATAAACCACACAGGCTCTGAGTTGAATCGTTCTGTATTTTGTAATGCATAAAAACCTGCGATGACACAGTCAGGAATCTGGGTAGCAGTGCCGCATGACTACATAGCTATGAGCCTCTGAGCTATTTGGAGGTCATTGCAGTGGGCGTCAGCTACCTTGCCAGCAGGCATTCCCTCTTCCCCTTCCCATCACCCCTTATATAAGTTACAACAGTACTATTGGCCATCACAGAGAGAAAAACAACATTTCAGAAGCTTAACCAAATAGAAATATATTTCTTGCTCAAGTAAAACCCAATTTGAAGTGGAATTTGAAAGGATGCAGTCAGTCATTCAGGGACCAAAGCTTCTTGCATCTGTGACCCCTATCCTCTAAGGTTTTAGGATGTTGTCCGTTCGACCAGCAAACAGAGGAAGAAAAGATTGGTTTTTACATACCAGATCTAGAAGTAGCTTACATTCACTGGTCATGATTCAATAACGTGGCCCAAAGGGATAGGGGCCCTATGTGGTATATATTATTCCTGTTTTGGAGAGAAGAGAAAGGAGATACAGAGGGGGAAAGGAATTTGCCCAGTGTCTCATAGCTGGTCATGGCAGTGTTGAGATTTGAATCCAAAGCTCAGCTGCCAGAGAAGCATGTTTTTAATCATTTAATATATTTGGGAAAAGCTGAACCCTGAGATGTATCATGAAAATAGAATATGCATAAACAGTGGAAGAAAAAACAGAGTACACTTCTTTTGAAAACCAGACATTTTTTTAAAAGCAAATTAAGGTAATCTTTCTTGGGAAATGTACTCATACAATACCATCTCCCAAGGACTTATCTGACCAGCTTCTCTGGTAGCTCAGCTGGTAAAGAATCAGCCTGCAATGTAGGAGACTCCGATTTGATTCCTGGGTCGGGAAGATCCCCAGAGAAGGAACCCACTCCAGTATTCTCGGACTTCCCTGGTGGCTCTGAGGGAAAAGAATCCACCTGCAATGCGAGAGACCTGGATTTGATCCCTGTGTTGGGAAAATCCCCTGGAAGAGGGCATGGCAACCCACTCCAGTCTTCTTGCCTGGAGAATCCCCATGGAAGAGGAGCTGAGTGGGTAACATTCTATGGAGACACAAAGAGTTGTACACCACTGAGCGACTAAGCACAGCACACCCTTGCAAACAAGTGGGCAGGATTAGTACCTCCACATACATGTCCCTCCTGCCTTATCAGGGCTAAGATATCCCAGAGAGTGGCGGCTTTCTCCTTTCCTTTCACTGAGCACAGCTCTGAGCACAGTGTCGAAAGGATGTCAGTAATCCATCACTATTTAACAGGCTGAGGATGGGTTCCAATACGCCTGCAGATACAGGCGTATCTGCTCACCCAGGGAGGCAAGAGGCTGCAAACCATGTCGAGGTAGGCTGGGGCAGCAGGGAGAGGCGCTTGTGTCCTGTGGCTCTCCTTACTGGATGGACAAGTGGGTTGGGAACGTGGTGGGTTCAGGGCATGATAAACTGAAGGACAGCAGTCTCATAAATAAAAACTTAGATTATGAAAGCTGCTGTATAACAACAGGGAGCTCAGCTTGGTGCCCTGTTATGACCTAGAGACGTGGATGAGTGGTGGGTGGGAGGGAGAGGATATACGTATCAGTTCAGTCGCTCAGTCATGTCTGACTCTTTGCCATCCCATCTACTGCACCACACCAGGCTTCCCTGTCCATCATTAACTCCCAGAACTTGCTCAAACTCATGTCCATCGAGTCGGTGATGCCATCCTACCATCTCATCCTCTGTCGTCCCCATCTCCTCCTGCCCTTCAATCTTTGTCAGCATCAGGGTCTTTTCCAATGAGCCAGTTCTTCCCATCAGGTGGCCAAAGTATTGCAGCTTCAGCATCAGTCCTTCCAATGAATATTCAGGGCTGATTTCCTTTAGGATGGACTGTTTGGATCTCCTCACTGTCCAAGGGACTCTCAAGAGTCTTCTCCAACACCAGAGTTCAAAAGCATCAATTCTTCAGTGATTAACTTTCTTTATAGTCCAACTCTCACATCCATATATGACTACTGGAAAAACCATAGCCTTGACTAGATGGACCTTTGTTGGCAAAGTAATGTCTCTACTTTTTAATATGCTGTCTAGGTTGGTCATAGTTTTTCTTCCAAGGAGTAAGCGTCTTTTAATTTCATGGCTTCTGTCACCCTCTGCAGTGATTTTGGAGCCGAAGAAAATAAAGTCTGTCACTGTTTCCATTGTTTCCCCATCTATTTGCCATAAAGTGATGGGACCGGATGCCATGATCTTCGTTTTCTGAATATTGATTTTTAAGCCAACATTTTCACTTTCCTCTTTCACTTTCATCAAGAGGCTCTGTAGTTCTTCTTTGCTTTCTGCCATAAGGGTCATGTCATCTGCATATCTGAGGTTATTGATATTTCTCCTGGTGATCTTGATTCCAGCTTGTGCTTCATCCAGCCCAGCATTTCTCATGATGTACTCTGCATATAAATAAAATAAGCAGGGTGACAATATACAGCCCTGACATACTCCTTTCTTGATTTAGAACCAGTCTGTTGTTCCATGTCCAGTACTAACTGTTGCTTCGTAACCTACATATAGCTATATATGTGTATATATATATATATGTATACATATACATAGGTCAAGAAGTAACAGTTTTAGAACTGGACATGGAACAACAGACTGGTTCCTAATGAGGAAAGGAGTATGTCAGGGCTGTATATATATACATATAGCTGGAGAAGGCGATGGCACCCCACTCCAGTACTCTTGCCTGGAAAATCCCATGGACGGAGGAGCCTGGTAGGCTGCAGACCATGGGGGACGTGAAGAGTCGGACACTACTGAGCAACTTCACTTTCACTTTTCACTTTCATGCATTGGAGAAAGAAATGGTGAACCACTCCAGTGTCCTTGCCTGGAGAATCCCAGGGACAGGGGAGCCTGGTGGGCTGCTGTCTCTGGAGTGGCACAGAGTCGGACACAACTGAAGCGACTTGGCGGCAGCAGCAGCAGCTGCAGCATACGTATAGCTAATTGACATAGTTGTGGAGCTCAATCCAACACAACACTGTAAAGCAATTATCCTCCAACTAAAAGGAAAGAAAGGCATTCTTGACTTTTCCCAAATTTATACATATGTTCATGAAGCTGTGTTGATGTAATTGCCTCTTCCAGTGCTGGTGGGATGGAATTAAGTGACTTTTTGTCAATGCTTAGCAAGGCAGTGAGGGACTGTCGAAAGGAGTTTATGGTTGGACAAATCTAGGTTCATACTCTCTCACTCACTCTGTAGTCTTGGCAAGTCATTTTAGTCTCTGGCTCTGAGTATCTTCTTCCATAAAATGAAGTGAATAATATTAATTTTATAAGCTAATCATAAAGATTAGCAATACAAGTGACAAATATCTCTTATAATACTTAGGTCATGCTCTCACCAAAAGAAACTTGGTTTCCCAAAGCCTGATCTCAGACTTTCTCATTTTACACAGAATTCAGTTTTAATTGAGAGCTATCTAATGTAAACCAGCTTAAATAATATAATGACTTACACACTTTAAAAGTCAGGGTAATGTGGCTTTAGGTATGGCTGGATTCAGGTGCTTAAATATTATAGTTATAAACCTTTCTTTTTTCTCATCTATCTTCCCTTTCATTAGCAATATCCTTCACTTTGGCTTTCACTATTTGTAAAAAGAAATAAACAGCAATAGATTTCTAGATTAGAAGAGAAAAAAAGTCTGAAATCAATGACCTCAGTGTCTACCATAGGAAACTAGGAAAAAAAGAGTAAATTAAATTCAAGGGAAGAAAAATAAAGGCAATAAATAAAGATCAGAAAATAAGTAAATGAAAAAGGAAATAAATATCGATACAGAAATTAACTGAAGACAAAACTAGAATCAGTCTGCCAATACCAGAGACATTGGTTTGATCCTTGGGTCAGGAAGATCCCCTAGTGAAGGAAATGGCAACCAACTCCAATATTCTTGCCTGGGAAAGCCCATGGACAGAGGAGCCTGGCAGTCCTCTTGGGTCGCAAGAGTTAGACTTGACTTAGCTACAAAACCATCACTACCACCAAAAGATTTGAGCAGATTTTTAATTTAAAAATGTATAGTGATGGCAATTCACACACAAAAGGATAGTTAACATCATTAGCTATTAGGGAAATGCAAATTATAACCACAACATAGCATTACTATGCAGTGGGTATGATATTACACCGACTAGAATGGTTAAAATTTAAAAAATCAAAGACTCCAAGTGTTGATTAAAATGTTGATCAACTGAAACTTTCACATACTGTCACTGATTATGTGAAAAGGTACAACCACCTTGGAAAACAGTTTGCAGTTTCTTAAAAAGGTAAACGTCCATCCACCGTATGATTTCATCATACTAGTTCTAGGTATTTAGCCAAGATAATTAGATCCTTATATCCATACAAACTTTTTCATAAATATTCATTATAGCTTTATTTATAATAGGTAAAAAAAACACATGGAAATAACTAAAATGTTCATCAATAGGTATTCTGATAAATCAGTTATACATCCATTCAGTGGGATACTGCTCAGCCATTAAAAACAACAATGATAAAAATAAAATTATTTTTATTTTTGAGAATTTGGATAAATCTCAAAACGTATGCTGAGTGAAGGAAGCAGGACAAAAGAGAGTACGTGTTATATATTCACTTATATCACTTCTAGGAAACACAAACTTATCCATAGTGACAGAATGACATGTGGCTGCTTGGGACCCAGAGGAGTGGAGCGGGCTAGGAGGGTGTGATTACAAGAGGTCAGAAAAGATTTTGGTGATTATATACATCCATGGTTTCATGAATGCAGACTCATCTCACAACTTACCAAATTACGTATTTTGAACAAGTATAGCTTATAGTGACAGATTTTATTTTCTTTGGCTCCAAAATCACTGTGGACAGTGACTGCAATCATGAAATTAAAAGACATTTGCTCCTTGGAAAAAAGACGTAGATAGAGTATTAAAAAGCAGAGACACTGTTTTGCCATCAAAGGTCTGTATAGTCAAAGCTATGTTTTTTCCCATAGTCATGTATGGATGTGAGAGTTGGACCATAAAGAAGGCTGAGCACTGAAGAAATGTTGCTTTCCAACTGTGGTGCTGGAGAAGATTCTTGAGAATCCCTTGGAGAGCAAGGAGAACAAACCAATCAACCCGAAAGGCAATTAACCCTGAATATTCATTGGAAGGACTGATGCTGAAACTCCAATACTTTGGCCACCTGATGCAAAGAACCTACTCATCAGAAAAGACCCTGATGCTGGGAAAGATTGAAGGCAGGAGGAAAAGGGGCAACAGAGAACAAGATGGTTGGATGGCATCATGGACTCAACAGACATGAGTGTGAGTAACTCGAGGAGATAGTGAAGGACAGGGAAGCCTGGCTTGCTGCAGTCCATGGGGTTGCAACGAGTCACACATGACTTAGTGACTGAACAAAGAACAAATCTACAAATGCCAGAATTACCAGCATTGCGCTCTCATTAATTCCTGTAAGCAGTGTCCCAGCATTGACCCGCTGGAATTGTTGGGAAGGGCTGAGTCACGGTGTTAATAAGCCATCCCTCACAGTGTGGTCACTGGCGCTGGCCCTTCAGAATCGGCTCTGAGGAACAATTCTGCAGCAATGGGCTGGTGGTGTAGAAAAAAGAGAGTCTCATTTTTGTCCTGGGTTGGTTCTTACCCTGGCAAAGGGGAAAATGAGATGAACACTTTGAAATGCTAATTATTTAATCTCTGCCAATACTGGCTGCTTCCAGGGGAGGCCCTGTTCATTTGTAAAATGAAACTCTTTTAAAATATGACCCAGGTCCTGAAAGTGTGGTCCTCAGGGAGGGTGGAGGGGCCCTTCCCAGAATCCCTCAGCCCCTCAGCACTCTTGAGTAGCCTCCCTTAGAGGTTCTGTTCGGCTGTTCCCCTGACTCATTGTAAGCAGTCCTCAGAAAGCCTCTTGAGTTTAGAAAATTTTGCCAGCCAATGCCATGGGGGTTGAGAGACTGGAGACTACAGTTTCTTCATTTTCTTCTTGATGCATCTTGGCAGACTGTCAAACTCTCGAAGCTGTAGTTTTCACATGTCTAGAATGTTCTTCCTGGATTTGTAGTGAGACTCCAGTGATACTACTCACAAGGTACGTGTAGCTCTGAGGATGAACAATCTAGTTTAGTACTCAGTACACTTTAGCCATTTTAAATTATGCTGTTATACTTGAAAAGGGTTAGAAATTGTGTGATTCTCTCTGAAATATACTTACTTATCTCTGTTTCTTTTCTTTTTTTTTTTTAAATTCAAATTATCTCTCTACATACAGCAGGGTGGGAGGAGGGGGGAGCACTTTCTGAAAAAAATCTCTTCCGTTCACCTTGTTAAGCTTGTATTAGCCTGCTCAGGCTGTTGTAACAAAAGACCACAGACTGAGTCGCTTAAATACAGAAATGCATTTTCTCATGGCTTTGGAGGCTGGAAGTCTGAAATTAAGGTGTCTGAAGGTTTGATTTTTCCTAAGGCTTCTTTCTTTGGCTTGTTGGTAATGGCCTCCCTGCATCCTCACTTGGCATTTCCTTCATGTCCCTGTTATAGTACCTTGATCTCTTCTTGTAGGTAAAATTAGGTAGATCTCTTCTTTTAAGGAGGAAAAGGAAATGGCAACCCATTCCACTATTCTTGCCTAGAGAATTCTGTGGACAGAGGAGCCTGGTGGGCTGCTGTCCATAGGGTCGCACAGAGTCAGATATGACTGAAGTGATTCAGCATGCATGCATACACTGGAGAAGGAAATGGCAACCCACTCCAGTATTCTTGCCTGGAGAATCCCAGGAAAGGAGAAGCCTAGTGGGCTGCCGTCTATGGGGTTGCACAGAGTCGGACATGACTGAAGCAACTTAGCAGCAGCAGCAGCTTCTTGTAAGGGCACCAGTCTTATTCATAGGCTTGAGACCCCAGCCTTATAACCACATTTAACCTTGATCACCTTCTTAAAGGCATTGTCTCCAAACAAGTTTCCATAGGGTATTAAGGCTTCAACATATGAGTTTGGAAGGATGCAATTCAGTCCATGGGCTTCCATGATGGTTCAGTGGTAAAGAATCCTCCTGCCAATGCGGGAGATGTGGGTTCAGTCCCTGGGTTGGGAGATCCCTTGGAGAAGGAAATGGCAACCCACTCCAGTAGTCTTGCCTGGGGAATCCTACAGAGAGAGGAGCCTGGCAGGCTATAGTCCATGAGGTCGCAAAAGCATCAGACACAACTGGGCTACTAACCTGCATACTGGTATTCTTGCCTGGGAAATCCCACGGACAAAAGAACCTGGTGGGCTATAGTCCATGGGGTCACAAAAGCGTCAGACACAACTAAACAACATTCACAACAGCAATTCAGTCCATGACAAAGCCTAATGTTGCCTCATGTAAAAATTTAAAGTCAACAGAGAGCTGAAGAATCCCATTGCACATCTCGATCATCTTTAGGATAAACATCTGAGAATTTGCCCCAAAGTCTAGTCATAGATAATAGTGCTTTTCAAACATTAGTCATTTCTCTACTATCTTTATGTTTTTACTACATCTGCTTTTTCCCTGGACTATGACTTATTTAGCATCTTTCTTTAAATTAACTCCATATTTTATTTAAATAAATATATTTTAAAAGAAAATCTTAGATCATTACCAAGAAATTTAAATGGTCTTATTTTATAAGGAGAAAGTGATTATACAATAAACCAATGTACACAATTGTCTTATTGAAAAAACACTTGGCACTTACTATATGCCAGATACTACCCATGCACTTTTGCAAACATAATCCTGTATATTCTTCATGACCTATATATAAATGGCTTTATTACTGTTAGAAAGATATGATCTTTTCTATAAAAGGAGAAATTATAAGAAATAAAGGAGTGATTCATTCTTAGAATAATTGAACAGAAAGATATATAACCAGCTGGTGAATAAGATTTCTAAAATGGTGGCTCATTGCCAATCCTTTGTTCCTTTCACTTCCTGATTCTCCTTCCTCTTAAGAACATTTTGGCGGGCTAATTTCATCGGCTTTATGTGCAAAGAACCAAAACAGTGGGGAAAATAGCTAATGTAAATCTTCCAGTCAGGAACTTACAAGTGCTTTTCATGGCCCTCATGGAGACCAGTGGTCCAATAAAAACTTAGGCGAAGTCCAAGAAAGATTGTAACTTTGTGGTCCTCAACCTATGAGGAGCCAGAGGAGGGAACCTGCATCTTAGGGATAGACACCAAATGGACTTCCCACTCGGTGTGCTTGCTCCCAGACCTCTGTCTGCAGTACCCCCTTCTGCAAAGTAAAGACTGCCTTGCTGAGCTGTTTTCGACTGTCTGTCTTACTCTTGTGACCTTGTCTGAGAGCATTTCCAACTTTATTCTTATATTAAAGAGGAAGAGAGTAAGGCACAGAGAGGCTAAATAACTTGCCAAAGGTCACACAGCTAGTGGGTCCCATAAAACTAGGAACCTGGGAAGTCTGACGTTGAACTTTTAATATTTAAACTATATTTACTGAAAGGCTAATTTTCACAGATTTAATGATAAAGTCTCCTGTAGATTACTCTCCTTTCTCAGGAGAAAAATTTCAAAATCACTAAACTAAGAATGATCTCCTATTCCAAAAATAAATCTCAGTTTTTGACTAATAGCTAAGTGCCTGGACTTGAAGAAAACATTTCAACTCAGGTCTTTCTGATTGGGAAGCCCCACAGATTCACTGCATCTTGGCAATTTTGCTTGTAAGAAAGGCATCTTGCAGTCCTGACCAAAGGCAAAGATCAGTTCAGGTCCACCAGCTTCAAGGTTCTTCTTGGTGGGCCTCCTTGCGGGACCAATTATTCATCATGTCTTTTCTCAGCTGGCAGGAAGACTGGGAAACTGATGTGATTTGGAGGTGAGATAAGGAGGCTCATTCATAGCATTGTCCCCACCAGCCAAATTGTTAAAATCTGCTTGCCTCCCAGATTGCACAAAGAAATCATAATTGAAGGGTCCCTCTCTGTAGATCTCCACCTTGTAAATTCTATGGAACTCATTATCAGAATCATCTTGGGTGCTCGTATAACCATACAAGGCTCCTGGCAAGGCTCCTGGCAGAATTAAACTAATTTTAGCACTAGATGGTTAATATTGTTGACTTGTGTGTCCTAAGTCACTTCAGGTGTTTCTGACTCTTTGTGACCTCATGGACTATAGCCCACCAGGCTCCTCTGTCCATGGGATTCTCCAGGCAAGAATGCTGGTGTGGGCAGCCATGCCATCTCCAGGGGAAATTCTCAACCCAGGAGACAACCCATGTGTCTTGTGGCTCATGCATTGCAGGCAGAGTCTTTAATGCTGAGCCACCAGGGAAGCCCCACATATATACAAATATGGACATAAATAAGGGGCTCCCAGGTGGCACTAGTAGTAAAAAAAAAAACGGCCTGCTGATGCAGGAGACCTAAGAGACTCCAGGTCAGTCCCTGGTTTGGGAAGATCCCCTGGAGGAGGGCATGGCAACCCACTCCAGTATTCTTGCCTGGAGAATCCCATTGACAGAGGAGCCAGATGGGGTACTGTCCATGGGGTTGGAGGAAATGACTGATTTACCATGCACGTACATAAATAATTCCTTAATTTCAGCTTTGTGGATTTATTTCTGCCAGAATATTTGAGATGATATACACACACCTATATATTATTATATATACAAAATATATACATATATATACATATAAGGTATATACATATGATATATATACATATAATCATAAGGGATTTGATTTAGGTCATGGTTTAGGTCACTAGATCATGAATGGTCTAGTGGTTTTCCTTACTTTCTTCAATTTAAGTCTCTATTTGACAATAAGGAGTTCATGATCTGAGCCACAGTCAGCTCCCAGTCTTGTTTTTGCTGACTGTGTAGAGCCTCTCCATTTTTGGCTGCAAAGAATATAATCAATCTGATTTTGGTGTTGACCACCTGGTGATGTCTATGTGTAGAGTCTTCTCTTGTGTTGTTGGAAGTGGGTGTTTTCTATGACCAGTATGTTCTCTTGGCAAAATTCTTTTAACCTTTGGCCTGCTTCATTCTGTACTCCAAGCCCAAATTTGCCTTCCTGCAGGTATCTTTTGACTTCCCCCTTTTGCATTCCAATCGCCTATAATCAAAAGAACATCTTTTTTGGGTGTTAGTTCTAGACGGTCTTGTAGGTCTTCATAGAACCATTAAAATTCATCTTCTTCAGCATTACTGGTCAGGGCATAGACCCAGATTACTGTGATATTGAATGGTTTGCCTTGGAAATGAACAGAGATCATTCTGTTGTTTTTCTGATCACATCCAAGTAATGCATTTCAGACTCTTCTGCTGACTATGAAGGCTACTCCATTTATACTAAGGGATTCTTGCCTACAGTAGTAGATATAAGGAAAAAAGGAAAGATATACCCATCTGAATACAAAGTTCCAAAGAACAGAAAGGAGAAATAAGAATGCCTTCCTAAGTGATCAATGCAAAGAAATAGAGAAAAACAATAGAATGGAAAAGACTAGAGATCTCTTCAGGAAAATTAGAGATACCAAGGGAATATTTCATGCAAAGATGGCACAATGAAGGACAGAAATGGTATGAATCTAACAGAAGCAGAAGATATTAACAAGAGGTGGCAAGAATACACAGAAGAACTATACAAAAAAGATCTTCAAGACCCAGATAATCACGGTGGTGTGATCACTCACCTACAGCCAGATATCCTGGAATGTGAAGTCAAGCGGGCCTTAGGAAACATCACTATGAACACTGCTAGTGGAGGTGATGAAATTCCAATTGATCTATTTCAAATCCTGAAAGTTGATGCTGTGAAAGTGCTGTACTCAATATGCCAGCAAATTTGGAAAACCCAGCAGTGGCCACAGGACTGGAAAATGTCAGTTTTCATTCCCATCCCAAATAAAAGCAATGCCAAACAATGTTCAAATTACTGCACAATTGCACTCATCTCACACGCAAGCAAAGTAATGCTCAATATTCTCTAAGCCAGGCTTCAACAGTACATGACCTGTGAATTTTTAGATGTTCAAGCTGGATTTAGAAAAGGCAGAAGAACCAGAGATCAAATTGCTAACATATGTTGGATCATTAAAAAAAACAAGAGAGTTACAGGAAAACATCTACTTCTGCTTTATTGACTACATCAAAACCTTCGACTGTGTGGATCACAACAAACTGTGGAAATTTCTTAAAGAGATGGGCATACCATACCACCCGACCTGCCTCCTAAGAAATCTGTATGCAGGTCAAGAAGCAACAGTTAGAACTGGACATGGAACAACAGACTGGTTCCAAATAGGGGAAGGAGGATGTCAAGGTTGTATACTGTTACCCTGCTTATTTAACTTATATGCAGAGTACATCATGAAAAATGCTGGACTGGATGAACCACAAACTGGAATCAAGATTGCTAGGAGAAATATCAGTAACCTCAGATATGCAGATGACAACACCTTTATGGCAGAAAGTGAAGAAGAACTAAAGAGCCTCTTGAAGAAAGTGAAAGAGGAAAGTGAAAAAGTTGGCTTAAAACTCAACATTCAGAAAACGAAGATCATGGCATCTCATCCCATTACCTCATGGCAAATAGATGAGGAAACAATGGAAACAGTGAGAGACTTTATTTTGGGGGGCTCCAAAATCACTGCAGATGGTGACTGCCGCCATGAAATTAAAAGACACATGCTCCTTGGAAGAAAAGTTATGCCCAACCTAGATAGCATATTAAAAAGCAAAGACACTACTTTGCCAGCAAAGGTCCATTTAGTCAAGGCTATGGTTTTTCCAGTAGTCATGTATGGATGTGAGAGTTAGACTATAAAGAAAGCTGAGCACCAAAGAATTGATGCTTTTGAACTGTGGTGTTAAACAAGACTCTTGAGAGTTCCTTGGACAACAAGGAGATCCAACCAGTCCATCCTAAAGGAAATCAGGCCTGAATATTCACTGGGAGGACTGATGCTGAAGTTGAAACTCCAATACTTTGGCCACCTGATGCAAAGAACTGACTGATTTGGAAAGACCCTAATACTGGGAAAGATTGGAGGTGGGAGGAAAAGGGGATGACAGAGGATGAGATGGTTGGATGGTATCACCAACCCAATGGGCATGAGTCTGAGTATCTCCGGAAGTTGGTGATGGACAGGGAGTCCTGGTGTGCTGCAGTCCATGGAGTGGCAAACAGACACGAATGAGAGACTGAACTGAACTGAACTAAATATGTATAATATAATATATATATATATACATATAATATAATATATACATATAATACATTCAGTTTGGTCACTCAGTTGTATCTGACTCTTTGTGACCCCATGGACTGCAGCATGCCAGGCTCCCTTGTTCATCACCAACTCCTAGAGTTTACTCAAACTCATTCCCATCCTGTCAGTGATGCCATCCAACCATCTCATCCTCTGTGGTCCCCTTCTCCTCCAGCCTTCAATCTTTCCCAGTATTAGGAGATTTTCCAGTGAGTTGGTTCTTGCATCAGGTGGCCAAAGCAGGGGAGTTTCAGCCTCAGCATCAGTCCTTCCAGTGAATATTCAGGACTGATTTCCTTTAGGATGGACTGGTTGGATCTCCTTGCTGTCCAATGGACTCTCAAGAGTCTTCTCCAAAACCACAGTTCAAAAGCATCAATTCTCTGCCACTCAGCTTTCTTTATAGTCCAACTCTCACATCCATACATGACTATTGGAAAAACCATCACCTTGACTAGATGGACCTTTGTTGGTAAAGTAATGTCTCTACTTTTTAATATGCTGCGTAGGTTGGTCATAGCTTTTCTTCCAATGACCAAGTGTCTTTTAATTTCATGGCTACAGTCACCATCTGCAGTGATTTTGGAGCCTCCAAATATAAAGTCTCTCACTGTTTCCATTGTTTCTCCATCTATTTGCCACGAAGTGATGGGACCATATGCCATGATCTTCGTTCTCTGAATGTTGAGTTTTAAGCCAACTTTTTCACTTTCCTCTTTCACTTTCTTCAAGAGGCTCTTTAGTTCTTCTTCACTTTCTGCCATAAGAGTAGTGTCATCTGCATATCTGAGGTTATTGATATTTCTCCCAGCAATCTTGATTCCAGCTTGTGCTTCATCCAGCCCGGCATTTCGCATGATGTATTTCGCATAGAAGTTAAATAAGCAGGGTGACAGTATACAGCTTTGATGTCCCCCTCTCCCTATTTGGAACCAGTCTGTTGTTCCATGTCCAGTTTTAACTGTTGCTTCTTGATCTGCATACAGATTTCTTAGGAGGCAGGTCAGGTGGTATGGTATGCCCATCACTTTAAGAATTTCCCACAGTTTGTTGTGATCCACACAGTCAAAGGCTTTGGTGTAGTCAATAAAGCAGAAGTAGAGGTATTCCTGGAACTCTCTTGCTTTTTCAATGATCCAGTGGATATTGGCAATTTGATCTCTGGTTCCTCTGCCTTTTCTAAAACCAGCTTGAACCTCTGAAAGTTCACAGTTCACACATTGCTGAAGCCTGGCTTGGAGAATATTGAGCATTACTTTGCTTGCGTGTGAGATGAGTACAATTGTACAGTAGTTTGAACATTCTTTGGCATTGCCTTTCTTTGGAATGGGAATGAAAACTGACGTTTTCTAGTCTTGTGGCCACTGCTGGGTTTTCCAAATTTGCTGGCATATTGAGTGCAGCACTTTCACAGCATCATCTTTTGAGGATTTGAAATAGCTCAATTGGAATTCCATCACCTCCACTAGCTGTGTTCATAGTGATGTTTCCTAAAGCCCACTTGACTTCACATTCCAGGATGTCTGACTCTAGGTGAGTGATCACACCATTGTTGTTATCTAGGTCATAAAGATATTTTTTATATAGTTCTTCTGTGTATTCTTGTCACCTCTTCTTAAAACCTTCTGCTTCTGTTAGGTCCATACCATTTCTGTCCGTTATTGTTGCATGAAATATTCCCTTGATATCTTTAATTTTCTAGAAGAGATCTCTAGTCTTTCCCATTCTATTGTTTTTCTCTCTCTCTTTGCACTGATCACTGAGGAAGGCTTTCTTATCTCTCCTTTGTATTTTTTGGAACTCTGCATTCAAATGGGTATGTCTTTCCCCATTGAAAGTGAAAGTCACTTAGTTGTGTCCAGCTTTGTGCAACCCCATGGACTGTATAGTCCCCTGAATTCTCCAGGCCAGAATACTGAATGGGTAGACTTTTCTGTCTCCAGGGGATCTTCCCAACCCAGGGATTGAATCCACATCTCCCGCATTGCATGTGGATTCTTTACCAGCCGAGCCACAAGGGAAGCCCAAGAATACTAGAGTGGGTAGCCTACTCCGTCTCCAGTAGATCTTCCCAATCCAGGAATTGAACTGGGGTCTTCTGCATTGCAGGTGGATTCTTTACCAACTGAGCTATCAGGAAAGCCCATGATGTATATTATATGTATATAATAATATATGCTTTGGTCTTCTTCCCTATAGTTCAAACTGTATTCTAGAAGACATAAGAAGAATAGGGCTTTATTTTCTTAGTTCTTTCAGTTCAGCTAGGAACCCAAGCCACACTGAGGGAAGGCAGTCCTGATTTTCAGTGAAGTAAAAGTCAAGCTCAACCCAAGCCGAGGCCCAGGCCCAGGCCCACCTTTGTTCCAGAATCTGTGAGAAGGCCCGCAAGGGGAGTAGGAGAGCCTCTGGGTTGCCACCCAACCCTAGTCTGTGTCAGGCCATGAGGCTAGCAAGAGATCTTGGGTGTCTGACCTCTGAGCAAGATAACTCTTTCAAAGCCTGTATTCCACTTTGCCACTCCGTCCCTAAAGGCTGCCTTGGAGGTCTGCCCTGGCATTCAGACCACCATTTGTACTGTCACTGGCCCAGCCAGTTGCCTGTTGCTATCATCAGGGGCCTAAGGCCTGGCGGTTTGGTGCCTTAAAAGTAGTTTTGTGAATTCAGCTCCTCCCAGCCCCTTTCCCCCTTTCTTTGGGAGCCCCCATGGCCCACGGGATTTCCAGGCACTGGAAAAAAAAAAGCTGGTTTGATTTAAGCATGGAGTACTCTGGAGCTGGGTGTGTGTGTGTGTGTGTTTATATTTTCTGTTCATCCATTAGGGTGAGTGGCTGAAGGGTGGAGGGTAAGGGGGAGCAGAGGGGGGAGAAACTTCATTTATATGTTAATAGTTACCAGCACTGGGGCTAAACTGACAGAACTATTTCATGGGAAACTGACAAATTTTGTCAGCCAGGCTGTGCGGCCACATCTCAATGGGGCAATAATCTTGATTAGCAAAACAATTGGGGGCCTCCGTTCCCACTCAGGTTACACTCCACCAATGTGAGGAAGGCTGGGGCCTTCAAGCTTGAAGATATTTTCAAAAGCCACCGAGTTTAGGCAAATGAAGTGAATTGTTGGGGTGGGGGGCGAGGGAGGCAATGGACAAAAGGGGTTAATTTGATTGACCGAATCGTCATAGTCTTATAACAATCATTTACTCAGCCAGTAAATCCGCAAAAAACCAGTGGTGCCGACAGGAAATTAGAGTATCTGTTTGCCCCAGACATATGGGAATTTTAGCTGCCTCCTCCTGACACTTGCCAGTCTTGGGGGGGAAAAAGAATCCACAACGCCCTCGGGGCCCTAATTACCACGTGCAGAATAAGTTGTTATCTAAAAATACACACACAACTCAACACCCACGCACAGAGTCACTGCAGGCCACTGTTCTTACCACATCTTGACTCAGTTTTGGCATTCCTTTTTGTTATTAGTTCATTGTATTGCTAATTAAAGCTGGAATATGATGATCCCCTCCCAACCCCCTTCTAGGAACGGGAACTGCCTGGAAAATCTTGAGGAGCTTTATTTTCAGAGTGACCCACTGGCCCTGTTTCTGTTTGTAAACATACACTCAGAAAGGGCTCCGGTTCCATCTGCCTTGATGTCTGGAATATCCGAAAGAGGAGGACGTCCCCACTCAAGGGGAGTGAGAAGGATGGGAAAGTTTTGCATCTCTCTAGGGGGGAGGCTTCATGTCCTGGTAGACCCCCCATTGTTTAGGCCTCATGGAAAAACAGTTGTTTGGTATGATCTAGCGTGCTGCAATTCATGGGGTCGCAAAGAGCCGGACACAGCTGAGCAACTGAACTGAACTGAATAAATTCATTTATCTTGAATTTTTTATTTTGAAATAATTACAGGTTCACAAGTTGTTGCAAAAATAGTACAGGCAGGTTCTATGGGCCCAAACTCAGCTTCTCTTCAAGGTGACATCTACAGCTCATTATCAAAACCAGAAAATTCATTGGCAGGGAACGATTAACTAGCCTACAGACCTTACTCAGATGTCACCATTTTTTTTGCAGGTACTAATATTCTTTCTTTGTATGTCTTTGTGGATCATCATATGACTCATTTAGTTTTTTTTTTTTTTTTTAAATCTAACAAATAAACCAATCCTGAGATTTTGACATTGGAAAGACTGTAACAATCACTTCACCCACTATTTCCCTCAATCCTACCACACCATCCCAGCAATCATCTCTACAGCCTGTCTGATCCTTGAATTCTCTCTGAAAACAAATCACCTTTAGAATATCAAGCCACTGTTTGCACATTGCACATGGCAAGACAGGAGGCTCATTACCTTTTTGAGACCACTTGACCTTTCTTGTTGGAGAGATTACAGGAAGAGCCAAAAGTCTTCTGTCTCATGGCCCCTTGACAGCTCTAGTTCCACCTCTGACTCTGGATTGTGTGCTAAGTTGCTTCAGTCGTGTCCAGCTCTGTGCGATCCTATGGACTGTAGCCCGCCAAGCTCCTCTGTCCATGGGATTTTCCAGGCAAGAATACTAGATGGGGTTGCCATTCCCTTCTCCAGGGGATCTTCCTGACCCAGGGATTGAACCTGCGTCTCTTACATCTCCTACACTGGCAGGTGGTTCTTTCTCACTGGATCATGTCCATCTAATCCAGTGGTTATCAATCTTTGCTGCACCTTCAAATCACCTCTGGAGTATTTAGACACCCCAGCACAGATTGAACCCCAGAATAACTACATCAGACTCTGTGGAGGTGGGGCTGATCTTGGTTAGCTTCAGCCTGTAGTGGCTTGAAGTGTGGCTTTGTTTCCTGGTCAGAGATTGAGGTCGGGCTGCGGCAGTAAGACCAGTGGTCAGTGACCAGATCCTGGCCCTTCGGGTTTGCATAAAAGAATTATCGCAAAGACAGAATGTAGTGAAGCAAGTATTAGGAGGGAAAAAGCGTGCAGTTCATGTGGATAGACACACAGGCAGAGTCCGAGAGCAACACACCTCTCTGACTCTGAGAGAGTCAGAGTCAGAGTCAGAGTCACACCCTCATGGTAATTTCAATCAGTTGTTCAGGAAATTTCTTCCAGGCTTCCTTTGGCCAATCATTTTGATTTGCCTGGTTCTGAGTCTGTACTTGGTATATCTCAGGGTGATCCCCTGTGTACATGTGCATCTCTCAACCAAGGTATATTCCAGAGAAGAGGTCCAGGGGTACCTGATCATCACTCCTCTTTTGACCTCCACAGTGCTTTCTAGCTGGGAAGGCCTCCTTGACTTCAAGAATGAGGAATATGTAGTCTCTTATCTCCTATCTGGGCAGGCCCAGCCTCCCCTTTCAATTGTCCTGCTGTTAGGGAAAGCACACTGACTGAAATCGCCCACCCTGGCCAAGCACCATAGTAACCATTTGCATGAGTTGTTACAACATGAGGTCTTGGTAAGAACACGGAACTAATAAGCCACCAACCGAAGAGTTCGGGAAAGATCAAAAGGAGACACCACCTTCTAGAATCCGTCTTTCTGGCATCTATCTTGGCTGAACAAGGCGTGCACCACCAGGAAGGATTCTGAGTCAGAATGATTGGCTAAAGACAACCTGGAAACTAATCTCATCACCATAAAACCGGAGACTTCAAGCCCTTTGGCAGAGCAGTTCTCCTGGGTTCCCTTACCCTACTGATCTCTGCCTGGACACCCTTTCCCAATAAAATCTCTTGCTTTGTCAGCACGTGTATCTCTTTGGACAATTCATTTCCGAGTGTTAGACAAGCTCCCACTCTTACGCCCGTGAAGGGGTCCCCTTTCCTGCAACACTGCTCTTTGCTTTATGTATTTATTTTTAATTGAAAATTGCTTTATCCTTCCCAGATGGCTCAGTGGTGAAGAATCCACCTACCAATGTAGGATACACATTGGAGATGTGGATTTGATCCCTGGGTTGGGACAATCCCCTGGAGTAGGAAATGGCAACCCACTCCAGTATTCTGCCTGGAAAATTCCAGGGACACAGGAACCTGGCAGGCTGCAGTCCATAGAGTTGCAAAGAGTCAGACATGACTGAGTACCCAACAAACGCTTTACAATATTGTGTTGGTTTCCATCATACATTAATATGAATCAGCCATAGGTATACTCATGTCCCCTCTCTCTTAAATCTTCCTCCTACCTCCCTGCCCTGCTGTTTCCATCTTGGAGTATCAGTCCACAGAGACAAACTCCAGTTGTTTACCCTCAGGTGGAGGGCATCTATCTCCTGCCTCAGGACCCGGATACAACATTGTTTTTAAAGCTTCCCAGCTGATTCCCATATGTAGTGGAGGATGGCCTAATGTCAGTCCTTCAAGGATCTGAAGCTGTCCCACACTCTACTTAAGTAGGATTGCCAAATAAAAGATAGGGCACCCAGTTAATTTGAATTTCAGATTAAAAGGTGAATAACTTGGTAGTATAAGTGTGTTCCAAACAAGTATACTAAAATACGTATTTGAATCTGACATTTAAATTTAACTGTGTCCCATATTTCTATTTGTTCACTCTGATGATGCTATACACAGACATATTCCTCTCCACACTCTTACTTATTTCAGCATCTGACATATATCCAAAACCCTTCAGCAGCCTGTTACCCTCTGTGGTAATGTAGTAGGGTACCAAATTCTTTCTTGAGAGTAGCTCTGGTGACTGGTCCCTTAGCTCTGGACTCTGGACTCTAGGACTATGTACTTGGGGGCTGGTCTTGGACTTTACTGCTCTTTGCATCTTCCATGGTCTCTATGCTCTTCTTTCTTTGGCCCTATCTCTGGGTCTTTCTGAGTCCCAAATGTAGGGAAGTGAAATAGTTTGAACAGCTTCAGATATGGGCTAAGTTACTTGCAACTGACTTCATGTTCTTTGGATAACTTCTCACTGTAGTTTTCCCCTAATGAACATAACGGCATGTGTCCTAAGCCATGGCTACTCAAAAGTGTGGCTCTAGGATGAGAATCATTGGCACCACCTGGAAGCTTATTAGTATAGAGCATGAAAAGATTTTCCTCTACCCTCTTATCTTTAGTGTCTGGGGACTAGCAAATTAAACTTACAACAAAGAAAAAAGTATGCAAATATATTAATACATGCAACATGTCCACATGAGAGAACTCAGTGTTGAGTAATTCAAAAAATATAGTGAGAATTTGTGGTCTAAATACCTAACTTAGTAGAGAAAAGGAAGGAGGCTGGAAAGACAAATGGGCCCTCATAAGAATAAGCAGGAGATATGATAGACTTGGGGCTGCCCTGGTGGCTCAGCAGTAAAGAATCTGCCTACAACTCAGGAGATGCAAGAGACTGGGAGTTCAACCCCCAAGTTGGGAAGATCCCCTAGAGAATGAAATGGCAACCCAATCTAGTGTTCTTCCTGGGACAATCCCACAGACACAGGAGCCTAGAGGGCTACAGCTCATGGGGTCACAAAAGAGTCAGACATAACTGAGTGACTGAGCAAGCATGATAGACTTGTGACAGTATCTGAGTGTGATGCTGACTTTACCTCTCAAAGCAGGTTGAAATTGCTTCTAGGGAGGGGATTTATGATAACTGAGTTCTTTTGCTTTTAGGAAGACAAAGGAGTTCTGGAAATCAAATACCTTCAATTCAAAACAATTTGCATGCCAAAGTGGCATGTTTTGCAGTAGCATACCCTGAGCTGCTTCATTAAAAATGCAGAATTGCGGACTTCCCTGGTGGTCCAATAACTAAGACTTCACCTTCCCAATGTAGAGGGCCCAGTTTCAACCTCTGGTCAGGGAACTAGACCCAACATGTATCAACTAGAGATATCACATGCCACAACAACAAAGATTGAAGATCCTGTGTGCAGCAACTAAGACTCGGAGTGGCCAAATATATATATATGTTTTTAATGCAGAATTGCAGGCCCCTCTCCAGTTTCACTAAATCAGAATCTGCATGTTAACATCATCCTTAGATGATTCTCATGCATTAATGTTTGAGAAGCACTGTCCTAACTTGCTCTTTAGTCTTTAAGTCATGTCCTGCTCTTTCGTGAACCCATGGACTGTAACCTGCCAGGCTCTTCTGTCCATGGGGTTTTTCAGGCAAGAATACTGGAGTGGGTTGCCATTTCCTTCTCCAGGAGATCTTCCTGACCCAGGGATCAAACCCAGGTTTCCTGCATTGGCCGGCGGGTCCTTGACCACTAAGCCACCAGGGAAGCCCCAACTTCTGTCCTTCCTGCAACTCTGTCCTAACCACAACTTCCTTAAAAGCAGCTTTCAACAATCATAATTCCGCTATTTAAAAGGTCTCCATCAGTCTTAAATATATGGGTTTTCATGTGGTATAGACTCTGTGGGTGTGTGTGGGGCTCTTGGAAGAGGTGGGCATTCTCACCACCACTCATCCAGGGAGATCCTAGGTCAGGAAAAAGGAATCTAAGAGGACTCCTCAGGAGCATTAACACCAGTCTATCTTTAATCTGGTTGGTATGGACTATTTTGGAGAGCTCTAATTGTTGCAGGAAGGGGGACCCCTTCCAGGGCCTGAAACTGGGCTCTTGTCTAACACTCAGAAATGAATTGTCCGAGGAGACACATGTGCTGACAAAGCAAGAGATTTTATTGGGAAAGGGCACCCAGGTGGAGAGCAGTAGGGTAAGGGAACCCAGGAGAACTGCTCTGCTGTGTGGCTCACAGTCTTGGGTTTTATGGTGATGGGATTAGTTTCTGGGTTGTCTTTGGCTAATTATTCTAATTCAGAGTCTTTCCTGGTGGTGAACGCATCGCTCAGCCAAGATGGATGCTAGTGAGAGGAATTCTGGGAAGTGGACAGACACGCGGTGTCTCCTTTTGACCTTTCCCCGAACTCTTCCGGTTGGTCGTGGCTTATTAGTTCCGTATTCCTTACCAGGATCTCCTGTCATAAAACAACTCATGCGAATGGTTACTAAAGGGCCTGACCAGGGTGGGTGGTTTCAGTCAGTGTTCTCCCGCTAACAAAATGAGGTTCTTGATGCTTTTAGGGGCTAGGACCCAGGATGGTCCCTGGTACCTGGAAGCAGATCAGAGTTGCTGCCCAAAGTGAGACTTTGCCAAATTAAACAAGCCAAGGAAACTTATTTCATGGTTCTCTGTGTCTATTCCTCCCACCTAATCTTAATGCTATGAGGGATTAAGGGAAAGGTTTGGGCTCCCAGTGGAGGGACAGCAATAGTGATCAGTGTCACCCCTTTCAACTCCCCATGGGCCAATGTTGGGGGGGTTCCCACTAGCACCTGGGGACAACCACAGGGAAAGGTGTTTCTTAGGCCTGAGAATCACACCTGCTAAGTTTCACCCTCCATCCTCACATGGAGATACTTCCCTCATGACTAACTTGAAAAATCCAAGTTTCGTTTTATAATGAAATGTGGCAATTTCTATTAGGCCTTCCAAACTTTCAAAGTTAACTCCTGGCAAATACAGACTTGAAGTTTTCTTCTACATTGTCCCAGAAGCTGAATTTAGCTCTAAGAAATAGGAAGGTCCCTATAGTATATTTGCATTTAATTTGCATTTCTTTTCTCAACTACCTCTGGCTTTAAGGTAAAGGAGATGGTACAACATTCTTTCCAAGATATATGAGCCATCATTTTTTTTTTTAAGATTTTTTTTTTAATGGACCATTTTTAAAGTCTTTATTGAATTTGTTACAGTATTGCTTCTGCTTTATGTTTTGGTGTTTTGAACACAAGGCATGTGGTATCTTAGCTCCCCAACCAGGGATCGAACCTGCACCCCCTGCATTGGACTTCTTAACCACTGGACCACCAGGGATTTATCTTTTGTTATCGACCACCACCTGATTTATATTTTTTTAATTAACAAAAGCCAGAAAACTTCACTGCTTTGTACTCAAGGCCAAACATTGAAAATTGTTTGCAAATTATCACTTATCAGATTAATGTACCAATTCAATGTAATTTTTTGTTTTGCTTTGCTTTTTAAGTAATTCATCACATTCTAACATGTTAGTGCTGGAAGAGGTCTAAGAAGGCATGGAACTCAGGGAAGACAAAAAGTTTCACCTTTTGGTCCAACTTTGGTAGAAAAAGGATTGTTTGCAGTTTGTGGGATCTTAGTTCCCCACAAGAGATTGAACCTGGGCTCTGTCAGTGAAAGCATGAGTCCTAACCACTGGACTGCCAGGGAATTCCTAAGACACAATTGATTGCTTAGTGATGTTTGTATGGGCAAGAGGTGTAGAAATGGCAGGACTATGCCAGGAATTGGCCAAAGTAGGGTAGGGACCATCCCTCATTTCATCGATGAGGAACCTGAGTACTAGAGAGGGAAAATGATTTATGATCATGTAGGAAGGACTCCCTGGTGATCCAGTGGTTAAGATTTCATCCTCCAATACAGGAAGTGCAGGTTCAGTCCCTGATTGGGTAGCTAAGATCGCACGTGCCTTGTGACCAAAAAACCAGAACATAAAACAGAAGCAATATTGTAAGAAATTCAATAAGGACTAAAAAAAATGATCTACATAAAAAATATGCTTTAAAAAATACAGATATCACATGGGAATTCACTGGCACAGCCAGCATGTTGATCTCTTGACTTCATTTACAATTATGTCATACCGCTGAATTCTTTAAAATTTATCTGCATTAATTGAACTTACAGATTAATTGTTAAAACACTAATTCTTTTAATATGTATAGTCACAACCTTGTTTTACCCATTCAGATATAGACAGGGAGTAACTTTCCACTGTCAACACATTACTGGCATATCATAAATGTTCAAAACTTTTTGAATGGATTAGGAAAATTATCTTGGTAGACATACTAATATCACACATCAAAAGGGGGGCATGAGTTGCATGTTTGTTCACAGAGTTGTTGTTGTTCAGTCTATAAGTTTTGTCGGACTTTGCAACACCATGGACTGCAGCACCCCAGGCTTCTCTGTCCTCCACTATCCCTTGGAGTTTGCTTGAATTCATGTCCATTGAGTTGGTGATGCAATCTAAACATCTCAACCTCTGTCACCCCCTTCTTTTGCTTCCGTCTTTCCCAGCATTGGGGTCTTTTCCAGTGAGTCGGCTCTTCATATTCGGTAGCCAAAGTATTGGAGTTTCAGCTTCAGTAGTCAATGAATGATTTCCTTTATAATTGACTGGCTTGATCTTTTTGCAGTCCAAGGAACTCTCAAGGGTCTTCTCCAACACCACAGTTTGAAAGCATCAATTCTTCAACACTCAGCCTTTATGGTTCAACTCTCACATCTATACATGACTACTAGAAAAACCATAGTTTCGACTATATGGACCTTTGTCAGCAAAGTGATGTCTCTGCTTTTTAATACTCTGTCTAGGCTTGTCATAGCCTTTTTTCCAAGGAGCAAGTGTCTTTTAATTTCATGGCTGTAGTCACTGTCTGCAGTGATTTTGGAGCCCAAGAAAATAAAGTCTGTCACTTTTTCCAATTTTTCCCCTTCTATTTGCCATGAAGTTATGGGACTTGATGCCATGATCTTAGTTTTTTGAATGCTGAATTTCAAGCCAGCTGTTTCACACTCCTCTTTCACCCGCATCAAGAGGCTCTTTAGTTCCTCTTCACTTTCTGCCTTTAAAGTGGGATCATCTGCATATTTGAGGTTGTTGATATTTCTCCAAGCAACCTTGATTCCAGCTTGTGATTTATCCAGCGGGACATTTCAAATGATGTTTTCTGCATATAAGATCCCTTTCATGTATCACAGTCTTGTCATGGCAAAAGGGCTTGCATAACTCAGTGAAACTATGAGCCATGCCATGTGGGGCACCCAAAATGGATGGGTCGTAGTGAAGAATTTGAGAAAATGTGGTCTTCTGGAGATGAAAATGGCAACCCACCCCAGTATTCTTTCCTAGAGAACCCCATGGGCAGTATGAAAAGGCAAAAAGGTAGGACACTGGAAGATGTGCCCCACCTCAGTCAGAAGGTGTCCAATATGCTACTGGGGAAGAGCCGAGGACAATTACTAAGAGTTCACAAAGTTATGACAATGCTAATAATTTTAAAGTTATAAATTAATAATGAGTTATTTATAATTATTTTGTTTAATATGCAAAAGGACACTCTGCACCCCAAAGAAAATGACTTGAAATTGCATGCCACTAATCACAAAGGAAAGGAGACCAGATAAAGAAATAGAAATGAAAGAGTACAAATATATTCCAGTTCTAGGAAAAGAGCTCAAAGAGCAGACCCTGAGAGAGGTGGATGAACAGTAACATGTTTATTCAGTAGCTTTTTTTAAATTAAAAAACAAAAGCTCTGCATGTGGCACAGAGCAAGGATTGTGTAGGGAAGAATCCTCGATATATAGTGATGCCTCAATTACTTGATGAAAGTGAAAGAGGAGAGTAAAAAAGTTGGCTTAAAGCTCAACATTCAAAAACCTAAGATCATGGCATCTGGTCCCATCACTTCATGGCAAATAGATGGAGAAACAGTGGAAACAGTGGCTGACTATTTTTCTGGGCTCCAAAATCACTGCAGATTGTGACTGTAGCCATGAAATTAAAAGATACTTACTCCTTGGAAGGAAAGTTATGACAAACCTAGAGAGCATATTAAAAAGCAGAGGCATTACTTTGTCAGCAAAGGTCTGTCTAGTCGAGGCTATGGTTTTTGCAGTAGTCATGTATGGATGTGAGAGTTGGACTATAAAGAAAGCTTAGCACCGAAGAATTGATGCTTTTGAACTGTGGTGTTAGAGAAGACTCTTGAGAGTCCCTTGGACTGCAAGGAGATCCAACCAGTCCATCCTAAAGGAAATCAGCCCTGAATATTCATTGGAAGGACTGATGCTGAAGCTGAAACTCCAATACTTTGACCACCTGATGCGAAGACCCGACTCATTGGAAAAGACCCTGATGCTGGGAAAGATTGAGGGCAGGAGCAGAAGGGGACGACAGAGGATAAGATGGTTGGATGGCATCACCGACTCAATGGACATGAGTTTGGGTAAACTTTGGGAGTTGGTGATGAACAGGGAGGCCTGGCGTGCTGCGGTTCATGGGGTTGCAGAGAGTCAGACATGACTGAGCGACTGAACTGAACTGAACTGAACAATTACTTAGTTTTTATTATTTATGATTATTGTTTATTTTATTAACCAAATAACTCTGGGAACAGAACTTCTTTTGACAAAGCTGGTTCTACAGGGGCTGAAGACAAATTCAGTTGCTTTTGCACTGGGTGGAATCTATGGTCAAAATCAGAATTATCCTTTGTATTTCCTTATATAATAAGAAAAATTTTATCTTGGAACAAGGTTGCTCAACTAAAAACTACCTTTCCCAGCTTTCCTTGAAACTGCTGTTGCTGCTGCTAAGTCACTTCAGGCATGTCTGACTCTGTGCGACCCCATAGATGGCAGCCCACCAGGCTCCTCTGTCCATAGAATTTTCCAGGTAAGAGTCCTGGAGTGGATTGCCATTGCCTTCTCTGCTCCTTGAAACTAGATTTGGCTGTACCAGTAGGTCCTGGTCAATGGAAAATGAGTGTAAGTGAAGTATGGGACTTCAGCTGTGCTCAGTCGCTCAGTTGTGTTCAACTTTTTGTGACTCCATAGACTGTAGTCGCACAGGCTCCTCTGTCCATGGGATTCTCCAGGCCAGAATACTGGAGTGGGTTACCATTTCCTTCTCCAGGGGATCTTCTTAATCCAGAGTAGTGACCAAGAGGAAAGACTGCGATCTCTCCTTTCCCTCTCTCTCTTCTCTCTGGCTGGCATGTGGCAGTGGTGGCAGAAACCAAGATGCCAGCTGACATTGAGAAGGCAACTGCATGTTGGGATTGGCAGGGCAATAGGGAAAGATAGAAAGTTTGTGTGTCTGACACCACTGAGGTGCCATATTTGTTCTGGACCATGCAGAGAGCTTAACTTCTATCTCAGGTAAATCACTGCAATTTAGAGCTTTTATTGGCAGAAGCTGAACATGCTCTGGTTACTAGGGCTGAGGAGCCTCTGAGGCAGTCTTGGAGGCAGGTCTCTGTCAGGGTCTCTGTACACACCACTCTTGCACACCCCACTCACACACTTCTACTACTTTGGAAGATATATTGGATCATGACCCACTTACTTCTGGGTACCTATGCCATATGAGCTACAAGTCAAAAATTTGACAAAGAGACAAAGAGAACAAAGAGAACTGGAAGGCAGTCTCTCCATTGTCATTAATCATTGTATCCCTTGGTTAAGTCTCACTAGTGATTTCTCATTACATTGGACCAAAGTCCAAAGCCCTTAAGTGGCCTTCAAGGTCCCACATGATTTTGGCCCTGCCTACCTCCCCACCATCACCTCCTTCCATCTCCCTCTTACCCACTCTCTCTGCTTCAAGGCTGCCTTTTTCATTTCCCTGATGGCACTTGTCTGTTTCTTCTACATGGTCTTCCCTCCCCCAGATCTTTTCATGGTTAGATCTTTCTTCTCATCAATGGCTGAGTTTAAATGCCAACTTTTCACATAGCAAACCTATCTGGAGACCCATCTAGAATTGAGCTGAAGTCCCTGTTCACTTCTCTTCTCATGATTTTGCTTCATTTTAACTCGAGGTTTTCACCATTAGAAATCACCTTATTGATCTGTTTGCCTATTGTCTCCCTCTCTGAGAATGTCAGCTCCACAATGGTGTAGACTTAGTATCCCGCTGCCAATAAAAGCACCTGATGCACCGTAGCTACTCCATAAATATGCATTGACTAATTGCAGCTCGAGCTTTCATGATGCCTGGACCATTGTGGTTCAAGCTGGACAGATGATGAAATGGAGGGACAGAATATGGAGGGAGAACATGGTGTTTCCTTAGAGCCTGGCACAAGAGCATCTACATACGATGCTGTCAGCTCTGTAACACTCAGACTTTGTGTTCTAGGAACTAGAACCTTCCAGATTCCTCAAGTTGAAAGTCAGTAGCTCACCGATATTCCAGTCTCCATGAATATCTAATAATTAACACAGTTAATCCACCAAAGGGGTCTCCTATTACATTTACAAAAATAAAGGCTGACACCTGTGACCTACATTTCTTTTTTTTACTCTTTTACATCTGAGTGTGGAAAAAAATATATTTTTGAACTCTGTTCTTGAGTAAGACTTCATTACAGCTGATGAATGACGAAGCAGTTCATCTTATCTGGAAAGCTTTTCCACGAAATACCAACGGAGAAAAAAGCCAGAATAAAGATGTGAATAAATATATTGACAGAATTCAAAGAAAAGATAATGGATTTGATCATGTTCCCGGCATCATGGCTGTGTGGGGGGGCAGGGGAAGGTTGCCAGAGCTGTGTTTGGTTATAGATTAATAATCCAAGGTACAAATGGTTCAGAACACATTAGAGAAAACATAAACTACAATATTCAACAAACTGGGGTTCAAAGGTTCCTGGAATTTGCAAAGTGTTCTTGGTCATACATTTTTGAAAAGCGATGACACAATATGGAGTTTTTGAACTTTGCCACACAAACAGCAAGGGGATTTTTGCTTGAATCACATTAAAGAGTGGTGCAGTTAATAACACACACACACACACACACACACACACACACACACACACACACACAAAGAGGGAGGCAGCTAAATGGAAAAGTTTGAAAGAGCCAACTATCAAGTTGCTAATAATCGAAGAATAATCTGATAATTCTGTTGTGGAAAATGTCTCTTAGCTTATGTTCCTCATTGCACAGTGATTAAGAACCTGGCTTTGGGTTCAGTCTGTGGATCCTGTCTATCTCTAATACTTATTGGCAAGTGACTAAGCTCATTTTATAGAAATATTTTTAAAACTCCATATCCTGTGCCAGGCACATTTAACCTCTTCCCAAATCCCCACTCATTTCTCTGATACATTCTTCACATTATAAACTGTTATCATCATAATACAGATAAGGTCATAATATCACACTTCTTAAAAACTCTCAGTGTCTTTGCATGAAGGTGAAGATCAAAATTCTAAATGTGGCCTATAGGCTAAACATACCTTTGTTCTGCTTACTTCCCAGTCTATTCCCATGACCCTCTCCTGCTTTTCTCTTTGCTCCAGCCATGAGGGACATTTTTGAGTTCCTGCAATGTGGGCACCATATTTTCTTCCTGCCTCAGGATCTTTGCATCTGCTTTTCCGTCCCCCTGGAATTCTCGTCCCACTTTCCTAATTTATCTTTTGGAGTTCAGTTTAATTGTAAACTCCTCAGGGAGTGTCTATTCAAACCTAGACTTTTCTGTACTGCTCCTTTATTGCATGTAGCCAGGTGGATACTAACAGTGACTTGTTCAGTCTGCTTTCCAACCAGGCTGGGGTCCCCTGAAGACAGGGTGGCATTGGACTTGTTCACTACTTCCCCAGCACTCAGCACAGAGCCTTGCACACACCAGGAACTCAATTACCATTCAGAGAGTGTAGAATGAAGACATCAAGTTCTGAGCTAGTCCATTCCCTGTAGGCTGTAGATCACTAGGCTCCTCTGTCCATGGGATCCTCCAGGCAAGAATGCTGGAGAGGGTTTCTGTGGCCACTAGGGGATCTTCCTGACCCAAGGATCAAACCTGCATCTTCTATGGCTGCTGCATTACAGGTGGATTCTTTACAGCTGAGCCGCTGGGGAAGCCCCCTCCCCTGTAACAATGGGCTAAAACTATCCCCTTTGCAGGTTCATAGCGAGGATTAAATGGGAAAAAATTAGTGAGTGCTTCATCAACCACAAAGGACCATGCACACCAGTAAGGCATGATTATGATTGTTAAATATCCTTCAGGATCATTTCAAGTGCAAGTGATCAGAGATATAACTTAAATTGGCTTTTGTTAAAAATAAAAGACATTTTTTTTGATATGTCGCTGAATAGCAATAAAGGGAGGATTCAGATGCTAAGATGGCATCAACAGAATTCTCTCTCTCTCTCCTTTCTGCTTTTCTCTTCTCTTTTCCTATTGTTTCCTTCTTCCCAAATCCACTCTTACTTCTCTGATACATTCTTCACATTATGAAGTGTTATCATTGTAACACAACTAAGGTCTGGCTTATTTCTGTCATCAGTCAAGCTCTCCTGCTGTAGTGATCAGTGGAAGAAGATGCAGGCTATATTATATTATACCAGTCTAGCATTTTCAGGAGGACGAGAGAATGTGTCTTTTCTATGGTTCCAGCAAAGGTCCATGGAACATACTCTTTGGTTTGACAGCCTGAATGTTTGTCCCCCAACAAAGTCATATAATGAAACACTTCACCCCTCCAATGTAAAGGTATCAGGAAGTGGGGCCTTTAGGAGGTGATTAGGATTATAAGAAATCATGAGGATGGAGCCTTCGTGAATAGGATTAGTGCCCTTGTAAGCTCATGAGGGCTTCCTTGGCGGCTCTGGTGGTAAAGAATCTGACTGCAATGTGGGAGACTGGGGTTTAATCCCTGGATTGGGAAGATTCCCCTGGAGGAGGGAATGGCAACCCACTCTAAGACTTTTGCCTGGAGAATCCCATGGACAGAGGAGCCTGGCAGGCTACAGTCCATGGGGTTGCAAAGAGTTGGACACAACTGAGCAATTAGCATACACACACAAGCTCATGAGAGAGCTTGCTTCCTCTCTCTGCTCTCTTCCATGTGAGGATATGAGAAGCATGAGTAGTCTCAAACCCAGAAGAGGGCTCTCACTAGAATTTAACCATGCTGGCATCCTGATCTCAGACTTACTTCCAGCCTCCTAACCTGTGAGAAACACATGTCTGTTGTTTATAAGTCAGTTAACCAGCCTATGGTGTTTTGTTCCAGCAGTCCAGGAGTGATTAAGATGCTCTCTGAGCCAGTGTCTTTGGGGAGAGGGCCATGCACTGATTGGCCAGATTCAGGTCACTTGTCACCTTTGGAACTTGGAGATGGGGTCATTCATCCTCAACTCCATGGACCAAGAAGAGGGTAGCTTATTTATACAAAAGAAAAGTGATGTGGTAGCGGCAAAAGCTGAAACAGATGCACGCTGGAAAAAGCAGCAAGCTTCTTTCATGGAGAATAACCAGTTTAAATGAAGGAATTGTCAGCTCACAACTCCTCACTCTAATGCTCTTGTGTTTATGGACTGAGGTTGTCTTCTTTCTCAAGTGATGCACGATCAATGCAAATCATACTCCACAGCCATCTTCATGTTAAAATGACATTGCTTCTTGCTCACGATCAGGAAGAAGGAGGCAGGGAAAGAATTTAGGATAATGCTAGTCATTTAGTTCTCTGTGTGTTAAAGCAGGTAAGATCTGTTACCGTAATCTTATACATCTGAGCCCTCATAAAAAGTAAAATAAATCCTGTGAGGAGAAAACGTGCCCAGACCTTCAAGCTTGGGATTCCCAGGAAATAAGCAGATTAGATAGTTCCTTGGTGTTAATGAAAATAAGAAATATCATCAAGCATCACTTGGGAGTTGACTAACACTCCTTATCAGGGTGATGCTAGACAAAAGTGGCCAATATAGATGGATAGCTGAACTATCTCCTGCTCAACCTCCTTCTTCATGGAGACTTTCCAGGGATGGTCCTTGGGATTCATGGGGCAAGAGGAAGTTGTGGCAAATGAGACGTTAAGAGAAAGTCACTGGGTGGGGTTTCTAGAAGTATAACAGATGTCTTGTGATTATGAAGATGAAACACACACACATGCACAGCCCTCTCTTAAAATCAGTGGACTGTTGTTTGTGTGTTTCTTTAGTATTTCCAAGCTGGCATAATTAGTTTTCAAGCTAAAACACACAGATAATGGCTGCCGGTTTGACATATAACAAAACTGATTCAAAACCAAGATCAGGGCTCTGTCTCCATTTTTTCCAAACTGGTGGGCATTTTAACGAGTGTGGAGTAATAATCTAAAAAAAAAAAATCTTTGCCCAATCAAATCCATTCAATCTTGCAATGCATTAAAAAATTTATCAATACTGATATTTGGACCCCGACTCTAAAAATAACGTTTTATGGTAACTTGAGGACCGTCTCCTATGGAATTTTGTTAAATTTCCTGGAAGTTTGTTTTCAAAATTGCCCAAATTGTATCAAAATGTCTATGAGGAGATGGTGCTTGGTGTTTTCGTTAGCAATAATATGATTCTAGTTTTTATATCCTCTCTGTTGAAGTCAGCAGATAAAAGAGACCACTTGTTTTAGGTGTAAAAATTGTGTATTTGTTTGTTTGCTGCTGAAGTGACTAGTCTGCTGCTGGGTCGTGAAGCTACTTAAGGATAGTCATCAACAGAACCGGAAGGTATTTTGTTTTTGGTCCGTGTTCTCACACCTAATAGGCAAATGGAGGTTACCGAAAAGGAGGACACGTTGGTCTGAATTTAGTTTGAGGAAAAGCAAGACAATTTCACGGAAAGGACATTTTGGCAAGGAAGTGACTTCCACCTTATATTAGTTATTCACATATTTGGTTCTGGAACAGAATCATAGAACACTAACCAGAGGGACATCATTCTAGAGAAAAAAAAAAAAAAGTAGAACATTAATGGTAAGAAACCATTTAAATACCATCAAGACATTTTTTTTTATAGCAGTGATCTCGAAACCCAGATGGGGGAAATGGCCAAGTTATTTGGTGACAGAGTATTGCTCCAGTCCCTGAGATTTGCTGTTATTTAATCCCTTTTGAATGGTTGTGATCAAAGGATGTAGTTTCTCTCACACATAAAGAAATAACTTGAGTTGAAAAAAAGTTAGTTAGGTGACTAGTGAACTATGTCTACCATGAAGTGTTATCCTTAGTCAACCGCTAAGATCTGTGCCTGTGCCTGCCTTTATTTCTGGGTGACAAGCCCTCATTTGAATGCACAAGCGCACACACATACCCTGTGGAAAGATCATTAACTGAGCTGTGCTGGGGCTCCTATGTAGTCAATTGCACGTTTGTGTGTGCGCTGCTGGAAACCATGGTGATGATGAATGTGTTCACTGCCCAACGTGAGGTTATGGGTTCCAAATACAAGATCTCCTTCTCCTAGGCAGTGGCCCCTATTGCCTTATCTACAAGTAAAAACAAAATATACACCTGTAGGCTGATTAATTGATATCTATCCATCATCCATTTTCCTCAAATACATATGATTGTGTGTGTGCGTGTGTATGTGTGTGTGTTTAGACATCATGATAAAGAGGTACCTATGTATTTCCTTATCAGAGAGTTTTATAAGAAAAACAAACAGGAGAGAGCTTTTCTTTTTTTTTTTCTTTTGTTCCCTGGTTATGACCTTCAGTATCAGATTTGGGTTTTGTAGGGTCTGGCAAATCATAATGCAAATTTGGCTGATCCTGACATTTAAATGAGTGAAATTAAATTAAAATGAACAGAATGAACAACTTGACAAAGGGAAAGAAGTAATCAAAAGGGAGACTGGTGGATTACATGGAAAGGAGAGAGAGAACTGGTCCGATCTCAGTACTTGGGTCTCTGATTGTTTTTACTCTTGATTGGTTTTTGTGCCACTTGAATTCACCTCCACAAACTCCATACAGAGCAGCACAACCCCCATGGCCCAGGTTCATTCTACTTACCCAGAGCCTTTCTGGTTCCCAGCACTCATAGGGCAGTCTTGCTGCCACAGGTAAGTTGGGCTCAAGCCACATAATTTTAGGATCTATTTTAAAAATCAGACCTCAGGCTTAGAATTTCTCTCCAAATTCCAAAAGTTTGGAAAAAAAAAAAAAAGTAACAACAAACAACCCCAAAGCAAAAGTCTTGCCATTCTTTATACTCATTTTGCATTCAAACTCGTAACCTTCTGAATGTACAAAAAGGTTTTTATTTTAGACCCAAGGAACAAATGACCTCTTCAAATTCATAATGAGGTATGCATTGAACGGAACACAGCCCAAGGTGAGTCATTCATTAATCATAAACAAAACAGCCCCTGATCAAGGACACATCAGAACACACTGTAAAAAGAAGCTAGGTTGCCCAATCTCTTTATTTAATATTAACTACATTATGTTTTTCATGTGAGTTCTGAGAAGGTGATTTTCTCACTTCTTTGTAGCCAACTCAGTGTGAATGGATAATTACTTCCCTTAATGCTGTTTCCCCTGAAGGTTAACCCTTGTTCAACAAGATAGGATCCAACCTCCCCTCTCGTGGCAGGGAGGGGGGACCCTGTCGGTCGCTGAAGACTTTTAGCTGGAATCCTTCAAGCATAAAAACATCCGCCAACAGGAATATTTCACATGACATGAATAATATTTGTGATTAATAACAGCTAACCAGAGAAGCACAATCCAAGAAATACATTATTAGCTTATTACAGACATCTGATATGCTAATTATCTTCAAAAATTTCATTGCTGATGACTGTTTTGGCAGAAATTTGAGCAGGGGAAGAGGAAATTCAAACTTTTATATAAGTTGGAAACAAAGCATTGGGGCGATTGGACTTCAGAAGCCCTGGGAACGGTATTCGGGATTTAATTCTGTCTGATGAGAAGGAAATTAAATAATAAGAAATGAAATCAGTGTGAAGATGGAAACCTGAGTACAGGAGAACTTGCGGTCAGAAGCTTCTTTGCCTTTTTGGCAAAAGACCCCTGGGGCTGAAATGGGCAGGAAACACTACAAGGTTTGACAAGATTCACCTGGTTGCCTTTCAAGGGGTGTGTTTCATACTTTTCTTAGACCTAAAGGATTGGCTTCTGGATCCCAGCTTTCCCAGTGGAGACCAAAGCACTGCTAGCTGTCTTCCTGTTGCTCTGGTCTCACCCCTGTCCCAAGCAGATTCAACACGAGATGTTAAATGGACAAAACTAGCTCAAATAAGGAGTACGGCAGGGCTGTCTGTTGTCACCCTACTTATTTAACCAATGGGCGGAGGACATCATGAGAAATGCTGAGCTGGATGAGTTACAAGCTGGAATCAAGATAGGCAGGAGAAACATCAACAACCTCAGATATGCAGATGATACCATTCTAATGGCAGAAGGTGAAGAGGAACTAAAAATGAAAACTTCTTGATGAGGGAGAAGGAGGAGAGTGAAAAAGCCAGCTTAAAACTAAATATTAAAAAAACTGAGATCATGGCATCCCGCCCCATTGTGATGGTTTTCGTGTATGACCCTTTGCGAACTCATGGACTGTGTAGCTCACCAGTCTCCCCTGTCCATGGGATTCTCCAGCCAAGAATACTAGAGTGAGTTGCCATTTCCTTCTCCAGGGGATCTTCCTAACCCAGGGATTTAACCCGAGTTTCCTGCATTGCAGGCAGATTCTTTACTGACTTAGTCACTAGGGAAGCCCTCCGTCCCCATTACTTCATGGCAAATAGAAGGGGGAAAGGTGGAAGGAGGGACAGATTTCCTTTCCTTGGGCTCTAAAATTACTGTGGATGGTGACTGCTGCCATGAAATCAGAAGACAGTTGCTTCTTGGCAGGAAAGCTATGACAAACCTAGACAGTGTGTTGAAAAGCAGAGACATCACTCTGCCAATTATAGTCAATATAGTCAAGGCTATGGTCTTCCCAGTGTTCATATAGGTTGTGAGAGCTGGGCCATAAAGAAGGCAGAATGCCAAAGAATTGATGCCTTTGATTTGCGGTGCTTAGGAAGACTCCCGAGAGTCCCTTGGACAGCAAGGGACTCAAACCAGTCAATCCTAAAGAAAATCAACACTGAATATTTATTGGAAGGACTGATGCTGAAGCTGAAGCTCTAGTGTTTTGATCACCTGATGTGAACAGCTGACTCATTGGAAAAATCCCTGATGCTGGGAAAGATTGAGGTCAGAAGGAGGAGAGGGCCTCAGAGGATGAGATGGCTGGATGGCATCACTGATGCAATGGACATGAATGGACTTGGGCAAAATTTGGGAGATGGTGAGGGACAGGGAGGCCTGGAGTGCTATAATTCATGGGGTCACAAAGAGTCAGACACAACTGGGTGACTGAACAACAGCAAAAGCCTGAGCACCATTTTTGAAGACTCACAGAGCACACATAGCATGTGGTCCATACAGGGCCCAGGAGAAAGTCACACACTTGCCTGGTGAAGGAGCCTGTACCCCTTCATTTTACTGGTGGAAAACTGAGCTCCTGAAAGGGTCACTAAGTTACCCTCAATCCCAAAAGCACGATACAATTCTGGCTATAGAAAGTTTGCTGTAGGAACAGTGAAGTTATATCACTCTGGACCATTTGTTTGATCACAACTGTCCTCAATCTCACTTTCCAGAAGTTTACAAACAAAAGAGACATTTTGATGTTGATGGCAAACAAAATAGGTTACTCTCTGGCGAACAGATACTCCATGTCTGGGCTTCCTTCCTGTGGTCTCACCGTCAAAATGATATTTCCTTCTGCTTCTCTCTCTACCATCCTCTTAACTGGACCCACTTATCTCTGTACTCTAGATTCAGGAAGAAACAAAATCAAGTCACAAGGAGGGCAACTGCTCAGTGACTGTGAGCAATAAATGAGGTTCATGATGCTGCTCCCTGGAAGAGCAGAGAGCCTGCTTGAAGCACTGAATTTGTCACAGCAAGGATCAAAGCAGAGACCTTCACTTTGCTGTCCACCTGAAACTAACAAAGCATTGTCGATCAACTGTGCATGCATGTTCAGTCACTCAGTTGTGTCTGACTTTTTGTGACCCCATGGACTGTAGCCAGCCAGACTCCACTGTCCATGGAATTTTCCAGGCAAGAATATTGGAGTCAGTTGCTATTTCCTCCTCCAGGAGATCTTCCTGACCCAGGGATTGAACCTGTGTTTCCTGCATTGGCAGGCAATTTCTTTACTACCGAGCCACCTGGGAAGACTGTATGAAAGCAGAACCCTGTACTCATTGTGACTTAAGCCCCACTGAAATCTTGGCTTTCTCACTTGCCACTGTATCCCCAGGATCTAGAACTGGTCTGGTCCCAGTTAGACATGTTTTTATTGAAAGAACCACCCATTTGAACATTTCTGAGCACCTACTGTGTGGAAGACTTGTAAGAAACAAAGCTATTGCCCTTACCCTCACTAGGTTCTTGAGGAAATACAAGCAGAAGACAGACCCAGTAAGTTCATGTTAAATCAGTGGGTTCCTGGGTCAGGGAGCGCTGATGAGCTCCTTGACTGCCATTGACCAGCTGTGCAACCTTTGTCAAACTCCCTAACATCTCTGGGTTAATTTCTTCAATTATAAAAGGGGGTGAGAAGTAATCCTGACACACTGAGGGCTGAAATCGCAGATGGACAGATTCAGCATGGAGCCAGGCCCATAGAAGGTGCTGTATATATGTTAGTTGTTAGCTACTATTATTGTTATGGGGCTTCCCTGGTGGCTCAGCAGTAGGATCTGCCTACTAGTGCAGGAGACTCAGCTTCAGTCTCTGGGCTGGGGAATATCCCCCAGAGAAGAATTGGCAACCCACTCCAGTATCCTTGCCTGGAAAATCTCATGGACAGAGGAGCCTGGTGGGTGGGGTTGCAAAGTGTCGGACACAACTGAGTGACCAAACAAGAACAATAACAATTATTATTGCTATTATTATTAGTCTTGTTTTCCTTCACACTCCCTTTAGCATTTCTGGGGAAGCATTCTGAGTGATTCCTGGTACCCAAAAAGGATTCTATATATCTTTCTCTTTCTACCTTGGAAGAGACTGTGATTCTATGACAGGGCACAGAACTAACCAACTCTTGTAAATGTTTCAAAAATGAGAAAAAAAGAATGTTATTGTTTGTTTTTCCCCATTCCTTCAAATGTGCAGTTTTCTGGCTCAAACGCTGCACATAGTAGGCATATTCCAGAAATTTCAGCAAACCGAGACGCATTCAGCAAACTCAAGTTCAGTAAAAGAACTTTCACCAACAGGCACTTAGAGCAAGGAAATTTAGTCCAACCCAGAACTGTGGTGTTGGAGAAGACTCTTGAGAGTCCCTTGGAGTGCAAGGAGATCCAACCAGTCCATTCTGAAGGAGATCAACCCTGGGATTTCTTTGGAAGGAATGATGCTAAAGCTGAAACTCCAGTACTTTGGCCACCTCATGCGAAGAGTTGACACATTGGAAAAGACTTTGATGCTGGGAGGGATTGGGGGCAGGAGGAGAAGGGGACGACAGAGGATGAGATGGCTAGATGGCATCACGGACTCGATGGACGTGAGTCTGAGTGAACTCCAGGAGTTGGTGATGGATAGGGAGGCCTGGTGTGCTGCAATTCATGGGGTCGCAAAGAGTCGGACATGACTGAGCGACTGAACTGAACTGAACTGAAGAACTTCCTCTGTTTCTAGAAGGGCAGCTAGAAACACAGAGGAAGTCTGCTAAGCGACTGCTTTTGTTGCCACCAAAGCTGCAATTGCTGTTGCCAACACCAGTGAGTGTGTTGTAGGCAGCTTTGATTGAAAAGTTAATCAGCAGCCTTGAGCTTCTATCAATAAAGAGGAGAGAGATTGATTTAAATACTTGATGAAAAAAAAAAAATTTTAAGCCCTAAACACCTGAAAATGCAGAGAGATTGAATTGAGAGACAATGAAAGATGTTAGGGCAGGTTTCTAACAGAACAATAAACTTTTCAAGAAGAAAGGAATCTTGGGAGCAGGAATTCAGTCTTGATGTGGGGCTGGAGAAGAAAGATGGGTGAAAAAAAGATGAGAGAGTTGCTGACAGGTTGGGTGTGTGTTGGTGGGTACAGGATGGGCCAGCAGACTGCTGGAGACTCTGGCACTCCTGCCTACACACCAAGACCATTTGAGGGCTCCGAGGATGTGGATGAACTTCCCTTCTCCTGGACCAGTTCATATGAAAGTGAACAGGCTGAGATGCCTGGGCAGTCAGTGGAGAGGACGAGTTTGGTGGGCTGAGGTGGCCCATCAAGGCTTCCTGGAGATGTGTGCTTGAGCCGAGGCAATGAAGAAAGGGTGCTTTAGAGCTGGAAGTATCGTTCACCTCACCAGGCGCAACCCTTTAGATGATGATGAACATGCTAGATGATAGCAAACAAATAAATGAAATGGAGCATTTTTTTCTATCTTTATGGGTCGTTGAATGGCTATGCTGGCCTTAGTAAACTGGTGATGGTAGAGTAATAATTATAATAATAATAATTAGCATTTTTGAAGTGTTTACAACAGCTGGGCCTTGTGCTAGGTATTTTTCAAGTCCCTAGTCTCTCATTTACTCTTTGCAGCCACCTGGTGAGGGCATTAATTTAATCACATTTCATTTTGCCTCAGGAGGGGAGAATAACTTGTCCAGCATCACAGAGCCAACACAGTATGAAGCTAAAGTAGAAAGCTCACGTGTTCACTTGCTGTACCTGAAGAATCTTCCAGTATATTACAAATCTGCTCAGAAGGACAAAAAGAAAACACAAGTCTCTCATAGGTAACGAAACTGATTGACCCAGTGATATAAATTTATATCAAGGGCTTAGCACACTGCCTAACACAATTAAGTCCTTGTTACATCCTAACAGGGGTTTGTTTTTATTCATAAAGTATATACAACAGAGTCTAGAAGACAATAGGTACTCAAGATGTGTTATCTTAGGGGGTGCTGTCATAAAAGAGTGTGCAGCAATATAGATGGATGTGAAGGTTATCATACTAAGTGAAATAAGTCAGAAAGAGAAAGACAAATATCCATGGCATTGCTCATATAAAGTGTCTAAAGACAATACAAATACATTTATTTACAAAATAGAAATAGGCTCAAAGACTTAGAGAACAAACCTGTGGTTACCAGGGGCAAGGGCTAGGGACACGGGAGAGATCAGGAGTTTGAGATTGACATGTATACACTGCTGTATTTAAAATACCTCTGCTCAGTATTTGGTAAAAGTGAAGTGAAGTGAAGTGAAGTGAAAGTTGTTCAGTCATGTCCAACTCTTTGTGACTCCATGGACTATACCGTCCATGGAATTCTCCAGGCCAGAATACTGGAGCGGGTAGCCCTTCCCTTCAACAGGGGATCTTCCCAACCCAGGGATCGAACCCAGGTCTCCCGCATTGCAGGCGAATTCTTTATCAGCTGAGCCACAAAGGAAGCCCATTCTGTAATAACCTACCTCTTGAGAAATCTGTATGCAGGTCAGGAAGCAACAGTTAGAACTGGACATGGAACAACAGACTGGTTCCAAATAGGAAAAGGAGTGTGTCAAGGCTGTATATTGTCACCCTGCTTATTTAACTTATATGAAGAGTACATCATGAGAAATGCTGGACTGGAAGAATCACAAGCTGGAATCAAGATTGTCAGGAGAAATATCAATAACCTCAGATATGCAGATGACATCACCCTTATGGCAGAAAGTGAAAAGGAACTAAAAATCCTCTTGACGAAAGTGAAAGAGGAGAGTGAAAAAGTGGGCTTAAAGCTCAACATTCAGGAAACAAAGATCATGGCATCTGGTCCCATCACTTCGTGGGAAATAGATGGGGAAACAGTGGAAACAGTGTCAGACTTCATTTTTCTGGGCTCCAAAATCACTGCAGATGGTGACTTCAGCCATGAAATTAAAAGACACTTACTCCTTGGAAGAAAAGTTATGACCAACCTAGATAGCATATTCAAAAGCAGAGACATTACTTTGCCGACTAAGGTCCATTTGGTCAAGGCTATGGTTTTTCCTGTGGTCATATATGGATGTGAGAGTTGGACTGTGAAGAAGGCTGAGCGCCAAAGAATTGATGTTTTTGAACTGTGGTGTTGGAGAAGACTCTTGCAAGTCCCTTGGAATGCAAGGAGATCCAACCAGTCCATTCTGAAGGAGATCAGCCCTGGGATTTCTTTGGAAGGAATGATGCTAAAGCTGAAACTCCAGTACTGTGGCCACCTTATGCGAAGAGTTGACTCATTGGAAAAGACTCTGATGCTGGGAGAGATTGGGGACAGGAGGAGAAGGGGACGACAGAGGATGAGATGGCTGGATGGCATCACAGACTCGATGGACGTGAGTCTGAGTGAACTCCGGGAGTTGGTGATGGACAGGGAGGCCTGGCGTGCTGCAGTTCATGGGGTTGCAAAGAGTCGGACATGACTGAGCAACTGAACTGAACTGAAGTGAAATGGAAAAAGAATTTGAAAAAGAATAGATGCTTGTATATGTATACCTGAATCAACCATGCTCCAATACAAAATAAAATTTTAAAAAGATTGATATTATTAACACATAAGCCTGATTCCCCATCACTGTCCCCCATAGAACCAATCTCCTTGCCATCCTCAGCTATTTCTTTCCCAGTCTTCACACTCAGTGTACCTTTGAGACTCTATGCCCTTCATCGTGCTATTCCCCTAGCTATGGCTATCGTTTCTTCACTCTTCATCTTTGCCCATTAAAACTTCTCATTCTGCAATGTCCAACTCAAAAATTGCTTCTCCCTTGGGTTTATCCTGATTCCCCTTTACTTGCTTGCTTGTCCCAATAATCAGAATGTCTCCTCCTTGGTAAAGTCTCCAGCTTTAATTACATCTTGATTAGCGCTTATTAATTTTTCTTGCATCATTCTGAGATGTAAACACAGCCATTTCCCCAAATTCAATTCTCAGCTCCTTGAAGTCTGGATGGTATTTGTTTGTAATTATTCTCCTCACTTTTCATCCTGCCTGGCCTCTGGGACTGTGCATGGTACACAGTAGGCACTCAGTGATCAACTTGGAGTACAGCTTAATTTGGGGAATGCCACCTTAAAGTCCTAATGTTTTTGATAAAGGAGTTATTCAATGAACTGTTATTATTTCATACTGAGTCTTTGCTAGGAATATGCCAATCAGAGAATTATACATGCCCTTTAAAAGAGAGGGGCTTCCCTGGTGGCTCAGACGGCAAAGAATCTGCCTGCAATGCAGGAGACCCAGGTTGTTTGATCCCTGGTTTAGGAAGATCCCCTGGAGAAGGGAAAGGCTACCCACTCCAGTATTCTTGCCTGGAGAATTCCATGGACAGAGGAGCCTGGTGAGTTACAGTCCATTGTGTTGCAGAGTCGGACATGACTGAGCCACTAACACACTTCTATTTTTAGAATAGAGAGCTTTGGTGGCATGGGGTAGGGATGCGTATTTGAACAGCAATGACTGGCAGAAAGAGAGGGGCAGGGAAAGTAGTGTGTGTGTGTTGGGGACTGAGAGCAATACTGTGGCTTTTACAATAGGATTGTTGAGATATGGGCCCCTGAAAAACCGTTACCATAGAAACTAAGGTTAGGGCTGGGTAGTCACCTACCCAGCTTGCTAGGTGGTTGTCCTGGGTAGGCTGGAGTGCAGAAGCCTGTTTGGCACCCCCTGGGAACATCAAATCCCCATTCCTCATCCCCATGGGGGCTGTCAGTGTCACACATGCCATCAAACCCTAAATCACTGCGCTACAAAAGCATCTTTTGATTGATTCATCAACTATCAAATGTGAAAGATATGCTTGTCACTGCATGGGGAGCAGCAATTAGCACTGGGAAGACACTCAGAGTCTGGGAGTCTGAGTTTTGGAGTGGAGGAAAAAGCCAAAAAAGAGCTCTTCATCGAAACACCCCAAACACATCGAAACACTCCCTGGCTTACAGATAGGAATGAAACAGAGAGCAAGCACAAATCTATTGGAGCAATAATATTAATACCATAATTAACAAACACTGACAGAGTACTTACCAGAGTTAGGTGTTGAATGTATACTTTTAAATTAGTTTAAAATTTAAATTTAATTTAAAATTTAATCCTTAAAATAGCCATATGGAGAAGAAAATACTATTTTACTTTTACAAATGAAGAAAAGGAAGTTCAGACAAGTCAAGCTTCCTGCTCAAATACCTAGGAATAAGTAAGACAGGGACTTGAGAACAAGTCTTTCTGACCCTAACATGTGAGCATCTGAACATTTTGATTTGCTCTTTGAGGAGCAGCCTTAGCCCAGGATCTGACTGTCCTAAGAGGATTAAAGTTTGAGGATAGAATAAAAACTTACCCAGTGAATCCTTACTTTCAAAGTATATATTTTTCCTTTTTTCCCTCCCAGATAAAGTACCTGCCTCTTTTCTCTGTAGTTAAGCATGCAAATGACCATCTGCATAGCATTCTGGTTCAAACTGCCAGGCACTAGGTAATTACAGTTTATCCACTGACCATATTTAATTTTTCCAATGTGTTTTTCTTCATTTCCCCCTTTCTGGGACCTTTCTTGGACTATTCTTTTTTCCAAAATAGGAAAATTCCTAGTCATTAATCTAGCACTAAAGTAAAGCATTGAATTATTATTATAGGTATTATATTTTAACTAGAAAGAAGATTTGCAGCATTAAGAAAGATTTTGGGAAAAATGAATGCAAATTCACAGTGCAAATATAATTCTATTTATTTTTTGCATTTTATCTTAGGCAATTTGACTAAAGAGCTAGATTTTCATGTAGGAATTGTACAAATAAATTTTTTTTTGGTATATCTTCCAAAGATTTATGTAATTTTAATTTACTAATGGTAAGAATTCCATCACAATGACTCTCCCAATTTCCTAAATGATCATCCATTTCCTTGCATATTGAGGTTGGGTTAACTTTTCAGATATTGTAACTAACACAGCAGTATCTTTCACAAACACTTTTCTTTGATTTCTTACAGTAGTAATTTATTTTCCCAGACTACTTTTATATGGCCTTCCCATTTAATTTTAAAAAGTTGGCAGAGAGCACTTTAATTTGCTGACAAACTATTTTAAGCCCTGTTTGGGTTCTTTTTACTAAGCCCAACATCATTGGGCACCAAGATGGCATGATCCGCAAGTCATCAGTACTCTTGCCCAGGAGGTGTCAGTGAGCTGTGGAAGACAGGGATTCCCGCTAGGGACTTGATGAACCTAGCTTCCCTGTGAGAGCGTCGACAGAGCATGCCTACACACCTATGCCCACTGCCAAGTACTTGACGCCAGGCACTGTGTCCAGTGGTTTACAGTTGTTTCTTGGTATTCAAGGGAGATTTGTTTCAGGAGCCACCTCAGATATCAGAATCCACGGACGCTCAAGTCCCTTACATAAAATGGCATAGTAGTTTCATATAACCTACAACACATCTTCCTGAGTACATTAAAACATCTCTGGTGGTGGTGTTAAGTCGCTCAGTTGTGTCTGACTCTTTGTGACCCCATGGACTATAGCGCGTCAAGCTCCTCTGTCCATGGGATTTCCCAGGCAAGAATACTGGAGTGAGTTGCCATTTACTCCTCCAGGGGATCGTGCCAACCCAGGGATCAAACCCAGGTGTCCCGCATTGCAAGCAGACTCTACCATCTGAGCCACCAGGGACGCGTTAAAACATCCCTAGATGACTTATAATATTTAATACATTGCAACCATTATGTAAATAGTTGCAAGTACAATGTAAATGCTACATGAATAGTTACCACAAGCATGGCAAATTCAAGTTTTGTTTTGAAGAAATTTCTGGAATTTTTTCCAATTATTTTCCCTCTGAGGGTTGGCTGAATTCATGGATGCAGAACCTGAAGACATGGAGGGCTAACCAACTATGCATTAATGCTTAGCAAGATGCTCTACAGGACTGGCTCGCGGTTGATATTTGTTGAATGATAGTTTCGTAGCTCAGCTAGTGAAAAATCTGCCTGCAATGCAGGAGACCCCAGTTTGATTCTTGGGTCAGGAAGATCCAGGAATCTGGATCCAGGAAGCTGGAGAAGGGATAAGCTACCCACTCTCGTTTTATCCTCAGAATACTGTACCTTCAAAGGTCAGTCTAATGATTAGTCCCATTTTAAAGGTGCGAACACCAAGACTTTGAGCAGCTGGGTAACATGCTAAAGTCCCATGGTTAGTGAGTAGTGATGCTAATTGGGATCCAGTTCTGTCTGACCCCGGAGTCTGTCTTACTTTCTTTTTTAAAATATTTTTCATTTGCCAACACTGGGTCTTTGTTGCCACATGTAGGATCTTTAGTCATGGCATGTGAACTCTTAGCTGTTCCACGTGGGCTCTAGCTCCCTGACCAGGGATCAAACCCTTGCCTTGGGAGCGTGGAGTCGTAGCCACTGGACCACCAGGGAAATCTCAGAGTCTCTCTCTCTTTCTTAAACAATACCAGTGCCACCGGCTGCTGCCTTTACCATGCTGTTGTGCTGTGCATTGGAGGAGCACATGTGCATATTTCCTTCTTTTTCTATGTCATTCCATTTCTGGAAATCTTCATGAGATTCCAAAATAACCCCAAACTCAAAGATTTTTTTTTTTTTTTTTTTTTTTTGCTGTTTTGGTCTCAAGTCTTTAGAAACAGAAAGACTAGGAGAACAGGTATATTAAACTGCCTGGTATGTCTTATCCATACATAAGAGAAAAGCCTGGCATAAATAGATAATTAAGAAGCTTCCATCTGCGCCGGGCACAGGGCTAGGCAGGAGGGGCACAGGGCTAGGCAGGAGGGACACAGGCAGATGGAAGATCTCTTGTCAAGATCTCTAATGAAAGCAGAGCAGAGTGAAGCACGTGATACAAGGACAATAATCATGGAGCATAAATGGTACGTAAAGAGAAAACAGAGCGTGCTGAGATGGGTGGGGTGCAAAGGGAGCTCATTTGGATAGGTTGACCAGTTACTGCTTAACTTCTTTGCAGGGCTGAAATCCCTGTAGAAACCTCACTCAGATTTTTAACATATTTGAAGGTGGCAATTCTCTTTCATTCTTTCAATTTAAATGCTAAGGTGACAAGTAACCTCTCAAGTACTCATAGAACCCTGAGGCTGGTGTAAGACCTGACTAAGTCAGTTTTTCATGCCCTTACTTTTATTTTTTATTTTTTGATATTTATTTCTTTATTTGGCTGTGCCAGGTCTTAATTGCAGCATGTGGGGTTTTAGTTGCAGCAGACAAACTCTTAGTTGTGGCACGTGGGATCTAACTCCCTGACCAGGGATTGAACCTGGGTCCACTAAGTTGGGAGCACAGAGTCGTAGCCACTGAACCACCAGGGAAGTGCCCAAGTCCTTACTTTTAGACCAGACTTTTTCAACTCCAGAACTTTGGTCTCTAACCACTAGATTCAAGTAGCACCACCTCTAAATCATGACAACAAAAATGCATCCAGACATTGCTGAATGTGCCCCATTAGGCAAAATGAAAATTTCTGGGCAAAGAGGGGGCGGGGGGCAAAATTACCCCAGTTGAAAAATCACTATTCCAAGTGTGTAGATCATAATATTTTTTATGTCACAGATAACTTCCAGAATCTGAGAAAAATCTATGTAAAAATGATTGCTATTAAGTGATTCTTATGTGCTGAGTGTTCTGTTCAGTGTTTTACACACACTATCTCATATAATTTTTACAGCGATTATATGAAGAAGGTGTTGTTGCCACCTCCTTAAGGATCCACAATCAGTTAATGGCAGTGTCCAGGATTGAACCTCTGAGGTTTCCACAACCACGGATGGAGAAACATGGCTCTGAATCTCCAGGACACAGATGGGCATGCATTATCATCTAAATCAACACATCTCACACTTCATTTTTTGGCCACTCTGTGGCATGCAAAATTTCTCTGACCAAGAATTGAACCTGCCTCCCCTGCAGTGGAAACATGGAGTCTTAACCACAGGACCACAAGGGAAGTCGAGCACATCTCACACTTTAAACTGCACATGCATCACCCAGGGATCTGCCTTCAAATGTTAATTCTGATTCTGCAAGTCTGAGGCAGGACCCACGATTCTGTGTTTCTGAGAAGCTCCCAGGTGATGCCATGAACTACACAGTGAGTATCAAGGGCTTAGAGCAGCAGCTATTAAGCCTTTCTAGACTACAGATTCAGCCAAGAATCTGGTAAGTTATGGACCTCTGCCCAGAAAGCTTCAGTCATATGCATACATCTCCTAAAAGCCCAGGTTGAGATTTCTAGTTTGGTCTAGAAAAATACCTTAACCCCTTCCAAACAGATGGATCTCACCTGTTTCAACAAACTTCTGATAAAGCAGAATTCCAGATGCCGTTATGGCTATTTGGCTATCCCACCATCTCAAAACATTGGCTGCTTGAATATCCTTATAACACATGCATTGCCTCTTTCTCATCATAGTGCAAGCTCCTTAACTCTTCACTTCTCTTTGTGGAGCTAGAGGGTATCTGTCTATCCATCTGAAAGCACTGACCTTAAATCCAATCCATCCCTTTCTTGTTCTGCCTCATGTTAGGAAACCCTTCAAGTCCTGCATGGCATCTTTCCATAATAATGCTTCCTTCTCACCCATTCCCTCTCTCCTCCTTTAACAATGATCTACGTAACGCACATGCCATGTGATACAGTTATCAGAAAGTGATGTTACCTGAACATACACATACAAAACAATATGATAAGATACTTTTCTAAAAGAGCAGATAACCTTAAACATTAATAAGTGGAAAAATCTGTGAAATCAAAGCATTTTTTCTTTTTTTTATATAATAGCCTTTCATTCTTTTTATGATTTTGTCTTTGAAAGCTCTTTCTGCAGATGACAGATGATATTGTTCTTCCATCCTGCTTCAGACAGAATTAAGGGAGGAAGGGGAGAAAAAACTATTGTAGAGCCTCTCCACTCTGTGACACGATTTTTATAATTAATATATACAACTGAGCAGAGAAAGGTACGTTATAATGAAATGCAATTAAGAGGTGTTTGTTCTTTTCCCACACATGATGACTATAATTTCCTTGGCTGTTTAGAAGTCAACCATTATCATTACATTTTGCACATATCTTTTCTTTTTTTTTTTGCTTCTGAATTTGTTTATTTTCAATAAAAAACAAACATGGATTTAAAGCATTTGATATTCAGATAACATCATCTTTTAATTATAGCACTTGCTGATCATCAAATCTAACACCTTTTATGGTATTTTTTGCATTGGCATGGCTTCCAATTTTTAATTAATGGACCTTTAAAATAGCTCCAAATACAACTGTAATTTCAATTTACCAAAAAAGCTTGGTTGGACAACAGTATTATGCTTTCCTTCCATGTGGAAAGGAACCAATCTGATTTTATAGTTATCTGTCATCTTGGACTTTAATTATAAACTCTCCTGTACAACCTGACATTTAGTCATGCACGCTGGGCTGCCCTCTCTTCCCGCTCCCCATTTTCTTTCTCTTTTGTCACCATCCTCCCCATTTGAATGGAAAAAGAAAGATTGGGAGGGCACAACAGTCACTCGTTGCGGAGTTGATGTGTGATGGGGTGGAATGAGGCACCCATCTGGAGCTTGCCCCTGATTCTCTTCGGTTGTTTTCCTCTATGAAAGTATTCTGATACTCCTCCAGCCTCAAGGACAGAATTCAAATTCACTTAGAATCACTGAACTTGAGTGTGAGAAACTCACCTTTGACAGCACAGACCCACCAACGCGGGAGCCAAGAAGTAGCTCCTCACACAATAGATGCTTAATAAAAACTTGTGACTTCAAGAAAGCCAGTAAAGCTTTAATGAGAAGAACAGGAATAAACACAATTATAGAGTAGAGCAGGGCCTCTGACACTGAATGTTAGGGCATAATTTTTACTCGACATCTTTTAAGTATCCCAGAACCTAAAATTAAAATGGTGGTGGCATTTGCTCTTATTTACTGTATTTCCTTTCTGAGGGTTGTTTAAAGCACAAATAGCAAAGAATGATTATTGCCTCTAAAGAGCCATGCTTAATATTTCAGAAGATGCTTTCAGGGAAATGGGATTGCTGCTTAGTCCACGAATATGTTATTTCTCCAGGTTTAGACAATTGGGAGATGTAGGAAGAACATACAAGGCAACAAATGTTTCTTTCTTTTATAGACATATAATGCTTCATTAAAAGGACAGCAACAGTCACTGAGAATCCCATGCAGCTCTTTCAGCCAATGAGCAGAAGTGGAATATATAGAGAGCAAGATTTAAAGAAACAGAGACAGTTACTTGGATCCAAAGTAAGCGCCTTCTTCCACTAACCCAGCTGTTGCCAGGTCACCTTATGGAGCTTTCTTTGTGCCAGGTAAAGTACCAGAAGACACAAAGATGAAGCAAGTAATGTTTTCTGCTTTTGAGAAGCTCTTGGACAGGAATATGCAAAGCAGACAAGTTCTAGCAAGACATGGGGACAGGCATCCCACACTTGGTAAATGCTGATGTGTGGGCTCAGAGGTCCATCTGCTTCTTTCTCAGACTTGCTTCTGCAAGGCTTCTTCCAGCTCCTATATTAATATTGAGTTGGCTTCTGCTTGGTTCTTATTGATTATTGATAAAATATTTCCTTTCAAACTAAAAAGAAAAAGTCAAACTCACAGAAACAGAGGGTAGAAAAGGGATAGCCAAGGTTTGTGAAAGGGTAATAAACTTTCAGTTATAAGATGAATAAAGTCTGAGAATCTAATGTACAACCTGATGACTACAGCTGATAACACTGTATTGTGTAATTAAAAGTTGTTAAGAGAGTATAACTTCAATATTCTCACCAAAAAAAGGTAAATATGCGGGGTAATCAATGTGTTAACTAACTCAGTGGGAATCCTTTCCCCAAGCGTGTTAGTTGCTCATTTGTGTCTGACTCTTTGTGACTCCATAGACTATAGCCCGTCAAGCTCCTTTGTACATGGAATTCTCCAGGCAAGAAAACTGAAGTGGGTTGCTATTCCTTTCTCCAGGGTATCTTCCTGACCCAAGGATCTAACCCAGATCTCCTGCTTTGGAGGCAGATTCTTTACCATCTGAGCCACCAGGGAAGCCCTTCCCTGAGTATAGGTATTTGCCGCTGTTCAGTCCCTCAGTCGTGTCTGACTCGTTGTGACCTCATGGACTGCAGCACGCCAGGTTTCCCTGTCCTTCACTGTCTCCTGGAGTTTGCTCAGACTCGTGTCCATCGAGTTGATGATCCAACCATCTCAACCTCTGTTGTCCCCTTCTCCTCGATCCTCAATCTTTCATAGCATTAGGATCTTTTCCAATGAGTTGGCTCTTCGCATCAAATTGCCAAAGTATTGGAACTTCAGCCTCAGTATCAGTCCTTCCAATGAATATTCAGGTATATCAGATCATCATGTTGACACTTAACTATCTTACCACTTCATTTGTCATAAAGTTTATCATAAAGCTGAAAAAGTAAAACAGCTCCTTTCATGAAAGGAGCTTGCGAATCCTGGGAGTGGGGAAATCTCAGATTCTTTTTTCCTTATACCCTTTATTCCCTGATCTTCCAACAAATGTAGAAAATGAAAAGATGTACAAATGAGCTACACTGGTTCCCCAGCTCAGTACAACTTTTGCTTCCCACCCAGCATGATTTCCTCTCAGTAAGAAGCAAAGTTTTCCTCAGAAGCTAAGTTTGGCCTTAATTAGCCTGTTCTCACTGCTTTTCTGCTTTTTATGAAAAGTTAGCATGAAACAACTTCTTTGCTCAGCTCTGAACTTTTACGATCTGCCAGGCCAGGGCTTTTTTTGTTTTATTTTTTAAAATTCTGGCTGTTGCAAAACCTAGTTTGAACCCAAAAGCATTTTACAGGTATTTGTGTGGTAAGTTTCTCCCTTAGGCTCTGCAGTTTGTTTCTCTTGGTCTGTCTGCCTGGCTCTGCTCCTATCCTGCTGGAGGGTGTTGGTCCCGTGACACACTGAGGTCCCCTCCAGCTCTGGGTCCTCGGACACTGTGGCTGTGTGAATATTCAAGGGTTTGTTGTAATGGTTTTGTAATACATGCATGTATTAAATCATCATGCTGTATGCCTTAAACTTACATATTTTTAGATCAATAATACATCAATAAAGCTGTAAAACATATATTTAGAAAAGCAGGTTTGTGATTGCATTGGGATGGGGTAGTAGAAGTCAGAGCTGAGAGAAAAGCCAAGGAAGAAATTGAGAGAGTGATGTTCACTGTCTTGATAGTGGCAGTGGTTTCAAGGGTGTATGTGTATGTCAAAGCTCATCAAATCCCTTGAAATATTTGAAATGTGTGCAATTTATTGTAAGCCAATTATTAATATTTGTTGTTGTGGTTGTTTAGTTGCTAAGTCGTGTCCAGCTCTTTTGAGACGCCATGGACTGTAGCCTGCCAGGCTCCTCTGTTCATGGGATTTCCCAGGCAAGAATACTGGAGAGGGTTGCCATTTCCTTCTCCAGTGGACCTTCCCGACGCAGGGGTGGAACCCCCATCTCTTGCTTAGCAGACAGATTCTTTACCACTGAGTCACCTGGGACTATACTATAATAAAATTGTTTTTTTTGGTTTCTTTTTTCTGGTCTCCAGTTACTAGTTTTCTAAAAATACATATATTATTGAAGTGTAGTAGAGTTTCAATGTTGTATTAATTTCTGCTGTAACTCATGGTGATTCAGTTATACATATGTATACATTCTTTTTTTTTTTTTTTTCTTGAGGAGTGTTCGGGGGACATACCCTTTTACCTTTCCTTTCTTCAGTGATGGAGTCCTAAGTCGGGACTCAGTTTAGGTTCTGACTTGCCCACTTGTCCACGTGATTTTCAGGGGGTCTCTATTCCCTTGATGATCCAGTGGGACAAAGAACTTGGTACAGCCACCATAAAGAGAAAGTGAGATCATACTTCTCTGAAAAGGAAGTGTGGTCTAGTGGTTAAGAATCCAAGTCAGGACTCCAAATTCAGACTCTGCTTACTCAGCAGCTGTAGATCTTTGAGTCAAATATCTAACCCCACAAAGTCTCAGCACCCTCATCTTTCAAAATAGGGATAATAATGCTTCCTTCTTTACAGAGTTGTTACAGAGATCAAATAAAAGCTTTTAGTAGCAAACCTATGAAACAGTTACTAGGCTGGTGAAGGCTGGCAAGTATCAGGTTTGTACTATGTGTTCATGTGTATGTTTGTATGTATGTATGTGGGTATATGTGTGTATCTGTGGGTATATATGTATAAGTGTGCATATGACGGGATGTATATATTTGCATGTGTGTGTATGGATAGGCTTGTGTGTATGTGAAATATGAAGCTTGACTAGGAGCAAGTAATTTCTGGATTAAGTGTCCTGTGTTAAATATTAAGCCTCAGAAGGCAACATAAACTTTTAGAAGCATCATCATCAGGCTCATCAGCCCACAATTCATAGCCCCTCTCTCAGTAGATTTTTTTCCTATTCTTTATCAGCATATTATTATTTAAAAATCCATTCTGACTTTTCCTTACCAGTTATCCCAGTAACATCTCAAGAGTTCCTTGTGGTTTGAAGTAGACTGCCATCTCCTAATGCTCCTAATCTCAGTGGCCAAAAGATAGGGGTTTGCTCTCTAATCAGGGTGGGCAGCCTGCATAGTTGGACAAGCCTCTGCCCCCCAAAAGGCCCTGCATTTGGTTTGATGACCTTCTCTTGCTGTCTTGAAATTCTTAGTCATTTTTGAGTGCATGGGTTGGGGGAGCCTACATTTTCATTTTGCCATGGGCTTTGCAAATTCCATAGCCAGTCTGATCTCTGTGTGTGTGCATGCTAAGTAGCTTCAGTTGTGTTTGACTCTGCAACCCCAAGGACTGTAGCCCGCCAAGCTGCTCTGTTCATGGGATTCTCCAGGCAAGAATACTGGAGTGGGTTGCCATGTCCTCCTCCAGGGGATTTTCTCGGCCCAGAGACTGAACCCACATCTCTTATGTCTCCTGTATTGACAGGCAGATTCTTAACTACTAATGCCACTTGGGAAGCCCAGTCTGGCCTCTATTCTATGGAACTGGACTTTGGTTTCTGTTGCCTGCTGGTCTCTTCAAGGGAAACCATAAGGTTCTGCTTGTTTTCAGAACCTCTTTTGACTTATTCCTGGAGTAATGTTTGCTTTCAATTAAGTTAAATTTAGAATAAAGGACAATAGGTAATCTCCTTTCTAGACCTTATAGGCAAGTGCTTTACTATTTTACTCCTAAGGAAAAAGCCTACCATCTGCTTAAATCAACTCTACACAAACCCTTCACTACAGTCAACTTCTTTTTGTTGTCTAATAGCAAGAACCCCTGAGAGCAGGGATTCCTGCCATGTTGTTGTGGGTGATTTGATATAGGCTGCTTTCCACAGTCCTGTGAGCAGTAGGCAGCTAATGCTATCTTGGACCTTTGGATCACTTAACCTACAGCTAGAACATCAGCCCCAGAGACCTGCTCCCTGAAACTCTCAGAAAACATAGCCCTGGGTCACCTTTGTGGATCTATCCCATAGTGAGATAGTGGCCAGAGCCCCTTGGGAGCTCAAAAATCCTTTCTCCAAGCTTCTAAGCACTATCAGAATGCTCTTGTCAATTCCACATATTTGCCCTGCATCATTTTGGTTTCTCTCCTATCGCTCCTTTTAATGTCAGGTTCTGCCCCATGATTGACAATTATAATTACTCCTCACAGAGCCTCATATTAATAACAGCCATTGATCTAACTCAGATGATTCCAAGCCTCTTTATTTCCCAACCTCAAATGTGAGACATTAGCTCCTCCAAGCTTGAATTCTGCAGCTGGCAAAAGAGAGCTCAGACCTGGTTTCCAAATAATAGGTGAGCTTCTTCTCATATAAGCCCCAGTGGAGAGCCCCCTCTCCTCAATAGATATTTTTTCTCTCGTCTTGATCAACATATTATTTTCAAAAATCCATTTTGACTTTCCTTTGCCAGAAAAGGCTCTCCATGCTCTCTGTTGCACAGCAGGAAGCTCTTTTCGACTCGCTCAGATTGGTGGGTGGAGGAGACCACAATTATACCCCATTTCAATGACATGTCTGGGGTTTCAGTGACTCCAGACAAAGAAGCTGAAATGTATGAAAGTTTCTGTGTCTTCAAGACAGAACCTAAAAATACCTGCCTGAGATGCAGGTTGGGAGCTATTTCCAACAACAGGGCTCCAAGGTTTCCCCGCTGGGAGCCTGAGAGCCTCTGAATTCTTTTCAGCGGGCTGTCTAGGGTACCTGGTGATCAGGGGGGTGATGCACAAAGGCCAACGTTGAGGAGAAGAAGGCTCCCCAAGAGGCCCCTGTCTCTACCCTGCTGTGCCCGATGACAGGTTTCAGTGGGTCTCCTCCAGGTTATTCCAAAGAGTCAGGACACAGCCCATGCAGAGAGCAGGCTCCTTAGGATCCTGCCTTATTGCCATTGGTCCTATTTCAAGGAGACTGCTCTGTCATGGGGAGAATGAAGAAGGAAATGTGACCAGGCAGAACAGGAGCTCAGAGATTTCTCAGGTGTTCTTTTTTCCTGATGCTTCAATTTGTCTTAAAGTAATGTTTCACTCAATGGTTGTAGATGCTTCATTTTCATTTTTCCTTTGGTGTGGCATTTAACCACCACTCCATCTTTGGTCATTTCCCTTTAAAAACCCTCATCCTTGATCTTGAGTCAAAATTGACCTCCCTCTGATGTCTAAGTATTGGGGCCACAGAAAATTCAAGTTCAGAGTCTATATTTTTGTACTGTAGCTACTTGGAAACAGTGCTCACAGGTTCCACAAAGCTTATGTTCAATGTCAGTTTCCTTTGACCTTCCTTTTAGTGCCCTTGAGTCTACTTCCTTTTAGTGCTCTTGAGTCTAACTCCACCTAGTCTTCCTCCCCTAAAATATATGCTCAAGCCTTTCTCAACTGTGGCAAAGAGGTCAGACCTTCTGATGGGAGAATCCAAGAGGCATTTGGGAACATTCTTACCAGTGTTAAAGTGAGGGTGGGGTTTTCTCCTGGGAGTTGGTGTTGAACCCTTTCTTCATGAATTCTTTGAGATCTCCAGATATCTATAGGCTCAGGTAACTTAGTCTGGTTTTAAAATGCTGAATTTAAAGTCCATGCCTGGACTGTGCTCAGGAGCATCTCTTGGCTCTTTAAAATGTGCAAAGTCAACCTCGGTACCAGAAACGCTCAATCTGGGGATGGTAGTGCTCCTCAGAGGGTGAGGGAGAGGATCTCCTGATTCATGGAGCTATTTGAGAAAAGAGAAGCATTTATTAAAGAAGAGAACAGAAGGAAACACACTTCTTTGGATCCTTTCCTTGTTTCTTAAAAAGAATATAAAATACCTTCATGAACCACAGTGTAAAGAGGGGAGATAATTGTACCAGAAAACTTAGGCTAAAGGAAGTTACACCATTTTGCATCAGGATTATTTATTCAGGTTTTACTCTTATTTTTGTGAACTTTTCCCTTTTAAAAAAGTACTTTTTAACTCAAAACTTTTAAAATCTGCAGGAAAGCTGAAAATACAGTATAATAAATGACCATACATCTTCATCTATATTCACCGAATATTGCCATCTATCTACACTCACTATCTTCCTCTTGTTCCCCTATGCACCCCATCCAAAAATAGTTTACAGGCATCATGATACATCTCCCCTTTCCCAGTATTTCACTGACTCCCCAGTACAGATAAGTCCCACCACTTCCCTCTGCTCATTGCTCCGTGTTCTTTGAAGAGTCCCAGACCAGGTCCTGCTCAACACTCCACATTCTGGATTTGTTTGGCTATTGCCCCATGGTGATTTTCAGGTTAACTATTTCTTGCAAGAACACAGATCCCTCCCACAACATCACACCAGAAGTTTTTGCTTTTTTGGCATGTCTTTTTGTTTGTTTGATTTGCTTTTGTTTTGTAGGCATCTCTTAATGCTCATCCTTTCCTGCCCCACCAGCAACAATGACCCTGACACCCACAACACAGCACTCATTTAGAAGGTGAGAGAAGATGACTATTTGTAGACAATTTCGAGAGAGTTAAGAAGAGTTTTGAAAATGGTGAGTATAAAGTGACTTCAAGTGGGTTGTACAGTGTACGTATTTGCAGAGTAATTCCCAATTATTTGGTCTGATTTTAGCCATGCTTAAGGGTAAAGAAAAAAAATGGATTGGTGTATTTTATATTATGAAATCAAAATGTCTTACAAAAATCCAATGGGTCTTAGAGACTGAGAGTAAAACTAAAATGTCCTCAAGATTGACCACTTCTGCACATATAACTGGGACAGCTGGATGTCATTTGGTTATTCAGCTTCCCTCAGCCCCTCCCCAGTTCTTTTGGAGAGTCTCAGGAAGATGGTGTATGTCTTCTAGAATGAATCTACACCTGGGTTTCTCTTCTGAACCCCTGGCCACAGTTGCCCCTTGATGACACTACTCCCCTGAGCTTCCTGCCCTCCATCCTATGCTGGAACCTGGCTTCTGAGTCTACCCAGCCAATGACCCGCCCTTGCAGAGTAGCTCATGAAGACAGCTTTCAGTTGTAACCATCTCTACCTCAGGGTTCAAAATCAACCCTTCAGGCTTCCGTGATGGCTCAGATGGTGAAGAATCTGTCTGCAATGCAGGAGACCTGGGTTCGATTCCTGGACTGGGAAGATCCCCTGAAGAAGGGAATGACAACCCACTCCAGAATTTTTGCCTGGAAAATCATATGGGCAAAGGAGCCTGGGGGGCTACTGTCTGTAGGGTTGCAAAGAGTAGGACATGACTGAGCAGCTAACACTTTCACTTTCACCACAGTTCAGTTCAATTCAGTTCAGTCGCTCAGTCATGTCCGACTCTTTGCGACCCCATGAATCCCAGCACACCAGGCCTCCCTGTCCATCACCAACTCCTGGAGTTCACTCAAGCTCACGTCCATCGAGTCTGTGATGCCATCCAGCCATCTCATCCTCTGTCGTCCCCTTCTCCTCCTGCCCCCAATCCCTCCCAGCATCAGGGTCTTTTTCAAAGAGTCAACTCTTCACATGAGGTGGACAAAGTACTGGAGTTTCAGCTTTAGCATCAGTCCTTCCAAAGAAATCCCAGGACTGATCTCATTTAGAAAGGACTGGTTGGATCTCCTTGCAGTCCAAGGGACTCTCAAGAGTCTTCTCCAACACCACAGTTCAAAAGCAGCAATTCTTTGGCGCTCAGCCTTCTTCACAGTCCAACTCTCACATCCATACATGACCACTGGAAAAGCCATAGCCTTGACTAGACAGACCTTAGTCAGCAAAGTAATGTCTCTGCTTTTGAATATGCTATCTAGGTTGGTCATAACCTTCCTTCCAAGGAGTAAGCGTCTTTTAATTTCATGGCTGCAGTCACCATCTGCAGTGATTTTGGAGCCCCCCAAAATAAAGTCTGACACTGTTTCCAGTGTTTCCCCATCTATTTCCCATGAAGTGATGGGACCGGATGCCATGATCTTCGTTTCCTGAATGTTGAGCTTTAAGCCAACTTGTTCACTCTCCTCTTTCACTTTCATCCAGAGGCTTTTTTAGTTCCTCTTCACTTTCTGCCATAAGGGTGGTGTCATCTGCATATCTGAGGTTATTGATATTTCTCCTGGCAATCTTGATTCCAGCTTGTGTTTCTTCCAGTCCAGCGTTTCTCATGATGTACTCTGCATATAAGTTAAATAAGCAGGGTGACAATAGACAGCCTTGACGTACTCCTTTTCCTATTTGGAACCAGTCTGTTGTTCCATGTCCAGTTCTAACTGTTGCTTCCTGTCCTACCTACAGATTTCTCAAGAAGCAGGTCAGGTGGTCTGATATTCCCATCTGTCTCAGAATTTTCCACAATTTATTGTGATCCACACAGTCAAAGGCTGTAGCATAGTCCATAAAGCAGAAATAGATGTTTTTCTGGAACTCTCTTGCTTTTTTGATGATCCAGCAGATGTTGGCAATTTGATCTCTGGTTCCTCTGCCTTTTCTGAAACCAGCTTGAACATCTGGAATTTCGCCGTTCATGTATTGCTCAAGCCTGGTTTGGAGAATTTTGAGCATTACTTTACTAGCATGTGGGATGAGTTTCACCACAGCATTCAAAATCAACCCTTTGGGGTAGATAAATATGAATGGTGGTGTGGAGCTGGTAGCAGTCATCAATCAGATGCCTTGTTACTTTTCTCCATGTTCATTGCTCACTTTCATTGATTCCTGTATTCTGAGGCTCTTCTTTCTACTCTAGGACAGGATCTCCTCCTCAGTTAAAGCCTCCTAACAGACATCAAATCATGCACATAGCCACTTGGAGAGCAGGGTCTCATTTACCTCTGACCCAGACTCCAATACAACCAACACAACCCCACCAAGGGCAGCAGTTGTTTACATGTATGTCATTAGAAACCATTTCTTCAAGATGGATATCCATCTGTCTCTAGATACAGACATAGATAAAATAGATAAGTATGTTAAATATATATTTAATATATAAATATATGTTTCAAAGTGCTACGGCTATACATGTTTGGGAATCATTGCACTGAACACAATTGCATACATTTTTTGTTACAGATTCTTTAACATAGTAATGTGTAATTAATTGTAAATTTTCAAGGAAAGATTATTATTTTTTTTAAGGATCTTTCCCAAGGAGCTTTATTTAATTTTAATTTTTTTAACTTTTAATTCTATACCAGAGTATAGCTAATTAACAATGTTGTGATAATTTCAGGTAGATAGCAAAGGGGCTCTGTCATACATATATCTGTATCCATTCTCTCCCAAGGAAGGATTGTTATTGTGCCATTTCCCTCAATTACTGAAACAAGAACCCTTATTTATGGGAGGAATTTGTGGAGCAGGTTCATTCCAAACTTGTTTGTGAAGGTTCACTTGTTTCAGGAGTTGGAGAGATGCTCAGTAATGACCTCTAGCTGGGAATAGGTGTGTTTTAATGTCTTGCGCCAACTGATTGGTTTCTGAAGGTGAAAGAAGAATTAGCAGGAGAGTAAACGGCCTTGTACTTAGAGTTCAAAACTACCTCAGGGAGTGTTTACCCAGTAAGTTCTGCCCTACTTCCAAGTCATTAGTAAAGAAAATTGTACTCCATAAGTATGTTATTATGTTGGAATCTTTCGTCAAAGAGCTGAGAGAGATATCTGTTGCTCTATTAAAGATAGACCAAAATCAGACTTTGTTTTCTCTCGGGTCATCATTGCTCTCTGGGCACTATCTATATGAGAGCCATTAAGCCCAGTTCTACGGAGGCCACAAGACACAAGGCTTGATTTCTTCCAGCAAGAGCAGAGCTTTAGATTTCAAGTTATAATTGAAGTGCAAATAGAAGCCTAATTTGGGAATTAGGACTTGTCCTTTCTCATCAGTCAACATTCTTCAAACTTGCCACTAAGATAATTCTGAAAGTGCTAAGTCCTGCCCCTCCAGTCTCTCCCTGACAATATCTAGAAGGGTTTTAAGGAAGTCATACTCAAATTGTATGCAGGATTCTATCTTCAGGAAAACCTGGAGACGGTGCCCAGGGTATCAGTTGCACACAGTCTAAACATTCCCTGGAGTCTTAATTAACCACATTTGCTTTCCTCTTGGCTTCAAGCTGAGTCAGACCAGCCATGACTAAGGTTAGTTACAGTCCTGTGTGGTCACGTGATGCGTGACTACATCTTGGCCCGTGATACATGATCTTTCCTCTTGACCAGCAAGAGTTCGTATCATTTTTTAAAGTATATTTTGACTCATTACTCTTGCATCTAACTATTAATAAAGTGGATGAATGTCTCCCATAAGTGCTACAATGAGAGAGAGAGAGAGAGGGACAGAGAGAGAGAGATGGATGGAAGTGGGCTTGCATAATATTATACATGGACCTCTGGGTGTTTACCATATGGAATCAGTCTCTATGGGAAGGTGGCAAGAGTATGCTTGGGTTTATATCAGGATTCAACCCTAGTCAGTTAGCTTTGTGGATCTGGGCAAACTGTTTAAACTTTGTTAGCTCCTTGCTGAGCCTTTACTCTGCACAGGCGTGGCCCCGATCACAGAACATATGTTAACTCATTCAATCTTTCCAACAATTGTGTAAGCACTTCCTTAAGCCCATTTTACTATCAAGGTCAAGTAAATTTTTTAATTTCTTTATATCTTTAAAAAGTTTATTTTGGCTGCACGGACTCTTTATTGCAGCACATGGGGTTCTCTAGTTGTGGCATGAAGGCTCTGAAGTGTTCAGACTCAGTAGTTGTGATTTGTGGGATCTTAATTCCCCTACCAGGGGTTGAACCTGGGCCCCCTACACTGGGAACATGAAGTCTTATTCACTGGACCACCAGGGAAGTCCCAAGGGCAATTAACTTGACCAGGGTTAATCCATTATCACCTTGTGCAGGTGAAATGTGATAACATCCGGCTTGATCCATTGTAAGTGCATCAAGTTTTCACTCTCATTGATTATTTTTAAGGTCAATTTTATATACTGTAGTTATGCACCAGGCATTGTTCTGAATGTTTTACGTATACTAACTCAGTCGATGTTATGAGATGGGTACAGTTTTCATGCCCATTTGATAGATGAAGAAAGTGAGGCACAGAGAGACTGAGAGATCTTTCCACTGTCACAAGGTTATTCAGTGGTGGAGACTGGGTTTAAATCTGTTTGGTCACAGAAATTATACTCAATCTTTATGCCAAATTATCATTTTCATTGTTGTGGATTTGAGCATTTATTGGCACTCATTTCCCCATGAATTTCTCGAGGACAGGGACTATTTCCTGTAATGCTGGTGGTCCCTGCAAGCTATCCCCCTGCCCTCATCATCACTATAACAACTGCCCAGAGCTGGGAGGTTCTGTGAATTTCTTGTTGAATAAACGTACATGCTAAGCAGTTACATACAATTTGTTGAAGAACTTACTAGAAAACTTGTGAGGCTGGCAAATGACTGCAGTTGAAGTGAGAAAGTGAGTCAAGGAAGAATTGCTAAGCACGATTTTAGTAAAATAAACCGTTCTCTGTTTTGAAGATGTCCTGCGTTCAGAGGTTCTTGGGCAAGAAAGCCTTGTTCTCCTGCTAAATCTTGGATAGAATATTTACCTCTACAGAGAGCAGAAGCCACTAGGTACCTGGCTCCTTTGAAAGTAGTTCAGTTCAGTCGCTCCATTGTGTCCGACTCTGTGCAACCCCATGGACTGCAGCACGCCAGGCTTCCCTTCTCTTTTATGAGTAGACCTGCTTGTATATTAACAAACACTGAGCTCTTACCATTAGCCAGATGCAGTACTAAGGCCTTTAGAAGAAGGACATAATTTAATCCTTTTGACAACCATAGAAAGCATGTTCTAAGAATATCCCAATTTTACAGAAAAGATAACTGAGTCATGGGGCCAATAGGCTCAAGCTGTCAAGTTGTCAAGTCAAGGCTCACTAGTGAGGATTTGGATTCACATACTCAAATATGGGGCTTCTCAGGTGGCACTAGTGGTAAATAGTCCACCTACCAATGTGAGAGAAGCCTTAGACGCAAGTTCGATCGCTGGGTTGGGAAGAACCCCTGGAGAAGGGAATGGCAACCCACACCAGTATTCTTGCCTGGAGAATCCCATGGACAGAGGAGCCTGGTGGGCTACAGTCCACGGGGTCACAAAGAACTGGAGAGGACTGAGCACGCACATACACTTCAAAGATGAGCTAGAGCTCATCTAGTGAGAAATGCCCTTTTTACAACAGGACCCCTCCTGAGCTTCCCTCCTGAGCATCAGTGCAGTAAGAGCCTGATTGATGATGGTTTTGGTGGACCCTCAGGCTCCTGCCTCGGAGAAGGCAATGGCACCCCACTCCAGTACTCTTGCCTGGAAAACCCCATGGACGGAGGAGCCTGGTGGGCTGCAGTCCATGGGGTCGCTAAGAGTTGGACACGACTGAGCGACTTCACGTTCACTTTTCACTTTCATGCACTGGAGAAGGAAATGGCAACCCACTCCAGTATTCTTGCCTGGAGAATCCCAGGGATGGGGGAGCCTGGTGGGCTGCCGTCTATGGGGTTGTACAGAGTCGGACGCGACTGAAGCAACTTAGCAGCAGCAGCAGTAGTAGGCTCCTGCCTGCCCTTCTCTTGCCATTTATCCATTGTAGATGTCCAAGCCTCTGGTCTTCAGAATGCAACCAAGGAGGTAGACAGAGAGCCTTGAGGGCAAGCTATTGTTTCTTTTTTAAAGTGAAATTGTGAAAGTTGCTCAGTCGTGTCAGACTCTTTGAGACACCATAGGCACATTCTTTACTAGCTGAGCCATCAGGGAAGCCCAAGAATACTGGAGTGAGTAGCCTATCCCTTCTCAAGCAGATCTTCTCGACCTAAGAATCAAACCAGAGTCTCCTGTGTTGCTGGTGGATTCTTTATCAGTTGAGCTACCAGGGAAGACATTTCTCTTAAGGCTGTTCTAACTGCAATACCTGTTGATTGTGTAGAACATCTGAGAGTAAGTACTCACACTGACTGAGAAAGTTGGATACTTAGTCTCTATTTTCATAGACTTTATGACTTGATTCTAAAATCCTGAATATTACAGTCCTTCTGGTTTCTCCTTGGCTTTTAATGCTAAAATATTTACCATCATGTTGAGATAGTAGTGCAGACCATACCATAAAAATTGTCTTTCATGCCAATGGCAGAAAAAAATGCTGTTTTTCCTTTTTTAACGAACAGGGAAGGAAAATTGGTATCAGCTCAGAAGTCACTGTGTGTTCAGTATCAATGACTCAAGTTCCTTCTGGTTGGCTACTTCTCAAATCCCCCAGCTCCATGAAATAGAAACAGAGACAATAAAAGACAAGAAAAAAGAAGGCACAGGACAGTAAAAAGACATCCAGAAAGATTTTCATAAATGCAACAGTACTTTTACAAAAAAAGCAATTTCAAGCCTACTCCAGGTAGACACATAAAATCTTATGAACAACTTCAAAGTCTTATTCATGAGGCTTTCATGAAGATTCTTTTAAAAATTTTAAAAGGAAAAGACAGAAGGAGTGGGATAAAAAAAAAATGAGTATTTGGGCCATGCAATTTCAGGAATCAGGAAAAAGATTCCTTACACTCTCCTTTGTTGGAAGTGTCATGAATCTTGCAGCTCCCAACATTCATGGAGTCTAGCCTTGTCACGGGGCTCATTAGTATTCATCATTAATTCATATTTTCAAAGCAACAAAGGAGAAAACAGTAGTGGGAAGAATAAGAAAGTGTCAAATCCTGGAGTAACATTTCACTGCAGTGTTGCGACTAAGGTTAGCGGAGGTTGTGCAGTTTTAAAAACTGATCCAAACATAGGCAAGAGGAGAAGGCACATGCTGTTTTCCCCACTGAATGCCAAGTTCACTCTGCCAGGTCCCAGCCTCATTCTTCCTATCTGGGGAGCTCTTTTCCCTGAGTTTCACTGACCCAGCCTCTAAGTCCACCTTTGAGAAGCTTTGCTTGATAATAATGAAGCACGTGTTTTGTGCCAGATGCTGTCTTTAGGGATTTATGAGAATTATCTCATTTCATTTCATAGCAACGCCCATCTTATCCTTGTTTTATAGACAAGATCAGTTCAGTTCAGTCACTCAGTTGTGTCTGACTCCTTGTGATCCCATGGACTGTAGCATGCCAGGCTTCCCTGTCCATCACCGACTCCCAGAGTTTACTCAAACTCCTGTCCATCGAGTTGATGATGCCATCCAATCATCTCATCCTCTGTTGTCCCCTTCTCTTCCTGCCCTCAATCTTTCCCAACATCAGGGGCTTTTTCAATGAGTCAGCTCTTCCCATCAGGTGGCCAAAGTATTGGAGCTTCAGTTTTAGCATCAGTCCTTCCAATGACTACTCAGGGTTGAGTTCATTTAGGATTGACTGTTTGGTCTTCTGGCAGAAAAATCGTAGCTAATGTTTATTGACACTATTTGCCATTCTAAATACATTGGGTATGTTTGCATTCTTCATCTTAGTTGCTATTATCCCCATTTTACAGATGAGAAAATCAAAACACAAAGCGGTTAAATGACTTGCCTATGGACTCAGTGCTAGTAAGTAGACAGTGAAGCTTGCAAACTCAGGAGTCTTGCTCCAGGGCCTGAGTTCCTCTTGACTCTTCTTCACAGCTCAGTTGCACAATTATACTCAGGGAGGGGCTTCCCAGGTGGCTCACTGGTAAAGAATCTGCATGTCGTTGCAACAGACACAGGAGACATGGGTTCAGTCCCTGGGTCCTGAAGATCCCCTGGAGGAGGAAATGGCAAGTATTCTTGCCTGGGAAATCCCATGACAGAGGAGCCTGGCAGGCGATAATCCATGGGGTCTTAAAGAATTGGACGCAATGGATGGAAAATGCCTGAACACACACATCCTAAGGGAAGAGAGCAGTGGGCTCAGCTTGTGTGGATCAGGCACACACAAATCTGCTACTTGAGCTGGGACTTGAGGGATAATTAGAAATCAAACAAACAGAGAAAGACAGCATACACCATATACCAGGGAGGGTATACCAGTAATCCAAAATCACTGCATATGGTGACAGCAGCCATGAAATTAAAAGACACTTGCTCCTTGGAAGAGAAGCTATGAGAAACCTAGAAAGCATATTAAAAAGCAGAGACATTACTTTACCAACAAAGGTTCATCTAGTCAAAGCTATGGTTTTACCAATAGTCATGTATGGATGTGAGATTTGCACTATAAAGAAAGCCAGGCACTGAAGAATTAATGTTTTTGAACTGTGGTGTTGGAGAAGATTCTTGAGAGTCCCTTGGACTGCAAGGAGATCCAACCAGTCAAACTTAAAGGAAATCAGTCCTGAATATTCATCAGAAGGACTGATGGTGAAGCTGAAGCTCCAATACTTTTGCCACCTGATGCAAAGAACTGACTCGTTTGAAAAGATCCTGATGCTGGGAAAGATTGAAGGCAGGAGGAGAAGGGGATGATAGAGAATGAGATGGTTGGATGGCATCACAGAATCACATGAGTTTGAAAAAACTCTGGGAGGTGGTGAAGGACAGGAAAACCTGGCATGCTGTAGTCCATGAGGTCTGCAAAGAGTCGGACATAACTGAACAACTGAACTGAACTGAACCAGAGAGGAAATACTCAAACAAGTGAACTAGTGTCTGAGAAAACAATGCAGGTGATTAACTGACAGAGTCTGAATAATAGGAGGGTGTGGAGGCACAAGACTGCATGATATACAACTTGACAAAGCATTTTGTCTTTTTCACAGAAAAGGGCCTGAGCTAACTATTTTGTGGTTAATAGGGAGCTACTGAAGATCCTGTGCAGGGAGGTGCATGCACTGAACTCTGAATAGGGCAGGATCTCCATGGTCCAAAATGCAAATCAAATCAGAGAATTCCTGAGAATTCTTTCGGTTTCAGCTTTTGGTTCTTTTAGTTTATATGTTTTTCTTTATTCTTTCCAGTGTATCTATATCTACTGGGAGTGAGGGCTATTTGAGAAAAAACAACTCTAGTTTAAGTTGTCAGTCTAAACATTTTGCATAGGGCAGGCTGGGATGGGTGGGTGCAGATGAGGTTAAGAGATGAGGTTAATTATGCCCTGATCATAGGAAATAGCCTGGAAGGTTTAGGTTCCCCAGATTCTGTGATATATGCTTCACTTTTTTCACATATCTCCTTCCCCTACAGATGGGGAACTGCCAGAAGAAAAACAAGCCTGCTTAATTGAAGAGCTGATGAGCTAGCATGTGGTTCATTGAGGCAAAGATGAACAAATTGATAGTGGGGTCCTTATTTGATCTCTGTGGGCTGTAGTTTCACCTAACAGGTTTTGCTGTTGAGCCAGTTCTGATTGGGGTTCCTGAGAATGAGTGCAGTAATCCACCAGTAATGTCTGCCAAGGTCACAGACAGGGGTTGTGGGAGTATATTTGCTAAGTAATTTCTAAGCTCCTGATCAAGAAGCACTCTGAGGCAAGGTAGCAGATATTTGGTATTCTACTTTAATAGTATACCTAAAGATATGGAACTAGTAGAGTAAGAAAAATGAGGTTATGTGGATGGTTTCTCTAACTCAGGCCCCCTATAGGGAACCAAAGCAAAGTCTATGCCCAACCCATAATAACACAATATGACCACACTCAGATAATTGCATGGCAGGTATAGGATTGTGAATTAATAGATAAAAATGACACAGCACCTTGTATATGAATTCAGAGGGACATAGATAAAACAGTTCTGGGCAGCAAATATGGTTTGCTAGACTATCTCTTAAATATTTTATAATCTGATTTTAACCAGCCCTGTGATATATTCAATTTGTTCTGTGTAGCTTTAAATTTGTTTTCATCTGAAACAGGTAAATTTGCTTTACAAAATCTCCTTATAGCTATTATAAATCCAGATTCTAATATAAAAAAGGCTGCCAGGATGGTTCCTATTGAGTTAAAGTTAAATATTTTATTATTATTGTATAATTATAACAAAGGTAGACAGACACATGGACCTCTCAGAGTGTTATAGGAAAGCCATATTCACCCCACCTTCCCCTGCTGCAATTCATTCTGTAATTCCCGAAGTCACTAGGAACTTTAGGTCACTAGGAATTTTAAGAATTTGGAAGACAAATTCTTAAAACATCACTTTTGCATGTATTGTTTCTGGAGTTATTTATTTATTCTTCATGCTTTATCCTCCTGATAGGTTGTCATTTACGCATCTACCTGGATTGTGTGTTAATACAATTACTGCTATCTCTTTTTCTTGGAATTTGATATTGGGTTGCTGATAAAAAGATCAAACCTACAAATAAACAGAATACCTTTGTCCCCTGAGAGACTGAAGGCAGGGGCAGTGGAGAGGAGAGATTCAATGGGAAAACAGACCTAGCAAAATAGCTTTTAACATAGAGTAACAGAATAGGCAAATTTTCAGTTAATACTCAGTTTTAGTATATTCTTGCCCATGGCAAAATAAGAAAAGGAGAGACAGAGAAAGGGAGTCAAATTGGAAATACCAGGTTGAATGAAAGAAACTTGTCAATTTTGACCAATCTTAACATACAAAATAAGACAGTTTCATATGGTTCTCCCCCACAGCACTTAGTGGCTGCAGTTATATTTAGGACACTCATACGGACCTATCAGTTTAAATGGGCACTGAGTCCAAACAATTCATGGCACCGACTCTTCCATAATTTTGTAAAAGATGAATGCACTGAGCAACTTTGAAAGCAGCTCTGACTTCCCGAGGGGCATCTTGGTGCCTTGTGACCTCAAGAGAGAAAAACAAAAATCACAAGCAGAGAAGTAGCTGTTTAAACATCCTTTGATTTCCTCTCGTCACTTAGTAAATGCATTAAATTAAGCTGCAGATGTTTCGCTGTCAACACAACGCTGTATTATGGTGTGTTATTTTCCTGATAGAAACATTTTATATACTGTAAATAAACACAGTTTTGTTAATTAGTTAATGAATTATTTTTTAATGCTCCATTAGGCTTGAGGAAAAAATAGCGCAAAGCTATTGAAAGTTCCCATTTTTAATAAAGAGACTTTGTAGTAAATATGGAGTGCTTAATATCTGCTGAAATGGTAGCTCTTGCACGAGTAATTATGGTTCCGGCTCTTTCTTTTAAGTTACTCTGTGCTGCTTAGCGTATCTTAGGCTTGGGGGTTAAGGCTGATTATGAATATCCAGGATTTGGGATAGAATATCCGGACATAACATCTTGTAGGAAGGGAGAGAGAGTAGGAATTTGCTGATTTATTTTGTCCTTTGTTTCTTCCTACAAGAAGGAGGTGCTTTAAGCAAGTAGCAAAGTAATAGAGAATTCTGCACTTAGGACCCAAGTCAACCTGAGAAATGCCAGAACTTTAGCACGGAAACAAACCCATTAAGGTTTCTTCTCCATTCGTGAGGCGTGTCATTTTCCCCAAACAACTACGGAAGCTCTTTGCTTGTGGAGTCTCACTCCAGCAGTAGATTGGAAAAATGTCCAAGCAGGGGACCCGGGTTCTCTCCCGGATGAGTTCATTTCAATAGTCACTGTGTTTCATCGGATGCAGCTGGTTACATTTTTAATAGGCAGATGGCTAATTTTACAGTTCCAAGCCAATCTCTCATTGGACAACATCCAGAAAGCCCATGGTAGGGTAATGCCCGGCAGAAAGTTCAACAGGACACTTGGGGGGAACATATGCTAATGTCAGCCCTTTTACTTAAAGTCTTTAAGAAGAATATTCAGTGCTAAGCTGAGGGATTTTCACAGACTCAAGCCTAACACCAGATGGGTGGCCAGCTATGAAGTCTTTAGGGCCTAAGCAAATGCTCTTAATCAGGCTTGGATGGTCAGAGAATCAAATAGCATCAAACCAGTAATCACTAAGTGATTTTTCTTTTTTTTTTTTTAATGACAAAGGTGTCTGCCTTTACAGAAAGGACCCGGCTAACTAAAGAAGTGATTCTCTCTTAACTGAAGCCGGTGGAGTCATTCAAGCTCTGTAGTCCCGGTTGTTTTGGCATCCTAGCCTCCGTTTCATATACCCCTCCCCATCTGACTCTGGTGGAGTTCCTAATGTTCATTTACCTCCCCCCAGGTGAGGAGGAGGAGGTGACAGCTGCCCCTCTTCCCAGGGTTGGGGAGAGGTCGGTATCTATAGCCGATGTAAAAGCATCCGTATTTTTAAACTGTTTGGAAGTCTCTCTCTCCATAGGAATGGCTCTTTAGACATCTTAATTAAAAGGGAATTTGGGAATATCTCCCATTTTACAGCGCATGTAATCAAGCATTTCTTATCCTCCACAGAAGGACTTTGGTTCCGTCTTCACAAAAGGCTTTGAAATGTCCTAAAACAATCCCCCGCAGCTCGCTCAGGGTGGGGGTAGGGGTGGGAGGCAAGGAGAAAAAAAAACCCAAAGCAAAAAACAACAAACATTTTCTGGGAGGTGATAAAAGTCTTGCATGGAGAGTATCTTTATTCTATCCCATGTGATGAATTGCCATAGGGTGACTGGAAAACTATTTAAGAACCACAATGGCAAATGCCCTTGCTTAAATGCGGCAAATGTTGTTTACCTCTAAGCGAAATAAAAGATGAAGATCAGAAGAAAGAGGGGATCAAAAGACTTTTCTCCAAACAGATTTATAAAAGAGTGATTTTTAAATGATTTCAACTCCTACTTTATAAAAATATTTTATGAGGTACTTTTCTGAAAATAACATGCTTCTGAAGACTTTTCCTCCCCAAATCGCTTCCTGAAAATGGTGACATTACTTTTATCTAGTGCAAGTGGCTACCCAGGACCTTATTTAAAACAATGCAAAAAAATCCAACAAAGGCAGTACCTCCACACGGGGAAACTAGGCCTTTTGTTTTTTTTCTTTTTTAGCCAGAAAAATAATCTTCAAATATCAAACTGAATCTATAAATGCTTCTATCAAATTTTTATTTCAAGAACCTGGAAAGTGGTTCTTTTTGTTTTACAGAACAGGTTTGAAAAGAGTTTTCTTGCAGAGTTTTTGTTTTATAATCAAAATAATTCAAGGGAAGTGACACGACTTTTTCTTTAGAGTTTTTTTTTTTTTTTTTTTTTTTCTGGACAAAGTCTAGTAGAGGGAGAGAGAGAGAGAGGAAAAAAAAAAACCTAACCAATTCCAAGACTAGCAGACAAAAGTTACACACAATGGGCAAAACCTCAAAGATAGCTATAAATTATTCTGTCACTAAATTAAAGTATTGGTAGAAGAAAAGTCTTAAAATTGTAAAATGAGGGCTAGCCAAATATCTTCAAAGATCATGGATTTATGGAAACTTCTCTCCGGTGTGAATACCCCGAAATACATTTTAGTTTTTTTATTTTTTTTAATGTAGTTTAAAGAAACTTTGTGCCATTAAAAAAAAAAGGACAACTTTGAAAGGAAAAAAGCCAAAAGAAAAGCAGAAATTAGGGCAGTTTTTAAACTACAAGCCAACAGTTTGCTCGACTTCGCTTTATTTATTCGTTCTTAAGGTATTTAAAACTTGAGCATTAAAACTGCAGAATAATTTGCAAATGAATGCAGTTGGAGTTGTGAAAATATAACTCACAGCTGAATGTGGGTTATTCAGACAAATGGCTGCTTTGTTCGAGGAGGGGAAGTAAAGTTCTGTGTTAATTTATTACAAACTGCAGCATTTCATCCCTGATGTCCGGGCAACAATGTTTTTTATTTCAAGTAATTTATAAGCACTTCCCAGAGCACTTAGCAGTGATGTCCTTGGCTATTTTGCTCCCAGAAACAGAGTGTATATGTATTTACTGTGGGAATTTGTTTTTAATAAAACTGTTGTAAGGCATTTTTATTCCTTTGCTTTGTTACATTAAAAACATTCACTGCATAAGTAATGTATTTTATTCCAAGTTGAAAGGCAGCAGATCACAGCCGGCAACTGTACTGGGGGGTAGAGACTACAGATGAGAAGCAATGCTTAAAGCGTTTTCCAAGCAGCTGTAGTTGTCTTCTCTGCCTAGGTGTCTTAGGGAAGCAGCTGTTAATCAGGCATCCTGTAAGTGTCCAGTAAGTTCCAGGATGCAAGCACTGAAAGTCACACTCAAGAACTGAATAGGAAAAGAAAGACTAATGTGCGATGAATATGCGTGTATGTGGGTTACTGCCTCTGCGTAGGGACATACTCACACACTACACAATCACGCACATGTGTGCGATCAATGTTAGGAATGTTTAAAACTTTTCATTACTTCTCCCTATATCTTAGAATCAATCTACAATAATTGAGACCCCAAAACTGACCTTTTATTTCATTTTTTTAAGGACGGCCCACAGACCTTCAGGTTCCTATGTACACAGAGATACCTACAATTAAAAAATATATATAAGAATTACTCAGATGCTGTTTGGTAGGTCGAAATTGTGGCAAGGAACCTCAGAATGCTACTTGGTTTCCACTTTTTGGCTTTGGTGAGAGAATTGTAGAGTCAGCTAAGTCACACAGTCTTGCCCCCAAGGTTAGAGGAAACTGTTCTGCTGATAACAAGAGTCCTTCTGGAGATTCTAGCTCTTCAGGGGCATTTAGCCATCTCATTTTCTCAAGAAGGAATAAGTGAGTTGATGTCATTGCCCATTATCTGCCTATCTATCTACTTTATCTATCTATTAGTGTCTACTTCCTATATATCCATCCACTCATCCATCCATGTATGCATGTATGTATCAATGTATATCTATCTATTCATACATCCATGTTATGTATCTATCTATCCATCTATCCATTTATCTATCAATCCATGTATGTTTGTGAGTATGTATGTATCTACCAGGCTTCCTTGGTGGCTCAGACAGTAAAGAATCTACCTGCAATGCAGGGAGACCTGGATTCAATCCCTGGGTTAGGAAGATCCCTTGGAAGAGGGCATGGCAACCGACTTCAGTATACTTGCCTGGAGAATCCCCATGGACAGAGGAACCTGGCAGGCTATAGTCCATAGGGTCACAAAGAGTCAGATACAGCTGAAGGACTAAACTCAGCACATGTATCTATCCATTTCCTTATCTATCTGCCCATTTATCTATTATTTATCCATGTATATATGTATGTATATATGTATGTATCCATCCCTCTACCTACCATGTAATTTTATCATCCTTGAAACTTCAACTGAAAGAAAATCGTTTGTGTTGGTCCTAACCTCTGATGTTATAGGAAGGTGATAGATAATTTCCATGTGTATGTGTTCATTACCTCTGCACTTTTGTATGTTTAACATGTATCACATGATGCCTTTTGTGTGAACCCAGATGATGCAATCTTGGGCTTCAAAGGCAAAGATTCTACAGGACTTGCAGCCTTCCAAGGTACAGGAGCTATATAAATTGTACCCTCATAATTATCTAGACACACTTGAGAAGTTCTTTATAATTTGAAAATTGCTTTGACTTTTAAAAAGAAATTTGATGAGCAATTACTCTATAATAATAGATTTTTAAACTTCTTATAAAAAAATAACAAGAGAGTCTTCAAACAAGACAGAATCTAGCTTTTTTCCCCCCTCTGGCCACCAACTTTTCCAGAAATGAGGGGAATATAAAAATACAGATTACTTTGTTAATTAGCCATAGAAATCATATCTATTATTTGTAAAGGAGCCATGAAGATAAATAGAGGCCGGAAAGGTCAGGGAATTGAAAGCAACTAGAGAGCAGGTCTAGTAAGAATCAGATCAGTGTGCTGAATGCAAGCAATATTTATTGTCTCATCCAACCACTGTTCCTCATGGAGAACTGACCAGTACTTTCTCCTTTTCCTTCTATTTCTTTATTAAAAATAAAAAATCAACTTAACTTCTAAAAGATAAGCTCTAGTAAGCTTTTCTGACTTTCCTGACTTACATTCATTTTTCCATCTTTTAACTCCTAGGTCAGGAAGCAGGGGTGTGTGTGTGTGTGTGTGTGTGTGTGTGTGTGTGTGTGTGTGTGTGTGTGCATGCTTATACGTATACATGTATATATTTTTTAGGGCACAAAAATCCCTTGAGATCACAGGGCAGTCATCCATCTGGCCCCTGATTGTCTCACCTGGAAAGTGAGCAGTTGGATGGGGGAGGAGGGACAAATGGGTACTGGAAGTTCCTGCAGAACATGGAGGTGGAACAGTGCTTGGCTCAGTACGCTGGATGCAGACCATTACGTCCTCAAGCTCTTGTGATGTCTGGCCCCAAACTCTCCCTCTGGGGTTCCCAACACCTTGGGTCCTTTGGTAATTAAAAAGGGAGTCAACTCTTTTTTTCCTTAGGGAAGAAATTGACTTCAGAGCTGATCATAAGAAAATAATGCTCACGATTTTTTAAAGAAAGAAAGAAAACAGAAAAAGGTAACAATGCATCAATTTGTGATGTGACAGCGACAGCTGAGAGTATATAACTGACACTGGAAACAATTATCTATCAATCAAATGATCCTCAATTTAAAATTTGTCCAAACAAATATTTTCCACGTATGATGAATCTCAGTGCTTCAGAAAGGAATATTAATCTCCTAAATGAACAGATCTCAAGTATTACTTTATCTATGCTGAGATGATTTTTTTTAACCCCATTTTAAACATGCCCTTAGCAAACTATAATGGTTAATCAATACACCAGAGATACCTTGAGCAGGAAACAATCTTACTTCATCCCAAGATGTTGACGCCCAGAGTGGGTAAGAGACCAGCAGAGGCCTCCCAACTGAGCCATGTGGGAACACCATTCTGCCCACTAAATTCTGTCAGTTGGAAGAAATAAAGCAATGACATCAAAGGGACTTTCCCTTTGAACATGGCAATCCTGCTTCTTGAGATATGGGTTCTCTGCCAGCTGGTGTAGACTCTTGTTGCGTAGACTGGCAGGCTCTAGAGACCTATCACCTTAGCTCCCAGCCCCAGATGTGCAGTTGTGCAAACTTAGGCTGACTTCATCAACTTTGTTGTGCCTCTATTCCTCATTTACAACACTGAAATAATAATCATAGACCCATGTCATAAGAACATTGTGAGGACTAAATTCATTACATGATATTTTTCTGTCAATAAACCTTGGCACATGGGAAATGCTGTAGTGTTATGAACGGTTTTATTTCAAGGTAGAGTCCAAGTTCATATACGTTTATTGAATCAAGTAACACCTAGACTGCACCTTGACTTGTAGTGTTGCTCAGTAGTTGGATATTTTCTCAGCCCACTTTTTCTTTTTCCTAATGTGTTTGCATCACCAAACAAAGAAACCAAATTCTTTCTTCTCTGCTGCACCATATTTGAGTCTCTTGCTTCCTTGCTTTTTTGTGTGTCTTCTTCCTGAGCCTGTCTCTGTCTCCTTGACTTATCTTTAGACATCCTCATTACAGCTCTATCTGCCTTATTTGTATCCTTTCATTATCATATGTTTTGCATGCCCCTCCCTTAACCAGTCTTAGCAAGAAGACTGCACTGTGCTAGGAAAGTCACTAGGGCAGAAGGTGGGAGATAATGAAGTGGGTGCAGGGAAGTGTTTGGTCTTCTCCAAGTCATTCTGTAGGAAATAGAGACCTTCAAGGTACAGAGCCCTAAAGCTGGCTCTGATAGCTTCTCAACAAGTTCAGCGATCTCAACATTGTCCAAAGGGAGGGAAGAAAATAATTCACTTAAATGACTGATGATTCTGTACATTCATCAAACTTGGCGGTAGCAGGGGGTGGATTGGAGGGAACACATGGGCCAGGATTGGATCCTTGGGTACCTGAGAATCTGAAATTGACTGTTTTGGGAGTCTCTTCTCTTAGTTTCTCTGGGTTTTGTTATACTTTTTTCTACCATAATCTATGTTTGTCAAATGCATTCACATTCCAGTGAAAAGAGATAACCCAGTTTAATGTGATATCTGTCTGAGGGATTTGGGTCATAACAAGGTGCAAAAGATGGCCTCTAGGTTATAGGACAGGGTGACAAATTGGCAGAACATGGGTCACGGCTGACCGTTACATGTCTTTGGTTCCGTACACAGGGTAACAGCAAAAAATTAACCACTGTTAAAATTTAGCAGAATTCCCATAAATGTCTGGAAGTCTGGCCTCCCTTGAAGAACCTAGTTCTGTCTTCCTTCATTTATCTCTCACTGGATGTCTGTGAACTCAAAAAGGTCATAGAGCTTAACAAGGGTTGATTCTCAAATGTTCCTTCTCAAATATATGAGGGTTCATTCTCAAATATCTAAGCCCAAAGTATTGGGTTGGCTAAAAAGTTCATTTAGGTTTTTCCATACAATCTTAATCTTAAGATCAATATCTAAGCATCTCTACCATTCTAGACAACTGGGGTTTTCTAAAATGAGCCAAGTTGGCTCCCCAAATGGCCCATAGGATATGGCTTAAATATACTTGAACTTCTTATTTTCTATTTTTATGTTTATTATAAAAAGTGTATTTGTGTATCTTGTTCAAGGAACATATGTAGAAGCTAATATACCTATCTTGGGATACATGTTTGAATATTTTTGAGTGATGGTATACAGCATCAATCATGGGGACCTTGTTGCTGCACTATGGTGTACTTTGGAACAGTTGTTCAAAGGCAAATGCATGCAAAACACATGTTAATTCATGAATAACAAATGAGCCAGATGGAGCTGTACCAAAAATGCCAGGAGATAGATAGCTCGAGGAAACAGAGACAAGCACCAAGAAAGGGAGAGCAAGATTAAAGTAAGGGAAAAAAACACGGGTACTGATAAACATGAGCATAAAACCCTCCACCACTCTATAACTAATACTCTGAGCTATGGCAAAAGTAGCACATAATACTGTGGGGAATAGCAAACTCCCTCTTTGTAACCCATTTAGAACTCCTGATGCATCAATACGGGGTTGGGATGGAGCTTAGATGACATCCATTCCAATAGGTCATTTTGTGTGGTTAGAAAATCAGTCCTTGAGAGTTTAAACAACTTCCCCAGCATCATCAGCAAGACTTCTTTGATGCTCAGCATGGCCATTTCTGGAAAGTGACCAGTTATTACTGCACCTAGAAAAGAGGGCGCCATTCTTAAAGACAGATATCCTTTGTTAGAAGATAACAAAGATATCCTTTGGTAGAACTCCCTTTCCACCATTTCTATGAAAATAAAATTAGATTCCTTGCTCTTCTGCTTTGTGAATCCAGGCCATTTCCCTTCTGGTCTGTTGTCTTCAGGAAAGAAGTGTTGAACCGGGTAAAATTCAAGGATGGGATGGGCACAGTGGACAAGGACAAGGGCTTCGGGGTCAGATGAACTTGGGGTTAAAGTCCAGGTTGGTCTTTTACTCAGGGTGTGCATTTAGCTTAAGAAGTCAATCAATATTCCCATCTGTGGAATGGAGATATTTGTCGTATTTACCTCCTCAGACTCTTGGCAAGATAAAATAAGAGAATATAGGTCAAGTGCAAAGCACAGTGTCTAGCATGTAAAATGGGATCAATAAATGGTAGATATTGTAATAAAGAAGAGTCAGTTTTGACTCTTCCATGCTAGATCTGTGTCTCTGCCACTTTTGTTATTATAATCACACATAAACGGCCTGCAAAAGTGCCTTTGTTCAGAACTGTGTCCATCTGTAGAAAGAAAGAAGGGAGAAATTAACAAATACCCCTGCCTGAGGCTTGTCCTTCTAGGAGATACTTGCAAGATTAAATGACCTTTTTACTTTCTTTCCTCACCCCCCACTCCCACACTGTCTCCTATCCATAAAAGACCCTGGCATCCAGACTCTGGCCTCAACAATGTTTTGAGACATTAATCTGCCGTCTTCTCCATCAGCTGACTTTTCTGAATAAAGTCATATTCCTTGTCTCAACACCTCATCTCTTGGATTTATTGGCCTCTCCTGCAGCAAACAGAGTGAGCTTGGACTCAGTAACAATATTATGAAATGCAAGTCGATTTCATAATATCAGCTCTCCACTCTTTGCGGATAACTTTTGAGAATTAGTGGTGGTGGTGGAGGCTTCACACCCAGAACATCTTAGGTTTTCAATGTGATAAAGTCACCCTCCTTTGTTTGCCTCTAGCAATGATTTCCTCAAGCACTGCCCCCCTCATCCCCATCTTTTACGCATGTGTGAAAGGACAGTTTGACAAAACTGGTAGTTGAGTCCCAGGAACAGAGTCCCATCTCCACAAACAAGACTAATGACTGAGGATTAACCAAGCAGGCCGACTGCTCATGAGCAGGCTGAAGCAATGTAGAAAGTCTCTAGACCCTGGATTATCTGTAAACTTCATCAGGGAAGAAGTCATGCTTTCTTGTGGGAAGAGAACTGGATGGTCTATGGGACATAGCACACTCTTGGCTTTGGCAAGTGCCACTAGTCTTGGGATTATAAGAACTTTGAGGGGAGGTGGAGCTAGGAATTTACTTGAATTTTGGTCTAGAAAGATCTCTTGCCTACCCTTTTTTCTGTTTTGCCTTTTCCAAAATTCTTTCCTCTGCCCTTCCAGGCCATTTGTTAGGACAGACCAAGGGCTCCAGAGTGACCTTGAACCCCCCCCAAAAAATGATGGGCAGGAGCACCACTTCTGAGACATCAGCCCTTCCTGTGCTCTTGGAGGCTTCCTTTCTCTGCAGCTCTTTTCTTTGGGTGCCATCATCAGCTGGCAGGGGACAACCAGAAGCACCACCTTCCAAGAAAGGTAGCATCCACCACACTCCAGCTCCAATACGGAGACTCCAATGCAGCCTTCTCTGCCCTTGGTATGAGTCATCCCTGGAGATTATCTTACCTCCTGAGTCTGGCTTCCTGGGTACTTGTTCTGTGTGAAGGAATGAACTGAAAGGCAGTGATGAGGCAGATCTTGTCAGGGAGGGCACGTTTCCTCCTGGATCCATATGCTCCCACAGGGAAGGGATTAGTACCAGAGGTCTGACGGGGATGGGCACTCCCAGCTCGGAAAGTCAATGCTGGGCTTGACGGACCCCTCCAATCAGCTGCTTTCCCAGATGCTGGGCTTCCTTCCTGATGCAGTTTTGAGAAGGGCTCTTTTTCCTTAGTGTAACTCCCTTTATCAGTCTGGAATAGGAACTTCTAAAACCCCATTAACTAGTAATCACTCAGGGCCAGTGAGGGCGCCTCCACTACCCCAGGAATATCCAATTAGCAAATCATGATCCGGCCCTCCAGTGAAAGAAGTCAGCCCCATTATCTGTGATGTCCCCAATTAGAGTGTTTATTCATGAAAGACTGCACTGAGCTGGCCGGCCGCGAGGCTCCTTCCTTCCCAAAGCCCGGGCCAGATTAAGGACCCCTTCCCAGCCCCTCCCCCACTCTACTCTGGCCCCAGCAGCCCACTCCTCTCCCCAGACTCGGGGCCTCCCCCGCCGTCTGCCCAAATCACGAGGACTTCTGCTAGCAGCAGGACAGAAGAGTCAAATTCTTCAGGTCTGGTCATGCCTGACTTGAGTTCCATGTTTTTGTGTTCCTTTCGGGGGGTTGGAAAAAAATAAATGAACTGAGCCCCGAGCATGGCTGTGATTTAGTTAGTATTTATCAATCTCACTTTAGCAGTAAATTTGGCATTTATCAGACACTGAGAATGCCCCAGGTGCTGGGGTCTCACTCTGGCCCCTTCCTGCTTGATCTCCTCACTGGCTATCAGTTATGTTTTAACTGCATAAGAACGTGGAACAAAAATTCATCTAAAATGGTCCTCAGTGACTCTGAGGTTCAGCACCCCTTCCCAGTCCATTTTACGAATGAGGAAACGTAATAGTATTAGGTTTCTGTTGTTTTACAAAGCTCTCCATTTTTACATAGCCAAGAATATAACCCCACTTTAAAAATGCCCAAGTAAACACAGTGATCATGAAATTTACAGAAAAAGAATCTCAAACAGTACTGGTTGGAAAGGCGATCTTAGCAGAGTCTCCTCATTCTGGAAAAACTGAATAAAGGAAAAAATATGCAGAGGCATGAATAAGAACAGCAATGACTACAGACCGCTTGCTGGTCAGATCATATCTCAACTCTGAAAGCGTTTTGAGGCAGGCCATTTTAGCATCTGACACAGTATGAATTTCCTTCCAACATCAGGCCTCAGAAGTAGAATCTTTTCCCTACTAGAAGGGACATTGTCTTCCTAACTTGCTCTCCTGCTCAAACAAGTTTTGCTTGGGCATATTAGGGAGCATTGCTCCCAACCAAAACTTGTGTCAGGCTGCTGCGAAAACACAATCTGTCTGTTTATATTTCTAGAGCCAAACACGGCGTTTTCTCTAATTCTGATTAGCATCTACTTGGCCCCTTCCTCGAAGTATCCTCTGTGGAAATGTTCCAGATAGAAATCTGGGATCTGCTAGTCAGCAGTCGCCCCTACCAGCTCCAGAGGTGATTGTCAAATTTGCAAGGGTTTTGCAAACTGGTTTTTAAACACAGTTTAAAACTATGTTTAAAACTGTGGTTAACATTTAAATTATATAAACTTACAACTCAATGAATCATATTAAAAATGAAGGCGTGTGAGTGCTCAGTTGTGTCTGACTCTTTGACTCCATGGACTGTAGCCTGCCAGATTCCTCTGTCATTGGGGTTTTGCTGGCAAAAATACCGGAGTGGATTGCCATTTCCTCCTCCAGGGGATCTTCTCAATCCAGGGACTGAACCTGCATCTCCTATGTCTCCTGAATTACAGGCAGATTCCTGACCACTGAGCCATGGTTAAGCCTAAAACCAAAGGTAATACTTCTCAAAACATACCTTAATATCTTACTGCTTTTGACTACTGTGATACAAAGATATCAAGGTTGCCTACATCTGTTATCTGCTTGGAGGAAATGCTGTGGACTGGTGTGCTACTCAGCATCTCTGCCCAACTCCTCCTCTTGCAGTCAACCATTGGGGGGAATATCTTCATCATGGAAATCTGAAATGTGGCAAGTCAGAATCCCCCCTACCCAACCCCCAGAGCCAGTTGTTAAACATTTACCAGCAGGTCACTGGATACGATACCATCTGTCTAGCTGAGTCTGCAAACTTCAGGAAAATCCCAAGTGTGAAGTTCACACAGTAACTCTTCCCTTACTTGTCTCTGCTGGGCAAATAACTGGTCTTTATAAGTGAATTTTATATGCAGTTGAAGGTAATCCATTCAGTATCAGGTCTTTTATTCTTGTATTTTTGCCTATTTTTAGTGGACATCTTTCTAGTTTACAGCGCATATAATCTGCTATCTTTTAAATTGAAATTCTGCCAATATCTCAGTATTTCCTTGAGATTTGAGTGTGAGTACAACCGTTGCTTCTTGTTCTATTGTAATGATAGTGTTAGGGGACATGAAGGTATAAATTCATTTCCCCATCACTAAATGACCTAGACAGCTATGAGATTTTAGTTGTTCTTTCTGCTTTGATTGATCTTCTGGATGAATGAAAAGATGTCAGCTGTCACTCATGTTTTTAGTTACACAAATAGTACCATACCTGAATACATATTCGAAGTAAATAATTCAAACAATACATTGATTTAAAAACTTCCCCTCAAATCATTTTCTATTCAGGTTCAAAAGTAACCTCTGTTATATTTTGATTTATTTCCTCCATGATATTTACTCTGTATCTACACATATATATCTGTTATTCTACATGATAAAGTAGTATATTATATATACATGAGTTTTACAAGTGACCTTGTAAAATCACAATCATATTATTCAGCAGTAAGATTTTTAAAAAATTTTATTGAAATATAGTTGGTTTGCCATGTTGTATTTCAGATATACAGCAAAGTGATTCATATATACATATAATATATTCTTTTCCATTATAGGTTATTGCAAGATATTGAATATAGCTCTCTGTGCTATACAGTAAGACCTTGTTGGTTATCTACTTCATATATAGAAGTGTGCATATTTTAATTCCAACCTGCTAATTTATCCCTCTCTCATTTTTCCCCTTTGGTAACTGTAAATTTTTTTTTCACTTTTATCTTAGATTTTTTTCCAAGTTAGTATATAAAGATCTTCATCATTCTTTATATCTGCAGGATCGCTCAGCATTTTCCCTAGAGATAGACATTTAGGTTGTTTCCATGATTTTTGTTCGTTACAAACAAAATTTGTAAAATTCTTAACAAACCAAAGAATATTTAATACCCTTACTCACATGTCTTTGGGCACATGCTCAGGTATTTATTTAGGATAACTTTCAAGAACTTCTAAGTCATGGAATATTTATCATTTCTTGCACCTTTCCTTTCTCCGCATAGTTTCCTATATCAATGAATGTTATTAATATTGTGCCTATGAGTAAGTACACTTTGGATAAAATTTTGATATGAATAAGTAATTGTTTTTAATAATCAGACATAAAGACTTTAATGGATATCTGAGGCTACTCAATGGCTGTCCTCTGGATAAGTGAGCTGATAGAGAAGAGTTTTGTTTGAAGAGGGTTAATGAGGTAGGCACTCAGTGCTTGTCTTCATCCTCAGGATCTTACTCTTCTAGCACATTCCGGCTGTCTTCCAAGTGTTCTCTGTCATTTAGAAAGTCATTTTGCCTGGGAGACAGGCCCAAAGTGCTGGGAAATTCATAGCTCCCAGAAGCAACTCTCAATGACTGAAGTTGGTGTATAAATACCCCAGCTCCCTCACAGTTACAGTGGGATCACTGAGGCCAGAGTTTCCCCATGGATTAAGCTGCAGTGGCTACAATGGCAGCCACTTTGAGACAGCTCTTTGAGACACACCCTGTTGGCCATCTTTCCTTCCATAGCTGACTTCTGTACTTCTCTACCAAGATTTGTTGTACTTCCCAAATAAATGGTCACATTTAATCTCTGGGTTCTTTCTGTAGGGAAACCGAACTCAGATAGCTTGTCATCTCAGTATGATGGTCGTGGCAACCTCAACCCCAGAAATGAGATGTTGCTAAGCTGATACTTCATCTTACTTGTTGCAAGGGATAAGTACCTTCTTTATGAACTATCAAGTTATTACATCTGGCTGCTCCTGTACAAAGCTTTGGGACCTGTGACTTGACTGTCAAGATGTGCTGATTGGGATAGAAATGTGTTGCATTTAACAGATATTCTCTTATGATGAAAATACAATAGCTTCACACTGTCTTTCTGCTCAACACACTTGATACAGAAAGTCCACATTTGCTTGAGAGCTTTGGGCCAACAGTTAGATTCTGAGGGACTTGGGTGGCACTGAATCACTCTGCATAAGATCATGAAGCCTTGGGGTTTCGTTGGCCAGGAAGTCAAAGTCCAGGCAGCATGGCTTCCTCATAAGGCAGTGTTCTGCCATCTGAGGGGAGGCCTGGCATGGAGAAGCCCATCACATCATCCCTTGGCCAAGGTCAAAATGCCCCACGGTGGTTCACTGCACATTTAAGAGAGGACTTGGGAGTTGTTTCAGAATCATCAGAGGAGCTTGTAGCTTCTTGGAGTCAGTAAAGCCTTTGGTTGAATCTGCTCCTTTTCCATTCTGGAGCTGGGTCCAGCTGGTAGTGACTGTCAACTTCTCTGTCATCAAACCTGAAATTCTTTTTCTCATGAGTGTCCACAACACTTAGCATTCCCTGGGAAATGGACCCCAGCTTAATAATAATGGTAACAGAAACACTTAAAACAGTGCCAGGCATCACACTTTGTGATTCACAGACAGTATCCCATTGAGTTGTCAGAATAGCACTGAGATAAGACAGATAAGATGATGATATCCCCACTCAGATGAGAAAAGTGAGGCACAGGGAGCTTTAGTAACTGACCCAAGGCCACCCAACTAGTAAGTGTCCCAGGATGACTAACTTCTGAGCTTAAATCCTACCCTCTCTAAGTGCATGACTGTGAGTGTCAGACCATCTTTGTTATAATGGCTTACTTAGCCATGTGACCTTGAGCAAATCATTTCAAGTCTCTGAGCTTGAATTTCTCGAATGAGGGGGATGATACCTACCTTAGCGGCATTGCAAGAACTGCAGGGGTAGTAAATATCCTGACACTGCAGGCTGCAGAGGGAGGATCCTGTAAGATGTGATGATTACTTTTATTTGTTTTTGTTGTTTCACCCTCCACCTGCACACATGCACTCTGTATGCAATTTGCACCATATTGCTTGTTCCTTCCTAAACCCTCTGGGCTGCTCCTTAGTCTTCCATCTGCCTGCAATGCCCTTTACTTTCCTTTCCCTCTGGTCATCTCCTGCCAGTGCTTTGAGGCCCAGCATAAGCATCACTCTCTCTGAGGAAACTTTGCAAATTCCTTTTGAGTCCTTTCTTCATCAGGGATTCCACCCAGTGGGGGAGTAGCTGGCTGGTTAATAGTTTAAGTTCTGCCGAAAGACTGTCCAGCCTCAAGGAGTGACTCCATTTCTTTACAGGTAAGTGATGTGGAACAAGTTCCTTAATAGGTAAAACAAGAGAAGTTATAGCGCCTCTCTCATAAGATCATTGTGAGACTTCAATGAGAAGAAGTATCTAAAAGGCTTAGCATGGACTGAGAGCATAGAAGTTCTCAGCAAATCTTATTTATGTTGTTTTAGCATTGCAAACATATCTGCTATATCACTTAATGCTTGGTGTGATGATGATGATGATGGTGATGATGATGAAGATGGTGGTGATGGTGGTGATGGTATAGTGGGGTATTTATTTCCAATAGACCACAGACTTCTTCAGGGTAAAAATAGAGTCTATTGCAGCTTTGATTTCTGTGCCTACTCTAATACCTGATAGACAGGAGTCAATTTGATGCTGGATGGCTGTATGGATGAGTGAGTGGATGGTAGATGGTTAAACGGATGTTTGGACAATTGCTGTCTCCCTAGGTGGTTGGATTGAGGGCCTGAGTCATCTCTGAGATATACTGATTGTCACATCAAGATAAGGAGAACATGAAGAGTCAAGAAGCAGGTTTCTAAATTCTTTCATTTGAATCAGGGATTACATAGGAGAAAACAAAGCAAAACAAAACCAATCACCAAGAATGCTAGTGGTTTCATTTTTATCCACATCAGTGAAGAGTTGACTTAAATTGCCTCTAGGAACCCTTTCACTTCTGAACATTTGTGTTTTCTACCCCTTCCACCACCTGCAATACTTAGAAATACCAATGTGTCATTTGGAGACACATCTGCCCATACTGAGCAATCCGATTTACCATCTGAACATCAAGAGTGTCTCAGACAAATCTGGTTGTCCAAGGCCTGTATCTAGGTAAAAGAAAAGACAGAGTATGATCTCAGCTTGGGACCATCTTCCTGATTCTTCTTAGTGGGGAGGCTTTGGGTTGAGAATCCAGTGGTTTTACAGATATGGCTAACATTTGCTATGATGTGAGGTCATTTGACCCACTCCAGTGTTCTTGCCTGGAGAATCCCAGGGACGGTGGAGCCTGGTGGGCTGCTGTCTATGGGGTCGCACAGAGTCGAACACGACTGAAGCGACTTAGCAGCAGAGGTCATTTGAATTAGGGTTCTTAACTCTTGGTCTTTCTTCTTGAGAGCTATCTTTGTCATCAGACTCTACCCACCAAGCCATGTCTAAGCTCTCAGAGGGGATCAGACCTCTGATATTTAGATTCAGTGGGGTGAACACTTCTAGAGTCACTCAGGTAAGAAACATTTCCATCCCTGCACATGACATCACCAAGCCTTTCCCTCTTTGTGAGCAGGTAATAACAAGGAAAAGGACCCACACTTACAAAGGGTTCCCAGCTTGTAAGTTGCTGCTCTTGAAAGACACCGCTTTCCTTGCCCACACCATATCACTAGAGTGATCAAAGTGAGAATCGGCTGTAGGAACTTTGCTTCTGATCAATTATCCAAGCCTGGGTTTAGTTCCCCCTTACTTACTGAGTCTTATTTATTTATTATTGCAATCTCAGCAGGTTGGTGGGACAAACATAAGTAGGGCCAGACACTGTGCTCTCAGTGAACCCTTATTGGGAAAAGAAGGTGGAGAAAGAGGAAATGGAGGAGGAAGAAAGAAGACTTTTGCCCTCTAAGGTCTTATCCTCTAATCCGGTTGGCAAGACCCACACCCATGGAATGATCAAAGAATAGAAGATAGTGGGGAAAAGTGAAAGTGGAAATGTTAGTCACTCAGTTGTGTCTGACTCTTTGTGACCTTGTAGACTGTTACCTGCTAGGCTCCTCTGTCCATGGGATTCTCCAGGCAAGAATACTGGAGTGGTTAGTTATTCCCTTCTCCAGGGAAACCTCTTGACCCAGGGATCAAATCCAAGTCTCCTGCATTATAGGCAGATTCTTTACCATCTGAGTCACCAGGGGGAATAGGTTGCTTTAACAGGTAACTCAGAGGAGAGGTCTGTGCAAGCTCTGGAAAAGGAGATATCTGGATTGGCTAGAGGGACTGAGAAAGGCTCATAGGAGGTAGAATCTCATCCTTTTCCAAACCTTTCATTTGATGGCGGAGACCTGTGGCAATGTTTAGCAACTCACTTCAGGTCATTCAGTTGATTGGGGGAGGAAGTGACCAGAATACAAGTGCATACACATTTCACAAGGCAGTAGCTTTCTTCCTCCCTCCCTGTCTCCCTCCTGCCTCCACTCTCTTTTCTTCTGTTCTTCCATTAGCTTTCAACAAATATTCTGCTTAATAGAGTTAAGTGTCCTCTGTGTATAAGCAAGCACCCTTTAAGGTATTGAGAAGAAGATGTTGATAACTGCTTCATGATCAAGAGCTCTGGCTTTGGAATACACTAGACTTCTGTTCAAACCATTGTCCTACCAGCAAGTACCTGTGTGTCCTAGTTTATTATTTAACTCTGTTAATCCGAAAGATCCTTCCTCCAGAAGGATCATCAAAATACCTGCCTTGGAAGGTTTTGTGATGATCAAACTGAGGCAATTCATGTAAAGCACATAAAACCCCGGCATACTGTCAGCTCTTCGTAAATCTTCTCTACTCTTTGTAGTTTTGTTGTTGTTGTTTTTCAGTCACTCAGTCGTGTCTAACTCTTTGTGACCCCATGGACTGCAGCACCCCAAGCTTCCCTGTCCTTCACTATCTGCCAGAGTTTGCTCAAACTCATGTCCATTGAGTCAATGATACCATCCAACCCTCTTGTTCTCTGTCATCCCCTTCTCCCCCTGTCTTCAATCTTTCCCAGCATCGGCGTCTTTTCCAAAAAGTTGGCTTTTTGCATCAGGTGGCCAAAGTATTGGAGCTCCAGCGTCAGTCTTTCCAATGAATATTCATGACTGATTACCTTTAGGATTGACTGCTTTGATCTCCTTGCTGTCCAAGGGACTCTCAAGATTCTTTTCCAGCAGCATAGTTTGGAAGCATCGGTTCTTTGGCCTTCAGCCTTCTTTATGGTCCAACTCTCACATCCGTACCTGACTACTGGAAAAACCATAGCTTTGACTGGACAGACCTTTCTTGACAAAGTGATGTCTCTGCTTTTGAATATACTGTCTAGGTTTGTCATAGCTTTCCTTCCAGGGAACAAACATCCTTTAATTTCATGGCTGCAGTCACTGCCCAAGTGATCTTGGAGCCCAAGAAAATAAAATCTGTTACTGTTTCCACTTTTCCCCCATCTATTTGCAATGAAGTGATGGGACTGAGTGCCATGATCTTTGTTGACTGAGTTTTAAGCCAGCTTTTCACTTTCCTCTTTCACCTTCAGCAACAGGCCCTTTAGATCCTCTTCACTTTCTGCTGTTTGTAGTTTTAGTACCACAAAATATCCAACAAAACAAAGCTGACTCAACATTTATTTACTTTTTCTGTATCAAAGTGCGTCCTGGGATCATCCTGACAAACTTCAACTATTTTCTTTTCAAGGAGTTCAGAGGGACTAGATTATTAACATAACTGCTTAAATCAAACCAAACTTGAACCATTGACTATTAAGCTTTCTTTTCAGTAGAATCCTGAATAGAGAAGAATGAAAGAAAAGCCAGGGCAAAGATGCCTGACTCACAGGCTCGATGCCTGGGTGAAGGCAGACTGAGTTCCCTGGTCTAGATGATGGGGGGACCACTCAGGCTCTGGGAAGCCAAGATTTGGGGAGTGCAGCTTGGGATGGAGCTCTTGTCTGAGACTTGAGTTAAGGCTCTCAGGATGGGTCCCCATTTCTCATCTTGTCTTGCTGAGGAGATAAGTGCCCTGTGGTCATCTAATTCACTAGGGTTTCTTCTTAAATGTCTTTCATTAACACACAGTACCCTTCTCTGCTTTAGAAAGATATTCTCCATCCACATCTAAATTAAGGAGTGCCTTGCCACTCTGAGACCTCAAGTGTTTGCTTTTTTTCTGCCCTGACAACCTACAGTCTAATTTTGAAACTAGAGGAGAATCTGGCTTTTATTTCTTTATTTTGAACCTCATAGCCTCTCTAACTGACTCTTTCCCCCAGGCGGACAGAGCTGATCTTGCCCTGCCCATTGGGAAATACCAGGCCACTTCTTTGTTTAGTCCTTGCAGTACACGGCATCTTGCCCATCCACCTGTGCTCTCCCTGTAGCCCCTGAGGTCTCACAGTCTCATGGCCCATCCACTTTGCCTTAGGAAACAAAGGACACACTTTATTGAAACGTCATATGTCAGCCCGCGTCCTTCAATTCTATTAAAACCCCTTCTTTTTTTTCCTCTTTCTTCTTTTTTATTTAAAAAAGAAAACATTATGGGGAAAAGGGAGAGAAAAGATTGGGGAGAGCAGTTCACAAAAACCTAGCAAACCCAAGCCTACTTTGGGGAGTTGTAACATCTGCACGTTCTCAGCAGTTTGAAAGGAAACAAAAAATTGCCAAGTGGTATAAAATTTGAAGAAAAATTACCCAAAGGAGAAATGGACGTTAACCACGCTTCAATTCCCCACTATGGGTTGACATTTGAAGTACTTTCTTCTCTCCTCTTTCTTTCTGATTCACAGTGTGTCTAAAGAGGTGAATTGGGCGCACAAAACCCAACCTCCTCTTGCCAGGGTGGGTATGAAATATGAAGGCGAGACGATTGTCTGGGCTCAGTGCATTGGAATAACATTGGTTAAATTATGGATAGTTTTTGAATAGTGTCACTTTTTTTTTTTCTCTGCAGATGGTTGTTCACACAAGGAGCCGGGTCTGCATAATTGTATCACTAATCAGCAGTAAGGCAATTAGTTGTGTAAGTGTGCTATAATCATTCTAACAGAAGAGATGACGAAAAGACAAAAAAAAGGAGGGGGGGGACCAAAATGTCTTTTCTGAATCCATCAACTGACAGCCATAATTAGATATATATAATTGAAAATTCCACAGTAGGGGGGCAAGCTTATACAAATGAATTTTCTCTGCTGCCCTTACGCATTTTTGTCTTTGGCTGAACATCCCCCTAGGAAAAGGCAGAAAACTCGTCATTCCAAGAGAGTGCATACTGTACCGGGTATTCAGTCTGACCAATGATGTCAGAATTACAATTTTTGGGGGGGAGTGTGGGGAGGGCACAGGCTGCGAGACTGGGAGGTTAGGCTGCTGTAAAGACGAGTGCTCAGCATGGGCTAATATGAATTGCGTTGCTGTGAATTATGTCACCGTCACTGTTATTCCGAACCTGTACTTAGCTGGCACCCTAACGTCCCTCTTCTGGTTCATGATGGGAAATTCCAAGCAGGATGACTAACTCACTGGGCACAATGTCTAGGGTCCAGTGCTCTTTTAGGGACTCATGAGAATGTTTGAATTTCCATTTCTTTTTGGCTTGGAATGAACATAGGCACACTACTGTATATAAAATAAGTTAACAACAAGGACCTACTGTATGCATATGGAACTATACTCAATATCTTGTAATAACCTAGAATTGAAAAGAATCTAAACAAGAACATATGTGTGTAAAACTGACGCACTTTGCCGCACACTTGAAATTAATGCAACGTGGTAATTAACTATGCATCAATAAAAAAAGAGAATCAAATGAATGCAATAATAAAGAGTGTATACAAATGAATCCAGCCCGGATTATAATTACCTTCATACCAACACAGTTGTAAAATATAAGTTTTAATATCTTTTGAGGGAGGAAGCAAAAGCAAAAGTACCAGAGTCCAAAAAACTTATAATGTGGCGCTGATCCTGGGCTAGATGGAATTTTCTATGGAAGAGGGAAAAAGTGGGATTTGAAGGTGCTTCCTTATCACAGAATATTCCATCTTCAGTTTTTATAAAAAATAAGAGATTGTTTTTAACCAAAGCCTGATTATCAAAACCTATAATTACATTTGGGTTAAAAATTCTTAAGTGCCTATGAATTTGTGGAAACTGTGCAGAAAAGCTTAGTACTGAATTAATCAGACTATAGGTCTCCCAGCAGACTAAATATCTTCTTTTTAAACTGAAAGCACATTCCCCCAACCTCTCTCTTTCTTTGAATTCACCAACTCTCCTATAATTTAATTGGACAAATCTTAACAGTGATTTTTTTCCCCTCCCAAAGAGGGGGCACATTGCGGCCAAAGCTTGTTAATTAAGTTCTTTACATGCCCCCAGCTGTGCAATAAGTTTTCAAAGCAACACAACTGCAAATTTATTTATTTATTTTTTTTACCATTTGGTGGCTAGTTTTCAATCATGCATTATTTCCCCCTCCTTGTTTTGAGGATGGGAAAACCAGGAATAATCTCTGGGAGAATTCCCATGCATTGTGGAATCTTGGACAGACAGTCAAATTGGAGATGCCATTAAGTGGTGTCTAATTGGAGCTTGTTTAGGGAGGGAGCCACAAGGGGCGATTCTTCAGGCTTATAGGCAGCTCAGGCACGCACGTGCTTGTGTAGAAAGAGTGTCATGAAATGTGTCCAGGAAAGCAAACCTTCCCAATAGGACTGAAGGGCAGGGGCCCTCCTTACTGGCAGGTGAGGCTTTGGGGAAAGTGGATGGAGCCAGGCCAACAGAGAGGCCCTGTGGACAGGAGAGATAGTCACTGAGTGTGTTTCTGGATTCCCCTCCCCACCATTATTAAGCCAAAAGGAATGATTTCTTGAGCAGAGCAATTTGCTCTGCAGAGCCATTTGTAAGGGATGCTGGGAAGGCAGAGATGAGGAGAATAAGAGGTCTCCATCTTGAGGAGGTCTACAGTCTCAGGGTGAGGAGGTCAGAGAAGCAGTAATTCAAAGTGACCATGGCTCAGGGAGAACCTAGAGTCAGAGAGGTGAGTTTCCATGTTTGCCAGGATGATGTCAGTGGAAGACTCTGCAGGAGGTCAGAACTTAGCTCTAGAGGAAAGAGTAAGGGAAGCAAAGAGAGAACATAGAGACCCTTTGGGCTGACATAATCTCTTGGGTTGCGACTCTTTGAGAAGAGGCTGATAGCTCATTTTTATGGAGCTCTCACAATATGCCCTGTATCTGCTGGCTTGCCCATCTATTTACACATTTAGAATAATGTAATAGGGAACTGGAATACAAAAGTAAGAAGTCAAGAAATACCTGGAGTAACAGGGAAATTTGGCCTTAGAATACGGAATGAAGCAGGGCAAAGGCTAATAGAGTTTTGCCAAGAGAATGCACTGGTCATAGCAAACACCCTCTTTCAACAACACAGGAGAAGTCTCTACACATGAACATGGTCAACACTGAAATCAGATTGATTATATTCTTTGCAGCCGAAGATGGAGAAGCTCTATACAGTCAGCAAAAACAAGACCAGGAGCTGGCTGTGGCTCAGATCATGAACTCATTATTGCCAAATTCAGACTCAAATTGAAGAAAGTAGAGAAAACTACTAGACCATTCAGGTATGACCTAAATCAGATCCCTTATGATTATACAATGGAAGTGAGAAATAGATTTAAGGGACTAGATCTGAGAGATAGAATGCCTGATGAACTATGGAATGAGGTTTGTGCATTGTACAGGAGACAGGGATCAAGATCATCCCCATGGAAAAGAAATGCAAAAAAGCAAAATGGCTGTCTGGGGAGGCCTTACAAATAGCTATGAAAAGAAGAGAAGTGAAAAGCAAAGGAGAAAAGGAAAGATATAAACATGTGAATGCAGAGTTCCAAAGAATAGCAAGACGAGATAAGAAAGCCTTCTTCAACGATCAATGCAAAGAAATAGAGGAAAACAACAGAATGGGAAAGACTAGAGAGCTCTTCAAGAAAATTAGAGATACCAAGGGAACATTTCATGCAAAGATGGGCTTGATAAAGGACAGAAATGGTATGGACCTAACAGAAGCAGAAGATATTAAGAAGAGGTGGCAAGAATACACAGAAGAACTGTACAAAAAAGATCTTCATGGCCAAGATAATCACGATGGTGTGATCACTCACCTAGAGCCAGACATCCTGGAATGTCAAGTCAAGTGGACCTTAGAACACTATGAACAAAGGTAGTGGAGGTGATGGAATTCCAGTTGAGCTATTTCAAATCCTGAATGATGATGCTATGAAAGTGCTGCACTCAATATGCCAGCAAATTTGGAAACCTCAGCAGTGGCCACAGGACTGGAAAAGGTCAGTTTTCATTCCAATCTCAAAGAAAGGCAATGCCAAAGAATGCTCAAACTACCGCACAATTGCACTCATCTCACATGCTAGTAAAGTGATGCTCAAAATTCTCCAAGTCAGGCTTGAGCAATACGTGAACTGTGAACTTCCAGATGTTCAAGCTGGTTTTAAAAAAGGCAGAGGAACCAGAGATCAAATTGCCAACATCTGCTGAATCATGGAAAAAGCAAGAGAGTTCCAGAAAAACATCTATTTCTGGTTTGTTGACTATACCAAAGCCTTTGACTGTGTGGATCACAATAAACTATGGAAAATTCTGAAAGAGATGGGCATACCAGACCACCTGACCTGTCTCTTGAGAAACCTATATGCAGGACAGGAAGCAACAGTTAGAACTGGACATGGAACAACAGACTGGTTCCAAATAGGAAAAGGAGTCCATCAAGGCTGTATATTGTCACCCTGCTTATTTAACTTCTATGCAGAGTTTTCATGAGAAAGGCTGGACTGGAAGAAACACAAGCTGGAATCAAGATTGCCAGGAGAAATATCAATAACCTCAGATATGCAGATGACACTACCCTTATGGCATAAAGTGAAGAGGAAATAAAAAGCCTTTTGATGAAAGTGAAAGAAGAGAGTGAAAAAGTTGGCTTAAAACTCAACATTCAGAAAACAAAGATCATGGCATCTAGTCCCATCACTTCATGGGAAATAGATGTGGAAACAGTGGAAACAGTGTCAGACTTTATTTTGGGGGGCTCCAAAATCACCACACATGGTGACTGCAGCCATGAAATTAAAAGACACTTACTCCTTGGAAGGAAGGTTATGACCAACCTAGATAGCATATTCAAAAGCAGAGACGTTACTTTGCCAACAAAGGTCTGTCTAGTCAAGGCTATGGTTTTTTCAGTGGTCATGTATGGATGTGAGAGTTGGACTGTGAAGAATACTGAGTACCTAAGAATTGCTGCTGATGAAGTGTGGTGTTGGAGAAGACTCTTGAGAGTCTCTTGGAATGCAAGGAGATCCAACCAGTACATTGTAAAGGAGATCAGTCCTGGGTGCTCTTTGGAAGGAATGATGCTAAAGCTGAAACTCCAGTACTTTGGCCACCTCATGCGAAAAGTTGACTCCTTGGAAAAGAGCCTGATGCTGGGAGGGATTGGGGGCAGGAGGAGAAGGGGACGACAGAGGATGAGATGGCCGGATGGCATCATGGACTCGATGGATGTGAGTCTGAGTAAACTCCAGGAGTTGGTGATGGACAGTGAGGCCTGGCATGCTGCAATTCATGGGGTTGCAAAGAGTCGGACATGACTGAGCAACTGATCTGAACTGAATAGAGGCCAGGATGGCAGCCTCTATTACTCATCTCAAGTAAACTGCCAGAAGGGGATTTGAAGTGGAAAGAAAAATGGGGACATGTGTTTGCAGTTACCTTGATTCTCCGCAAAGCTCATACACTGTATATACTGTCTTACTTAGGAACAAATGATACCCAACTTCATAAGTGTGAGGACCCTTGGTTAAAAAAAAAAAAAAACCCTTTATTCATTTTCTGGTTTATCCATATTTCAGTTCTCTTTCCAGGCTTCTCACCATCTTTCTTGCAATTGGGTATGGCCACCCAATTTGAAGACCTTGATGCTGGAAAAGATTAAGGGCAGGCTGAGAAGGGGTCGACAGAGGATGAGATGGTTGGATGGTATCACCAATTCAATGGACATGAGTTTGAGCAAACTCTGGGAGATAGAAAAGGGCAAGGAAGCCTGGCGTGCTGCTGTCCATGGGGTCACAGAGAGTCGGACATGACTGAGCGACTGAACAACAACAAAAATAACAAATGGTGTGTACATGGAAATGATGCAGGTCAAGTGGTAGCTTTAAGAGCCAATGTGTAATTTACCACTTTCTGTAATCCCCTGCAGAAGTGGCTGTGTTAAGATGAGAACTCTGTTGTCCCCATCCTTGAGCTTCCATGATGCACAAAGTCACTTCAGCAACCCACATTAGACATGTGGAAGAATAAGCTTTCCTGTGTGAACCAGTGAGATCTGTTTGTTACCGCAGTATCATTGTCGAGTGACTGATAGCATTACTTAGAATATGTAGCTGAATGGTTGCCCGGAAACCATATCAGGCGTATAGAAATGTTCTGCTGGGCCATGTTTTCTAAAACACTAGTATTAAATGTCAAATCTGGCAGCACTAGACAAGCCCTCTTGTGTAGCTACAGCCACCTGGAGTGAAGCTCCCAGTGCTCTCCGGGGTCTGGCTCCAGGAGGTCACTTACAACATCTCCTGTTTCCTGTAGGCCAAGGTCCTCCCACACCTGAAGAACAAGAAGAGCTCCTTTGGTATTACCCCTCCTCTTTGCTTCTTCTGTATGCCCTTGAAAAGTCAGTGACCAGACTTGCTTTGTCTAGTTCACTCATCTTCAAAGCACGCCTTCTGCTACGCCTCTTGGGTCCTTAGCATTTTCCCCCATGGCTCAAGATCTATTTGTTGATTTTCTCTCACTCCCATGGCTTCTCAAAAAGGTACCTCCACCACTATTTTCACAGAGAAAAGCCACAGATGCTTTGGCTCAGAATGACCATCATCAAAAAGTCCACAAATAATAAATGCTGGAAAGGGTGTGGGGAAAAAAGAACACTCCTAACTGTTGCTGAGAATATAAATGGGTGCAGCCACTATGAAAAACAGTATGGAAGTTCCTTCAAAATCTAAAAATAGAACTACCGTGTAGTATGTGTGTGTGTGTTAAGTCACTTCAGTCGTGTTCAATTCTTTGAGATCCTGTGGGCCATAGCTCACCAAGCTCCTCTGTTCACGGGATCTTCCAGGCAAGAATACTGGAGTGGGTTGCCATGCCCTCCTCCAGGGGATCACCCCTACCCAGGGATTGAACATGTGTCTCTTATGTCTCTTGCATTGGCAGGCAGGTTCTTTACCACTAGCCCCATCTGGGATGCCCCAAGAACTATCATATGATCCAGCAATCCCACTCCTGGGCATATATTGAGAAAAGGTGAAAAATCTAATTCAGAAAGACATATGCACCCTAATTTTCATAACAGCCCTATTTACAATATCCAAGACATAGAAACAACCCACGTGCCCATCAATAGAAGATTGGTTTAAGGAAATGTGGCAGGTAGGTGATAGATATATAAATAGATAGGTAGACAACAGGATATTACTCAGCCATAAAAAAGAATGAGATATGACCATTTGCAGCAACATAGGTGGGCTTAGAGATTATTATATTAAGTGAATTAAGTCAGAGAAAGAGAAATACATGATATCACTTAAATGTGGTATCTAAACTATAATACAAATGAATCTATATACACCCAGAAACAGACCCACAGAGACAAAAATTATGGTTGCCAAAGGGGAAAGGGGAGGTGGTAGGAATAAGTTAGAAGTTTAGGATTAAGAGATAAGAACTATTATACATAAAATAGATAAGAAACAAGGATTTACTGTATAGTACAAGGAACTAAATTTAGTATCTTATAATAACCTATGATGGAAAATTACCTGAAAGTATATATATATATATATATATATATATATAATATATATATATAACTGTAACACTTTGTTGTATACCTGAAACTGACACAACATTATAAATCAACTCTGCTTCAATTTAAAAAAGAGAGAAGCCACAGATGCTTGCCAAAATCTGGGGCGAAAGTAATTCCTGAAGGTGGACCCTGCCCACCCACAGAAAGAGGAGAGCGAAGATGTGAATGAGGCTGCCATACACTCAGCGTCTGACCTCTAATATCCTTCCCACCTCTGGTTCACTCAGTGGGCAGATTTCTGACCTTTCCTTCAAAGCCATCAGTGTGGAAGCTCTTCACTCTTAGAACCCTCATCTGTTCCCAAGACGTGGGACTTGCTTTGGGCAAAGTCATGAAAAACAGACTGAAATTTTCTTCTTCAAGTTTCCTGACCTTGCCCTCCTTCCTTGCCCTGATGGTATTCTGAAGCCATCCTTCCCTTCCTCCTTCCTTCTCTTCATGCGGCTGACAGTGAATTTGCTCTTGGTCTAGCGCGTCATTGTAGACAAATTGTGTCCCTGTGTTACCTCTCCAGGGCTGTTGGGCTTTTACATGCTACTTCCCTTGTGGCTCAGCTGATAAAGAATCTGCCTGCAATGTGGGAGACCTGGGTTCGATCCTTGGGTTGAGAAGATCCCCTGGAGAAGGGAAAAGCTACCCACTCCAGTATTCTGGCCTGGAGACTTCCATGCACCATATAGTCCATGAGGTCGCAAAGAGTCAGACACAACTGAGCGACTTTCACTTTCACTTTGAAGGTTCCACTCCTAATTAAGATTATTAATTGTTTAGCATCACGGCCTGGCTTTATTTTCATGATACAGAACTCCTTTCATGCAATGGGAAATAATGCCTGGAGAGTGAACCCGGCTTTGACCTTTGGAAAATTGATTCCTCCTTTGGGAGAGCTCCACAGAAGTTAGCTGTGGATCTCTACTCAAAGAGTCCCAACTAGGGACTTTCCTGGTGAGCCAGTGGCTGAGACTCCATGCTCCCAGTGCAGGAAGCCCATTTTCAATCCTGATCAGGGAACTAGATCCCACATACCACAACTAAGACCTCAGTTCAGTTCAGGCACTCAGTCATGTCCGACTGTTTGTGACCCCATGAATTGCAGCATGCCAGGCCTCACTGTCCATCACCAACTCCTGGAGTTCCTCAAACTCATCCATCGAGTCAGTGATGCCATCCAGCCATCTCATCCTCTGTCGTCCCCTTCTCCTCCTGCCCCCACTCCCTCCCAGCATCAGAGTCTTTTCCAATGAGCCAACTCTTCGCATGAGGTGGCCAAAGTACTGGAGTTTCAGCTTTAGCATCATTCCTTCCAAAGAACACCCAGGGCTAATCTCCTTTAAGATGGACTGGTTGGATCTCCTTGCATTCCAAGGGACTCTCAAGAGTCTTCTCCAACACCACGGTTCAAAAGCATCAATTCTTTGGTGCTCAGCTTTCTTCACAGTCCAACTCTCACATCCATACATGACCACTGGAAAAACCATAGCCTTGACTAGATGGACCTTTGTTGGCAAAGTAATGTCTGCTTTTCAATACGCTATCTAGGTTGGTCATAACTTTTCTTCCAAGGAGTAAGCATCTTTTAATTTCATGGCTGCAGTCACCATCTGCAGTGATTTTGGAGCCCCCAAAAATAAAGTCTGACAATGTTTCCACTGTTTCCCCATCTATATGCCATGAAGTAATGGGACCAGACGCCACAATTTTTGTTTTCTGAATGTTGAGCTTAAAGCCAACTTTTTCACTCTCCTCTTTCACTTTCATCCAGAGGCTTTTTAGTTCCTTTTCACTTTCTGCCATAAGGGTGGTGTCATCTGCATATCTGAGGTTATTGATATTTCTCACAGCAATCTTTTTTCCAGCTTGTGCTTCTTCCAGCCCACTGTTTCTCATGATGTATTCTGCATATAAGTTAAATAAGCAGGGTGACAATATACAGCCTTGATGGGCTCCTTTTCCTATTTGGAACCAGTCTGTTGTTCCATGTCCAGTTCTAACTGTTGTTTCCTGACCTGCATATAGGTTTCTCAAGAGGCAGGTCAGGTGGTCTGGTATTTCCATCTCTTTCAGAATTTTCCATAGTTTATTGTGATCCATACAGTCAAAGGCTTTGACATAGTCAATAAACTAGAAATAGATGTTTTTCTGGAACTTTCTTGCTTTTTTGATGATCCAGCAGATGTTGACAATTTGATCTCTGGTTCCTCTGCCTTTTCTAAAACCAGCTTGAACATCTGGAAGTTCACGGTTCACGTATTGCTGAAGCCTGACTTGGAGAATTTTGAGCATTACTTTACGAGTGTGTGCTGCTGTTGTTGGTAAGTCACTTCAGTCGTGTCCAACTCTGTACAACCCCATAGACAGCAGCCCACCAGGCTCCCCCGTCCCTGGGATTCTCCAAGCAAGAACACTGGAGTGGGTTGCCTTTTCCTTCTCCAATGCATGAAAGTGAAAATTTAAACTGAAGTCGCTCAGTCGTGTCCAACTCTAGCGACTCCATGAACTGCAGCCCACCAGGCTCCATCCATGGGATTTTCCCGGCAAGAGTACTAGTGTGTGAAATGAGTGCAATGGTGCAATAGTTTGAGCATGCTTTGGCATTGCCTTTCTTTGGGATTGGAATGAAAACTGACCTTTTCAAGTCCTGTGGCCACTGCTGAGTTTTCCAAATTTGCTGGCATATTGAGTGCAGCACTTTCACCTAGCACAGCCAAATACAAAACATAACTTATTTTTTTTTTAAAATAAGAATCTCAATCTAAAGGTCTCTGGGGCCTCTCTTTGCTTCCCTTTTTCCTTAACAGCTGAGTCTTCTTCTGATCTCATCCTGGTAAACCTGGGAAATCACCTCTCTGACTCTGAGTTCACCCTGAGATGAATTTGATTTAGGGATTTGATTTAGGTCATAGCTGAATGGTCTAGCGGTTTCCCCTACTTTCTTCAATTTGAGCCTGAATTTGGTAATAAGGAGTTCATGATCTGAGCCACAGTCAGCTCCTGATCTTGTTTTGGTTGACTGTATGGAGCTTCTCCATCTCTGGCTGCAAAGAATATAAACAATCTGATTTCGGTATTGACCATCTGGTGATGTCCATGTGTAGAGTCTTCTCTTGTGTTGTTGGAAGAGGGTGTTTGCTATGACCAGTGTATTTTCTTGGCAAAACTCTATTAGTCTTTGCCCTGCTTCATTCCGTATGCCAAGGCCAAATTTCCCTGTTACTCCAGGTGTTTCTTGACTTCCTAGTTTTGCATTCCAGTCCCCTATAATGAAAAGGACATCTTTTTTGGGTATTAGTTCTAAAAGGGTCTGTAGGTCTTCATAGAACCGTTCAGGTTCAGCTTCTTCAGCTTTACTGGTTGGGGCACAGACTTGGATTACTGTGATACTGAATGGTTTGCCTTGGAGACGAACAGAGATCATTCTATCGTTTTTGAGATCAAATCCAAGTAATGCATTTCGGACTCTTTTGTTGACCATGATGGCTACTCCATTTCTTCTGAGGGATTCCTGCCCACAGTAGTAGATATAAAGGTCATCTGATTTAAATTCACCCATTCCAGTCCATTTTAGTTCGCTGATTCCTAGAATGTCGATGTTCACTCTTGACATCTCTTGTTTGACCACTTCCAATTTGCCTTGATTTATGGACCTGACATTCCAGGTTCCTATGCAATATTGCTCTTTACAGCATCTGACCTTGCTTCTATCACCAGTCACATCCACAGCTGGGTATTGTTTTTGCTTTGGCTCCATCCCTTCATTCTTTCTGGAGTTATTTCTCCACTGATCTCCAGTAGCATATTGGGCACCTACTGACCTGGGAAGTCTCTCTTTCAGTATCCTATCATTTTGCCTTTTCATACTCTTCATAGGGTTCTGAAGGCAAGAATACTGAAGTAGTTGGCCATTTCCTTCTCCAGTGGACCACATTCAACTTTTTAACCATTTGCCCATGAGTACTGGCTTCTGCCCCTTCATATTTTCTTGGATATTCTTCATTTGGTCTCTTACGCAAGTGATGGTGATGACTGAGCTATAAATTGAGATTGTTCACCATTTGGCAAGGCCTGCCAGCTCCTTTAGAGTTAAGGGATCAACCAGAATTAGGCCTGCCTCACCTTTCTGGAGCTGGGAGCTACCAACCCCAAGCTTTGCTATGCCATGCTGGCTCTCCAGCAAAGCCCTCAGCCATGTGCTTATTTGGGTTATTTTTTAGCTTTCATTAAGCCACATGCATTCCTGCTTATGTAATCAGCAGAGAACTCTATGAGCAAGGCTGAGAATCCCACTAACATGCCGCTTGGTACTTATTAGCTTTGTAACTGATGACCAGGCCTCAAAATAATGACAGCTTCGCTGCCCCACAATCGCTCCGTTTAATAGAACTGATTTCTCAAGAAGCAAATAAATACCTCTGCTGGCTTTGCCTTTCAAAGTCAGTGGTGTGGAGGCAAAAATGAGCTGAGCTGTAGGTTAAAAAAAGTGAGTTCTAAATGCCCCATCCGGGGCCTCTTTGGCTAAAGGTCAAAGTGTGGTTTCCAGAAGGCAGGATTTGGGGGTGCTGAGCAATGCTTTAATTGAGAAATTAAATGTGAGCACTTTTAAGCAATTCATATCTTCCCTAGTTTGCTACAATCTCTACTATTCCTTTTCTTTTTGTCTTAAATTTTATTAATTTGGGAGGGATCCAAATATTTACAGTATTGAGTCTTTTCATCTATAAAATATCTCTCCATCTTTTATGTCCATCAAGAAAGCGTTTACAATTTTATTCATAAAGGACTTACTTGCATTACATTATATTTATTCCTAAGAGTTTTGCCAAGAAAATGCACTGGTCATAGCAAACACCCTCTTCCAACAACTCAAGAGAAGACTCTACACATGGACATCACTAGATGGTCAACACCGAAATCAGACTGATTATATTCTTTGCAGCCAAAGATGGAGAAGCTTTATATAATCAACAAAAACAAGACCAGGAGCTGACTGTGGATCAGATCATGAACTCCTTGTTACCAGACTTAAATTGAAGAAAGCAGGGGAAACCACTAGATCATTCAGGTATGACCTAAATCAAATCCCTTATGATTATACAGTGGATGTGAGAAATAGATTTAAGGGACTAGATCTGAGAGATAGAGTGCCTGATGAACTATGGAATGAGGTTCGTGACATTGTATAGGAGATAGGGATCAAGACCATCCCTATGGAAAAGAAATGCAAAAGAGCAAAATGGCTTTCTGGGGAGGCCTTACAAATAGCTGTGAAAAGAAAAGGAGTGAAAAGCAAAGGAGAAAAGGAAAGATATAGGCATTTGAATGCAGAGTTCCAAAGAATAGCAAGAAGAGATAAGAAAGCCTTCCTCAGTGATCAATGCAAAGAAATAGAGGAAAACAACAGAATGGGAAAGACTAGAGAGCTCTTCAAGAAAATTAGAGATACCAAGGGAACATTTCATGCAAAGATGGGCTTGATAAAGGACAGAAATGGTATGGACCTAACAAAAGCAGAAGATATTAAGAAGAGGTGGCAAGAATACACAGAAGAACTGTACAAAAAAGATCTTCACGACCCAGATAATCACGATGGTGTGATCACTCACCTAGAGCCAGACATCCTGGAATGTCAAGTCAAGTGGGCCTTAGAAAGCATCATTATGAACAAAGGTAGTGGAGGTGATGGAATTCCAGTTGAGCTACTTCAAATCCTGAAAGATGATGCTGTGAAAGTGCTGCACTCAATATGCCAGCAAATTTGGAAAACTCAGCAGTGGCCACAGGACTGGAAAAGGTCAGTTTTCATTCCAATCTCAAAGAAAGGCAATGCCAAAGAATGCTCAAACTACCGCACAATTGCACTCATCTCACACACTAGTAAAGTAATGCTCAAAATTCTCCAAGCCAGGCTTCAGCAATACGTGAACTGTGAACTTCCAGATGTTCAAGCTGGTTTTAAAAAAGGCAGAGGAACCAGAAATCAAACTTTCAACATCCGCTGGATCATGGAAAAAGCAAGAGAGGTCCAGAAAAACATCTACTTCTGCTTTATTGACTATACCAAAGCCTTTGACTATGTGGATCACAATAAACTGTGAACATTCAGAAAAAGATGGGCATATTTCAGAAAGAGATGGTATTTCCCTCTTGAGAAATCTGTATGCAGGTCAGGAAGCAACAGTTAGAACTGGACATGGAACAACAGACTGGTTCCAAATAGGAAAAGGAGTGCGTCAAGGCTGTATATTGTCACCCTGCTTATTTAATTTATATGCAGAGCACATCATGAGAAACACTAGACTGGAAGAAACACAAGCTGGAATCAAGATTGCTGGGAGAAATATCAATAAGCTCAGATATACAGATGACACCACCCTTATGGCAGAAAGTGAAGAGGAACTAAAAAGCCTCTGGATGAAAGTGAAAGAGGAGAGTGAAAAAGTTGGCTTAAACCTCAACATTCAGAAAACTAAGATCATGGCATCTGGTCCCATCACTTCATTGGAAATACATGGGGAAACAGTGGAAACAGTGTCAGACTTCATTTTTGGGGGGCTCCAAAATCACGGCAGATGGTGACTGCAGCCATGAAATTAAAAGACACTTACTCCTTGGAAGAAAAATTATGACCAACCTAGGTAGCATATTCAAAAGCAGAGACATTACTTTGCTGACTAAAGTCCATCTAGTCAAGGCTATGGTTTTTCCAGTAGTCATGTATGGATGTGAGATTTGTACTGTGAAGAAGGCTGAGTGCCAAAGAATTGATCCTTTTGAACTCTGGTGTTGGGTCCTTTGGACTGCAAGGAGATCCAACCAATCCATTCTGAAGGAGATCAGCCCTGGGATTTCTTTGGAAGGAATGATGTTAAAGCTGAAACTCTAATACTTTGGCCACCTCATGCAAAGAGTTGACTCCTTGGAAAAGAGCCTGATGCTGGGAGGGATTAGGGGCAGGAGGAGAAGGGGACGACAGAGGATGAGATGGCTGGATGGCATCACGGACTGGATGGACGTGAGTCTGAGTGAACTCTGGGAGCTGGTGATGGACAGGGAGGCCTGGTGTGCTGCGATTCTTGGGGTCGCAAAGAGTCGGAGCAACTGAGTGACTGAACTGAACTGTACTGAACTGATCCTATTTTTTAGTTGCTATTTATCTTATATCCAGCAACTTTTTTTTTAGTAAGTCAGAAAGAGAATAACAAATATATTAACACATATATGTGGCATCTAGAAAAAAGGTACAGAGATGCAGATGGAGAGGATGTATAGGTAGACACAGCTGGTGGGAGGTTTTGAGAAGTTGGGATTGATGTATATACACTACCATGTGTAAATAGATAGCTACTAGGAGCTCAGCTCAGTGTTCTTGTGGGGACCTAGATGAGTGGGGTGGGCTGGGGTGGGAAAGGTCTAAGAGAAAGAGGTATGGATGCACTTATGGCTGATTAACTTCTTTTACAGCAGAAACCAATATTGTAAAGCAACTATACTCAATTTTTAAAAAATCAGTCCCTTTTGTTTTACATCTGGTCTTCTCTATTCATTTATGTGGCTTTGCTTGGTCCCAGGAGACCACTAAATCACTTAAGGCTTTCTCCATCAGCATGAAAACTCCTCATCAGCACACTGAACCATGGAGTTGAGAGCTGAAAGCAAGTTTGACTTTTTTGCATTGTCCCACATTTCTAAGGGGGAACTCTGAAGCCCATGAGAAGTGACATGAAACCATCCTGAGTCCACAAAGAGCAGTTGGCAGAGTCTTAGGTGTTCATGGTCTCAAAATGAAGATGTTCTCATTCATCTGGAAAAACCCATATACCACAGTGATAGTGAGTATCGTATATTTTACAGAAAATTTTGAAATGGAGAGAAAAGGGGTTTAGGTCACCACCTACCAGTCTCTCTCTTAAGAAGGTCCCCAGGCACATCTTTCCCTCCCATCTCACTCCTCTGCCCACCGGCTACTGTGTTCTCTCTCCTGCCCCTCAACTGGTCATCAGCTTCTCAAAGCCTTGACTCCAAGCCCTCAATTGAGCTTCTCTGTCCTCTTTTCTTATGCTGAGCTCCTCAGAGCTTCTTCAGTTTCTAACTCCTACCATCACTTGAAGTTATCATCTTGAAGTGTGAGGATAGAAATTTTGTTTGTGTTCAGCAAACAAAAGATTTTTCTGTTGCCATGGCCTTCCTCCATAAATGCCAAAAGAGGATTGTTAAAATAGTAAGAACTTATTTTTGTCTCTCTAGACACATATGGCCTCCGATTCCCACTACAACTCAACAGTGAGATAGACATTATTTGTACCCTGTAAAAAAAGAGAGCAGAGATCAGAGAAGTCAAGTCATTTGCCCTCGGTCACACAGTTTATAAGTGTTACAAACAAGATTTGCTCTGTCCTTGCTCAACTCCTTTTTACCATCTAGGGGCATTGGAAAGCAGGTTGTGGGACTGAGTTAATTGATTTATGGCATCAATTCTAGATGACTCTACCTTTCAATCCTTCAGTTCAGTTCAGTGGCTCAGTTGTGTCTGACTCTTTGGATCCCATGGACTGCAGCAGCACCCAAGTCTTCCCTGTCCGCCACCACTTCCTGGAGCTTGCTCAGACTCAAGTCCATTGAGCTGGTGATGCCATCTAACCATCTCACCCTCTGTCTTCCCCTTTTCCTCCTGCCTTCAATCTTTCCCAGCATCAGGGTCTTTTCAGAGTCAGCTCTTCGCATCAGGTGGCCAAAGTATTGCAGTTTCAGCTTCAACATCAGTCCTTCCAATGAATATTCAGGACTGATTTCTTTTAAGATTGACTGGTTGGATCTCCTTGCAGTCTAAGGGACTCTCAAAAGTCTTCTCCAACACCGTAGTTCATAAACAGCAATTCTTCAGCACTCAACTTTCTTTATAGTCCAACTCTCACATTCATACATGACTACTTGAAATACCATAGCTCTGCCTAGAGGAACGTTTGTTGGCAAAGTAATGTCTCTGCTTTTTAATGTGCTGTCTAGTTTTGTCATAGTTTTTCTGCCAAGGAACAAGCATCTTTTAATTTCATGGCTGCAGTCACCATCTGCTGTGATTTTGGAGCCCAAGAAAATATCTGTCACTGTTTCCATTGTTTCCCCTTCTATTTGCCATGAAATGACGGGACTGGATGCTATGACCTTCGTTTTTTGAATGTTGAGTTTTAAGCCAACTTTTTCACTCTCCTCTTTCACTTTCATCAAGAGGCTCTTTAGTTCCTCTTCACTTTCTGCCATAAGGGTGGTGTCATCTGCATATCTGAGGTTATTGATATTTCTCCTGGCAATCTTGATTCCAGCTTGTGCTTCATCCAGGCTGGCATTTCATATGATGTAATCTGCATAGAAGTTAAATAAGCAGGATGGCAGTATTCAGCCTTAATCATGTACTTCTTTCCCAATTTGGAGCCAATCTGTTGTTCCATGTCCAGTTCTAGCTGTTGCTTCTTGACCTGCGTACAGATTTCTCAGGAGGCAGGTAAGGTGGTCTGGTATTCCCATCTCTTGAAGAATTTTCCACAGTTTGTTTTGATGTACACAGTCAAAGGCTTTGGTGTAATCAATGAAGCAGAAGTTTTTCAGTCCTTACTGTGATCTAATAACTCAGATGGAAATTTTGGTTAAACACTCTCTTCAATTTTAAAAAAATTTCAATTGGAAGATAACTGCTTTACAATGTTGTGTCTATTTCTGCTGTACAACAATATAAACCAGCCATAAGCATACAAACATACACACATACATATATGAGTGTGTGTATGTAGTTGTTGTTGTTCAGTGGCTAAGTAGTGTCCCACTCTTTGCAACCAAAGGGACTATAGCATGCCTGGTTCCCCTGTCATTCACTATCTTCTGGAGTTTGCTCAAATTCATATCCACTGAATCAGTGATGCTATCTAACCATCTCATCCTCTGCCACCCTCTTCTCCTTTTGCCTTCAATCTTTCCCAGCATCAGGATCTTTTCCAATGAGTCAGCACATAAATTTATATATATATTTATCACTTCCCTCTGGATTCTCCTTTACACTTCCTTGATATCCCACCCCTCTAGGTATCACAGAGTGCCAGACTGGGCTCCCAGTGTTATACTGAAGCTTCCCACTAGCTATCTATTTTACACATGGTAGTGTATATATGGCTGCAACTCTCTCAATTTGTCCCACCCTCTTCTTCCCCAGCCATGTCCACAAGTCCGTTCTGAACATCTGTATCTCTATTCCTGCCCTGCAAATAGGTTCATCTGTGCTGTTAAACACCCTCTTTTTAAATAGAATTTATCTGCAAGGTACTTTTCCAGACTTGGAAAGAAACTCTTTAATGATGTTACCTCCTCTCTTTTTTCTTTCTCCTCCTTGGCTGGGCCTTATTATAATTCAAGCTTATGCATTGCGACAGTGGCCTCTTCTCTTTACTTCTTTAATTAGTACTGTCATTTTTAATCCACTGGAAAGTTGAGAGGGAGATTGAATGTCTCAACAACAGACGTGCTATTGTGAAACTCCAATTGTGACAAAATCACAAACTCATAAAAGAAAAAAAATTTCTCTCTGCTATCTTATTAGTTCAGAGCTGAGAGGGTTGGGGGTCTTTTCTTCCTTGGGGAAGGAGCTAATTCAGAGCCATTTTTGGTTATTATATGCAAGATGATTCTCTACTGAGTTGTCAGATTGTTAAATGTCTTCACCATGGAGTGTTCCAGTAATTCAATCCCTCTGGATGGCCTGGAGTGTCTTCAATGTTTTGATTGCGAATACAGGAGCAAAACTGCAGTCTTGAACTGTTCTCCCCCTTAAATCTTCTTATGGATTAATTTGCTGTGTGGCCTGAAATAGGTCAAAAGGTTTTGGCTCAGGAGTAGAATTCTAGAAATAATCACCCGATAGACAGTCTAAATCAATCATAATTAATGCACTTGCCTGGTCCTGTCAGCTGATTGCTGCTAGAGGGTGAAATAAAGAGACCCTTTCTAATACAATTTGAAAAGAGATCAAATCTGTCATTTCATCTCATAATCGAGCCAAATGAGAAAAGAGAGGGGTCAAAGTTCACCGGGTGACCTTATGTAAACCCAATAATGCATAATTCATTTCCCTTTTATGGAATTTATAAGCTGCTGTAAATGACCAGGACAGAATTGTCTGCCCTCCGTGGCTTCTACCAAACTGTTCTTGCTTCTTCTGAGATGCCTGCCGAGCTGCCCAAACTTTTAAGGAGCCTCTTCTGGCTTGAAATGAATCCCCAGGCCCTCAGTACGGGCTGGCATTTAATTCATGCTCCCAAGCGTGCGAAGTTAATAACTGAATAACTCACTGGCAGCTCTCTCTGAATGATATAAAACCTGTAATTTATTTATTGAGTGTTACAAATACAGTTAAAACATGTTTTCATGCTAAATGCTTTCCCTCTTTTTAATATTATCCAAAGGAGAATATGGGTGCTGAGTTCTGGAAACAGAGGTTGAAAGACAGTGAGTTAGTTTGTCCATTCCATGCAGATGGCATGATGTTGGGAAATAGGATCTCTTCCTAGCCTTGATGTCATTTGGTATGAGAAAGGAAGGTGTGTTTCAGAAAATCATCCAGCTATGACTCAGGCTTCCAAAACAACTGTCCTTATGTTTACTAGGCGTTTGAACTGTATTGAAACAAAACATATATTTGAAATGCACATGAATCATTTGATGTCCTTGTCTCAAGACTCCTCGATAGGAAGAAATCCAGTTAAAAGTTAAAGTGTGTTAGTTGCTCAGTTGTGTTTGACTCTTGGCAACCACATGAACTATATAGCCCACCGGGCTCCTCTGTCCATGGGATTCTTCAGGCCAGAATACTGGAGTGGGTAGCCATTCCCTTCTCCTTACCCAGAATCTTCCTGACCAGAGACTGAACCCAGGTGCCCTGCATTGCAGGCATATTCTTTACCATTTGGGCCACCATGGAACCCCTAGGAAACCAGATACCCCTCTTTTTTATTTAAAGATGGCACATCAGATGGTACAATCAAAGTGGCTATTTTATTTTTCTGGGTGATTTCTGAAAGATTCTTAGGCTTCTTTGCAGTGAAATTAGCTGAAGATACCCTCAGAATTTCTAGCAGCTGCCATGTGTTCCTTTAGCCTTGGCTACATCTGAGCATAGCCTCTCAGTCTGGATCAAGAGACCTGATGACCAAGTACTCACCCGCTATTTGGCATTCGCTCTACCTACAAACACTTGTATAATTGTCAGATGCACAAATCTTCCAGGACACCATCTGACTGTTTCTATGCTACTTTTGTGACATTTATTTCTCTGTCACTGCTAGTAGGGTGAGCTTTCTAAAATATAGATTTGATCTTGTCATTTGCTGCAGTTGGAGGATTTGGTGTGCTGTGAAGAGACAAAAATAAATTGGTCCACTCTTTTCAGAGAATAGTTTGGTATTAAGCAGCAAAATTGAAATATACTCTTGAAGTTTCACTTTTTGTACTTTTTCTTAATTAACAGATAATGTATTTTGTATATCTGTGAAGATATTTGTACTTACATTACATATGGCCTGTATCCTAATTTTAGAAGCAAATTAAAGACTCACCAGTAGGAGATTATTAAATATAACATGATCTTTCCAAAATAAGATACTTAGTAGGCATTAAACATCATGTCATCAACCATATTAAAAGATATCTATGGTGTGTTGTTAAGTGAAGAAGCATGTCAAAATATAGTCTGAGAAATCTAATTCCATTTGGTTTTTAAAATATCTCTTTCAAGAAATAAGCAGAACAGAAATTAGTATTTTGGGTTTATCAGACCAAGGTCATGAGAGCAGGAGAGAATGGACAGCAACACGTGTTGCAATACAGAAAGCTGGTTTATAACTAGCCTGATAATTTCAATTAGTGGAGTGGGGATATTATGGACTCAAAGTAAATTATGCTGCAATATTTTATAATTCATAAAGAATCCATACAGGAAAAACTATATAAAAATTCTAGATGTCAGATGGTTCAAGACGGCAGCATAGGAAGATCCTGAACTTATCCCTTTCCATGGACATGAGAAAGCTACAACGACATGTGGAATAACAACCTCAAAAAGAGACCTGAAAACAGGATGAACAGAGCCTCCATAACAAAGAGTAGAAAGACAGCAGTGAGATGAGAAGGAGGGGCAGTTATGGTCTCATTATGTAAAACACTGCACCTTGCCATGGTGATTCACATTGGGAGGGATCACACAGGTCCAGATCTTTTTCCAGAAGAGCAAGGGATTCAAGTTCCACATTAGAGACCCAAACTCCTAGATCCTTCACAAGAGAGACAAACCTCCAAAACACCTGACTTTGAAGACCAATGAAGAATATGTCCAAAAGAACCTATAGAACTGCAAGGAACAGAAAACCCACTCAAAAGGGCTCACACGCCGACTCACTTGAACTCTTAACTAGTACAAAAACACCAGGTTGAAAATCACATGCACCCGAGGTGAACAGAACCCAGTTACTAACCGTGAAGAGTATACTAAAGAGGCAGGAATCAGTTGGGAAGCTCCATATAGACTGAGACACTGGTGAGAACCACTTTCGCAGCCTCGGCTTACCTTGCTAATGCCAGCACTGGTTGGCACCATTTTGTGTGATGGGCACACTCTGGTGAGAACCTTGCTCACCCTTGCCCTATGGCTTGGCTGTACAGCCAGTTTGGAGGTCAACCCTGTGTAGTGGTATGTAGCTCAGCAGTAGCCATGGTCCCACCATGAGGGGAGGACACACACAGCTCACAAGGGGACATGCCTGGAACATCAGGCTCTGGTGGTCAGGTGGGATTTCACTTCTGAGCCCTGTAAGACATCTCCTAAATAAGACCGCTCCTTGGAGTCCAGGGAAAATAGCTGATTTACCTAATATATAGACCCAAACACAGATAATTAGGCAAAATGAGACGATAAAGGCATATGCTTCAGTCAAAAGAACAAGATAAAATCTCAGAAAAAGAACTAAATTAAACAATCTAGTATCACCTTGCCAGCAAAAATTTATATAGTCTAAACTATGGTTTTTCCAGTAGTCATATGTGATGGATGGGAGTTGGACCATAATGAAGGCTGAGCACCAAAGAACTGATGCTTTCAAATTGTGGTGCTGGAGAAGACTCTTGAGAGTCCCTTGGACAGCAAGGATATCAAACTAGTCAATCCTAATGGAAATCAATTCTGAATATTCATTAGAAGGATTGATGCTGAAGCTGAAGCTCCAGTATTTTGGCCACCTGATGGGAAGAGCCGACTCACTGGAAAAGACCCTGATGTTGAGAAAGAATGAGGCCAGACAGAGGGCGACATGGTTGGATGGCATCATCAACTCAATAAACATGAGTTTGAGCAAACTCTGAGAGATAGTGAAGGCCAGGGAAGCCTGGCATGCTGCAGTCCATGGTGTCACAAAAAGCAGATGAACGACAACCTAAAAAAGAGTTCAATAAAAGGTTCAAAGTAATGGTCATAAAGGTGCTCACCAATATTGGAAGAAGAATGGATGAACACAGTGAGAACTTCAATAAAGAGATAGCAAATATAAGAAAGTACCAAACGGAAGTTAAAACTGGTCTGAAAAATACATTAGCTGAAAAATATAGCAGGATGGATGAGAAAGAAAATGAATCAGTAAGCAGGGAGAAGAAACAATGGAATTCACCCACACAGAGCAGCAAAATAAAAAAAAAAAAATTCTTTTTTTTAAGTGACAATGTCTTAAGGGACTCTTGGGACAACACCAAGCGTTATAAGAATCTAAGAATGAGAAGAGAGAGAGAAAAGGCAAGAAAAGTTATTTGAAGAAATAGTGGCTAAAAACTTCTCTAATCTAGGGAAGGAAATAAATGTCTAGGTCCAGGAATCCCAGAGCATTCCAAATAAGATAAACGCAAAGAGGCACACACCAAGACACATTATAATGAAAGCAGTTAAGGTTAAGAATACAGAGAAAATCATAAAAGCGGCAAGAGAAAAACAACTTGTTATGGGCAAGGCGAAACCCCATAAGGCTATCAGATTTTTCAGCAGAAACTTTATAGCCCAGAAGGGAGTGGCATGACATATTCAAAGTGTTGAAAGGAAAACAAACAAACAAACAAAAATCCCTCTAACCAAGATTTGCTACCTAGCTTGTTTATCATTAAGAATTGAAGGAAAGATCAAGAGTTTCCCAGATAAGCAAAAACTAAAGGAGTTCGTATTTCTTGAAAATGGCATTATAAGAAATATGAAAGGGACTCTTTAAGCTGAAAAAGGTAGTAGTTAATAATAAGAAAACATACAAAAGTAAAAATTTTCACTGGAAAGGTAGATATATAATAAAAGTATTCGATCAATCAATTGTAAAGCAGGCAAGAAGGTTAAAACACAAAAGTAGTAAAAATAATGAAAATTATAAAAATTAGGGATTCATAAAGTATAAAGATGAAATGCAACATCAAAAGTGTAAAACATGGGAAGAGGAATAAAAAGATAAAACTTTAGAATGAGTTTAAATTTAAGTTGCTACCAACTTGAAACAGGTTTCTACTTATATAGGACATTTGTTGAATGTGAATCTCATGGTAACTACAAGGAAAAACATTATTGAAAAGACAAGTAACAGACATTGGAGAGGATGTGAAGAAAGGGAACCTTCGTACATTGCTGATGGGACTGTAAATTGATGTAGCCACTGTGAAAAGCAGTATGGAATTTCCTCAAAAAATTAAAAATAGAACTACCATACCATATGATCCAGCAGTTTCATGGCATTTACTGAAGAAAATGAAAACACTAATTAGAAAAGATATATGAACTCCTATGTTCATTGTATCATTATTTATAATAGTCAAAGTATGGAAACAAGGTAAGTGTCCATTGATAAATAAACAAAGAAGATAGTATGGAATACTACATAGTCATAAAAAAGAATGAAATACTGCCCTTTGAAACAACATGAATCGACCTTGAAGGTACTATGCTAGGTGAAATAAGTCAGACAGAAACAGATGATACTATATAATTTCATCCATGTATGGAATTAAAAAAAAAAAAGACAAATGAATAAACGAAATAAAACCCCAAGTGGCACCAGTGGTAAAGAACCTGACTGCCAGTGCAGGAGACATAAGAGACGTGGGTTCAATCCCTGGGTCAGGAAGATCCCCTGGAGGAGGGCGTGGCAACCCACTCCAGTATTCTTGCCTGGACAGAGGAACCTAGCAGGATACAGTCCATAGTATCACTAAGAGTCAGACAGGTGTGAAACTACTTAGAATCCACACACCCAAAACAAACAAAAAATTCATGGATTTTGAGATCAGAATAGTGGTTACTAGCAGGGAAGAGTGTTGGGAGGTGAGTGAAGAGGTTCAACTGTATGGTGATAATGGTAATTAATTTATGGTGGTGGTCACTTTGCAGCATGTATAGATGTCGACTTACAATGCCATGTATCTGAAAATTATATATAAAAATTCCAAATAAAAAACAAAATCTTTGTCTAAATAGCATACATACTGTGTACACTGTATATGCACTTACACATACACACAGATATATACGTACACAAACACAGATTTGCCAGCATTGAAATTAAAGTCTTCAATATGATATGAACCACAAAAACAACAGAGGGTGTGCTAGATTGAGAGAATATATTTTTAATGAGTATCATCAACAGATGACAGGTAAAGTTAAAAGAAAAATATATTCAGTTCAGTTCAGTTCAGTCACTCAGTCATGTCCAACTCTTTGCAACCCCATCGACTGCAGCACACCAGGCTTCCGTGTCCATCACCAACTCCCGGAGCTTACTCAAACTCATGTCCATTGAGTCAGTGATGCCATCCATCCATCTCATCCTCTGTCATCCCCTTCTTCTCCCGCATTCAATCTTTCCCAACATCAGGGTCTTTTCAAATGAGTCAGCTCTTCGCATCAGGTGGCCAAAGTATTGGAGTTTCGGCCTCAGCATCAGTCCTTCCAATGAATATTCAGGACTGATTTCCTTTAGGATGGACTGGCTTGATTTCCTAGTAGTCCAAGGGACTCTCAAGAGTCTTCTCCAACACCACAATTCAAAAGCATCAATTCTTCAGTACTCAGCCTTCTTTATAGTCCAACTATCACATCTGTATGACTACTGGAAAAACCATAGCTTTGACTAGATGGACTTTTGTTGGCAAAGTAATGTCTCTGCTTTTTAATATGCTGTCTAGTTTGGTCATAACTTTTCTTCCAAGGAGCAAGCGTCTTTTAATTTCATGGCTGCAGTCACCATCTGCCGTGATTTTGGAGCCCAAGAAAATAAAATCTCTTACTGTTTCCATTGTTTCCCCATCTATTTGCCATGAAGTGATGGGATTGGATGCCACAATCTTAGTTTTCTGAATGTTGAGTTTTAAGCCAACTTTTTCACTTTCCTCTTTCACTTTCATCAAGGGACTTTTTAGTTCCTCTTCACTTTCTGCCATAAGGGTGGTGTCATCTGCATATCTGAGGTTATTGATTTTTCTCCTGGCAATCTTGAGTCCAGCTTGTGCTTCATCCAGCCCAGCGTTTCACATGATGTACTCTGCATATAAGTTAAATAATAAGCAGGATGACAATATACAGTCTTGACGTAATCCTTTCCTGATTTTCAACCAGTTTGTTGTTCCATGTTCAGTTCTAACTGTTGCTTCTTGACCTGCATAAGAATTTTCCACAGTTTGTAGAGATCCACACAGTCAAAGGCTTTGGCATAGTCAATAAAGCAGAAATAGATGATTTTCTGGAATTCTCTTGCTTTGTCGATGATCCAATGGATGTTGGCAATTTGATCTCTGGTTCCTCTGCCTCTTTGAAATCCAGCTTGAATACCTGGAAGTTCATGGTTCATGTACTGTTGAAACCTGCCTTAGAGAATTTTGAACATTTCTTTGCTAGCGTGTGAGATGAGTGCAGTTGTGTGGTAGTTTGAACATTCTTTGGCATTGCTTTTCTTTGGGATTGGAATGAAAACTGACCTTTTCCAGTCCTGTGGCCCCTGCTGAGTTTTCCAAATTTGCCAGCATAGTGACTGCAGCACTTTCACAGCATCACTTTTTAGGATTTGAAATAGCTCTCTACTAGCTTTGTTTTCAGAGAAGGTGATGGCACCCCACTCCAGCACTCTTGCCTGGAAAATCCCATGGACAGAGGAGCCTGGTGGGCTGTGGTCCATGGGGTCACCAAGAGTCGGACACGACTGAGTGACTTCCCTTTCACTTTTCACTTTCATGCAGGGGAGGAGGAAATGGCAGCCCATTCCAGTGTTCTTGCCTGGAGAACCCCAGGGACGGGAGAGCCTGGTGGGCTGCCATCTATGGGGTCACACAGAGTCAGACATGACTGAAGTGACTTAGCAGTAGCAGCAGCTTTGTTTTCAGTGGTGCTTCCTAAGGCCCACTTGACTTGACATTCCAGGATATCTGGCTCTAGATGAGTGATCACACCATTGTGGTTATCTGGGTCATGAAGATCTTTTTTGTTCAGTTCTTCTGTGTCTTCTTGCAACCTCACCTTAATATCTTCTGCTTCTGTTAGGTCCATACCATTTCTGCGGTTTATTGTGCCCATCTAGAAAAATGTATTAACTCGGTAGAAAAAATAAATCCCAAAGCTATGTATTGTCATTTCACAGAAGAGGAAATTAAAAACTTCAACAAACACATGAAAAGAAGTTTAACATTCTTAATAAAACAGAAAGTGCCAGTTAAAATGATTGAGTTATTTTACACTCACCCCAATGACAAAAATTGTCAAGCCTAACAGTAACAAGTGTGGGTGATTATATGGTGAGACAGGAACTCTTACACACCACTGATCAGAATTGCTCCACATTATTTAAGAATTTAGAAATAACCATTAAAGTTGAAGACAAGTACATACTACAGTCCAGCAGTTCCATTTATTGGTACATATCTTAAAGCTGTTTATTGTTGTATAGTTGCTAAGTCAAATTCAACTTTTTGCAGTCCCATGGACTACAGCCTGCTGGGCTCCTCTGTCCATGGGATTTTCCAGGCAAGAATACTATAGTGGGCTGCCATTTCCTTCTCCAGGGGATCTTCTTGATCCAGGGATTCAACCTATGTCTCCTGCATTGCAACCAGAATTTTTTCTTTTTTCTTTTTTTTTAAACCACTGAACCACCCAGGAAGCCCATATCTTAAAGAGATTCATACAAATACATGAAGAGGCAATATCTAAGACATTCATGGAGCAGGTTGGCCTCCTTACCGCAAGTGCAGTGATAAGACTCCTGACTCTTCACTAGGCTTCCTTTAACACCATCCCAGATGGGAGTGTTCCTGTGTCGCCGGGTAAAGAAACAAGTTCCAGTTCTCTGTGTGGTCTCCACTGACATTGTGGTGGGGCAGGGAGGGGGCTGCTCATTATCAGCTGGCAAGGATAAAAGTCCTGGGCCCCAACTTGGTATTCTCTGACTCTACCCCTGCAGCAGCTGCTGTGCCTCATTCCAGTCACCCCGTACTTGGTTTTTGCTGGGTGGAGTAGGAGCGTATTTTATTTTTTTGCTTCTGTTTTTTGGTTTTTCTGTAGTGTTTGACTGGAGTACAGTGGCTAATGTCTAAAAGTGTTCCTGTCTTATATAGGCTATCTATTTCCTGGTTCCTAGGCTAGTGAGCAAGTTTGTTTGATCTGTACCATTGATGATTCAAGAATACCACTTTCTTTAGTTTTGATTCTGGGACGTATATGAGCCCACAGAAAAGCCCAGGATACCCACCATCATGTTGTTCCCTGGGCCCCAAGCCAGTCTGCCATCTCTTCTCCACTATTTGCGCTCTTCTTATGTTGGTTTCACACATAGCTGCCTGTGGTTTTTTAGTTGTGCTGAACAGGAGGAAGAGTGTGTCTATGCCATCTTCTCTGCAGGAGAAAGAGGTCAAACTTTACAAAAATGTATTTCAAACGTTGTAGGATTAAAATAAGTCCTTAAAATAGGAATTTTGGAAAGCAGGGGGGGTACCTACTAGGTGGGAAAAAAAACAGTGAATATCATGAAGATAGAGAAAAAGGCTGAGTCACAGAGCCAGCAACAGAAAAGCACATGAAAGAGGGAGTGGGTGAATAGTTTCCAGTGATAGAAACTGACAAGGTAAGAATCATTTAAGGCACCGCTGGAGTTTGAATAGCTGGGGAGGACATGAAGAATGTCCTTTAACAGATCGCCTCCGTGGCAGAAACACCGGCATCCCCTTGCCCTTTAGGACCACCTTTAGCCTCTCTTCTCAGCTTTTTGGAGTAACAAAAAATGACAGTAATAGTTGAATCCATCGTATTATTTGAGAGTGACCCCTTGACCCAGAGGTCAAACCTTGGCTTGCCCGTCTGATTAGGACATTCCATAATTTTTGAAGGAACTTATCTCCAGGCCCTCTCCTTTAATTAGTCCAGTGCTAGCAGGTCCTTGAAGAGGAAAAACCAGAGCTGAGGGCTCTCAAATCCCTAGGTGGAGATTAGGAAGTGAGATAAGGAAGGGAAGCTTTTAACAACATGACAGTCATCCCGCCAGCCCCGGAGAGGCGGCAGTCTGCAATCTGAGAGGAGCCAAGTCGCATGAGAAAAGCAAACAAACAAAAATACCTCTGTGACGCTCGGATTTTATAAAACACAAATATCTGGTGTTTAATCTGCCTGGTCAGGCCAGACAGGACAGTGTTAAATTGCCTTCTATTCTTGGGCCAGTTTAACCTGTTATTGCTAAGCCTGCCTACATGGGAGTCTTTGAAATCAGATCTGGATGTCAGAGAAGTTGTACTGGCCCATATTTGGTGAACTCTGAACAAGTGGAAGGGGCTTGAGGTTAAGTGAATCTACCCCAAGCTGAGTGCGCTTGAGGGAAACCTCTGCTGGCTGAACAGTGCAGGGAGAAGACCCTTCAAAGTCTGTGGAGGTCAAATAGGTGGCATCTCTCAGACCTAAGCCCTTTCCACTTTCCATGGATTCAAAGAGGTAGTAACTGACAAGGACCTACTGTATAGTACAGGAAACTCTACTCAATATTCTGTGATCACCTATATAAGATAAGAAACTGAAAAAGAATGAAAATATGTATGTTTATAACTGAGACATTTTGCTGTACACCTGAAACTAACACAATGTTGTAAATCAACTATATCCCAATAAAATATTTTAAAAGGGGGAGGCTGTGTGGGTCAATGGTGAAACACATAGCCTTGGACACACTCAACTTCTGCCACTGAGCAGCTGGGTGATGCCGGGAACTGACTCCATCCTCAGCTACAATTCTTTCACCTCTAAAATGGAAAAGCATAGTAGAACCAAACTCACAGGTTCGTGGTGAAGATTATCTGCAAAGTGTCCAGTGAACAGTAGTGGCTCTTATTTTTGAACATCATTGGTCTAATAGAACATTTATAGAAAACTGAAAAGAACCTTTTAGAATGGAGCCTAAGCATCTCATTTTAGAGAAGGGATAGCCAAGACTCAGAGATAATTGCCTATGACTCTCTCAAGGTCATTTGGCTGGTTTGAGGCTCGGCTGCCCCACCTACACCAATCTCAATGCTGAGGTCCCCTGTTCTGTGTTTTTGATTTTCCCATCAAATCTAAGCTACAGTTTGACCTGATGAACACATTACCTGACTTTTAAAGAGACATTTTCTGAAGATACATATCTTAAGAAAGTATACCAAATGAAAAAACAAAAGCATGATATCACAGAATGAAAAGGACCATTGAAAGGAGATTCAGAGGCAAACACCCAAGCAGAATAACATGTGTGGGTCATAACCACACTGTGCATAATATCAGAGCCTTTTCTATCTCATGAGGCCAGTGATCCCAAGTGCAATCTAATGCATGTTTTATTTCTCCATTGATTTTAATTAAAGGGATATTGTCAAGGTTGCTAGGCATAAATATTGAACGATTTTGACGCTACAGTCATCCTAGAGGGTCAGGCTTGCTCGTGCAAGGTTTTTTGTATCTCTTTTGCCTCCCTATGCTTCCTTTTTGCTGTGTTGGAAATATCAAAACTAGAGCTATTAAGACTTGCATGAGATATAACATAGGCTAAAAAAAAAAGATTTAGTAATTTGGGATCATAACTCACAATGGGATCTTGGGCTTTAACTAAGCCAGAATGTTTGCGTCCATGGTACAATTTACTAAATAAAGGATCTGAATCATCAGCCAATTTGATCAGTGTATATACATGCTTGCATGCAAGCTAAGTCGCTTCAATCATGTCCGACTCTTTGCGACACTATGGACTGTAGCTCACCAGGCTCCTCTGTCCATGGGAATTCTCCAGGCAAGGATAATGGAGTAGGTTCCCGTGCCTTCCTCCAGGGGATCTTTCTGACCCAGGGATCGAACCCAGGTTTCTTAATGTCTCCTGCATTGGCAGGCGGGTTCTTTACCACTGGTGCAACCTGGGATGCCCATAAACATGCTTATATATATTCAAAAACCCATCTGGATGTTATCATTGCTTTTAATAAAGAAAGTGATTTTCCTTTCAAAGATGGGTTTACTATCAGAGATTCCTATAGCCCATCACCCCCGACTTCCACTACCCCAGGTCCGAGTTCCTTCATGATTTCTAAGTGATCCCAACTCCCAAAGAGGGCAGGTTGTCCATTCAGGCACCCCACTTGCCATCTAGGGGCCAGGATGCCTTGACGGTGCTAGCACTCCAGGGTTAATTCTACAGAGTCCAAAGCAGCAGGGAGTTCCCCCAGCACCATGGCAGGAGGAGGTGATCTGCAGGAAGAAGTGTGCGAAATGCATTACGAAGGTGCTTGGCAAGGAGCAATTGTCTTTCTCTCGTTGATAGTGGAAAATCAATATGGTTGTTTTCTGTTCAGTTTTCAAGGACACAAGTGGCTGCTACTTTGGGCTGGAGAAGTTCATGGGGTGGTTAACGAAATGTCAGTGGTGATTGAGCAGTTCAAGCACAATTGACGTCCCTCTGCTGTGAGTATACCCTACGTGAACGGCGAGCCATGGGGAAGGTGAAGCATTTCCAGGCTGTGGGGAACAGCGGGGCTGACTTGTCAAGCTGCAGAGGAAGCAGTGGAAAGGGGTGACATGCAGTTACCCTCGTTGGTTGGGGCAGGGAGGGAGAGAAATTGTCTCAGCAGAGGGGCTGCCCAGAAACCTAAACAACACCAGATTCCTTAAGACTGATCTCTTCCTACTCTGGATTTGCATCACAAGGATTTTTCCTCCCTTGCTGCTGTCTGGCCTTCATATATATTCTTTATTCTCTCCTCCTCAGATGACCTTCCTTCTCTTACCTTCTCCAGTTCCTTTCTCTAGCTCTCTTTCCTAAGTAGCCGAAGGTCATTCCTTAGCATCTCATGATGGTAAAGAGGAAGGCTCTGGTTTCAGATCCATGGTTTAAATCCTGGATGGGACATTTATTAGGAAAGTTTCTTAAACTTCTCTCAAGCCTGTTTCTTCATGTATAGAAGTGGATGATAGTTGCCCTCACCTCCAAAGATTTGGATAAATAATGAGATTATGCAAGTGCTGACAAAGGTCTGTACAGTGAAAGCTATGGTTTTTCCTGTAGTCATGTACAGATGTGAGTGTGGGCCATAAAGAAGGTTGAGCACCAAAGAACTGATGCTTTCAAATTGCGGTGCTGAAAAAGACACTTGAGAGGCCCTTGGACAGCAAAGAGATCAAATCAATCTGTCCTAAAGGAAATCAACCCTGAATATTCATTGGAAAGACTGATGCTGAAGCTGAAATTCCAATACTCTGGCCACCTGATGCACAAAGCCAACTCATTGGAAAAGACCCTGATGCTGGAAAAGATTGAGGGCAAGAGGAGAAGGGGGCGGGGGTGGCAGAGGATGAGGTGGTTGGATGGTATCATTGACTCAATGGACATGAGTTTGAGCAAACTCCAGGAGATAGTGAAGGGAGTGCTGTAGCTCATGTGGTCGCAAAGAGTCAGACATGATTGAGCGACTGAACAGCAACAACAAATGCAAGTTCAGAGTCTCAGACATCATAGTGCTTCCACTTCTTGGTCCAGTGAATGAGCCTTTCTAGTTCCTTAACAGCCCTCACCTCTAAGCACACCTCTTTAATCTATAGGAAAATAACTTAGACTGAAATGTTGAGAACAACCCCCTCCCCAAACGAATGTCATGGGTTTGCAAAGAACTATCAGCTTATTACATCATTTAACCTTCTCATAAACCACAAGAAGAAAGCAGACAGAGTATGTCTGACCTCAGAGGTGTCTTAATAGCCACAATTCCTGACTCCAAAGTTACAGCTCTATTTATTGAGTCTCTGTGGATGTGACAATTAAGTTCGGAAGATGTTTGGGACACGAGAGAGGTTTCTAAGACCTCTCAAATCATCTTATACAGAAATGTCTACACTGCCTACAATAAGCTAGGTTGGTTCTCATTGGAAAAATGGAATTTCTCACTTTAATGGAAATGGAATTTCCCACTCTAAGTTTAGTCAGTAGTTACATATGGTGCTAGGAGAGGAAATGGCAACCCACTCCAGTATTCTTGCCTGGAAAACCCATGGACAGAGGAGCCTGATGGGCTATATAGTCCATGGGGTTGCAAAAAAGTCTAACACAGCTGAGCAGCTAAACCATCACCACCATATATGGTAGTAGTCAGGATAGACTAACAGCTTGTACCAAACTGTCATCCAATATTTGTGATTTCAGACATAAATATATATATTTTGTTTGTATTAGAGTCCCATGGGGGTGGGCACGGGGGCAGTACTCTCCTCCATGGAGTCATTCAGGACCCAGGCTCCTTCCCTCTCATGGCTCCCTGTTCCCCTATAACCTTGAAATCCTCTCCCATCTATTGGTGAAAGAGGGACAAGAATGGAAATTGCAGAAAGTGATTTTATGAGCCAGAACTGGAAGTAATGTATTCACTTCTGCTCACATTCCAGTGGCCAGAACTCAGACACCAGGCTGCATCTAACTGCAAAGGAGGCTGGGAAATCAATCCACCTGGGTGGCCAGGAGGACAAAGATAGTTTGGTGAATCACTGGCCAATGTCTCCCATAAAAACAAACAAACAAATAGTATCAATCCTATTTTTCAGTGGGGAGAGAGTGATCCTGTCACAGTTTATAAAGTACAACAGTGGGAATAGGGTAAAGAGAGGTTGCTGGGCCCTCTTCCAGAGGATCTGTCCAACCCAAGGACTGAACCTAAGACTCTTGTGTCTCCTACTTGGCAGGTAGTTTCTTTACCACTAGCGCCACCTATATGTATGAATCTATCCCCTCCCTCCCACTTTCACTCCTTGCTGCTTGAAGATGAAACCAGTTTTTCAGGCTGCTCACTCATCTTAGGAGTCAGCACAAAACCAATCACAAAGGAGATGCTCATAGAAGAAACTTGGATTAAAAGAAGGTGACAACAAGTAGTCATTATATCTCCAGATAGACCAACAGTTATATAAATCTTCTACTCTGACTCTTGCACATTTCTACAGGCAATGAGTCAACAGAAATTGCCTGAGCAGCGGAAGAAAGTGTGTCCAAGCTAATTCTGTGATAGATGTCCTAACAAAGACAGGTGGGGGTATGTTTTTCCCTCCCCAGATGTGATGATTGACAGCATGTCCACATGGTAACACATACACATGTACATACTCAAACATACGTTTTTACCCAGAAGCATAAATAGTATTCTACCCATATTATATAATTAAATGATGGTCAGCTTTCAAATCTGATGACCTCCAGGATCTGTCCAGTCCTAGAAAAAAATGTTGCTGGGTCTCATTAAAGCCTATAGAAATAAAATAGAGTGAGAAGCAGAAGTTCAAAGTCATCCAAATGCAACTCTTTTTTCCTTAAACATTTTCCTCTGTGTGTGACTCTCTCTTCCATTATCTGACCTTCCATCACAGCATTTTGGAAAAGAGAAACAGACTGAAAAGGCCAACCTCAGATGAAAATGAGAACCTCCTCTTCAATAGCAATCTAAAGTGGAATCCCATTGCTAAAACTTTTCTGATGTCTCCTTTATATACAAGGCAATGTACTTTAGTCAGACAAGCAAACTCCTGAACAGTTTCCTTAACTTCTGTGTCTTGGAAGTATCTCCATTTTTTTTTTTTTTTTTCTTTGTTGGGTGTGGGGAAAGAGAGGGCATATCTTTGGCTTGTCTTAGTCATAATTTTCCACAACTAAGAAAAGGGACATCATCAAAACCACAATGAGGTACCATTTCACACCAGTCAGAATGGCTGTGATCCAAAAGTCTATAAGCAATAAATGCTGGAGAGAGTGTGGAGAAAAGGGAACCCTCTTACACTGTTGGTGGGAATGCAAACTAGTATAGCCACTATGGCGAACAGTGTGGAGATTCCTTAAAAAATTGCAAATAGATCTGCCTTATGACCCAGCAATTCCACTGCTGGGCATACACACCGAGGAAACCAGAATTGAAAGAGACACGTGTACCCCAATGTTCATCGCAGCACTGTTTATAATAGCCAGGACATGGAAACAACCTAGATGTCCATCAGCAGATGAATGGATAAGAAAGCTGTGGTACATATATACAATGGAATATTACTCAGCCATTAAAAAGAATACATTTGAATCAGTTCTAATGAGGTGGATGAAACTGGAGCCTAATATACAGAGTGAAGTAAGCCAGAAAGAAAAACACCAATACAGTATACTAACACATATATATGGAATGTAGAAAGATGGTAATAATAACCCTATATGTGAGACAGCAAAAGAGACACAGATGTATAGAACGGACTTTTAGACTCTGTGGGAGAGGGAGAGGGTGGGATGATTTGGGAGAATGGCATTGAAACATGTATACTATCATGTAAGAAATGAATCGCCAGTCTATGTTCAATACAGAATACAGGATGCTTGGGGCTGGTGCACGGGGATGATCTGAGATGATATGGGGTGGGAGGTGGGAGGGGGGTTCAGGATTGGGAACTCATGTACACCCGTGGTGGATTCATATCAATGTATGGCAAAACCAATACAGTATTGTAAAGCAAAATAAAGTAAAAATAAAAATTAAAAAAAAAAGAAAAGGGACATCAAAGGGCTCATTGAGATAGACAAAATGCCCCATCAAACAGCTCTAATAAAACAGTATCTTGATGGTTCTGGAGAAGATGAATCAGAAGCATATTTTTCCCTTGGAAAAATCTATTGGCAAAAAGAAACACCAAGTGTTGCGGGTCAAGTGTTTCAAGTATTTTATTCCATTTCTAATTCTGAAATGTAGTTCCAACTCTTTGTCAATTGGGAAAGCCCAGTTGGAGTTTATCCTAGCTCTGCATCTAGATTAGATTTTAACTACCAAGGAGTCGAAAATAATAAATTGGGGAGGGAATTCCCTGGCAGTCCAGTGGTTAGGACATGTTACTTTCACTGCCACAGTCTGAGTTTAATTCTTGGTTCAGAACTAAGCTGACTGGCATGACCAAATAACAACAAAAATCAAAGAAAAGAAAGATAAATTGGGAAACCCAAAATGGTGCTAGCCTATCTACAGGACATCTTTAAAAAAAAAAAAGGCACTGCATTTTTATTTCCAAATGCAAGAACTTCATCTTGGGATGTGGGGGAGAAGAGAAGGGTTATGGTTATGGAAAAGACAGATTCTCCAGCTTGTAACCTCTTATTCTGAGCCTTCAATCTTCAAATGTCATCAGCTCTGAAATGATCACTAATCTTCACTATACCTCTTGCAGTTGTCAACTATTCCTTTGTTTGGTGTCAATTAGATAGGAAAGAACTTTCAATAATTCAATAATTCTGTTTTAAAGGGCAGCTCAACTGCATATAACTTATGTCTGCAGTTATCAACTGTGTTTATGGAACAGCCACGGGAAGATCACTTGGCTAACTTGCCAGTCATCCATCAGGGCTCAGATTCATCTGAGTAAATGTAGAGTTATGATTTAATTACCAAAAGGTTGGGTTTAAATACAAGGGAATGAGACTTGTTTATAGAATGACGGCTTGTTTTTCTTGGTTACTAATCATGAGCTTAATTTTTAATGGAAGAGCATTGCTAGCGTAATTAACACCCAATTTACATGTGCATCCATAGAACCAATTAATTAAATTTTATTGATGTCTAGTTGCTCTTTAAAATGCTTTCCAAATGCCTCCAAATTGATTTTAAACTGTTGATAGTGGAAGTCAGTTTACACTTTTCTTGGGTTTATGAAATACTAACCTCTTCATTCATTAAAATATGCTTTATCTACTAGAGGCATCCATAATTTGCTAAGGATATTAGGCATAGAGTGCATAGTGTGATCTGATGGCAATGTAAGTTTGAACAGTCTTAAACATAAATGATGTAGGACTTGGGGATCACGGTTATGTAGCCCCAAGGATCTGGAAATGAAGAAAGTAAGAGCCTTTAGAAGTAAGGCTTTCAGAAGTCTGCCTTCTAAAATCAGAGCAGAGATAGACTAAGTCAACTGAAAGTGATGAAAAGAAGCTTCCAGAACAACAGAATGAGATAGTAACTTGAAGAGGATGCCAACACCTCTAAAGAAAGACGATGTTACTCCTACAAGGTTGATCAGCTGTGAGTGCTTGGATGGGAGAGTTCTCAGGTATAATTTAGTACCATGGAGACAAACAGATGCTGGAGAATTAAAGTTTGAGTATTTTGACTTTTCCATTCCTCTGGAATAACAATCATTACTGCAAACTGAAAAACTATGGAAGTCTTTATCTGATGCAAGTACACGTTACATTCATAAAAGTTCTCCTCTTCTGCTTATTAAGAAGCCTTCTGAATATGACATGACTCCCATTCCTATGTGTACATAGATTTAAAAAGAAGGAATGAGCTGTCCATAGGACTTGAAGTGATTTTATCTCCCGTGATGTTGACTTCATGTGGTAAATCAATCAAAACATGTTTGGATCGCTAAGCTCAACTAGGTGGAATGAATGGTCAAGGGTCCTTGGCAGTCTCTCTCTCATGCAACCTCCAGAAACAGAGCCTTAAAAACTTCTCAGATATGATCATTTTCTTCATCCTGCAGCCTTTATCAAGTTGCCATCATATCTTGCCTGGGCCACTGCACTAGCCTTCTGATAGCATCACCTCCAGTCTGGACCCCTCCAATCTGTTCTCTACACTGTGGGTGAAATATGTGAACCACCAACATGCCCCATGCCCACACAACATGTACACACAGGTACACAATGAATACTTCAATAACTTCTATGCTTGGGTTAAAGACAAGGCCCTATATATGGTCAGACCACTATCTATCTAAGTAGCTTCACCTCTGCACCACGGCCCCTGGTCTTTCTGTGAAACAATTCCCTTTATTTCTATGGGGTCGGTCAAAATGTAATTTTTTAAAAGTTGTGGTAAAAATTTACAAATACAAAATGAGCAAATGCGAAGATTTATTTATCTCCCTAATGAAGTAACTGGGGCGTCCCTGGGGGCTCAGACAGTAAAGAATCTACATGCAATCAAACCTGGGTCTAACCCCCGGGTTGGGAAGATCCCCTGGAGAAGGGAATGGCTACCCACTCCTATATTCTTGCCTAGAGAATTCTACGGACAGAGGAACCTGGTGGGCTACTGTCCATGGGGTCATAAAGGCTTGGACATGACTGAGTGACTAACACTTTCAGTTATATCACCAATAAGACACCAAAGAGCTAGCTCAAAAAGCATTTGAGAAATTGAGTGTTTATAGGAACTGGAAAAATAATGTTGGAATAAAATTATTAGTTTAGATACCAAAGTGGTTAGTGGGGTGTGGGTAAGCGATGGACTGTGAGTTCTGGGTTAGCAGATACAAGCTATTACATATAGACTGGGCAAAAAAACCAAAGGGAACTATATTCAATATCCTGTGATAAACCATAATGAAAATGAATATGAAAAATATATATTTGAGTCTATTCAATGCTCTGTGGTGGCCTAAATGAGAAGGAAATAAAAGAAGATGAGATATACGTGAATATAGCTGGTTCATTTTGGTATTCAGTAGAAACTAACACAGCATTGTAAAGCAACTATACTCCAATAAAATTTTTTTAAAAGAGAAACAATCAAGACTCCCTCTCTCCCTTCCATGATTCTTTGCTCAATTCAAGCCATCCTCAGCCTGGGTAACTATTCATTTTTTCCCTGAAAACGACTGGTTGTCTAAATGAGCAAAGGCAAGGACTGGGCTGGGATCACATCAAGGAAAGTTTAGTGATACAATCACTGCTGACAGCTAGTAAAAGGGAACAACACCCTGTATTCAGCTGTGACTACTGAATATTATCCAATACACTAGGGACTGGGATTAAAATAAAAATAGCACATGTTAATATGGAGTTTTCCATGAGTTTTCCAACAAGAGGGACAAGTTTGCGTGAGTTTTCTGGTCTAAGTGTAAAGCTGATACTTGTGAAAAAGGTATCATTTTACTTACAAGATTATTTGGAATTTCGTGTAAAGCTAAAGGAATATAAAATGTTGGCCCTGGCTTAGCATGAGGTGCAGATCTGAATTTAGTTCATAATTGGTGACATATGAGTTTTATTTGAATTTACTTTTGAGAAGTCAAAACTCAGCGAAATTTGGTAAGCTCAGGGGACTTGGAGTGGGTCATCTTCTGAGAAATACTATGGCTTAAATGTTCAGCTCTTCCTGGGAACAGGAGGCAGATGGCATCACCAGGAACCTCTGCTTACAGTGAAGTAGCTGGGTTAGAGAATCTAGACCCCCAAGTCCTTTGAAAGTATCCTTGAGGAAAGAATTCAGTCGCTTTGTTCAGTGGTTGGTCAAATGCTGAAAAAGGCCCAGGGTGTTTGCATGACTCAGTTATAGGCATTAATTTCAAAACACAACACTAAAGTGAAACTATAATGGGAAAAGCATACAATTTGTAGCATGACAAATCTAGATTTTATTCCTGCTCTTACACTGTGATATTGGACAAGATACTTAACCTCTGAGCTTTGGGTTTATTATTCGTAAAACAGATACAATCATATCATCATTGGGGCATCATTGCTAAGATTTATGGGGAAAAAGATGTAAGACCTCTAGTAAGAGTGGCTGGCCTTTAGTGGGTATTGAATGAGAATGGCCTCTCTTTGTTTTGCTCTTATGATGTATTTAACCTTGTACTACTTACTTACAGTGAAAAATAAATGGAAATATGAGGTGAGACTAGCAACTTGACAATAAAACTATGCCAGTGGTTTTTATGGACTGTGTAATGGCAGAGTTGAAATTTCAACTCTAGCTTTCAAAGTCTGCCTCTTCCACTGCCTCACATAGCCCCGTAGGAAATACCAGTTCTTTTCTTCTATCTCCAGCTTAAAGGGTGGTGTGTTCTGAAGTCTCAGCTCCGAAACTGCTAGACTCACCAACTACAGTTTCTGACTCACCCCTAATAATTTCCCAGGGACTACGCTTGAAGAAGCTTTGCACCTAGGGTGTGGCAGAGCAATGAGGTGGCAGAAACCTGGGCCTCTGAACGACTGTATGGAACAGACTCGCCCACGTTATGGAGATCTCCTGAGGGTATTAAAAGATTTTAATAGCCTATTTTGTTTAACCACATATATTCAAGCACTCACTTTTCAACATATAATATGTAATTAAAACTTTTTAATAAGATAGTTTACCTTTTCCTCATGCTAAGCTTTCAAAATCCAGTATGTTTTTCTGCTTGCAGCCTCTGTCAGTTAGGAGACTAAATTTTCTCTGGATAGACTTTATGTATATTTATATTCCATAAAATGTACATTTGAGAATGAAGATTCATAGATCTAAGTTATTAAAAATACTTTTTTGCTTTTTTTGCAATGAATGGCTCTACTTTTCTATTAAGATTTTTTTTTGACCCACAAAAATCTGTGCATAATTGCTGTGCACTAGGGGTCGCCAATCTCTCGGCCATGCACGTACCTTCTGTCAAATCAGTGGTGGCATTAGATTAGGAATACAATGCACAATAAATGTGATGTCCTTGAATCATCCCGAAACCATCCCCCTGACCCCTGGTCCATGGTAAAGTTGACTTTCATGAAATCAGTCACTGGTGTCAACAAAGGTTGGGAATACTGATGTATATACAACCGGAAGAGTTTGAAGCTACGTATATAGCCATGAAATTATCACCACAACCTTTGGCATAAACCAATCTCTCACCTCCAAAAGTTTCACAGTTCAGTTCAGCTTAATCACTCAGTCGTGTCTGACTCTTTGTGACCCCATGGACTGCAGCACACCAGGCCTCCCTGTCCATCACCAACTCCCAGAGTTCACTCAAGCTCATGCCCATTGAGTTGGTGATGCCGTCCAACCATCTCATCCTCTGTGGTCCCCTTCTCCTCCTGCCTTCAATCTTTCCCAGCCTCAGGGTCTTTTCAAATGAGTCAGCTCTTTGCATCAGGTGGCCAAAGTACTGGAGTTTCAGCTTCAACAATAGTCCTTCTAATGAATATTCAGGATGATTTTCTTCAGAATGGACTGGTTGGATCTCCTTGCAGTCCAAGGGACTTTCGAGAGTCTTCTCCAACACCATGGTTCAAAAGCATCAATTCTTCTGTGCTCAGCTTTCTTTATAGTCTAACTCTCACATCCATACATGACTACTGGAAAAAAGTCTCACACCATTTGCTTATTTATTATTTTTGTTATTATGCTGTGATAAGGACATTCAGTACATCTGTCCTGTTAGCAAATTTTAAAGTATGTGATACAGAAAACACAGTAGGTCTCTAAGACTTACTCATCTCATAAAGCTGAAACTTTGAATCTTTCATCTATTACCTTCCTGTTTCCCCCTCCCTGCAACTCTGGCAACCACTGTTCAACTCTGTTTCTCTGAGTCTGACTATTTTAGATTATAGTCTATTAGATTTGGACTAATTTAAATTTAGATTAATTAATTAAGATTAATTTAGATTTAATATTCTAAATAGATTTAGACTATTATAGATTAGTCATATAATCAGGCTCATATAATATTTGTGCTTCTTGTCAAGTTTATTTCATTTAGTAAATGTCCCTTGGATTCATCCATGTTGTCACAAATGGCAGAATTTCCTTCTTTTTTTTAAGGCTAAATAATATTCCATTATTTGTATATACCACATTTGCTTTATTCATTTGTTGATGGACATGTAGATTTTTTAAATATCTTGGCTATTATGAACAATGCTATAGTGAATATGTCTCTTTGAGATTCTGATTTTAATTTCTTTGGACATTTAACCAGAAGTGGGATTGCTGGATCATATGATAGTTTTGTTTTTAATTTTTGAAGGAAACTTCCTATTGTTTTCCATAGTGGCTGCACCAATTTACATTCTCACCAACAGTGTACAGGGTGTCCTTTATTCCATAGTGTCACTAATATTTATCTTTTTTTAAAAAGCCATCCTAACAGATATGACGTGATATTTCATTCTGGTTTTGATTTACTTTGCCTTAACAATTAGTGATATGTCTGTTAGCCATTTTTATATCTTATTTGGAGAAATGCCTATTTAGTTCTTCTGCTCATTTTTTAATTGGTTTATTTGTTTTATGCTATTGAGTTATCAGAGTTCCTTATATATTTTATTGTATATATTGCTTGTATTTTCTTCTATATCATAATTTGTAATTCCATTTTGTTGATTTTTCCTTTGCTTTGTAGATGCATTTTAGTTTGATGTAATCCCACTTATTTTTGTTTTTCTTACTTGGGTTTATGGTGTTGTAGACAAGAAATCATTGCCGAAGCTAATATCAGGAAGCTTTCTTCCTATGTTTTGTTCTAGGAGTTTTATAGTTTCAGGTCTTACACTTAACTTTTTATTTTGAGTTGATTTTTGTGTATAGTATGTGAGAAAGGTTAAATTTCATTCTTTGCTTATGGATATCCAGCTTTTCCAATACTATTTATTGAAGAGACTATCCTTTTTTCCACTGTATATTTTTGGCATACTTGAGGAAGTTCAGTTGACCATATATGTGTGGATTTATTTCCAGGGTCTCTATTCTCCACTGGTCCATATGTCTGTTTTTATGCCTCTATCATACTGCTTTTATTACTGTGGCTTTGTAATATATTTCAAAATCAGGATGTGTAATGCCTCCAGTTTTGTTCTTGCTTGAAATTGTTTTAGCTATTCAGGATCTATTGTGGTTCCAAATGAATCTTAGGATTTTTTTCTTTTTTATTCTATCTCTGTGGAAAATATCACTGAGATTTTCAGAGGGATTTCACTGAATTTATAGATAACTTAGTAGTAATATGGCCATTTAAGCAATACTAGTCACTAATTCATAAGCATGAGATGTCTTTCCATTTATTTGTGTCTGCTGTAATTTTTCTCACAGGTGTTCAATATACAAGTTTTTCACCTTGGTTAAATTTATCTCTGGACATTTTATTCTTCATGATGACATTGTAAATGGGATTGTCTTGATTTCCTTGTCAGATAATTCATTGTTCTGAAGACTTTTATGTGAGAGAATAAATTTCTGTCTTCTTTAAGGCACTTAATTTAGGGTCTTTCCATGTTTTTTTTTCCACTTTTTTATCTCAAATTCATCTCAGAGTTAAGACTCAGATGAAGTCCCAGCTTCTCCAGTTGCTTCATCAAAAGTTCTCTTTGTTGAACTCCTATCACATTTGGAGTCTATGTCACAAAGCTCAGCATTTTGTCCTCCAACTGTTCGAAGAATGCTAATGCCATCCCTCTCCTTAAATATACTTTTCCTGTATTCTTTCCTCTGTCCAGCATAATTCTGATCATATGGTAGATGCCCAGGAAATAGCTGTAAATATTTTGGTAAACTGAAAGATTTATGTACATTTTATATACACTTGATTTATATTATAAACAATCACTTTTCAAAACAAAAAGAAAATTCATAAAACATGCATACTAAAGCTGCCTTGAAAACACACTGTGAGCTTCCTTTAATGATTCTGAAGGCAATTTAAAAAATAGCCTTAGAAGCCTTCTTTTGCATATTGTTGGAGAAAACATTCCCCTATTCCTATTTAAACTCAGATTACTCAAGATTTGTGGTTGTTTGGATTCCCTCTCCAAATAGGAATTTATTGTAGTGTCAGTGAATCTGATAGAAAGGCAGGGAAATAAAGTTGTATTATTATTATCTTACAGGATACACAATTTTTTAAGCATCACGTTTATAATCCACAGACTGATGATGGGTATATGCAATGTACCAACGTGTCTATTTAGAAGACAAATGGGCTTGAAATAAACAAAGAGCTCCAACCCCTTTTAGTGGACATATCTTCACTAATACTTACCATTTATGGCTAAGTGCTAAAGCAACCACACATAGATCTTCTATTCAACTACACTTAACTTCAAAGCCTCAAATTATTAGAGATGGAAGAAGAAATCTCACCCTCTTACTTAAGTTGTCTCTGATTTTAATCTCCAAAACATCAGCAGTAACATAATGGAAGTTTCAGTTGGTAGAATATCATTTCCTCCCACTGAGGGAGTTATCCTTGGAGTCAAGCATCATTCCAAATATGAGACTGGGGCAAATCCCACATGACTTTTTATGGTTAAAGATACCAATATCATTTCATAATAAATTAAAGAACTCCTTAGGTTAGTTTCATTCCTCTTAAGTATATCACAAACTCTAAGCATTAACAATTCAAAGCAAACATGAGAAATGTTTCCTGCATTGCACATGTTAATTGAAAAAAGCTAGATGTTTATCAATATGTAAACTTTTTGCTAGATCCTAAGTGAAATGAGGTAATGTGTTTGGATAAGTATACAATAACATATACATAAGTACATATACATTTCTTTATGCCTTTTGTGTGTGTACTTTGAATAGGCAGGGGAAAATTGTATTCAACAGAGGATCTCTCAAGAACACCCACGTATCAATAAGAAAAACAGAACCCAATAAAACATAAAATGGGGCAAAGACTTGAATAGGGATTCACAATTGAGTATATAAAATAATACATAGTCATATTGTATATCAGATAAATGTAAATATCAGTATGTATTCACTAGAATGCATTCATGCATGTAGTTAAGACTAAAAAACTACACAAACTGTCAATGCCATATGTTGACATTATTGATGGCCCGTGATGTGAAGAGCCAAGACAGCCAACTTGTGATCTATGAGATGACAAGCATGAGAACTAAAAGCTAACATGTAAAAGATAGAAAAAATGTTTTTCCTGAGACCAATGTGGGCAATATAGTTTAGCCTCTAAATCAACACACAAATTGTTACCTACCCCTAGACCTCTGGTTATGGAAATACAAGTAAATAGAGAGATGATAGATAAACAATCTTCTGTCTAAACTACTGTTGGGTCGGGTTTTCTGTTACTTGCAGCTGAATACATTCCTAACTTATTCAGAGATGTTACTGATTGATAATGGAAATTTGTCCTAGAAACCTTCTGCTTTGGCTTTAAATTCATTCTAAATAAAGCATCATTTCTTACATGTCCTTGGACGTCTGTAGCTCAGCTACACCTCTTGGACATAATGGCAATTTAAACTGCAATGCATTTTCCCTCGTAACTTATTTCCATGTCTCCTGAACAACGTGTCTCCTGTTTATATTAACTTATAAATGAAATTATGTGAGGTGTAGGAAATTATGGGAGGTGTAGGAAATAAGAGGGAGAAGACAATGGCACCCCACTCCAGTACTCTTGCCTAAAAAATTCCGTGGATGGAAGAGCCTGGTAAGCTGTAGTCCATGGGGTTGCTAAGAGCCGGACACGACTTCACTTTCACTTTCACTTTTCCCTTCCCTGCATTGGAGAAGGAAATGGCAACCCACTCCAGTGTTCTTGCCTGGAGAATCCCAGGGATGGGAGAGCCTGGTGGGCTTACGTCTATGGGGTCGCACAGAGTTGGACACAACTGAAGTGACTTAGCAGCAGCAGCAGCAGCAGGAAATAAGGATGAAGAAAAAGAAAAATACCTAAATTCATATTGCCCAGAGATAAAAGCTTTCTCTCTATATATATCTCTACCTCTATTGAGTTTTATACAAATTTCTCATCATTTTTTAATGCATAAAAGTACACGTAAAAATATAAGCGCACATACTCTGAATGTCTCATTTATTGCTGTGCTCTCAGTTCCTAGCATTGTAAGATATACTGTGGAAAGTGATTGGAGCCAACACAGATTTGAAACCTGACTGCCAGGTTTTAGATCTTGACTGTGTGATCCTGGACAAGTTATTTGACTTCTTCATGCTTCAGTTTCTTCAGCTGATGCATAACATGTGTGTGCTCAGTCACTCACTCACGCTTGTCTCTTTGCAGGTCCTTGACATAACCCACCAGGCTCCTCTTGTCCATGGGATTTTCCAGGCAAGAATACTGGAGTGGGTTGCCACTTCCTTCTCCAGGGCATCTTCCCAACCCAGGGATTGAACCCATGTCTCTTGCATCTCCTGCACTGGCAGGCGGATACTTTACCACTAGCTCCACTTGGGAAGCCTGATGGATAAGATGCAGCATAATAATTGTGCCTACCTCTTGGGGGTGGTTGTGAGCACTAAATGAGTTGATACAAGTGCATGCTTGTTAAGTCACTTCAGTTGCGCCCAACCCTTTGTGACCCTATGGCCTGTGACGTGCCAAACTCCTCTGTCCATGGGAGTCTCCAGGCAAGAATACTGGAGTGAGTTGCCATGCCCTTCTCCAGGGGATCTTCATGACTCAGGGATCGAACCCACGTCTCTTATATCTCCTGCATTACAGGTGGATTCTTCACCACCAAGCCACCGGGGAAGCCCAAGTTAATACATACAGAGTTTTCAAAATAAATATCCCTCAGTCAGTATTTGTTGAATGAAATATCTATCACTGTGCTCTTAATGCAGAAACAGGTGGACAGAGTGGATAGGTAGGAAGAATTTTGTCTTCAGAATTTCAGAAAATGAGCAAGCTGGAATTCCTTCCTTCAGTAAAATCCTCTGATTACCTGTATATGTTCTATATTTTCTCTCACTGTGGTAGGTGGTCTGGAGAAGATGAGAAGTGTGTGTGTGTGTGTGTGTGTGTGTGTGTGTGTGTGTGTGTGTGTAAACAAGACCTTAACATTGATTGCTGGAATACTGAAGAAGATCCTTATGGTTTTAGACATGATTTGACTTGGGTAATGGCGAAAACCTGGTAATAACCAGTAACCAGCCAGGTTAAAGTGAAATGTGCGCGTCCTAAGTGCCTTATAAGATGGAGTACTGATGCAGGAGATATCGTTCCTCTTGCATTTGTCTTGCAAGCTTACTTGTTCCTCAGGAGAACCTGATGATGGGTGTGTGCGAATGGCACAGAACACGTTGACCAACCAACCGTGAGAAAAATATCAAGATTTATCATCTTTCGGAGTTAAAGTTGACCCCAATTTAACCTCTATTAGTATTTATTTCTCAGGTCAATAAATCTAGAATTTGTCTTAGTAAAAGTCAATACTAGTTGAATTCTGCCTACTCTTCTTAGAAGGCAAAGAAGAAAAGGGAATGTAATTTAAATATGTTAAACATGCAATGATGAAGCCCACATAAAGTTCCCCGGGGTAGGGTGGGGAACTACATCTGATTTTAAAACAAATGGATATTCAACTGTAAATGTAAACTGCAGTGATACCCCAGTTAAGATCTCTTGGAATGATGAACATGATGGAAGAGGCACGGGTCTCATGGTCCATGGTCTGAGTGATCTTGAGTCTCTCATTTCAGTTCTATGAGCCTCTATTACCTAACCTGGAAAGAAAAAGATATATTGGGGGGAGGAGGGGTGGACGTGGATACATGAGAGTTTGGGATTAACAGATACACACTGCTCTATGTTAAATAAAAAAACAATGAGGACCTACTGTATAGCACAGGAAATTATATTCATATCTTGTAGCAATCTGTAATGGAAAAGAATCTGAAAAAGAAAAAAATACACACAAACCCACATATATCAAACTGAATCACTTTGCTGTACATTTGAAGCTAACACATTTTAAATCAACTACAATTAAAAATGATATATTTCTATCTTCATTGCTTTGTTCATTAAACAAGAGTTTCTGGTAAACGAGGTAGTTATCTTTCCTTTGCACACATCTTATGTGCAAAGAAAACAGAATTGTATTACTACAATATTGCTGCAGGAAAGGGGACCCCTTCCAGGGCCCGAAACTGGGCTCTTGCCTAACACTCAGAAATAAATTGTCTGAGGAGACACATGTGCTGACAAAGCAAGATGTTTTATTGGGAAGGGGTGTCCAGGTGGAGAGCAGTAGGGTAAGGGAACCCAGGAGAACAGCTCTGCCACACAGCTTGCAGTCTTGGGTTGTATGGTGATGGGATTAGTTTCTGGGTTGTCTTTAGCCAATCATTCTGGCCTTGTTCAGCCAAGATGGATGCCGGAGAGAAGGATTCTGGGAGGTGGTCAGATATGTGGTGTCTCCTTTTGACCTTTCCTGAACTTTTCCAGTTGGTGGTGGCCTATTAGTTCTGTGTTCCTTACCAGGATCTCCTGTTGTAAAACAACTCATGAAAATGGTTACTATGGTGCCAGGGTGGGCGATTTCAGTCACTTTGCTTCCTCTAACAATATGATTTAAGGAAAATGTAAAATTTGATATTAAAGGCTGATATATGAAGCCTGCAAATCTTTTTTCCATCCTTTCTACATATGAGCTTGTACTCTCAGAATCCTTTCAGTGGGAGGGGCAGCTAGATGTCCACAACCATGTGTTTATGGCAGTATTTTCCAGACCTCTTGCCCCATCTGCAAAATTCCCCTCAACCTTTACCCCTTAAGTCATTCTTACAGGCTTCCTTTTCTCCTGGAGCATATATTTCTGTGTCCTTGGGACAACTTTCACTTCAGTGCATCACAGTGTCCTAGATGACCCATGTTTTGATTCTTATGGAACTTATTGCCAAGAATTGTTGTGAGACTCGAATGATGCAATAGTTGGGATAACACATGGTAAAATGTAAGGCATCAAATAATTCTTTTGCTATTTTAATTCTCTTGGAATCATCAGAATATTTCAGGACTGGCATCCAGTAGAGTGGTGTACAGCAGGCATTGAAGGCTGATTTTCTATCACAAGTGTAAATCGAGCAGATACATGGAGGAGGATGTGCCTCCTTGACTACTCTTTCTAAATTAGCCTCGCTCTCTCTTCCATTATGCCATCATTCCCTATCAGTGTTCTTTATGCCCTTCACAGTATTTATAACAATATTGCATTGTTTTAATCATTTGCTTGTTGTTACTTCTTTAAAAAATAGTTTCAAAATTTACTTAATTTATTTACTTGACTGTGACAAGTCTTGAGGCATGTAGGATCTTTTTTTAAAGTTGGGGCATGTGGGATCTAATTCCCCAACCAGGGATCAAATCTGGGCCCCCTGAATTGGGATGGTGGAGTCTTCTTAGCCCCTGGATGACCTGGGGAGCCCCTGCTATTTGTTCTTTTAATGAAAATGCAAGCTCTATGAAGGCAGGGATATTCTCCATGTTAGGCTTTTGAATTCTCTGTGTTCAATACATGATTTGTGTCCAGTAAATATTTATTCCATGAATGAAGGAATGAACAACTAAACATACAAATGAATAAATAAAATAGTATATATGTGGTAGATGGAATTAATAACTCTGATTCTTCGCCTTTCCCTCTTCGCACACTCTTTGCTCTGTGACTTTGAAGTTCCTTCAACAAAAGAGACAGTACTTCCCCAACTTTGGCTCTTGGTTTGGTTATGTGACTTCTTTTCTTAGTTTGGACAATAAAACAAGATAGAACAGATGGTGTGTGAAGTCCTTTAAGAGGACTCATTGTTTCTATTTTCTTCCTTTCGCCTCTGCTAAAGCCATGAGAATAACATGCCTGGTGATGCTTTGAGGCAGAACAACTTGCAGTCCCATAGCCTCAATCAGCTGACTTCTAAGCATGAGAAATAATTTCTGATTTCAAGCCACTAAACTTTGGGGTAGTTTATTCTACAGCAATGGGCTTCCCAGGTGGCACTAGTAGTAAAAAACCCTCCTGCCAATGCAGGAAACATAAGAAACATAGGTTCTATCCCTAAGTTGGGAAGATTCCCTGTAGGAGAATATAGCAACCTACTCCAGTATTCTTGCCTGGAAAATCCCATGGACAGAGGAGCCTGGAAGGCTACAGTCCATTGAGTTGCAAAGAGTCAGACATGACTGAAGCCACTTAACATGGCATTGCATGGATTACATAGCAATACTCCTGAAATAAATAAGACAACCAGCAGTGGCAATCATGCTTATGTTGACTTAGATCACCTGTATCTAGGTAACGAGCTTGGTTGCTGGAAATCAAGTGTTCATCTTTAGAGTGATTTCTGGATATTGGACCTTCAAGTTCAAGTCATGAGGACATGTATTGGGTTGGCCAAAAACCCAAGTTTCTCCATGAAGTTGTATGGAAAGATCAGAACGAACTTTTTGGCCCACTCAATAATTAGGCAGTGGCACTGCTAAGTGTAAAGAGTCATCACCACTGCCCTCCTTCCTTTCCTTCTCTCACATCTTCACTACATACATCCAGATGCCTTAGGGATGAACACTAGCTGGATCCAGAAACTGAGATCGTTGATGGGAGACTGCATGACATATAGCTGAAACCAAAACCTTTCCCATCAAGTGACGGAAAGAAAACAAATCATGCTTTGGTATTTGCATTTGTTGCTGCGTTTCCTACCACTTATGAGACTGAGCAAAGTTAACTTGACAGACATTTATTTATCTTCTCTAATGAAATTGTAAAGAATGGTGTGACTTTCTTCCCACAGGCCTTCAAGAACATCATTTTCTAAATGTGTGTTTTTTTAATCACCTAAAATGTTTATCTTCACCAAGGTTTTAGGACCGAAGGACTTGGCATTCCAAAGCATCATGTAGAAATGATAATAAATTCACTATTAATTGGAGAAGCAGGAAAGCAGATTACAGAAAAATATTCAAACTTTTTATCCACTTTGCAAATTATATTACTCATATTTCTTATTTCACATCCAACATTTTTTGAACACTAATAATATCAGCACTTTGTTTACTATTGGGACTTCCTTTTTGGTCTTAGTGAATTTTAAAATCTCTCTGGCTTGCATTTAAAATAGTGACATTTAAACATATTAGGATATGGTGATGTTTCTGAAATGATTTTCTGATGCTTTGAGTTCAAGAGACAAGACTTTTAATAGTGCAGTCACTCAATGAAGGGGAATTAAAGCAAAACCCAGACAGGTGGGGCCAACTGAAATTTCTCCCAGATAGTGACATTAACATAGATAAAGCGATTGGAAACTGGACACAGCATGACAAAAGAAAGGCTCCTTCTAAGATTGTCTATGATAGATATAACTGTCAAACTTTAACATGCTATGCACATGTATAAAGAGGTTTTTGCTGCTGCTGTTGTATTTTTTGATAGCTAGTCAGAAAGTCCTAAGCTTGGCTTTTATTGGCTTGTCTTAGGCCACATGACTATCTCTGAACCAGTCAGAGTAGCCAAGAGGTTGAGTTACTCTGATTGGCTAATTCTAGGCCTACTACTTTTTCCTACAGGTAGGAACAGTCAGTTCTGAGTATAGAGAGAGAGGGGAGGGGTAGTGGAGAAATTGCTATTATTAACAGAACTGTGCAAGCAAAAATGCCTGCTAATAATGTTTTTTTTTTTTTTTTTCTAATATCTGAGTCTGCAGAAAAAGGTATAGAACTCTTTGGGTGATTCAGACCCTCTGTGACAGATTTAATTATCTATCCTACTTCCTTCTTCCTTCTGAATGGAATATTATATCTATAGTCTTGATTTATCCTCATAATGGGCAGATTGTATCTTCCCCTGATCATTTGAATTGATTATGGGATCTATTTTAGCCAGTGGGACATTGGTAGATGGGATGCACCCAAGGTTTGAAATGTGCCAATCTGTTTGGGTTTGCTCTTTTTTCATCCTGCCACAACCAGGACAACATGCTTGAAACCTGCTAGTCCCGGGAGAGTAATTAATATGGAGCGCATATTGATTTGCTACTTGGAGCCAAGCCTAGCTAGGTTTAGACAAAATGAGTTGAACTCTGGTAGAACCACAGATGTAATACATGAGTGAGAAATAAAGTTTTTTGTTATGTGCCTTTGAGATTTTGTGGCTGTTTGTTACATAGCCATAGCTGCTGCTGCTGCTGCTGCTGCTGCTGCTGCTGCTGCTGCTGCTGCTGCTGCTGCTAAGCCGCTTCAGTCGTCTCTGACTCTGTGCGACCCCATAGATGGCAGCCCACCAGGCTCCCCTGTCCTTGGGATTCTCCAGGCAAGAACACTGGAGTGGGTTGTCATTTCCTTCTCCAGTCCATGAAAGTGAAAAGTGAAAGTGAAGTTGCTCAGTCGTGTCCGACTCTTAGCGACCCCATGTACTGCAGCCCACCAGGCTCCTCCGTCCATGGGATTTTCCAGGCAAGAGTACTGGAGTGGGTTGCCATTGCCTTCTCTGAGTTATACTACAGAATGAGAAATTGGAACATGTCTGCTTATTTATAGCTACTAATCACATTAAAGCTGAAGCTCCAGTACTTTGGCCACTTCATGCGAAGAGTTGACTCATTGGAAAAGACTCTGATGCTGGGAGGGATTGGGGGCAGGAGGAGAAAGGGATGACCCAGGATGAGATGGCTGGATGGCATCATGGACTCGATGGCCCTGAGTCTGAGTGAACTCTGGGAGATGGTGACGGACAGGGAGGCCTGGCGTGCTGCGATTCATGGGGTCGCAAAGAGTTGGACACGACTGAGCGACTGAACTGAACTGAACTGAACTAATCACATTTACTGGAAAATTATTATTCATCTTCTTTCTCAATTGTCAGTCTGGACACCATCAATGAAAAGAGTAAAAATTGTTTCTGACCTATTTGAGTAAATTCTCACCATATTAGAATTTACTTCTGTTAATATTTATTTCTATAAACGTCTCCCAAACTCTAAGAGCTTAGAATTTGTGTTCTGAATGTTTAACATTGAATATGATGGGAGTTGGTGATGGACAGGGAGGCCTGGCGTGCTGCAATTCATGGGGTCGCAAAAAGTTGGACACGACTGAGTGACTGAACTGAATTGAACTGATGACTATAAATAATTCACTGCCCTGAACATGTTCAATAGAAATTTCAGTACTATTATTATGACTACACTTAGGCATTTACAAGTTTGCCTTTAAATCGAGATCTATTGGGGATTTCAGCTGCTCAATGATGGAATGGTATTAATGTCTTCATAAGGATAAATCAGTTCAGGCAGTCTTTCTATATGCTTGGAGACTCTGGCTGTGTCAGCTTGGACAGCTGGCTTTTCACATACAGTAAGTTCTCTGTTATGTGGAAGGATTGGAGAGATGGGTTGTTTTCATGTTATTATTTTTCTAAATTAGTCAAGGCTTGAGGTTGCAGGGAAAGAACCACTTATATAGGCTTCCTATTTAGTCTGAGGTGCAGACATTCAAAGAAGGCATGAAAGAGGCAGAACTGTGGTCCCAAACGGAATGTGATCTGGCCTCACAGTCCTGACCTGACAAAGTGGGATTTTCTCTGATGAATTCATTAAAGAAGGCAGCATAGAGGTTCAGAGAGTAGACTTTGGAGTCAAACTCATGTGGGTTTGAATGCCAGCCCCTAGCTGTAAGGGCTTAGGCACTTAAAATGTTTATTTACACATTCATTTTAATCACTGGTTCATTTATTGTTTAAGTCAAGTTCTACAGAAGCAGAGCCTGACACAGGAGTAAAGTTGCCCTTGATCTACTGAGGAAGTCGTCTTAGGTGAAAATTGCAAGGCACAGAGGACAGGATAGGGAGGAGAATGCTAGCCAAGGATGTAGTCCTAGGTAAGGTCTAAAGTTGGCCTGATCTGTGGTAGATTCTAAAGCACACCTCATGCCACAGAGGCATCCTTATCCCTTCTCTTTATATGGTAGTAAAATACCTATAACATAAAATGTACCCTATTAACTGTTTTAAAGTGGACAGTTCAGTAGCACTAGGTACATTCACAGTGTTATGCAACCTTGGCCACCTTCTAACTCCACAACTTGCCCTTCACCATAAAAGGAAATCCTGTCCCCATTAGTAATCACTTTCGCTCCTCCCTCCTCACTGTCCCTGGAAACCAGGAATATGATTTCTATCTCTACAGATTTGTTATTCTGGATATTTCATACAAATGGAATCATACCACATGTAACCCTTTGTGTCTGGCTTCTTTCATTTTAATAATTACACTTTTGAGGTTCATCCACACAGTTCAGTTCAGTTGCTCAGTCGTGTCCAACTCTTTGCAACCCCATGAATCGCAGCACACCAGGCCTCCCTGTCCATCACCAACTCCCAGAATTTACCCATGTCCATTGAGTCGGTGATGCCATCCAACCATCTCATCCTCTGTCGTACCCTTCTCCTCCTGCCCTCTATCTTTCCCAGCATCAGGGCTTTTTCAAATGAGTCAGCTGTTTGCATAAGGTGGCCAAAGTATTGGAGTTTCAGATTCAACATCAGTCCTACCAATGAACACCCAGGACTGATCTTTCGGATAGACTGGTTGGATCTCCTTGCAGTGTTACTCTTTCTGACTTACTAAAAAAAGAGTTGCTGGATACAAGATAAATAGCAATTAAAATGTAGGATGCTTCAGTTCAGTTCAGTTCAGTCACTCAGTCATGTCCGACTCTTTGCGACCCCATGAATTGCAGCATGCCAGGCCTCCCTGTCCATCACTAACTCCCAGAGTTCACTCAGATGCACATCCATCGAGTCAGTGATGCCATCCAGCCATCTCATCCTGGGTCGTCCCTTCTCCTCCTGCCCCCAATCCCTCCCAGCATCAGGCTCTTTTCCAATGAGTCAACTCCTCGCATGAGGTGGCCAAAGTATTGGAGTTTCAGCTTCAGCATCATTCCTTCCAAAGAATACCCAGGACTGATCTCCTTTACAATGGACTGGTTGGATTTCCTTGCAGTCCAAGGAACTCTCAAGAGTCTTCTCCAACACCACAGTTCAAAAGCATCAATTCTTCGGCGCTTGGCTTTCTTCACAGTCCACCTCTCACATCCATGCATGACCCCTGGAAAAACCATAGCCTTGACTAGATGGACCTTTGTTGGTAAAGTAATGTTTCTGCTTTTTAATATGCTATTTAGGTTGGTCATAACCTTCCTTCCAAGGAGTAAGCATCTTTTAATTTCATGGCTGCAATCACCATCTGCAGTGATTTTGGAGCCCAGAAAAATAAAGTCAGCCACTGTTTCCCCATCTATTTGCCATGAAGTGATGGGACCAGATGCCATGATCTTCATTTTCTGAATGCTGAGCTTTAAGCCAAATTTTTCACTCTCCTCTTTCACTTTCCTCAAGAGGCTCTTTAGTTCTTCTTCACTTTTTGCCATAAGGGTGGTGTCATCTGTATATCTGAGGTTATTGATATTTTCCCTGGCAATCTTGATTCCAGCTTGTGCTTCTTCCAGCCCAGCATTTCTCTTGATATACTCTGCATATAAGTTAAATAAGCAAGGTGACAATATACAGCCTTGACACACTCCTTTTCCTATTTGGAACCAGTCTGTCGTTCCCTGTCCAGTTCTAACTGTTGCTTCCTGACCTGCATACAGATTTCTCAAGAGGCAGGTCAGGTGGTCTGGTACGCCCATCTCTTTCAGAATTTTTCACACTTTATTGTGATCCATACAGTCAAAGGCTTTGGCATAGTCAATAAAGCAGAAATAGATGTTTTTCTGGAACTCTCTTGCTTTTTCCATGATCCAGCAGATGTTGGCAATTTGATCTCTGGTTCCTCTGCCTTTTCTAAAACCAGCTTGAATATCTGGAAGTTCATGGTTCACATAATGCTGAAGCCTGGCTTGGAGAATTTTAAGCGTTACTTTACTAGCATGTGAGATGAGTGCAATTGTGTGGTAGTTTGAGCATTCTTTGGCATTGCCTTTCTTTGAGATTGGAATGAAAACTGACCTTTTCCAGTCCTGTGGCCACTGCTGAGTTTTCCAAATTTGCTGGCATATTGAGTGCAGCACTTTCACAGCATCATCTTTCAGGATTTGAAATAGCTTAACTGGAATTCCATCACCTCCACTAGCTTGGTTCATAGTGATGCTTTCTTTTTTTTTTTTTTTTTAGAATCATACACTGCATTTATTTATCTATTTTTTTAGTTCTGCAGACTTTTATTTATTTATTTATTTTTTAGATACAATTAATGTTCATTTGCTGCTGTATCTTTTTTTTTTTAATTTAAAAATCTTTAATTCTTACATGCGTTCCCAAACATGAACCCCCCTCCCACCTCCCTCCCCACAACATCTCTCTGGGTCATCCCCATGCACCAGCCCCAAGCAAGCTGCACCCTACGTCAGACATGGACTGGCGATTCAATTCTTACATGACAGTATACATGTTAGAATTCCCATTCTCCCAAATCATCCCACCCTCTCCCTCTCCCTCTGAGTCCAAAAGTCCGTTATACACATCTGTGTCTTTTTTCCTGTCTTGCATACAGGGTCGTCATTGCCATCTTCCTAAATTCCATATATATGTGTTAGTATACTGTATTGGTGTTTTTCTTTCTGGCTTACTTCACTCTGTATAATTGGCTCCAGTTTCATCCATCTCATCAGAACTGATTCAAATGAATTCTTTTTAACGGCTGAGTAATACTCCATTGTGTATATGTACCACAGCTTTCTTATCCATTCATCTGCTGATGGACATCTAGGTTGTTTCCATGTCCTGGCTATTATAAACAGTGCTGCGATGAACATTGGGGTACATGTGTCTCTTTCAATTCTGGTTTCCTCAGTGTGTATGCCCAGCAGTGGGATTGCTGGGTCATAAGGTAGTTCTATTTGCAATTTTTTAAGGAATCTCCACACTGTTCTCCATAGTGGCTGTACTAGTTTGCATTCCCACCAACAGTGTAGGAGGGTTCCCTTTTCTCCACACCCTCTCCAGCATTTATTGCTTGCAGATTTTTGGATCGCAGCCATTCTGACTGGTGTGAAGTGGTACCTCATTGTGGTTTTGATTTGCATTTCTCTAATAATGAGTGATGTTGAGCATCTTTTCATGTGTTTGTTAGCCATCCGTATGTCTTCTTTGGAGAAATGTCTATTTAGTTCTTTGGCCCATTTTTTGATTGGGTCATTTATTTTTCTGGAATTGAGCTGCAGAAGTTGCTTGTATATTTTTGAGATTAGTTGTTTGTCAGTTGCTTCATTTGCTATTATTTTCTCCCATTCAGAAGGCTGTCTTTTCACCTTGCTTATATTTTCCTTTGTTGTGCAGAAGCTTTTAATTTTAATTAGATCCCATTTGTTTATTTTTGCTTTTATTTCCAGAATTCTGGGAGGTGGATCATAGAGGATCCTGCTGTGATTTATGTCTGAGAGTGTTTTGCCTATGTTCTCCTCTAGGAGTTTTATAGTTTCTGATCTTACATTTAGATCTTTAATCCATTTTGAGTTTATTTTTGTGTACGGTGTTAGAAAGTGATCTAGTTTCATTCTTTTACAAGTGGTTGACCAGTTTTCCCAGCACCACTTGTTAAAGAGATTGTCTTTACTCCATTGTATATTCTTGCCTCCTTTGTCAAAGATAAGGTGTCCATATGTGTGTGGATTTATCTCTGGGCTTTCTATTTTGTTCCATTGATCTATATGTCTGTCTTTGTGCCAGTACCATACTGTCTTGATGACTGTGGCTTTGTAGTAGAGCCTGAAGTCAGGCAAGTTGATTCCTCCAGTTCCATTCTTCTTTCTCAAGATTGCTTTGGCTATTCGAGGTTTTTTGTATTTCCATACAAATCTTGAAATTATTTGTTCTAGTTCTGTGAAAAATGTGGCTGGTAGCTTGACAGGGATTGCATTGAATTTGTAAATTGCTTTGGGTAGTATACTCATTTCTTCCGATCCATGAACATGGTATATTTCTCCATCTATTAGTGTCCTCTTTGATTTCTTTCATCAGTGTTTTATAGTTTTCTATATATAGGTCTTTAGTTTCTTTAGGTAGATATATTCCTAAGTATTTTATTCTTTTCGTTGCAATGGTGAATGGAATTGTTTCCTTAATTTCTTTTTCTACTTTCTCATTATTCATGTATAGGAATGCAAGGGATTTCTGTGTGTTGATTTTATATCCTGCAACTTTAACCAAGTGGGCTTTATCCCAGGGATGCAAGGATTCTTCAATATCCGCAAATCAATCAATGTAATTCACCACATTAACTAATTGAAAAATAAAAACCATATGATTATCTCAATAGATGCAGAGAAGGCCTTTGACAAAATTCAACATCCATTTATGATAAAAACTCTCCAGAAAGCAGGAATAGAAGGAACATACCTCAACATAATAAAAGCTATATATGACAAACCCACAGCAAACATTATCCTCAATGGTGAAAAATTGAAAGCATTTCCCCTAAAGTCAGGAACAAGACAAGGGTGTCCACTTTCACCGCTACTATTCAACATAGTTCTGGAAGTTTTGGCCACAGCAATCAGAGCAGAAAAAGAAATAAAAGGAATCTAAATTGGAAAAGAAGAAGTAAAACTCTCACTGTTTGCAGATGACATGATCCTCTACATGGAAAACCCTAAAGACTCCACCAGAAAAGTACTAGAGCTAATCAATGAACATAGTGATGCTTTCTAAGGTCCACTTGACTTCACATTCCAGGAGGTCTGGCTCTAGGTAAGTGATCACACCATCATGATTATCTGGGTCATGAAGATCTTTTTTCCACACAGTAGCATGGATCAGTATCTCATTCTTTTTTAAGGCTGAATAATATTCCATTGTATGGATATATTGCATTTTATTTATCCATTTATCAATTGATGAACATTTGGGTTTTTCCTACCTTTTGACTTTTGTGAATAATGCTTCTGTAAATGTGTATATATAAGTTCCTGTTTGAATTGTTTTCTCTTGGGTGTATCATAGGAACGGAATTGGTGAATTATTTGGTATGGCTATGGCTAACTTTTTGAGAAACTGCCAAGCTCTTTTCCACAGTGGCTACAAAATTTTATATTCCCACCAGCAAAGTATGAGAGTTCCAATTCCCCCACATCTGTGCCAACACTTGTTACTATTTATCTTTTTCATCATAACCATCCCAGAAGACATGAAGTGATATTTCATTGTAGGGCACCAGACTTTTTCACCCTCAAGTCATTCAGTCATTTTCTGCAGGTTTCCCTTGGGGGGTTAATCTCCTAACTGATGTGGTTTGTATCATTCAAAGGCAATTCTCCAGTGAAGAAAGTTAACTGTGAGCTGTTAACAGACCACACTCACAACAGCCGAAAAAAAATGTGTCCAGTACACTTATTTGCTCAACAGACTATATATATTGACAACCTACACTATGTCAGGCACTATATTAGATGTGCAAAGGACGTAAAGCAAGGCTCTGACCTAATGGAGTTAACCTTTGCTGGAGAATTCCAACATTAATCAAATTAACACAGCAAAGTAAAACTGACAAATGCAGAGAAGAGGGATACGATGCTGCAATCTATAGTAAGATTTTACCTAGGCAGGATGGTCAGAGAAGTCTTCCATGAGGAGTTAATGATCGAGATGCGTTCTAAAGAGTAAGTAGGAAGGAACTTGGTAACTAGAAGGACCAGAACAGCATTCCAGGCTGAAGTAACGGTGGTCAGAGGCCCTGAGGGGGAGGAATATGATGTGTTCTAAAATCTGAAGGGCATGTGGGTGTGGTTGGGAAATGCAGGCGCCAAGTGCACTGAAGAAGTCTGGTGAGGTAGGTAGCAGCTACACCTACAGGATGTCTCAAGGTATGTACTTTTATTCCAAGAGCAGTTGCAAGCAATTACAGGGAATTAAACAGAGGTAGCACATCTGAAATATTTTTCTTTTGCTTCTTTTTAAAAAAGATTTGTTTACTTTATTTTTGGCTGGGTGGGTCTTCGTCGCTGCATGTGGCCTTTTTCTAATGAGAGAGCGGGGGCTACTCTCTAGCTGTGGTGCGTGGGCTTATCACTGCAGTAACTTTTCCTGTGGCATGGGCTCGAGGCGTGTGGGCTTCAGTAGTTGTGGCGGACAGATTTAGTTGCTGTGTGGCATGTGAGACCCTCTAGGACCACAGATCAAATGGTAGCTCAGTTGGTAAAGAATCTGTCTGCAATGCAGGAGACCCCAGTTCGATTCTTTGGTTAGGAAGATTCACTGGAGAAGGGATAGGCTACCCACTCCAATATTCTTGGCCTTCTCTGGAAATTCAGCTGGTAAAGAATCTGCCTGCAATGTGGGAGACCTGGGTTTGATCCCTGGGTTGGGAAGATCCCCTGGAGAAGGGAATAGCTCCCCACTCCAGTATTCTGGCCTAGAGAAATCCATAGACTGTAGAGTCCATGGGGTCTCAAAGAGCTGGACATGACTGAGTGACTTTCACTTTGTTTTTTATATTCCAAAGCAGATTCTTATCCACTGGACCATCAAGGAAACCCCTGATTTGTGTTTTTGATATCAATCTGCTTATGGTTTGGAGAACAGACTGGCATTATAGGAAATGTGAATCTTCAGATGAAAGGAGTATACATGCCTTGGCTGAGATTTTTCCATTGTCTTTGGTATCAGGGGAATGGATTCTTCCATTTGCGGGCCATGCTGACTCTCCCTCATGGTGGTTTGTTTCCTGATTGGTTTGTAGTTTTTTAAGGTGAAGTGAGCTTCAGCAGAGCTTATTACCTATGAAAGCCCTGACTGCCTTGGACTATGAAAGTATTCCCACCAGATCTGATGTGGGACCTAGGGTCTCTGCATCGTGTGGCTTGGGATTTGAGAGGGCACCATAAATAACAACCCTGTGTCCTATCTGGCTCAGAATCAGTTGGCATAAGCAGAGATTTCCCTACAATAGTACTGGTTTAGAGATGGGGATATGGTTGAGATCAGACAGCAATGGCTCAGATGCATGGAAACAAGAGGCCACTTAAAACTGCACCTGAAAATTAGGCTTACCCACCTAGTCACAGATAACAATAGAAAACTGCTGACGTCATTTGCAGGTGCTGCCCAGACCATTAACTGATAATAGACTGCAAGGTCAAAACAAACAGAGTGTGCTCTTAGCAAGAAGAGATGAAGCGCAGAAGAGCTCCCTCCTACCAAAACTCCTAGTTTAGCCCTCCCCACCTTTTCCCCTTTGGTAACCATAAGTTTGTTATCTACAGTTGAGAGTCCTTTTCTGTTTCGTGACTAAGTCACTTATATCACGTTTTAGATTCCACATATAATTGGTATCATATATCTGTCTTTATCTGTTGGACTTACTTCACTTCGTATGATAATGTCTAGGTCCCTTCATGTTGCTGCAAATGGCATTTATTCATTCTTTTTTATGATTGAGTAGTATTCCATTGGGTGTGTGTGTGTGTGTGTGTGTGTGTGTGTGTGTGTGTGTACCACATCATCTTTATCCATTCATCTGTTAATGGACATTTAGGTTGCTTTCATGTCTTGGCTATTGTAAATAGTGTTACCATGAACAGTGGGGTGTATGTATCTTTCCAAATTATAGTTTACTCTGGATATATGTCCAGGGGTGGATTGAGAGTTTTAGCTGAAGTGTGAAATGTCCTCAGACCTAGGGGGAGATTAGAGAGTATTTCTTGAATGAAGGGAGTCTTGAACTGGGCCTTGGCTGGTATGTCACTTTTTATTCTAAAAATATTGAGTAGCTACTACATGGTGAGCCACACTAGCGATGATGATAGGAATTGACAGAGGAAGATGATGGCATTCCATTCTGAGGTTATAGATTAAGCAAGAGCCATTTCTGATGTGGATACTAAAAGAAGTAGTAGTGAATTATTTAATACGCTTGCTTGTAGCAGATACACTTGGTGCCCTGACATATAACCTTGACACCCACCATTCCTGTTGAAGAGTTTTGCTAGTAGCATCTGAGCATCTTTACCAAAGGCTTCTCTGGCTATGAGGGTAGGTGGGGCAGATATTAGTGCTTATAGGGGCAGCCCCAACCAATGATGAATAGGAGTTGATGGATATCCCAGTGTTCTGGCCCCTTAGGTGGGTCAATTCTGAGACGTATTTTCCCATGTTAGGCATCAACTCCAGTTGCCCATAATGGAAATGACTCATTAATGCCCCTGGATTAACTTCTTTGACTGTCTTACTCCCCTATTGTCTACTGGCACTTCTTGAGATCAAACTCTTGAATCAAATACTTAAACTTACTTTCTTGAGACCTGCTTCTAGACAAGTTAAAAACATTTATCCTTCTATAAAGTAAAAGTCCATATTGTTATTATCTAGATAACAATAAGAGGTTATTCATGATGTAAAAACACAATTAAATATCATGTTAAAAAGATAATTGCAAATTCATATTTGTTATATCATTTATCCATCCAATTTATTGAGCATTTTTGTTGAACAACGTTAAGCAAAAATGAATAGTATCATACTCTGCTCATTGAATATTACTTTCATGTGAATAGGATTCATGTCATTAAGTTGACTAGAATAAGCTTGGGATTTTTGTTTAAATAGGTTTATCTTTCTTCCATTGTAATCATTCTAATAAATTTGTAACAGCATGATTCAGTGTTGACTCAGCTGCCCTTTATTATTTTTTTTTGTAATAGGATTAGGAATATTTAAAGGTTTATTGTTGTTTTCTACCATTTTGTATCTTTCAAATTTTCCTACAGTGAAAATATTTAATCAAATAAATACTCTCTTTGCAAACATTTTTATTTTATTCTTCTAAAACTAAAATTATGGCCCAAATTACATCTTATGGACTATATTAATAAATAACCAAAAGTTCATTTCCTTATCATATTTTATGAGAGACAGATCATGTTTCCCTCATCTTGATATCCACCCCACTCCCAACTTTTTCATAGGATTTATCTAGAGACTTACACATAGTAGGTGCTTGATCAATAGATACTGATTTAATTTGTTTTACTGAAAATCATCACTTTAGGTAAGCTTTATAAAATAGTTATTTTTAAAGATCTGGTCAGAGGTCACTCTTTCTAAAATACAATTTCCCAAAATTTAACAATTGTAGGAGGGATGGTTAGTTAACCTTTCACCAAAAAGGTTTTCACTGCCCTTCCATGGGGTACAGTTGGTGGAAAGAGGTCACCCTGGCAGGGGGCACCCCGCCCCCCCAACTTCCTGCATCAGCTGCCCTTTAAATGTCAAATACACATGCCATCTAAGGACACTTTGAGCCTAAAGTGCTATTCTGAGCCAACTGTGGAAAGTGTATTGTCTTGGGGTCACCCATCATGCTTATTGTGAAGTTAGGACTTGGGCGATCATCAAGACAATTTAATCAGGGATCAACCTACTTTTGAAAAACAGGCTGGGATTATTTGACAGTGTAGTGCAAAGTTCCCTTTGATGGTGGTACAATCTTTTCATATCCTATTATTCTCAATACGCATACACACAAATAATAATAATGATAACCACTAGGAGGTATTTCATTAAAGTCCAAATTCCAATACTTTAAATAATAAGCCGTTTTAATTTTTTCATATTCTATTCTAAACTTTGGCCACAGATAAATATCTTTTTTATGTGATTATAAGTTTCCTATATTTTGTTCATTTCTTTTAATATATTTTGGCAGCATTTTTTTTCCCCACAAGGGTTTACACAATGCTTTTTAGAAAAATGTTAAAGATGGAATCCTTCTAGCTGGAATGAGTTTGGATCCTCTGTGCTGAAACCATATTTGGGGATTCAAAAAAAGAGCTACTTTTAACTTCTGTTTTCTACTCAAAGTAATGGCCTCCTGGCTCCAACTTCTTTCAGGGATTAATACATTTGGACAATTGTCTCAAGTGGGAGGGTGCCATAGGAGACCAGGTGTAGGGCCTCGGCACTTGGCAATGTTCGTTTATTTGCCATTTATTCACTCATGCATTCATTCAACAAACATTCACTATCTGTTGCCCCCCAGACAGTGGTTGTGATGCTATCTGCAGGTCAGTATTGGAGGCCCGAGATCATGAGGGATCAGGGGCAGGAAGGTGCAAGAGGTGAATGAATACTAGAGCTGAGGATGAGTAATCAACTATTCTCAGAAAACAGAGGCACCAGGGGAGCAGAAGCGAACAGACGACCCCAAGTACCAGAGACTGGGGCATAAGGACAGGTTGTAATCTAATCCAGCAGATAGGCAAGAACTGGAAAGACAAGCCATAAATGCTCAGCAGACAATCCAGGTCAAAGGATGGGGTGATCAGGCATGAGGGCCACAGATCTGAGGCAGTAATGTCAGGGACAAATCTTGAAAAGGACAGCAAAGACCTGCCTTGGTACAACTTCTTTCTTTTTCTTGGTTTTGTATTTTTGTTAATTTTATTTTATTTAAATTTTTATTTTTGCTTACATGTATTTTTTAAAATTTTATTTTATTTTTAATTGGAGGATAACTACAACTTTGTGATGGTTTCTGCCTTGGTTCATCTTGAATGTCACCCTTATGAAGGCAGAAAGCCCAAGCATGGGACTTCCCTGGTGGTCCAGTGGTTGAGAATTTGCCTTCCAATGTAGGGTATGCAGGTTCAATCCCTGGTCAAGGAACTAAGAGCCCACATGCCTCAGAGCAACTAAGCCTTCACGACACAGCTCCTGAGTCTGCACGCTCTTGAGCCTGCATTTCGCCACTGGTGAGAAGTCCACACACCTCAATGAAGAATCTGCGTGATGCAGCTAGAACCAATACAGCCAAATAGTCAATATTTTTTTAAAAATGGAAGCCCAAACATGGTGTATCTATGAGCTGCTGCTGGGATCTAGGAGAGTTTTATGGACTTGAGCCAGACCCTCTGGCTTTGAGTCCCATGTGGAAGCTAAGTGACCTCAGGTAAGTTATTTACCCTCCTTAGAGGGCCACGGTTTCTAGATCCATAAAATGATGATGATCTATAAGTGCTTAGCTCATAGGGTTGAAATGAGGCCTAAGTAATTAATCCTTGTCCTTAAAAGAGTGCCTGACACAAAGGCAGTACTTATATAAAAGTTATTAAATAAAAGTAATACATAGTGAAAGAATGCATTTCTTGATAATTCTTGATTCTTTTTGGTGTCCATAACCGCCATCATTTTTAGAAGTTTAGACATCTGAACGAGCTCATAGTCTTTCTTTCTACTCATCAGCACGTGGTTCTAACCATGGCTTCCGTCCCTCACCATGGTAACCACCATTTCCTACCTATTTTCCCCAGCACTGGGTGCCTACACTGTTGTGTCCTCCTCGTTAGTGGGCCAGTTTGAAGCATCTTTTCTTTAAATTTTATTTGATTGAAGTCTAGTTGATTTACAGTGTTGTGTTCATTTCTGTCATACAACAAAATAATACAATTCTACATATATATACACTCCTTTTCATGCTCCTTTCCTTTATGGTTTATCACAGGATACTGAATATAGTTCCCCATGCTATACAATGGGACCTTGTTTATCCATTCTGTGTAGAATACTTTGCATCTGCTATTGAAGCATCTTTAGTTGCTGGGCCAGGCACTCAGTTGTCACATATCAGAGCCTTACATTTTTTGCCTGTCTTGTGTCTTTGAGCATTGATATTGAATGATACTCCTTGGTTTCTCTAAAACCTCCAGATCTGCTAGCTGGTTCTGTACCAGCATGGTGCCTCCGGTGATACCTACCATTCAGAAAGTCCTATCTTACTCCAGTCTGGTCGGGTGTGGAGACTTTGATGCACAGTCTGGGCTCCTCACAGCCAGACTTTATGACTTTACGACTCAGTGAGAAGACCAAAGCCACCCCTGCCTTAAGTTCGTGCATTTTTGAGTCAGGCAGGAGGCATTTCTTTGAAAATTCCATCAGGATGCTCTTGCTCCCGGGCCTTTCCCCAGATCCCAAGCCTGCGAAGCATTGCCAAGGAGGTCCCAGCTGCCTGATGGACGGCCTCACTCCAGAACGGTGTCATCATTACAGTGGGTAACAACTAACAATAGTAAGAGAGACTACAAGTATCGTACACTGCCGCCTGCCGAGGCCCCTGAAGCAAGAATTGTGTGATGGCTAAGGAAGAGGGCACAAAATCCACTTTCTTTCCTCTTCTATTTCTTTTACAGAAAGACTCTTTGTTTTTGTCATTCTATGCACGAGCTAAGCAGATTACAGTAAAGAGAAATGGGGCAGGCCCAGGTATCTAGGAGATGGGAGAGAATTTGCATTCCAATTGTGGAACACATCAAAAGGCTATTCTTCCTGCCTCCACTGCAAGGTACAGTTCAGTTTGGAGACTGTTTAAACAAGACAGTACTCCTTCCTTCAAATTCCAGCTGGGGAAGGCTCTCACGATGACCCAGGGAACCCTGGAAGGAAAAGGCAACAGCAGTGGGCACCCAGCTGGATTTGACAGTTGAAACCTGTTTATGTTATTTCTGTATTTTAGGCTGTCCCTATTTTCAAAAAAGAAGAAATGCTGTAAGTATTAGCTAACTTGGCTATGTCAAATGGTGACTTTTGGTAAAATAATGCACTTAACACACCCAACATGCACACACACATCATACAGTGATTGTCTGACTTCTCTTGTGGAAAATATTGTAAGTTTACTTTTGAGGAACAGGATGGAAAATGGGGCTAGATAGTTCCCATGCCCTCCATCTCCACCCCCCAGATAGTTCTGTCCAAGATGTTTTAAGGTGAGAGTGCCTCCTTAAACACCCCGAATCTCATGGAGGGCCTCACCCCTCATCTTCCCACCCCCCAAGAAGCACTCTGAGGACTTCCCTTGTGATCCAGTGGTTGGGACTTTGTGGGTTCGGTCTGTGGTTGGGGAGCTGGGACCCTGCATGCATGGCCTTCAGCCAGGAAATGAAGGCATGGAGCTGAAGCAATATTGCAACAAATTCAATACAAAATTTTTTTTTTTTTTTAAAGAATCTTTCTGCATGCTTTAATTCCAGCTCTTTCTTTCTTTCTTTTTTTTTTTTTTCCTTTTCCTTTTAAAAAACCATAGACTTCCGACAGAGACTTCCACTGAGAGCAAAGCATTCTCTGTTGGCTTGGAATAAACCTGAAAACCCTCTCCTGTCTCAGCTCCCCTTCACCACACACACACATACACACACTGAAACCCAGCTCCAGGGCTCTGCCTGCACTGTCCCACTTCTGCCCCTTCCAGCAGACTTATTTCATAAAAACGTCAGCTATTAAGTTAACATTATTTAAGGGGCTTTGGGTTTTAGTTCCTGAATGCAACCTAAGCTGGAAGGGGAAAGGCCAGCCATGAAGGCCTGGCTGTATAAAACCTGATCCACAGAAGTACTAAATCAATAACCTGGCTGTGGGCTCCCTGCTCTTCTCTATTTATCACTGCAGCACCGATAAGGATCAGATTTAGAGTGAACCCTACTGAGGGTCCAAGTCCGACGCAAGCTGTAATGTGATCTGCGGGGGAGGGCTGATAACCTGAAACAATGTGAAGAAATCCTGTCAGATAAATAAAACAAACTGTTTGTCCATTAAATAGCGCTGTCAGAAAGAGGCCAGGGAAGCGAAAGAGAGCTAAGTTCAGTTCTTTTATGGACACACAAAGCCAGGAACACCTGAAGCAAGCTGGGGAAATCATCTCACTCAGAAATAAATGGAGAGAGTGTTGGGGAATGGAGGTAGTGATCGGATTTAGTGAGGTCGCTATAATCTTTGATCTCGGGCAAATCCTGTACCCTCCCTGGAGCCTGGCCACAGTCATCTGTGAAACAGGACCCATCGGGCCTGATGTTGCCCACCTCACTGGGTGGTGGATGTGATTCTATGGACGAATTACATAAAATGCGTTCTGAAGAAGAAGGAAGTGACTCCAGGAAGCTCAGAAATGCAGATGCCTACAGAGGATGAACTGGTTACAGAAATGCTTGAACCAGAGAAGGGAGATGGAAGCCTTCCTTGACTCCAGGGGCAACAGAGACTCAGCGCCATCAACGTGGTGGCACCGAAACAGCCCACCACCACCGAGTCTTCCAGTTTTCTTCCAAAAAAATTTCAAGATATGGATTTTAATGGGAAATAAGAATTTGAAGTGTTCACAGTGACAGTTAAGAACTTTTTAGAATTCTAAGTGCTTAGTTTAAAAGTCCTTTGTATGTAGTTGAAAAGCTATAGGCTAGATGTGGCTGTGGTCTGTGACCTCTGGACTAAGGCAAGGTGGGGTTTTTCATGATTCCCTACATGGCTCCTGTACTTCATGCCAGACGGAACTTGGGGACATGAAGGAAGCAGAAACAGCAGTGTCTGTCTTCAAATCCACTGATAGACCTCACCTGTGTGTCAGTGCCTTCAGCTTTGAGATATCATTCCGCTGGATCTATATACCACCCCTCATTGAGTACTACACAGATTCTTCAGATACCAGAGATTCTCTCCTACTGGATATATTATGGTTTAACTGTCTCCTGAGCTTTTCATCCCTAGAGAAATTTGGCCCTGTGTCCTGTCAGTATTTTTCAATGGAAGCATTGATGGCATTTTGTGCAGACACTAAATGTCAATGGCTCCCTGGCCACCAACCACAAGGCTTAGGACAACCAAAAAAAATACTCCTTTACTTTAAAAACAAGATGCAAAACAACCCTCTGCTCTTTCGCAGTTGCAGAAACCAGAGTCCCATTCTGGTTCTTGAAGAAGACCACAGATGGTCAATGTGACCAGGTCTCTGAGGTGGGCTTCTCAAAGAAGCCCAGAGAGTCTTTACTCTGTGAGTCCTAACCTTCTTAGAATAATACAGAGCAAGCCAGCAGACAGGAAACAAGGGTTTTCTGGAGAAAAGTCTGTGGCTTTGATTTCAACTCTAGGTTCTGAGTCACCAGTGTTATTTCTTAAACAAGCAGGATCCCGGGCATCATTCTGGCAGGCCTGAGGCTATAGCCCAGGGACATTTATTTTTATAGACAGCTTCACTGGTGAATCACTGGGCTTCCCTGATGGCTCAGATGGTAAAGAATCCACCTGCAATTTGGGAGACCTTAGTTTAATACCTGGGTTGGGAAGATCCCCTGGAGGAGGGAATGGCAGCCCACTCCAGTATTCTTGCCTGGAGAATTCCATGGACAGAGGACTGGAATTCTCTGTATCCTGGTGGGCTATACAGTCCATGTGGTCGCAAAGAGTCAGACATGACTGAGCGACTTTCACTTCACTCACTCCCTGGTGAATCTAGACCATTTTGAGAGCTACTGCTTTAATCAAAGCATTAATACTTCCTTGTCTTTCTCAGACTTACTTGTTTTACAGAATCACCTGAAAAGCTTTACAAAATATGGCTCTTTAGGAACCAGTCTGGGAGACTTATTTGATTTGGCTATTGGATCAAATTTTTACATAACACTTGTGAGTACGGAGCTCTTATATCTTTGCTATGTTTTTGGAGACGTTGATCTGTTTATCCCCACATTACAGATAGCAAAACTGACACCCAGAAATGGAAAATGACCACTGTGCCCAAGGTTAGAATAAGATTCAAATGTCTTTGTCTTTCTCCCAGGGTGTTATCATCACCTTTTCCTGCAGAATCTAAGGCCAACTCGCTGCATTCAAGCTGTTCTTTGTTGGATAAAATTAATTTTCTGAAACAGTGATCATGGGGTATCTCTTTGTACTGAACTATATTTTCTCTTGAACTTTGTGTTTGTTATTTAGTAATTCTCTTTCCCCATCAGGAAGGAAGTAGTTTCTGTGCTTCCTTGGCTTTGAGGTGATTTCTGGCAGAGCCAAGAAATCCAAAATCTCGGCTGATTGAGTAGCCAGCAGTATGAAGATTAAGGGATTCCTCAAATCAAGGAGGTAATTCTTAGAGACTAAGGAAGGAGGAGATGGAGGTTCAGCATCAAAATTAAAATGATGAAAAATACAGATAATGTGAAATATTTTGCTTACCTAAGTATTTAGACCCAGAGTCAGATAGGCAGTCTTTAATTGTGACATAAATGAGGTATTGGCATCTTCAATTTGAACTATTTCAGAAGAAGTTAGTCTTGTACTAAGGAGATAAAATTAAATACATGGAGAAAGTAATTTTTTATTTTCAGCTGTTCCTTAAGTGAAAAAAAAAAATTATGTTCATTCAAGTGAATATACACAAGATCTAAAGAAGGTTAAGAAAAAATAAAAAAGGAATATATCGGTCCATAGGAATGGGAAATCCAGGGATACAAATGATTTTAGGCACAACCTAATCCAGAGCATCAAATAGTGTTATCAGGGGTCTCCTTGTCTCTCTCTGTCTCCATCTCTGCCTTGGCTTCACTCCTCTGGTGTCCCTCTGTCTCCTGGACCTAGCAGGAGCTAGCAATTCTAATGCAACCAGCACTTATTCTCATTGGTTTCCCTTGAAACGTAGGCCAGGTCCATCATAAGGAACAAGGTACCGAGAGAACATGCTATTTGGCCAGCCTTGGGTCATATGTATATCCTGGATCCAGGAAGGTGGGGGTCTATCTATTTAATCTACATAGACAGACAATGGAGATACGCTGACTCCCAAAAGAAAAAGAGAGAGAGAGAAAAAAAAAAAAAAAAAAAAAACCAGGACTGTTAAAGAAAAGAGGGGAATTGATCCTGGTCAAGAATGAACAACAGATGTTTCCTACAAAGGGAGACAAGATGGATGTAGGGAAAGGAACCAAGTCCATTTTCTTCTTTTCTGTCTCACATTAGCATTCATTAAATAAAAGCAAGAAGTCAAAACAGTGAAACAAACACCCATTGAGAATAAAACCAAAGAAAGGGCTCTTCTCTAGTAATAAAAAAATGCTAACTTGATATGTTTTTGAGAAGGCTTTTTTTTTTTTTTCTCTGTTAAGAAACTACAGTAACTCAGCTTGGCTAATAAAGTGTTTGTCTAGTACATTACGGAAGTCTTTCGGGAGACTATTGAATCAATTAGAATGATTTGTAATTAGCACACAAACCTAATGACAGGGTGTCTCCAAATTCCTTGAAAAGAGTTTGCTCCCTTAAAGGAATTGTATGTCCCCTTTATGAACTTATTTACACTAGTAATATGCTTATTAGCCTCTTAAAATATTTCCAGAAAATAATTTATGTTCAGATTCTGTGTGAAATATCAAAAATTCTGAATTAAGTGATTTTGAACAACTGGAAAGTTACCATATTAATGAGATTGATTCCCCACCCTGCCCTAGAAAATTATTCACAAATGCCTATGGAACAGACAATCACGAACAGGCACTTTTTGAAAATTCTGATCGATATGAAGAAGCCACGTCTGATCCCAAAGCTTAAGAATGTTCACAAACATAAAACAGTGTTAAAAGGGTCGTATACTTTTTTCAAAAGTTTTACAAGTAAGATTGGGAATGAGCCGAACTGTTTTATAAGTTCCCCAGACTTGAATGGGCAAACACTCATTCATGTGGCGCAATTTTAGTTTTTCAAATTTCTAGAACTCAGTTTGAGAGCAGGGCCAACCCACAGACATATGGCATTTTGGTCAACAGCAGAGGTTCTGAAATCAGGCAAAATCTGGATTCATATCCCAACTCCTTCCTTACTACAGCTGTGGAATCTTAGGCAATTTATTTCCTCTTTCTCAGCTTCTACTTTGTCAGGAAAATGGAGATGATGGTCACAATAGCTTTGGTGGGGTTAAACAAAATAAATATATCTTGCATATAGTAACCCCATGTTGGTTGCATTAATAGAAAGACTCCCAGGTCAACAGTGTTTCAATCCTGGGGGAATCAATCTATTTTCATCTTATTCTAGTGAATAACCTGGATGGTATAGAAGGATCACCATAATAGGCTAGAGCAAAGATTGGACAACATAGAATGTTTAATAGTAGAAGTGCAACTTCAGGCAAATCATGTTTGCAGCTCCTCTTCAGAGCATGCAGTGTTCACGCATTTGCTCATTCATTCTCTTATCCCATAAATATTAATGCCTACAGATATTAATTTGAGCCTCTACTGTATGTTCGGCATTGGGCTAAATATTGGCAATACGGTGGAGGAGAAAACCCATAAAGTAGCCATAAACTCTCAGAAATTTAACAACTTTGGTTAATTTCAGCTTGTCATCACTTTTCTTGAGCCATAAAACCTGTGATATTTTGTCATATCCACCCAGCCCAGAATAGAGTATAAAACGGCTTCCCACCTTGTGATCATTGTTCGAAAACTTGTACATGCAATGTGCTTGATGCAGGCCTTGCTCACAATGCAAGAAATAGCTCAATATGTGTAATGGTTTCAACTGCCACTACAACGATCAGTTTCTGAGTTTTAAACATTTTTTTAAGCACTGTGATGTTGTTGGAAACGTTGAGCAGAGTTGGGCTCAGATCTAGGTCTATTTTATAACAGCTGATGATATTATGATGACATAACCTGAGCTTCACTTTCCTCATCTATAAAATGAGTCATTTTCAGGGCCTTCTCATACAGCGAATGAGATATTGCATAGTACAGGGAATGTTGTAAGTGCTCAGTAGTGGCCATAACCATCAGAGTAAGTAAAACTTATGTTATCATTTTAAGTTGATATAGGATTTTCAGTTAGACATTTTCATTTAATGTTCAGAACAGGCTATGAGGGAAGGTCATTAACATTATTGTCATCAGTATCATCATCAGGACTATTTATAAAACAAGGAGGGGTTCCATGATTCGCCCAAGACCACAGGGCATGTAAGTGGGAAGGTCAGTCCTTTGACCTAGAAAGCATCACTGGATTTACCAGCAATTTTCAAAGCTGATCTTCGCCTGGAGAGTACACATTTTAGTTGCACCAGGAATTCAACAATGACCAGGACAGGTCTGAACTGGCCCTTCTGGATGCATATTTTGGTGGGGAGACTAAAACTGAAGAACTGGGGCCTGTGAAGAACCCATGCCTCTCTCCATGGACTGTGCCTCTTCTCAGCCAGCTGCTTCCTTTGCCATTTGACTGATCCTCTAAGACTCTTTCAGTGTGGCTTCCAACATCATTTAAACCATAGTTATGCTAAGATAGGAGCTCCCCAGGTGGCAATAGTAGTAAAGAACCCGCCTAACAATGCAGGCAACATAAGAGATGAGGGTTTGACCCCCAGGTCAGGAAGATCTTGCTTGGAGAATTCCATGGACAGAGGAGCCTGGCAGTCCATGGGGTCCATGGGGTCCAGTGATTGAGCACACCCATATTTTAAAATATTGACTCAAAAGGAAACCAAAACATGACTATTGACTGGATGAGGTTTGAGGATTTCTATTTGTAATCTCAGCTGTAACCAGGATTTTGATTCATTTTAGAGGTTAGGGAACTGGCTTTTAGAAGAATGGGTTTACCAGAAGAAGGCCAGGGGGACAGTTTCCTATGGCTGGGCTCTAGACTCTAGATAGCAGACTGGGTGTTGGGAAGAGTGCAAAGTGGTGAGGCTGGTGAGGCAGGCAGGGTCTAGATCATGGTTTCCGTGAAGAGCAGTGGGGTGCGGCTGACCCAGTGAGTATGTTAAAAACATGGTGTGGTGATGGGAATTGACTGGAAGGGGCAAAAATGTAGTTGAGAGGCCTCATAAGAAGCTATCGCCGTCATTTCTGCACATGCTTCTCTGATTCTCATCCTGACAGTGCCAACTTTGTACCAAGCCAAGGTAATTTTCTCTTGCATTTTACTGGGTTAAAGATGACTATCCTTCCACTAAGGACATAAAGGAAGTTTCTGGCTGCTTTCCCAGCCTCTGACACCTCTCACCTACTCTGGTCCCCTTTGGGTTCTAATTTACTTTTCTCTCTAATTCTTTTCCCCTTGTCTTTTCTTTTTACACCTAAATGCCAAATTTTCAACTGTCATGGAATAAGAATTAGGAACATGCTACATTAAAAAAAGAGCTTATCCATACATCAAACCTTCTGGCAAATACGAGGGTGTAGGTACGGAGTGTCATTTTCTTTTATATCTACCTAAGGAAACATTTTTTCCCCCTTTCTTACTGCTGACATATTTTTTGAGAAATGCAGCCCTCGGGTTGTTGTTCTACACTCTTTGAAGTCACTGTGAATTGAATAAATTTGACATTTGATGGCAAACTGCCATGAGAATTTGAATAACTAGTGAGAGAGGATACTATTATTTTTTACCTGTCATTTTGAATTCCTCAAGGCCACCCCATGGGATGGTGGGGACATGTATTGGTTAACAGGGACGTCCCTCAATGGAGACTCTCACACTTCCGAGTCTCACATAAAATCCATGGGGTCTCAGACAATTCTCATCCTAGAGTCAAAACTTCAAGGTCATCATGTTGACTTGATGTCTTTGAAAGTAAGGGAATTGGGATACATTAAGGAAAGTGTCAAGAATTAATTGGAAACAAATCATGGGAGCAAACACAATGTTAAAGGAAAACTACACAGACGTGACTGAGTTTATCCTTCTGGGACTGACAGATGGCCCTAAGTTGCAGCCTGTCCTTTTTGTGATCTTCCTAGGTTCGATCCCTGGGTCGGGAAGATACCCTGGAGAAGGAAAAGGCAACCCACTCCAGTACTCTTGCCTGGAAAATCCCGTGGACAGAGGAGCCTGATAGTCCATGGGGTCGCAAAGAGTCAGACACGACTGAGCGACTTCACTCACTCACTCACTCAAGGAAAGTGATGAAGAAACTGTCTTTAACTGATGCCTGTAAAGCAATGCTTTATTATAATTGCAAAATATGCCCTATTTAGAGGGGTTATTCAGAGGGCAGTTGAGTCTTTGTTGACTATATGGTGAAGTTATTATTTTTTTCTTTTTAAAGTGCCCTCCATTTTCTTTCCCCCTTCTTTGCCCTTACTTCCTGCTTTGGAAAACTGAACAGACCTTGACCTTAAACAAGGCTAAAGGCTAAAATGTGTGTGTACCGTTGTGGGGTGGGGAGACTCAACTTTGGATCAGCCATTTCATGTGGTGCTGGTTGATGCCTGTCTGCTTGGGGAATGACACATTTTTCTGGTGAATCAGGACTTGCAACTGGTCCCTTTGCCACGCACTGACTTTTTTGTGTTTGTTTGTTTTTTTTTTTCCCTAAGATGGTAAATAAATCATTTCTTTCAGATTGGATAAAATATGGGCAGTGCTTTCGCAGCCAAAGTCTTCCAGCTAATTCTGCGTTTGCACTATAAACTATACCAGTCAATTGTACATTCACGTTTAGATCTGGGCCAGATTTATGCCCCTGAGAAAATCCTATTTTTGCATGATTTAGACAAAAAAATGTGTCTGAACAGCGTTACCCAGCCTAATTTATATGAAACTGGGATTCTGCCACCTGGGGTTTCGGGTCTGCTCTGTGAGACATGTCTGGTATGTGACTAAAAGACCAAGCAAGGAGGAGGCGGCAGAGGGGGACGAGAGCCCACTTGAAAGGGAGACGGCCATCCCCGCCAACTGAATGGGGCGTGCCCAACCAGCTGGGGAGAGAGGCCTCTTCATTGTGCTTTTATTATGGGCCCTTGTGTACAACCAGAAAGGCAGCCCCCTCCCCAAGGCATGCTTGGTTGCTACGATCTGTTCCTGGGGGGTTGTGTGCATCCCAAATGGCAGCCCCTTCCTCGCCAGACAGGCATGGGTTGCTCAATTACCAACGCACCCAGCATCCTGATACTCCATCCTTCAGGGTCCCACCTGCATCCAAGTGAGTGTGAGAAAGAGGACAAGGTTGAGGAACTGTCTGTCGCCAAAACTTAGGGACTCTCTGTAGGATGATTCACTGCCCACTGGAGGGATATCGCTGGTCTCTTGCTTAGCAGGAGATGCCTGTAGAATTTTGGTTTTGCCTTGTTTCTGTCAAAGTCCTCTTCTAAGGTTCTGGGAGTCTTTAATAGCTGTTCTCAGGAGCCAGGGTTCTGAATCTTTATGACATGAAGGCTGAAACCTTGCTCAACCCACACATCTTATAGCCTTTGGGGGCCCCACCAAAGCGTCTGCTTTATGCCAAGCACTGTTGTGTGGATACACTGCTGGGGATCAGCTATAGGGTAATCAAAACAGATACGATTCTGATTCCAAAGGGGCTTACAGTCTAGTGGGAAAGGGAAATATGAATCTAATTATGGCAAAAGAAATATGTAACTCAAGGGCAAAGAAGTCTATAATGGGGATGATTCAATGGGTGGTCACACAGGGGGCCATGGAGGGGATTTTTAAAGAGGGGTATCTTGATCAGGGCACTGAGGGCTGAACAGAAGCCTGAAACACCACTCCTAGGAGGAATCAGGGATGTTTCCTAGCTCAAGAGGGCTACCTCATGATAGATAGAGTCAATGATTTGCCCAAGGACACTCAGCAAATTAGGAGCAGGGACACAGCCAGACCCTCTGAGCACTTGAGGACGTGCTTAACCGTGGGGCTCTGCAGGCAAGTCACTGATCCCATTACCCAGATTTTCCGACTTAATAGCTCACAACTTGATCTTTTTGAGTCTTCATTTCATCATCTATGGATTGACAGTGATAAGAGCTGCTTCCATAGAAGGACGTTTTTAGACATAATTAAAAGAAGTATGTAATGAGTTTGATCATAATTTTTGTTGTTTAGACACTAAGTTGTGTCCGACTCTTATGCAACCCCTTGGACGGTAGCATGCCAGGTTCCTCTGTCCATGGGATTTCCCAGCAAGAATACTGGAGTGGGTTGAAATTTCCTTCTCCAGGGGATCTTCCTGACCCAGGGATCGAACCCACATCTCCTGCTTGGCAGGCGGATTCTTTACCACCTGGATCATAATACATGTTAGCTATTATTGTTCTTTATCCTATTTGGTCTTTCAGAGCAACCTTATTAGATTGAAAGATAAAGTACCTCCTCACACCCATCCCCAAATCTTTTATTTTTAACTAAGAGCCACAAAAGTTGCCCAATCAGAGAGACATACATTCATTCAAAATGTTAACTTATATAGTTCTTTTTAAGGGGAAGCCAAGAAAAGACATGGGGAAATACGGTCCCTGAATTCAAGGATGGATTACCTGATTGAGCTGTCCCCAGGCTTCAGAGAATCAGATGTGAGGGCTGGTAGCATCCTGACATGCCACACTGGATGCCTCCCTATTTCACAGCTGGGGAAGCCAAAGCCTGGGGTGGGTGGCTGACATCAGCACTGTGGTCCTGGGTCAGGTTTCCAGCTTGGCCTCCCAAGGATACCAACTGGAGTCCTTTTGGACTATGAATCTGCTTCATGTCAGTCTCCGCTGAACTGCCCTAGCAGAGCAGCCAAGAGATACTGGCTCTTTCAGGATCAGGTAAAACTGTATTAGTTCATATAAGACAGCAGTATAGGGGAGCTGGCCAGTGGGCTCTGGTTTTCTTTTTGAACATTTCCAAGTGAAGCGAAGTGAAGTCGCTCAGTCGTGTCCAGCTCTTTGCAACCCCATGGACGGTAGCCTACCAGGCTCCTCTCTCCATGGGATTCTCCAGGCAAGAGTACTGGAGTGGGTTGCCATTTCCTTCTCCAGCCCTTCCCAATCCCCTCCTAATTCCGTGGTGCCCCAGCCTGGGTGCAAGCCTCCCCAGAATATGGTGGGTTTCTGGACTTACCAATCACGAGTTGGACTTCCATTATATGAGATGATGCATGCCTTAATCTCCTAATGGGGCATGAGGCAAAGGCAGGCTGCTTAGGGACATCCTAGAAAACTCACTTCCTTAACAAAACAAACAAACATTTAGAGATACCAATTCTGGTTCTCCACAGCCAGGCTGGACTTTTAGCTGATGGCTTAGGGGTATTTCCCACCTTTCCTTGGGCTAGGGTTGTTCATTTCCTAATGGCATAGTAAACAACAATTTCTTCCTATTTCTTTTACAAATGGATTTTCAGAGATTGGCCTGAGGAGGAGCCACCCTGGACTGAGGTGGTGAGGGGACAGGTTCGGCTGACAAGGGGACAGGGTCCCAGCCTGAAGTTCCTCTCAAGTCCCCATTTGGGTATGGCCCAGAGGCAGGGACAGTGTTTGGGGAACTGGCTGAAATCACAGAAAGCTGACTTCCCAGCCTGGATGCCCAGTTCTGTTCGTAGCCTTGTTTATCGGCAATTACCCTGAAAGTCCTTCCTGTAATTAACCCCAGTTTCGCGGACGTTGCTATTTGCACATCACTTCCCTCCCAAACACCGCCTCTTTGCCTTTATTCCCTAGAAAGATGAGTCACTGAAGAAGATGGCTTATCTCTACTCAGTTTTTAACTAGTTTTGTCTCCCAGAGTCATTTGTTGATGATACACTTCCACCCAGGCACTCCCATCTCCCTTTTTCAACTTCTTTTTTAAAATAACATTTTCTTCCTTTCTGCTCTTACATTTCTTCCTCTCCCTCCCATAGCCTTTCATGCATTCAGGATGTAAGAGAGCCAGCATCAAAGCCCAGAGCCCTGCTGAATCCTCCTCCCCTATGGTAAGCATGCCCTTTCCCTGTCTGATCATTGACTCATAACCACAGAACGTCCCAGGCGCAGGATGGAGGGGAGGGAGGGCTGAATAAGCAAGGACCATGGTCTGCAGCCCCAGAGGAGACAAAAGTAGAGGATTTGTTCAACAGACTTTCTTTTTTTCCTCCTTTGGGGATAATTGTTTAGGACAATCTGAACTGACCTAGTCAAGGAGGGGAGGTGGGGAAAGCCAGCCATCCCCTCACCCTCACCCCTACCCCCACCACCATCAAATGGTAACTCCAACCAAGTGAGACTCATCTGGTCAGCCTCCAAATCCCAAGGCCAGACCAGTCCTGGGCAAGAGTTTTGATCGTATTATTTAATTTTAATTCAATTGAACATACATGGATCGATCGCTTACCATGTGCTGGGCACTGAGCTGACAGGTGACAGCCACAGGCTTAGACACTATGGAAGTTAAGTCCCCGTCCTTCAAAACAGAATGTGCAGGCCAAAGACTGCCCTGAGCAACCCCTCCCCACCTCTCCCCCACCACCCGGTTCCTCCCTCCCCTTCTGTCTCCATTAAGCATGAATGGGCATCACATCTGTTTCTTTTCTCGCTGGAAAGCAAGAGGCAAAGACCCTAAAATGGGGACAGACCAGCACACACCTGGGTGGTCTTTAAATTAGAAAAAGTTTTGGCCAGAGTTCTTCATTTGGGTCTGCAATCTCATACTTTTGATGGCTCTCTGCCCCTGTATGTTGGGAGAAATGGGGTCAGGGCTGGGGGAACTCGGGTTGAGTGTCACTGCGGTCCTTCCTTCTCCTGTTTTCTCAAGCTCACACATATTCCTCCCCACTCTGTGTTCAGCCCGATTCCTCACTGAGCAGACCCAGCATGGTCTGGGGCCCCAACAATGCCAGGGCAGTGGGGTTTGGGGGGAAGTGAAGAGTAGCCATTTTTAATTTTTGGGTTCATGTATAGTGGCTGTCTTCTTTAGAATCAAAGTGTTTATGTTAGGGTTTGGTATCATGTTATTTTAAGCAGACGGTCTGGGACCAGACTGTCTGGATTGCAATCTGTTCCATAACTGTGTGGTCCTGGAAACTGTGCCTCAGTTTCCTCATCTGTAAAATGGGCCTGAGAAGAATCCTGGCTTCTTTGGGTTATTGTGAGGAACAGTGAATTACTGCTCAGCAGTAAAGAATCTGCCAGTGGTAAAGAATGCAGGAGCCATAGGAGATGTGGCCTCAATCCCTGGGTCAGGAAGATGCCCTGGAGGAGGAAATGACAACTCATTCAAGTATTCTTGCCTGCAGAATCCCACGGACAGAGAAGACTGGTGGGCTATAGTCCATGGGGTCACAGAGAACTGGACATGATTGAAGCAACTTAGCATGCACGCAAGAAGTAAGATGTCCGGGGTCAGTCATTCTCCCAGAGTCACTAGGTTCCAAGATGCTTATAAGGTCTAGATCTTTCATCTCCACAGAAACACATCTGATATCAGGCTTTCTTGGAGTAGTGTTGATGGATGAGTATCTCAAAAGGGGACATATTTATGATGAAATTTTTTAATGGCTCATCTAAAATTCAAACTAATTTAACTGGATATCCTGTATTTTTTATTTACTAAATCTGAAAGCCCTACCTGGAGGTTTTCCTCATTGATGACCAAAAGGTTAGCTAGCTGTTCTGCATCTTGATCGTGGACAGAGGTCTCCTGGGTTTCTGGAACTGGTTTTTCTCAGGAATAATCCAAAGCTCCAGAGCAGAAAACTTAGAACGCAAGTCTCCTTGTCGTCTCTAACGCAGAGAGTGGGAGTCATTTCAAAGTAATTGTCCACAAAGTAATTGTCTTCTTAGATGTCTTCCATCTAAGAGGATTAAAGAATATGCCTTCTGAAAGTTGTTATTTTTTTCCTGTGTGTGTGTGTGTGTGTGTGTGTGTGTGTGTGTGTATTAGGAAAGCAAGGCCCATGGAAGTGACACAATTGCTATAATAGCTCTGTACATGTGGGGTGTGTTGATGGGTCCTACGAACCATGTGATGTATAACATATATGTCTTTCATTTTTGTATAATCGTATAGAATGTTGAACTGTTTGGTACAATTGCCTGAAGCGTTCCCAGTTTCTTTGGCATTGTTAACTTTGTCTGTTGCTGAAGGTTCTATTTCATTCATAAGTGGGTGAGACTAAGTAGAGCAAGAATCATATATGAGCATAGTAGTGTGTTTGCATATTCAGATTTGCTAAGGGAACCATCAAGTGAGACTGTCTAGGCTTTTGTGATTATTATAAGAGGTTTGGCTGATTAAAAACTATTGGGATTGCTTACAATCATGAATAAAAAGTAACAGTACTTTCTTAAAGACAGTTTATTAAGAGTGTCCATTTTATAGCAAATGCTTGTCACTAAGTCAAGTCATTATTCATGGGTAATGTCAAGGAGCGAAGCCTGAGTAAGGAAGCTGTTTAGAAATTGTGTGTGAGGGTGTGTGTGTGTCTTTTTTTCTTTCTTTTTTCCTCCAAAGAGAGTGATAAGAAAAAATTATTTAGTACCAGCATACTAATGTGACTGTGGTGGGGGTGGGGCATGGGGTGGGGGCATCGATATTTCTCTAGGTGTTGCTTACGGAGACTCAAGGAGGGATCCTCAGGACAGAGCAGCCCCTTGGTTACTAATCTGAGGAATAAATTTCTTTACGTTCTTAGTGTTCTCTAAAAGTTTTATTTATTTATTTATCTCTTTCATTTGCAAAGCTGTGAAGAAATCTAATTTCCTATTTGCTACATCAGTAAGTTCTAATCCAAGTCCCCCCAGTAAATAAGTAAATACATAAATAAACACAAGAAGTCATCATTTCTTAGTTAGATCCTAGAAGCTATTTTACCAAAATTAAAATTCCAATTTCTGTTTAGAGTTGCTAGATGCTCTTCCAGCCATGGAGAGCTGGATTCTTTCTAAAGAAGAATGAGCTGTTGGCCGGTGAATTCTCCAGGCTGTTTGAAGAGAGCAAGTGACTAAGTCACAGGCATAGTTTGTGGAATGGCAGGAAATCAGTGACAAACTCTGGGAGATTAAAGAAGCTGGGGTTTAAGAGTTAAAAAGGAAGCCACTTTGGATAGAAACTGTTTCCAACGTATGTGCAGCAATCCTGGGCCAACAATAATAAAATTTACATTCACCCTTATACCTGCAAGAAAAGTTACTCTGTTTTCCTGCACTAATAGGATTGAGAATGTACCCTGTTACAAATTATAAACAGTTTGACTTTAAAATATCATCTTTCCTTCCATCTAACTTTATCTAGTACTTTGGGTCTAACTCTTGGGAGTAAGTCACTCTGGTTCAGCTTCTAGGTGTCGCATGAATCACCTGCTGCACAGGTTGCCTCCATCCCATTTTAAAATGTTTTGCTTAATTACTAGGACGATGAGATGAGATCTCCCTTGGTCCACAAGACATGGTTACCTGCTAGCTTGTCCTTTTCTCTCCTACCCAGGAGGGCCCATCCTTTTTCTTCTCAAATCCTACTTCATTTTTGCATTTCCTGATTTTTATCTTGGGAAAACAAAAGCCAGCTGCAATCAGTTAAGGCAACAACTGAAGGATCCTTGGCAGGTAGAAACCTTGCAGGTTTCAGCCTCCGATTGTGAGAAATGAAATGCGGCGTGTCGGGTTGCAGTGACTTAGGCACCTCCCGGCTCTTTCTCTTCTGCCTGCACACACACACACACACACACACACACACACACACACACACACACGCGCGCGCGCGCACACACACACACACGCACGTCCCTTTTCTCGCCTCTTGCCCAGCATCCCCCTCACTTCCTACAGCTGTATTTCTAATCAGCAGAAGATACATCTTGCTTGGAGCCAACCCTCCTTTTCTCTGCGCATTCTTAACCTCCTATCTTATGCATGGATCACTGGTTAGCTTAGAAATGCGCAGACACAAAGGAGAAGCTGACATTCGAGGTCTGACGGCCATAATGGCTGTTTATAAGCCTAATCCATCACGTTTAGTGGACACCTCCATTTTTGTCCCTCTGAAAAGGTATAAATAATAAAATGGGATAGCTCCAGCTCGGAGGTGCCTTGGTAAATATTTTAACTATTTACAAGATTGCGCCAATAACAAAAGAGGCATCTGTACCATCCACTGAGGGGGCCCCAGTCATTAAAAGAGACCCAGATGGTTCCTACCATTCAACCAACAATAACATTTCTTGATGGCAGAGCTTTTGTGACATGGTTTACATTTTTTTTTTTCTATATCACATTGGGATATTCTCAACCAGTCCCTTTTTCTTCACTGCCCCCAGCAACCTTTCTAAAGAAAATCTCCCTAAATAGGCTTTCCCTCCGAAAAGAATGAGGCTGCGGAGAAACATGGCAAATGGATGGTTCAAAGCCCAATTCAGAGACAAGTCTGAACAATTATAAACCAAGCCTTCTCCACGTCCAAATATTGACATGGGCCCACTCATTCTGTGGGTAAACACCCCCGTGGAGCCCCGGATGTGTTGTGCCATCCTGGTCTCTGTCTTATTTCATCTGAATTTACCCTTTCCTGCCAGGCCTAAGAGAGTGCAAGGTGGGGGATGACAGGGAAACTTAAGGATAACTTTGAAAGTTAAAGGTATTTCTTCTTTGCAGACCTTATGCCTGACTATGAGGGAGGGGTGACAGGAACTGTGAGGACAGTGCGAAGCTCCTGAAATCATTCAGCAACTAAGAATCCATTTTTGCTTTGAGCCTGAACAGAGCGGGTTGAATCTGCAGTATAGAGCTGCTTAGTAACTGTTGGAAACTTTGGTTCTAAGTCAACTTTTTAGTTACATAGAGATGGCAAAGAGAGATCAGAAGAGCAGGGTGACTGAGGCTCCAGGTTCTGGAGTCAGGGTAAACCTGCTGATTTTTTTTTTTTTTTTAGTTGAAGTATAGCTGGTTTATAATATCATGTTAGTTTTAGGTATATAACTTAGTGATTCAGTTTTCTGTATATATATATATACGAATATATATATATTCTTCAGATTCTCTTCCCTTGTAGGTTATTACAAAATACTGAGTAGAGTTCCCTGTGCTATACAGTAGGTCCTTGTGGGTTATATATTATATAATGTGTATATGTTAATCCTAACCTTCTAATTCGAGTCTCAGTTCTGAGATGACTGTGTAAATTACAGGAGATAATATATTTGGAGCAGGAGCCCAGCACTCAATAAAGGTGACTATAATTAATACTGACAAACCTATCTCAGAAAGATCAAAGAAACTAGGAGATGAGGCAAACTGCAGTTTCTGTTTATGCTCCCTGAAAACAACATTGACATTCGAAGTTTCTTTGTTGGGGGTTAGGGAGGGAGACAAAAAAATAAAACCATGTGACCCCTCTCCAGGTCTTTGAGAAGCCTAAATTTTCATTTCTTTTCCGAAGGCTCCATTTAATTTTGGAGCTCCCGCTTTCCAAATTTGGTCAATAAAATTAACAGCCTCCTTTTGAGTGGAACATCACACCTCCAAATGAGCTCAAGCTGGCGCTGGGATTGTCCTGCGGAATGTGAGATTTACATTTCACAGCTCCTGGCCAAGGAATGAATGAATCAGAGCTCGTAAACAAACGATCCTCGCTCCCCTTGTTCTGCGGCCCCCAACGTGGGGTGTGTGCTGCAAAGAAAAATATTTATCCTGTTTGTGTGGTGCTGGGTTCCCCGAATGGCCCACCAATAAAACAACATCATAAAGGGCATTTCACAGCTGAGCTTGAGATTTAATAAACAGATGCAAACAGAAGGCCTCGGAGGTCAACAATTAAAAATAAACCAGCCCAAGGTTCTCCTTGGAATTCCCCTTCTCTATAAAGTCAAGAGGACCAGGCCCCCACAGCTGCACTGGGGGCAACTAAGGGGTGGGAAAGGTTTCCCAACCCCAGGGAGTGCAGGGAGATTGTACCTGTTCTCAGTGATCATTCCAACAAGTCCCTTTCTAGCAAGAGAGGACAGCTTTGGTAGCTGATGAAACACAACTCATGGACCCAAAGTAGCTGGAAAATGGTACAGTAACCTTGACTGACAACAAATGCTGCGTGTCAGTCTCTCTATGTTCTGTGATGAAGACATTAAATATTAGAGCCAATGATTTGAAACAGTAGTGAATCAAAGCAGTTGGTTTTGAAATGGGTTTTATACTTAAATTTGAAAGTGTGTGTGTGTGACATTTGCAAAAATAAATGAAGTCACTGAATAAAGGCTGGACAGTTGACCAGAATTACCATCCAGTACCGCTTTCCCCCTGGCCCACTGATCATTGCTCAGATCCAGACTACTCACCAGCATGGGCACCCCTGTCAGCGGTATCTTATTCCACTTTCCCGGTGCCACCTCTAGCTCCTCCACCATCTCTCCTTGTCTCACTTTTCCCTGAAGTTGCAAAGGTGGTAGTACCTGGTTGTTGGCTGAAAGAGTTGGTTGAGGATTCAGTGAGGTTATCCACCCAAAGCTCTTAAGACAGTTTTTCTAAACAGCAAGGACTCAAAACTGCTAGTTCTTTTGAATAGTATCTGTATAGTCTTTGAGGCTCACCCTTTCTCCAGGATGGGAGAATTCCACTGTGGCAGGTCACACTCACCTATTTTGAGAAGGTGCTGAAGGCTGGTAAGCCCCCCATACTGACACCCTCATCCTCAGAAAATCCCAAATGCCTTCACAGCTAATGCCTCCTTGCTCCTTCCCACATTCCTCTGCTGATAAGAGGGGAAATGAAGGATGGGTTTAAAGATAACCATTTGTTATAGAGGCAGACCTCCCATGAGGACCCATCTACATCTGGCAGGCAGCAGGGAGTCCTGTATCAAGTAGCCAACCACACAGAACTCTTCTCCAGAGCTATTTTGAGCATCCTCCTTGTGAATGGTCACCCTGATGAGTCTGATTTATGCATGTAGAAGCTTCCTGGAATCATTTCCCTCACATCACGGGGATAGGGAAATGAATTTAAGTACTTGGTATTCGGGTGGGTTTTCCAAATGTACCAGGGGCCTCCCATACTGTCTTGTGGCTCATCTTTGGGAATTTGGGTGTTTTCTGGTTACTGGGACCCTCTTCCCTTCAAATTAATTACTTTGGAATTAAATAGACTTGAGTACAAGTTCCTCCCCTGCTTCCGCCCCTCACCTTTTAAAGAAACAGGATCCTTTCAAAGAAAAAGGATACCCTCTTAAAGAGATGGGAATACCAGACCACCTCACGTGCCTCCTGAGAAATCTGTTTGCGGGTCAAGAAGCAGGAGTTAGAACTGGACATGGAACAACAGGCTGGTTCCAAATTGGGAAAGGACTAGGTCAAGGCTGTATATTGTCACCCTGCTTATTTAACTTCTATGCAGAGTACATCATGCAGAATGCTAGGCTGAATGAAGCACAAGGTGGAATCAAGGTTGCCAGGAGAAATATCAATAACCTCAGATACGCAGATTATACCACCCTTATGGCAGAAAGTGAAGAGGAACTAAAGAGCCTCTTGATGAAAGTGAAAGAGGAGAGTGAAAAAGTTGGCTTAAAACTCAACATTCAGGATACTAAGATCGTGGCATCTGGTCCCATCACTACATGGCAAATAGTGGGGAAACAATGGAACAGTAACAGACTTTATTTTCCTGGGCTCCAAAATCACTGCAGATGGTGCCTGCAGCCATGAAATTAAAAGAACCTTGCTCCTTGGAAGAAAAGCTATGACCAACCTAAACAGCATATTAAAAAGCAGAGATATTACTTTGCTGACAAAGTTTCATCTAGTCTAAGCTATGGTTTTTCCAGTAGTCATATATGGATGTGAGAGTTGGACCATAAAGAAAGCTGAGCACCAAATAATTGATGCTTTTGAACTGTGGTGTTGGAGAAGACTCTTGAGAGTCCCTTGGACTGCAAGGAGATCAAACCGGTCCACCCTAAAGGAAATCAGTCCTGAATATTCATTGGAAGGACTGAAGCTGAAGCTGAAGCTCCAATACTTTGACCACCTGATGCAAAGAGCTGATTCATTGGAAAAAACCCTGATGCTGGGAAAGATTGAAGGTAGGAGGTGAAGGGGACAACAGAGGATGAGATGGTTAGATGGCATCACCAACTCAATGGACATGAGTTTGAGCAAGCTCCAGGAGTTGGTGATGGGCAGGGAAGTCTGATGCGCTGCAGTCCATGGGGTCACAAAGAGTCGGACACGACTGAGCGACTGAACTGAACTGAACTGAAGTAATACAAGCTGCTAGAGATAATACTTATAACCTTATGTATGTTCCTGCCAAAAATAATCATTTTAACTCAGATTTCTCAAATACCAAAATCTGAGTTCTTTTGATTGTACTGGGTCTTAAGCTTTTTTCTTTTATTTTTTAAAGTAACATCAGTGGAAGATGTCATGTAGAGTTAGAAACCAGACTTCTAGATTATGGGTCTAAATGTGAAAATCCACCTATGGTTGCTATGAGCTTTCTCTGTATCAATTTTTTTTTAATCTTTATTTTACATTTGAAAACTTCAGCTCTTTTTTTCTGTTTACTGAGAATACTTCCAGTGCATGACATTCTCTTTATTTGTTTTACTTTCTGAGTCCTTTAGCAAAAATTATGGAATGGTCATAGAGGAAAGATATCCAGATATACAGATCAGTACTTATTCTAGATCAACTTGTTTCCAGGGCTGTCAAACTGATGACCTTTAGAGCAAAATTAATCCATAGATATGTTTTATTTAGCCTACAGACTTAAATTTTTTTTTCCAGTCAACATGAAAAAGAAAACAGGGATTTCATCCCAACAAATAGATTTGAAAGCTATCTAGAACCATCAGAATATTTGCCAAGGCTGGGCCTGTCCTGCTCCATGTTGAACGTTTAATAAAGCAGAGAAGTGGTTGTCCTCTTTTGAGGGACACGCAGCCTGTAACTTGCCAGAGTCCCCACTCTTCCCTGCTGCTCTCCCAAACTGAGACTGAGTATAACAGCCCTTGTGATACTGTTTTCTAGTCATAGAGAAATATTTCTCTGTATCCATGCCTAACAAAGATGGAAAAACAGATGAGATTGAGAGATCTAATTTATTTTTTGAGCACATTCAACGACAAATGTGCAATAGGATCTTGTTACTCAGTCCTTTCTCCCAAACCTTCAGTGACTCCATGTTATCTATTAAATAAAGCCCAAATGCCTTAGCTCGGTATTCAATTAATTCAGTCTCAATTCAAACCTCCTTAACAGTGACATCTCCTGTGTGTGTGTGTGTGTGTGTGTGTGTGTGTGTGTGTGTGTCTTAGTTTCTAGAAACCCTATTTAAACCTAAACTTCTGATTTGATTTCCACTGCTCATTTCCCATGGTCTTATTTTGACCCATGTTGCTCTCTCCTTCTGAATTGTTTTTGTCCATCTTTCTTAAATGCCATTTATCTCCAGTCCCTTCTGTTAAAATCCTGTTCAACTGTTAACTTTAAACTAAATGATTCTTCTTCTGTGATGCTTTCTCTGGGCCCCCCTGTCAGTATTAATCATCTGCGATCTTTTGGATCTTCATCTAGGCATTGTCATTTCAAAACAGCCTTTTTCTGCCTTGACTTGTTTTATATGATCATGCATAAAACAATAGCTAAGTTGATTGGCCACTTACTCCATGTGAGGCCCTATCCTGTATGTTTCATACGTGGCTCATTAAATCTCATAGCTGTTCCATGAGATTGCTGTGCTTGCTATCCCCATTTTATGGATGGGCAGACTGAGACCAGAGAATACTGAGGTCACAGCCTTGTTAGTGATGCAGTTGGGATATTCAGCCTGGCATTTTTTTTTTCTTTAGACCCCTTGTACCTAACCATAGGCCAAATTGTCTCTCTAAACCTCTACTAACAGATAATCAGATAGGAATTGCATATCATTTTTTTCTTTTCCCCAGATCATCCTAGCACAATGCTTTAAGCACAATAAGCGTACAAAGAATGTTGAATGAATGACAGAATCAGTGGCATAAAAAATGATGCCTATTTGCCTACCATCACCCTTTCCTCCTCAGAAACTGCATGACTTTACCCCTCCAAAGTTTCTTGGCTGTTTGAAGGTGGGGCTCTGAAACAACAAAGCCAATCATGGTTCTCTAATCTCCTGGTAACACTGGGAAGCCCCAGGATCGGACAAGTGGTGAGGGACAAGCCAGTCAGCACCCTTCTCTGGGACTTTTCAGTCCATAACCAAGAAACACCGGCAGTCTGTCATCAGTGGTGAAAGCAGTGGGGGATCTTGTGACCATGCTTCCTTCCATGCCGAAGAAGTCAAGCTCTGATAGTGAAAGAGCAGGCAAAGAAAATCTGGAATGTGAAACCCTGAGAGATTCTGAATAGCATTCAAAACACTATCTGTTATCATCATTATTGTTGTTCCTAAAATAAGGCTCCATCCTTAACTTTCACCAAGTTTGGAAGGTCAACCTTTCCTGGAATCCATGAGCCGTTATATTTTATTTTGTGACTAACCTAGGTTGAATTGCGTTTCTGTCATTTCCAAAACAGCACTGATGTTTCTAGACCAAAGTAGAATATGGACACAGACATAAATGGGACACATTGTGTGTTTATACGCCTATAACGGCATAATGGTCATGAGTTGAAACCTGGAACACTTGCTGTCAATGAACTTGCAAATAAGAGTCATTTCTTATTCACTTCTGTTTACTCAGCACATGGCCTTATGACTGGCACAGAGGAAGATTTCGTAAAAGTTTGTTGGACAAATAAATGGAATACTCAGAATTATGGAATGTTAGCAAAGTGCAATGACGGCATAGAAAGGGAAACTAAAAATTCTGCTAGGATGAGGAACTGTAGACGGTTTGGGAAACCAGGGGTGGGGGTTGGATGGGAGGATGTATTTGAGCTGTCTTGAAGGATGTGTAAGTGTTAAGTGGGTAGAAAGAGAAGGCAGGATGGGAGTGCTGAGGCAAACGCATATGTAAATGTGGGAGGCATAAAAGAGCATGGTGAGTTCTGGAAACCAGAGTGGTTCTATAAGGTTGGATGAGGGTATTAGAGAAGGCTGGGAGACGAGGCTGGTGAGATAGACTGGGCTGAGTAATGCAAATAGAGAAGATTAAATATTTACATAAGCTCATTAGTGATACTGTGCGCATCTGACAAGTATGATTTAGTTTAAACCTCCAAGGTTTAAATACTCTAAGTGCAACTGTGTCTTTTTGAAATTGATTACATGACATTAATAGGCTCTTTCTCAGCTTCAGTGGTGATCATATTCATGATTTACTCCCATCTCTCATCCCTGGGGTCAGGAACAGTCCATCCTGACCTCCATCCTTCCTTTTACACCTTCCTTAGGAACTAAACATTAACTGCTAGAAACCTCCTGGTTTTTGTCCTCTAAAAAGGTAAGCAATTTTGCTTCCAAAGTTTTAACAGGCAAATTCTTCTTATTATGAGGAATAGTAAATAAAAGGATTCTGTGTCACAAAGTTATATTCTTGATCTTTTGCATCATCCATTAAATACAATTCAACAAGAATTATTTAAGAACTTGTAAGGTGCCCTATGGGCTTCCCAGATGGCTCAGTGATGAAGAATCAGCCTGCCAAGCAGGAGACATGAGGTTGATCCCTGGATCGGGAAGATGCCCTGGAGAAGGAAATGGCAACCCACTCCAGTATTCTTTCCAGAGAAATTCCATGGACATAGGAGCCTGGTGGGCTATAGTCCATGGGGTTGCAAGCAGTTGTTAGTCTCTCTCCCTTGACCTTGGACAGGATCACCTGACCTGTTTCAGCCAATGAGATCGAATCAGACAGGAGGTAGTAGAAAGAGAATGGGTCTATGTGGTTGAGAATATACACTTGCACATCCACCATCACTCTAAGTAAGTCATGCCCAGGCAAGCACCTTCGGGCCAGGAGGAGAATGAGGTTGGCCAACCCACAGGCACTTGAGCTGAATAAGTGCTTACTGCTCTATGCCACCAAGATTCTGTGGTTTGGGTTACACAGATCAACAAGTAGGACAGCTAAGGGATGCGGCGGTGTGTGCCAAGACTATGTCAAGGGTTGGAGAAGCCCACTAGAATCAGGCCAAACTCTCTTTCCTATTTTGTTCCGAGGTAGCCTAGAGATTGGCCATGGGCCATAATGTTCTCTTAAGAATGAAAAAAAAAAGACCAGAAAAATAAAAACCAAGGGAATGAACACCTCCCTAGAACCATAATCTTGTATTCTGACAATTTCTTGAGCACTGTGCCAGGCTCTATGATACGTGCTTTGGATGGATGATCTGATGGAACCTAAGTTCCTCTCTCAACCAGTCTCATGTCCCTGGGCTCTGTTTGGAATAATTGTGAGGCTCAGAGGGGGACCAGTATGCAGACTGTGCATTTTTTGGGTTCCTGTCTAGACCATTCAACCCCAAACTGAAATAGCTGAACTGAACAAGGAGCTGGGCTGTAGGGGGTTGAAGTCGGGGAAAGGGAAGACTGGGAGGGGGAAGGGGACAGAAAGCTTAAAAATAGTGGGAAAACTATTGCATAAGGGCTTGGAGGTAAACAATGCAGTAGTTTCAGTGTCTCTTCCCATGACTCGCATCACGGGTCTTAGGAGTGTGTGTTGGTTGTTTCTGAGTCAGGAAAAGGTATTCACTTTCCAGCAAAAGCAAGGGTCCCACGCCATGCAGTCTCTGGCTGTCTTATTCAGAGGCCAAGATGGGGTCAGCGTGGAACTCTATTAGTATCAGGAAAAGAATGTGATGGTGGATGACGTGCTCTGAGCTTTAATGCTGGGCAAGTCAGGGGAATAAGTGCTTTGCATGAATTGCCGCCCTTTACTTCTGAGGCAAGAGCCACAAATATTCCCACTGCACTAGGAACCTGGAGCTGGGGGAGACTAAATTCAGAGTCAGATGGCTCAAAGGACTAGAGTGAGGGTTCAGGGTTAGAATCTATGCTTGTCTAAAGACTGAAGAAAGTCAGACACAGAAGGAAAATATCACTTCTATGTGGAAGCTAAAAAAAGCGGGGGAGGGTACAAATGAACTTATTTATAAGGCTAGAGTCACAGATGTAGAAAACAAATTTATGGTTAGCAGGGGGTGGGGGCGATAAACTGGTAGATTGGAATTGATACGTGCACTCTGCTGCTGCTGCTGCTGCTGCTAAGTCTCTTCAGTCATGTCTGACTCTGTGCAACCCCATATGTGAAATCAATGGCTAATAAGAACCTACTGTATAGCATAGGGAACTCTACTCAGTTCTCTGTAATGACCTATATGGGAACAGAATTTAAAAAGAGTGGATACATGTATATGTGTAACTGATTCACTTAGCTGTGCATCTGAAACAAATACAATGTTGTAAATCAATGATACTCCCATAAAATTTTTTTTGAAATAAAAAATAAATTTAAAGCTATCATTAGCAATTATGCCTTGAAAATTGTTTCTTTTAATGACAAAGCAAGCACACCAAACAGAAACCTGTCAGGAGCTACCACTGTACCAGTTAACGCCCAGAGGCCCTGAGTGAGCGTCACAGGTTCACAGGGAAGTCAGTGGAGGTTAAGGACACAAACACTCAGCGTCTCTGAGGACAGGAGGAGGCGAGAGACAGTGATGACTCAGGACGTGCTAGTTATCTAGAATATGGACTCCTCTGTAGGCAGTTTTTTTTGTTTGCTTGTTTCTTCCTTCCTCATTGGATGATAGGGGCTGATGAGTGTTAGTTGCTCAGTTGTGTCAGGACGGTAGCCCACCAGACTCCTCTGTCCATGGGATTCTCCAGGCAAGAATACTGGGAGAGGGTTGCCATTTCCTTCTCCAGGGCATCTTCCCAACCCAGGGATCAAACCCAGGTCTCCCACATTTCAGGAAAATTCTTTACTGTTTGAGCCACCAGGGAAGCCAATAGAGGCTGGGGGTTGGGGAGGAGGTTTGCAAAAGACCAAGTGGAAGCGATGCCTTGTGTATCAGCATCACGGAAAAGCCTATATTATAGCCAGCTGTGGCAAAAGTGCTCCATGGGTCACACCCATGAAAAGGACGTGACATCAGTTCTCTGAACAATGGCTCAGGGCGCTAGCGCAACATTGGAAGAGCTGCAACTTTAGACTCTGGGTCTGTGCACAAGTTCCCAAAGGCAGGCTAGGAAATCATTTTATCAACAAAACTTTCCATCCCAAAGGGTATGAGTCATTCTCCTAGTTTTTACCGCATGTTATCTAGGGAATCATGATACTTGAAAATCCTGAAAAATTCCATTGCGATTGTCTGTCTCTCAGGAAGAAGGCAGGGGAAATGGTAGACTCTCAGCAGAAACTAAGGCTACTGTTATCCTATTAGGCTGCACCCAAAGGATTTTGTCGGATTTTGTCTCATTTCCCCTCCTGTTGCAAATCTCCCAGGCATTGGACCTGAGAGGTGTCTTCTCTGAGCTTCCTGTTCTGGCAAGAAGTTGGAGAAGACTTTAGAAATCAGGTGAGTCTCCCAGTTCTACACGCCATTCATTACAACTGATCCCAATGATCCCAGGCGGATCGTAGGCTTTGATGGGGAACTGAGGCACTGGGCACTTGCCAGCTGCTCATTTTAGTGGTGAAGACACGGAGTCAGAGAGAAGTGATTGGCTCCGTATTTATATGGGGAGATAGTGGAGAACACTTCACGGAAGCCGGGTGACCCCTCAGCCAGAGCTGTGCTCTTTCCGCTGGGTCATGTTGTCCCCTCCCTAGTCATTTCTGGGGTGTGACTCATGGTGAGAGCGAATCCTTGGACTCTGCCCTCCCAGGGCTTCTTTCCAGCAAATGTCAGTTTCCGGTTTTGAGGAATGAAGGGAGAATTCCAAGAAATCAAATGTTTGTAAACTAGAGGACTTTGTGTTGTTTCTAGCTTAACCCCTCACTCACCAGTTCCATTTAAACAGATAGCAGAGCGAGACCTGATGGAACATTTTGAACTGAGTCAGCTAGAGTGAGCAAGAAAAAAAATCCTTATAGTCATAATATTGGGGGTGGAAAAAGTTCTCAACAGGTCTAGCACGTGTGAGTTTTGCCTTATTCTACCTGTGTGGCTGCTGGTAACACCTTAGAGGGATTTAAGAGATGACATTCTATCTTACCCAGCACACTCATCTGAAAACTGCTATTAGTACATCAAGACTCTCTGCTTACAAGGAATAGCAATTAACTGAGACCAGCTCAAGCAGAATGGAGACAGTACTGAAAAGATACGAGGGTCTCTTCCAGAACAAGAAATACAAAAGAATCAGGATATTGCAAATCAGAGACAGAAGTGCTTCCATCTTTTCTTCCAGGGTACCATGATGTCTTACTTTTGTTTCTTTTTATGTCCCTTCTTTATTCTTTCCTGTTTCTATCAGGCGGTACTCTCAGTCACAAAGAAGAGAAATTTTAGCTGTTATCAGGAGGGCAATATGACCTTACCACTTTTTCTTTCCTTTTTTCTTTTATCAAAATATAGTTGATTTACAATGTTGTGCTAGTTTCAGGCGTATGGCACTGTGATTCAGTTTTATGTGTGTGTGTGCGTGTGTATGCATATATACATACATACATACATATATATATATATATATATATATACACACATGCTCAGTCATGTTCGACACTTTGCGGCCCTTTGGGCTGTAGCCTGCCAGGCTCCTCTGTCCATAGGGTTTCCCAGGTGAGCATACTGGAGTGGATTGCCATTTCCTTCTCCAAGATATCTTCCTGACCCAGGGATCAAACCCACGTCTCCTGCATCTCCCTCACTGCAGGGGGATTCTTTACCCCCTGAGCCATCAGGGGAGCCTACACATATATATGAATTCATTTTCAGATTCTTTTCCCTTATAGAATATTGAGTATAGTTTTTGGTGCTACACAAGTTCGTCCTTGTTGTTCACCTACTTCATATATAGGAATGTGTATATGTTAACCCCAAACTCCTAATTTTTCTCTCCCCACCTACAAATAAGATCAATTTTAGCTGTACTGGGAGGGCACTCTGGTCTTACCATTTTCATCCAGTCCAGGCTGTGGTTATACTTTGGTCACTCTGGCTTTAAAGCCGTGAGGGGTGGAAACCTGTAGCTTCTTCCCTGATGTTCCCCAGGGTTTCATTCTGTACCTCCTCCCCCCATTCTTTCTGGATGCCCAGGCGAGCTGCCCCTGTAGAAGGGGGAAAAACTGGGGTGATTGGAATGATTTGTGTTTCATTTCAAAAGAAAAGTTAATTTTATTATGAGCAGATTATTTTGAAAGTGACAACTTTGCAGCTGGGAACTTCTTTTTTACTCCTTTAATCTTAATAGCTAACACTTTTTGGATTGTTTATTATGTAGCAGGCATGGCTCTAAGCATTTCCCATATGTTGGGTCATTTAATCCTCATGAAAATCCAATATGGAAAGGCATCTATGGGTCCCCCTTTGCAGTTCGGGAAACTGAGGCACAGGGAACTTTTGTCCAAGGTGGAGCTGGGATTTGAACCCTGGTAGCCTAGCTCCAGAGCCTGTGCATTCAACTACTATGCTAAGTAAGCATGCACTTTGCTCATGTCATCTGTTAAATCACACAAAAGCCATGAGTGGTCTTCAGAACCACCCTGCAGGTGAGGAGACCGAGGATCGGCAAGGTTAAATGGTTGGTCTCAAGTCACACTGCTAGCAGTACAAGAGCTAGCGCTGGCTTTCAAGTCCAGCTGAACACAGAGTCTGAATTCTTAGACCTTGGACTTCAGCTTCTCATTTAGCACTGACACATAGAAGCTGCAGTCTTGGCAGAAGATGTGTGAGAGAATGAAAAAGAAAAGGGCAAAAAAGGCTATTTTGAGGGCTTAAAAAAATCAGAGCAAAAATAATAACCTGAAGCAATACTCTGGAAAGAGAAAAGGATTTTTTTTTAAAAACCCTGAAAACCTCTGACTCCGTTTCGACGTATCTGAAACGGATGCATCAGAGAGAGAAAATCTGGTAGATATTGAGCCTGCTACAAGTTCCCAACAGCTGAAAAGAGTTCAGCTTCAAACCAATCATTGTCAGAAAAGCAAATACAAATTTGTCCTGGAGCAAAATAACTTTCAGAAAATCAGGAAGAGGCGAGATGGACAGTCAGTTATGAACATAAAACTCTTTGTACCCGACCCAATTAACCCTCACCCAAGGCAACCCTGTGCCTCTAAGCTATTCATTTAAGGGGTTTACGATTTATAGGCAGTCTTTCTCAGGGGAGGTCCCGCCTGGCTCTGATTTCACGTTTCACGGCAGCACATGTGTAATTCTGCTGCATCCAACTATGCTATTAAGCCAAGAGCAGAAAAGGCATGTTTCATAGGATGGAAAGAGACCGGGGAGTCCGAAGTCAACTCTGCTTCCCTGTAAGTGGCTGGGGAGAGCGCTGTGAGATCTGCCTGTTTCCAATCCCGGGAGTGGGTCTGGGTGCTGGGGTGCTCCACCCTCTGCTCTCAAATTTTAGTCTTCATATTCAGCAGGTGGTATCTTGTGACCTTCAGGTGCAGAAATAAACTCAGGAATGCTACCTTCGAGGAGTCAGGAAGACAAGAGCATCCAAGACTGTTCTTGAAGCTGTTTAGTCGTTCAATTGTGTCTGACTCTTTTTGACTCCATAGACTATAGCCCGCCAGGCTCCCCTGTCCATGGAATTCTCCAGGCAAGAATCCTGGAGTGGGTTGCTATTTCCTCTTCCAGGGGATCTTCTCGACCCAGGGATTGAACTCGGGTCTCCCACATTGCTGGCAGATTCTTTACGACTGAGCCAGCAGGGAAGCCCCACCGGAGACTGTTGGGTAGAAACAGAGGGCAGAGGACAGAGGCATTAGCATCTCCTGTTAGTTCTTCAGTCAAAACGTCACTGTGGGTGAAGAGAACTGAGCTAAGTGAAGGGACAGAGGGAAGACATTCCTAAAGGGTTGGTGAGCGAAGGCCTAGAAGTGAAGCAGCCCGAGGAGCTCAGTCTACAGCAGACATACCTTTAGCATGACTGTAAGAAATAAGTCTGTGAGGGGCACCCCAGCACCTTGAAGAGCTCTGTGGTCATTCTTCTCTGTAAGCCAGTCCTTTACAGTAGGGACTCTGGTCATTGAATTGAGAAGCCTACGTGTACTGGGAATAACTAGATTGTCCAGGGAACGGGCCGTGTGGTGACACTCAGTGGCGAAAAGCAAGGTGGGGATGGTGTCCATGATGGACAGTGGAGTCAAAGCCACAAGCAGAGTAGTCAAACTCCCACAGGACAATAGTGTTGGTTAGTTGATCGTGGCATTTCTAGAAGTGAAATAGGAGGTCTGCTAAATTCTTACTTGATCTGAAGAAGACCAGCAGAAAAGTTCTAGGTCAAGTGAAGAAATCTAATCTGAATCATAGAAACAGGGAGTCATGGTCCTTCCTTGAGACTTGAGCCAGTTTATAGACCCAGAACCCCTTAAATAAAGGGGAGGCTGAGCTCCTGGAGGGAGGACCCCAGTATACTGAACAAAATTATTCTGTTAATTGTTCTCCCATGCTTCTCCAAAGGGAGCTATGGTGTCTTACCAGGCTGAGTGTGTTCTGGGGAAAAGAAAATCTTCAGAGCTTTTAGAGATTACTGGATACTGGCTCTGAACTAACACTAATTCCCAGAGACCCCAAACTTCACTGTGGTCCATCACTAGAGTAAGGGCTAATGGAAGTCAGGTGATTGATAAAGTTTCAGCTCAGGTCCATCTCAAAGTGAGTCCACTGGGCTCCTGAATGTATCCTGTGGTCATTTCCCAGCTCTAGAATCCATAATTGAAAAAGATACACTCAGCAGGAAGCAAAATCCCCATATTGGTGCCCTGACCTATGGAGTGAGGCCTATTCTGATGAAAAAGGCCAAGTGGAAGGCTAATATGTATACCTATGGCTGATTCATGTTGCTGTTCGACAGAAAACAACAAAATTCTAAGCAATTATCCTTCAATTACAAAATAAATTTTGAAAAAGAACTGCTTCCACCTAGGGAAATAGGAAACCAAAAGCCATAGCACATTCCTGGAGGGACTGCAGAGATTAGTGACACCATCAGTCTTGCAAGATGGCCCTGTTTTGTGGTGATTCCCCGCATCCCCACTCAACCTGTCTGTTTGTCCTGTGCAGAAGACGAATGGATCTTGGAGAAAACCAGGGGGTAACTTCAATTGCCAGGGCTATACTAGATGTAGTTTAATTGCTTGAGCAAGTTAACACGTAACTGGGTACCTGATATGTAGCTATTAATCTGGCAAATGCCTTTTTCTCTATCCCTGGCTCAAAGACCCACCCACTGAAGCACTTTGCTTTCAGTTGGCGAGACCAGAAATACACTTTCACTGTCTTATCTTGGGGGTGTATCAGCTCTTCAGCCCTGTGTCATAATTCAGTTTGCAGAGATCCTGATGGCCCCTCCCATCACTCTTGTCCATCATATGGATGACATTATGCTGAATGGAGGGAATGCTTCCCTCATAGCTCAGTTGGTAAAGAATCTGCCTGCAATGCAGGAGATTCGAGTTCAATCCCTGGGTCGGTAGGATCCCCTGAAGAAGGAATTGGCAACCTACTCCAGTATTCTTGCCCGGAGTATCCCATGAACAGAGGAGCCTGGCAGGCTACAGTCCATAGGATCGCAAGATTCTGACACAGCTTAGGGACTAAACCACAACCACCATGCTGAATGGATCTATGGAGCAAGAGGTAGCAACTACTACTCAAGACTTAGTGATAAGATATTTACATGGTAGTGGATGGAAAATATATCTGAATAAAATTCAGGGGCCTTTTACCCCGGTGTGATGAAATGCCTGCATGTACACATATGGATATGTGTATTTTTTTTCTTTTTCATATTCTTTTCCATTATGGTTTATCACAGGATGTTGAATACATTTCCCTGTGCTGTATAGTAGGACCTTGTTGTCTATTCATCTGATACATAATAGTTTGCACAGAATGATGCTAGTTTTCAGTGGGGCCCAGAGCAAGACAAGGCTCTGCGAAGGTCCAGGCTGATGTGCAGGCTGCTTTTGGATCATGTGATCCAATAGATCCAGTGGCACTTGGAGTGCTAGTGGTGGGTGAGGACGCTGTCTGGAGTGGCGAGCCCCTATAGGTGAATCACAGAACAACTCTTTAGGATTTTTGGAGCAAAGCCCAGTTATGCTGCATGGATAACTACTCCCCTTTTGAGAAAAAGCTCTAGGCCTGTCAGTGGGCCTTAGTAGAGAGTAAACCCACAACTCTGAGTTGCTAGATTGCCACATGACCTGAGCTGCCACCAGGAACTGACCATCTGACCCACCAAGTCATAAAACTGGGTGTGCACAGCAGGCCTCCACTGTCAAATGGAAATGGTTTATAGAGATTGGACCTCAGCAGGTCCTGAAGGCACAAGTGAGTTACATGAATGGGCGGCCCAAATACCATGGGCTCTGCTCCTGCTACGTTGCCTCTCTCTTCCAGGCTCCACTGATGTCTTCATGGGGACCATGAGTGATCAGTTGACAGAGGAAGAGAAACTTAGGTTTGGTTGACAGATGGTTCTGTGAAAGGAAACAGCTAAAGCATCACAGCCTGTTTCTCATACATGCCTGAAGGAAAATCCTCCCAGTGATCAGAACTTTAGGCAGTGTATCTGGTTGTTCACTTTGCTTGGAAGAATAGCCAGAGGTACGGTTATATACTGAGGCATGGCCATCGTGTGGCCAATGGTTTGGCTGGATGATGAGGGACTTAGGAGGAGAATGATTGGAAAATTGATGACAAGGAAATTCAGGGGAGAGGTATGTGAATAAACCTCTCTGAACGGGCAAAACCATGAAGACATTTGTGTCATACGTGAATGTTTACCAAAGGGTGACCTCAGCAGAGGAGGATTTTAATAGTTGAATGGATAGGAGGGTGACCTATCCACTGGAGTGGGCAACCCATTCCAGTGTTCTTGCCTATAGAATCCCAGGGATGGGGCAGCCTGATGGGCTGCCATCTATGGGGTCGCACAGAGTCATACATGACTGAAGTGACTTAGCAGCAGCAGGAGGGTGACCTATCCTGAAGATACCAGTTATCATTTCCCCCAGCCACCCCTGTCATCACCTAATGGGCTCACAAACAAAGTGGATGTGGTGGTGGGGATGGAGGTTACCCATGGGATCAGCGACATGGGCTTCAGCTCACCAGAGCTGACCTGGCTACAGCCACTGCTGGGTACAGTGGAGACCAACACTGAGCCCTGATATGAACCATTCTCCAAGCTGACCAGCAGCTACCTGGTGGCAAGACAGAAGTGCAGAAACCCAGCCCAGGTTTCCAGCCTGCTGCCTCGTGGCCTCCAAACTTATGACTCCAATGTCAACTCTTACCTGAGTTTCCAGCCTGCCAGCCTGCCACACACATTTCAGACTTGCCAGCCTCACAACTGCAGGAGTCAATCCCTGAAAATCATTCTCTCTCTCTCTCTCTCTCTCTCTCTCTCTATATATATATATATATATATACATATATATATATGTATATATATATGTATATATAAAGGCTAGCATGCATGCATCTGTATGTATGTACATATTTACATATACATATATCTGTATATGTATATATGTATTTATATGCTGCATGCTTGCTAAGTTGCTTCAGTTATGTCCGACTCTTTGTGACCCCTATGGACCGTAGCCCACCACCCTTCTCTATCCATGGGATTCTCCAGGCAAGAATACTGGAGTGGGTAGCCATGCCCTCCTCCAGGGGATCTTCCCAACCCCAGGGATCAAACCTGCATTGCTTATGTTTCCTGCATTGGCAGGGGGATTCTTTACCACTATTGCCACATATGTGTGTGTGTGTGCGTGTATCCTTCACATATATGCTTCGATAAATCTATCAGTTCTCTTTCTTTGGGGAACCCTGACTAAAACAGAGTCTGGAGTTTGGGCACTTGGGGAGAATGCCTTGTGAAAATTGAAGTTATGCTGCCAAAGCCAGGGAAATACCAGAATCTGGCAGAGGGGCCTGGACCAAACTCTTCTCTAGAAGATTCAGAGGGAGCCTGGTCCTACTGGCTGCCTCTGTGATTTTGGACCGCTGGCTTCTAAAACTGAGAGACGATACACTTCTGTTGTTCTCAGCCACTCAACCTGTGGTGCTTGTTAAGGTAGGACCAGGAAGCCATGTGGATCTTGCTGCATTTCTTAGATGGTAGCTTGAACCAGAGGGTTCACAGAGGATATGAAAAGCCATGGATGGATTTCAGGGTGTGTAACAAGTCAGAGCTGGAGGATTCTGGGAAGGCTTGGATGTGGGTAGAAGGAGGGGCATGAGTCTGGGAGAATTATCAGGATTCTGGCTCCTCCTCATCTGCCACTTCTGAAACTCTGCCGCTTCCAACCCTATTGTATGCTAAGGATACTGTCTATCTTCAGCAATATATTTGATCTTTCTCTGCTCAAAGAACTAGAGTCGTATATGGGCTGCATGCAGTTATTTTAAAATATAGGATACTTTGTCCTAATGTGGTGATGGCCAGGGGGGACCTGGGTGAGTGCCCTGGAATTTCCACATGCTGATAGTCAAGTCCCCTTGAAAGCTCTTGGATGTAGCTTCTCCAGCTACCACACTAGGCCTACTGCTCCTATTTGGCTGCTGAGCTGGCCAGAAAATTACTTTTCACATACACTGTTAAGAACTACAACAAAACACTTGGACATTTTTTTGGATGTGATCGTGAAAGTGAAAGTCATTCAGTTGTGTCTGACTCTTTGCGACCCCATGGACTATACAGTGCATGGAATTCTCCAGGCCAGAATACTGGAGTTGGTAGCCTATCCCTTCTCCAGTGGATCTTCCCAACCCAGGAATGGAACCAGGGTTTCCTGTATTGCAGGCAGATTCTTTACCAATTGAGATATAAGGGAAGCCCTTATGTGATCATATAATAGTTTAAATATAAAATGTAAAACTATACAACTTCTTGAAGACAGCATAGGAGAAAGTTGTGTACTCTTGGGTTAAAGAGTTTCTTAATCTATGACTCTGAACACATGAAGAATGAGAGAAATAACCCATTGAGCTTCAACTATTGAATGGATAAGCAAAATGTTTGATAAATCTACTTGATGGAACATTACTGAGCAATGAAAAAGGAACAAACTCTGGATTGACACAAAAACATAGTTGCAGCTTAAATGCATTTTGCTCAGAGAAAGATGCTCAACCCCAAAGGCTACAATATTATTCCATTTAAGGACAGTCTGGCAAGAGCAAAACTTCTATAGAAACTCAAAACTGATCACCGATCGTCAGGAACAAGAAGATGGGTTGAATACAAAGGCACAATGTGAGAGAATTTTGGAGTGATGGAATTATTCTGTAAGTGCTGGACACACAATTCCATGCATTTGTCAAATCTGGAGAACTGTATGCCACAAAGGGAACACTATTTGCTATAAATTTAAGAATAAAATACAACGTGGGTGTGGAGAGAACCTGAGAGGGAATAGAGCCTGTGACAAATGAATTAAACTTGGTTGCTGATAAATAATAACCACACTGAGGAGAGTGGGAAACAAAGGAACTAACCTAAGTAACTTTGGAAAAAATAGTGTTCTGACTGGATGCCATAAGGCTAGTTGCAAAAAAAACTGCATCTTTGGACACTGTTCTCTAATTAGTACATTAGTTTTTCCCAGGGGCAGAGTTAGCAATTCTGAAACTACTTTCTATGTATAACAGGGATGGAGAAATAAGAAAATCCATGGTAGATAGTGAGACACGGGTTTCTCACTGTCAGACGAAGAAGTTACATATGAGGAAGTGAAGAAGGCTAGAATAAACCCCACAGTGTTGGTTTAGAGTCAGCAGTATTAGTATAAAAAAAAAACCCTGGTTTTTAAAATTTGTATGCAGATAGATATAGAAATTAATATAGATAAGTGTGTGCACATGGGTTAGTGTACATACACAGATGCCCATATCTTAGCTCTATCTTTTGAGAAGGTATAAAAAATAGTAACATCCCATATTAGTGAGGATTCCTAGTATCTAAAAATCATTCTCCAAGTAAATGAACAAAAGCTCTTTGGAAAAGAGGCTCACGGCAGGGTTTGGGTAAGGAACATGTCAGATGAACCTGGAGCATACTGTGGTGCCAGAAACAGCAGATTCAGGAAAAAAAGGAAGAGGTGCATGTTAAAAGGTCGCAAGAGCCAACTGGAAAAATTCCCAATGATCAAGGCATTAGGAAAAATGTAAGCTACAAATAAATAATGAGTTGATTCTTGTTCTTGTTGTTGTTTAGTTGCTAAGTCATGTCCAACTCTTTGGAAGCCCGTGGACTGTAGCCCACCAGGCCCTTTTGTCCATGGGATTTCCCAGGCAAGAATACTGGAAGGGGCTGCCATTTCCTGTTCCAGGGCACCTTCCCAACCCAAAGAATCAAACCCAAGTCTCCTGCATTGGCAGGTGGATTCTTTACTGCTGAGATACCAGGGAAGCCCTAATGATATGATTGCTGTAACCTAAACAGTGGTAAAGAACCTCCTGCCAATGCGGGAGGCATAAGAGACATGGGTTTGATACCTAGGTTGGGAAGATCCCCTGGAGGAGGGCACGGCTACCCACTCCAGTATTCTTGCCTGGGGAATTCCCATGGACAGAGGAGTCTGGCTGGCTACAGTCCATGGACTTGCATAGAGTTGGACATGACTGAGTGACTAACGTGGACATGGAGCAAGTAAAGATATGGGGTATAAAGCACAACTCTTCTTTACAGAAGAATTCCAATCAATAAGTAGGAAGAAGAAAGAAAATAGACCATCCCCATCAGCACCACAGTGAAAACTGCTGTAGTTAAGGTATTCTTCCAAATCAAGTATAACTCTAAGCTCATCATGGAAAATCATTACACATTCCCAAACTAGGAAGCATTATAGAAAGTAACTGCCTGGGACTCTTCATAAAGGTTCCAGGTCATAAAAGACAAGGCCAGGCTAAGTAGCTGTCACAAATTGGAGGAGATTAAGAAGATGTAAAAACTAAATGTGATGTGGGATCCTGGACTGAATTGTGGAACAAAAAAGACATTAGCGGGAAAACTTGGAAAACCCAAAAGATGTCTGCAGATGAGTTGAGTATTGTACCAATATTAATTTCTTACATTGACAAATGTATTATGGTTACGTAAGATGTTAATAGAGCATGTTCAGTGAAGGGCATATGGGAACTTTGTACAATTCTTGCAATTCTGCTCTAACTCTAAACTTAGCTCATAAAAGAGTTTTATTTTCTGAAGCAACTGCTAGTCAACATACGTTGCTCAAAAAATCGTTCTGAATTCGTACAAATGTCGAATTGCATGTGGTAGTGGTGACAAATATACCCAAATCACACTGTTGCAAATTAAGGGTACAATTAAGAAAAGGGAACTTTTGGGAAATCCTGTAGGTGCAGTCAGCTAAAACTCCCCATAGTGAGAACTCAAATATTGTATTCAGAGTGAGAGAGTGAAATAGGTCTTTTGTATACTTTTTCCCATCTGTAAGGTTATATGAGTCATTTGTTGTAGTTTCAAGTAGAATTCACTTGTTTTGCAGCCAACACCTACCACTATTTTTTTTTAAATGGATTGAAATCTATTCTAAGGCAGGGGGTGAGGGGGGGCAAATGGTAAACAGTGGAATATAAAATGCAAACCAATTTATGGTTTCCAAAAGGCCTACAGAGGCTGCCAAAAATAAAGTTGGTGGAAAACAGTTTACTAAATCACTAAAGAATAAAAAAAGAGGTTATATTACAAATCCTATAAATATTCTGAGAGTGGTAGGTAAAGCATGTTTAATACTGATGAACAAAGTTTTAGCATGTATTGGAAAAACAGTTTCTAATATAAAATTACCGACGACTGGAAGTTATCTGCAAAATTTTATACCTAAGTGCTTGCAGATGTAATTTATTTTTCTGACAGCACCGCCTGTGTAATGAAAGTTGCTTTTAATAAAACATGAATGCAGTTAGGTTTTGCCAATTAGGTTCAGAGGAGTTGTAATCAGTCTGATTCAAGTTGATATGTGGCTCCTTAAATTCAGTGCTGACCCATAGAATGGCTCCAGTATTTCTAACGTGTTTGTGAAAGATGAACTCCCAAAGAGCTCTGACTGCTGGGGCAGAAGGGAGGCGGTTCTGGCTAAGTCAGTACAAAACCCTCCCAATGTGACTATGGAGCTGGTGGCTGTAGCAGATTATGTGCTCTGGGTTGAGTGTTAACGCTTTAATTGACATGAACACAAGCTCATTCTCCATTTCATTTGTTTATGAAAACATGGGCAAACATCTAATGTAAGCAAACCTCTAACATCCATATATTGATGATCATTTGTAAATCAGTCAGTCAAAAAATTAATCCCAGTTATTATGTTTACCTACTTCTTGATACTGCAGGGGATTCAAAGATACATAAAGAGGTATCGGGAGTTTGGGATTAACAGACGCAGCTATTATAAACAGGATGGATATGCAACAAGGTCCTACTGTATAACATAGGGATCTATATTCAATATCTTGTGGTGAAACATAATGGAAAAGAATATGAAAAAAAATACATATATATACTTGTATAACTGAATCACTTTGCTGTACAGAAGAAATTAACACTGTTTAAAACGTTATTTTTTTTAAAATATATAAAGACAAATCCTTTCATCTTGAGCATCTTAATAACTTGTCATGAGAAAAAAAAACCTGAACACTGCACTTTTCTGGTAGAGGATGACAGCATCTGTAATTTGGACTTTTCATACAGTTCACCAAAATTGTATAGTCAACAAACATGTATTGTGTTCCTATTATTTGCAGAAGAGAAAGTTCAGAGTGGTAGAAACTTGATTGGAGTAAAAGCCAGAAGACTTGTCTTCTACCAGTTGTTCTAATTTTTCAATTTTAAAATAGAATAATTCTTGCCTTGCCTAACTTCCTATAATGTTTGGAGGACACAATAGAATGGTTTTAAGGGAAAGTGCGTTGGAGTTTCAGATCTAATAGGGAAGTGTAAATTAATTGCTAAAAGTCAGAAACAGAGAATCTCTGCCTTTTAAATTTTAGGGTTGGTTGGGAAGTTTGGTTGGGAAGGATGCTTGTTGCCCCCTCTTAGGTTATGAGTTCCATGCTAGGTCACATATTAAAGAATTTAATAGTTGTGATCTCATGTTAGGCCTCTCGGGTAGTGCTAGTCATAAAGAACCCACCTGCCAAAGCAGGAGACACAAGAGAGTTCTGGATTTGATCCCTGGATCAGAAAGATCCCTGGAGGAGGAAGTGGCAACCCATTCCAGTATTCTTGTCTGGGGAATCCTATAGACAGAGGAGCCTGGCAGGCTACAGTCCAGAGGATTGCAAATAGCCAAACACAACTGAAACGACTTAGCATGCATAGAACAATCTCATATTAATAATACCTGTCCTGCAAGGGTGAGGAAGTTGAGGCTTGGGATGGTGCAGACACTCAGATAAGATCACTAGTTAAATGCTACTGCTGGCTTAGTAACAGCTGGGATACAATCTGGTACCACATCCAAAGCCCATCTGGTCCATCCTACATCTCACCTACTTACTCATAAAGCCAGCTAAGTACGGAAGAACCCAGAAGACACTCTACATGAATGGCGCAGACACCAATGCCATGGGAAAACTGACCAATTCCCTCCCCAGAGCTGTGGTTCAGGGTGCAATTGGTCAGTTTTTCCTCCAAGTTCCAGCCTACATAAGCTCTGTAAGAAAAGCTAGTATTTTCTTGCTATCTGCAGCTTCTACTCCCCAGACAGGAACTGAAACACGCCTAGCGGTCACTCATTCATTCCTACCTCAAGTTTCATCTTTTCTGGACCCCTGGGGCACTTCCAGGTTCTGGCCCTGAAACGGAAATCGACGTGTGAAATAGACACACAAAGGCAGCTTCACAGCTATTTTTGTTTCTGCCAGCTTGCCACAGTCCCATTGCCAGCCTATCTCCTCTTCTCAAGTTACTGGACTTCCAAAGCAGAAGAATAAAACTGTTTTAATGCTTAATAAAGTGGCTCCAGCTCCAAGTTTGGCACTCAGATAGTGCGGGCAAGAAATGGAGGCTAGCTGGCTTCTGGCTAAGCCAGAGAAAGTGTTACTTGCTTAGTCGTGTCCCACTCTTTGCAACCCCATGGACTGTAGCCCCGCCAGCCTCCTCTGTCCATAGAATTTTCCAGACAAGAATACTGGAGCCAGTATCCATTCCCTTCTCCAGGGCTCTTCCCAACCCAGGGACTGAACCCAAGTCTCCCACATTGTGGGCAGATTCTTTACCAACTGAGCCACCTGGGAAGCCAGAGATGATACCGGTAAATACAGCCTGTTAGGCTGAGGCATCTTAGATTCTCTGGGAGTTAGAATGAAGCATTTTTCTAAGTGGAACAGCGTTTTGTATTAAATTTATTTTTCTAGGTTTTGAAATTGTATGTCTTATTCAGTGCCTTTTAAGAGACAAGTCTGAATAATGGGAAATAATAGGTTATAGAGATATTCAAAATGGCATAAACAGAAGCGGAGCTGGAATTATGTGTAGACAAGATGAAAATTGTGATGCTGTTATTCAATGTGGAGTTTGATATTAATTTTGATTTAAAAAATATTTCATCTATTTTATTAAGATTAATAACCAACACAATGCAACAAATGATTCTTTTATTAATAAGTAATTAATATTACAATAATGCACAAAAGGGCTTTTGTAATATATTTCCATTGCAGAGTGTTCTGGTGTCCCTATTTTGCACCTGAGGCAAGGGTCTCTGGCCTCCACCTAGTTTGTGTGTGAGACATGCAAACCAACCCACAGGGAACATGTGGACTTTGGAAGACATCTCCTGTCCTTCTGGAGTCAGCTCAAAGAGGACCCGGGTGCAGTGGGAGGCTGCCTCTCTTGTCTCCAAAAAACAACCCATGCTCTGCTTTGGTAACCAAAACATGTTCTTCCACAAGTCTACTCTGGATGTAGAAGGAGCATTTCTGTAATTTAATCTCTATGCCTGAGACTATGGAAGACAGCGCTTTTTTTTTTTTTTTTTTAAGGTATAGTTGATTTACAATATTGTGTTAATTTGTGCTATACTTTGTGACCCCCATGGACTATAGCCCACCAGGCTCCTCTGTCCATGGATTTTCGAGGCAAGAATACTAGAGTGGGTTGCCATTTCCTTCTCCAGCAGATATTCCCAACCTAGGAATCGAGCCTGCATCTCCTGCTCGCCAGGCAGATCCTTTATCACTGAGCCACCTGGGAAACCAAAGACTTAGTGACTAAATGATAGCAGCAATACAATGAAGTGATTCAGTTATTTGTGTATATATACATACATGTATATATATATACCCTTTCTAATATTCTTTTCCATTATGATTTAGTCTCAGGATATTGAATATGGTTCCCTGTGTTATACAGTACAACTTTTTTTTATCCATCCTATATATAGTAGTTTGCATCTGCTAAGCCCAAATTCCTACTCCCTCCCTCCTCCAGCCCTCTTCTTCTCCAAGTCTCTTCTCTACATCTCTGAGTCTGTTTCATAGATAAGTTCATTTGAGTCATATTTTAGATGGAAGCCAGTCTTCTCATGCTTGAACGTGGATACCAATCATCAACAATTTATTTGTATATGTGACAAAACTATACATGTGTATAGAGCCCAGAACAGAGCTTGAGATTCTGCATTTCCAGCAAGCTCCCAGATGATGCTGATGTTGCTGGTCCCTGGACCACACTTTGATTAGCAAGAGTCTACAATCTGATGGGTCATGGACTAAATGTGGCTGTCAGATGTGGTTTGGCTGCAGAGTTTTAAAAGTATTAGCCAAGTTTTTTCCTAGCATTGGAAAAACCCAGAATATCTGGTAACCTGGGACCAGCATTTTTGCAGGATAGCAAAAGGGGTGGGAGCTGCCTCCATCACAGATCACCATGCTCATACCTAAGTCTCTCCACTTTGCTATTCACCTGAACCATGCAGTCATTTGAATTCACAACTCTGATCCACTGTTTAGTTTGTCAATAGCACTGGCTGATATTTACCCAAATCAGAAACTAGTATATTGTTCCTTTGTTGAGTCCTTTATCCTCAAGCAATTAATCTATGATTTCTGTGGCATTATTACCAACTTACAGTCCATCAGAAGGCCTTGTTTAAAATTAGCCTTGTGAATCAGAGGAAACAGCAGTAAAATTAACTCTAAAAAGTTGAGGCCTTAGTGACTCTTGGATTTTGAAACTATTGGGAGGTTTTATGTGTGATTATGTCAAGAACTTAATCTGATGTGAACACCTGACTCCCTGGAAAAGTCCCTAATGCTGGGAAAGATTGAGGGCAGAAGGAGAAGAGGGCATCAGAAGATGAGCTGGCTGGATGGCATCACCGATGTAATGGACATGAACTTGGACAAGCTCCTGGAGATGGTGAGGGACAGAGAGGCCTGGCGTGCTGCAGTCCATGGGATCGCAAAGAGCTGGACACGACTGGGTGACCAAACAACAATGAAGTTGAGAACTAGAAAATTAATAGGAGCACCAACTACTAATTTATGTTTAAATTTGGCCAAGGTATTTTGTAGCATTTGGAGCTAAAATCAAGGGATTATTAGTTGGATTTGCAGCCTAAATATAAAAATGATACTCCAGCTAGAAAGATAATTATCAAGCAAGTGGCTTTTTGGACAGATGTTTCAGCTGCCTAGTTTGTGTTCATCGCTGGCCATATTCAGCTGCTCCTGAGACCCTGTTGATTCTATTCCCTAAATGTATCTCCCTCTGTTCCCTTATCTTCCTCCTCTGGCCATTACTCTATTTTTCATCTGGATCATTGCAAAAGCCTCTTAAACATTTTCTTGGCTTTCAGCGTTATCCTTCTATAGGCAAACTTACACCTTCTTGTAGAAGTAAAAAGCAAAAATAGACTATTTCTCTCTTCTTAAACCTTCTCAGTGACTCCACCACCCATGAGACAAAATATAAAACCTTCAGGTATCATGCAACACTGTAACCTCCCCATCAGACCACCAAGCTATCCACCTCCCAACCCACCCAACCCCCATGAGGCAGCTAAACAAAAATCCCTATAGTTCTAGGAATTTCCCACAAGGCCTCAAACCTCTTTGTTTTGTCCTTGCTGGTTCCCATGTATATCTGTCATCCCATCAAGGTGTTTACTCACATTCCTTATTATATATAGGGGGGTTCCATATTATGTGGACATTAGGTTCTAATATCAGAGTGTAGGGCATCAAGCATTTTTTGAAAGAATTATCCTGAAAAATTCTTCATATCACCTATAAAATAGATGATACATGGTTTGGGGTATGAACAAAGCTGGTAGCTCTCCATGTGGAACAAGGACCTTTTTCTTCTGTTGACCATTGGTCAAAGTAGTTGAGTTATATTTAGAAATTCTAGAGACATTTAATTTGTGAAGGGGCTTAGCTTCCCTAGCAATGAAAAGAGAAAAGTAAAAATGAAAGTGTTAGTCACTCAGTCATGTCCAACTCTTTGCAACCCCATGGACTGTAACCCTCAAATCTTCTCATACCCTGGAATTCTCCAGGCAAGGATATTGGAATGGGTAGTAGCCATTCCCTTCTCCAGGGGATCTTCCCAAACTCGAACACAAGTGTCCTGCATTACAGGCAGATTCTTTACTGTCTGAGCCACCCGGGAAAATTTCACTTTCACGAAATGAGAGAATTAAATTAAATCATCATGAGAAATTGCATTCAGTTTAATATTCTACACTAAGAATTAAATACAAATGCCTGGCGGAGAAAATACAGAGATGCTATGTCCAGGGTTCTAGGCACTTTGGAAGGCTTATTAAAAACTATTTAAAGTGTAACAGGATAGAGAGATTTTTACTCACTAGAACTTGAGGGACTTGGGAATTCTAAGTAGGCCAGCTTGTAGAGTCTATTCTTCCCCCAAAAAGCAGTTGAAGGAGGGGAAGTCAAAGTTATTCTTCTTAGATGTGTGCCAGGGAGAGACATGGGTTGGGAATATGGCCTTTTGGAAGGTGCTGAAGTCAGAAAGGAGTGGAGGGGTGGGGTGGGGCAGCAAGATGGCGACAGACGTCATGATACAACATGGAGCCCCTCTATACTTCCTTGGTCTCCAGGAAGGTTACCAAACTCATTAACTATCAGACGACTGGATTTTTAAGGAAAATGACACAGAAGCTACAGTGTGGCATAGGTCTAAACCAAGCTGGCAATTGGATTCAAGCAAAAATTCAGGAAAACCCTCTTAAAACAACTATGCTAGAAAACTGCAAGAAATTAAAGAGGGAGTAGAAGCTTAGCTAAATTCTGGGTGATTCAGATCAGTCTCCAACACCCCCAGCCCTTTCTGAAACATGCCTCTGAAACAAAGTGGGGCCAGGAGAGTGGGAACGAGGTCTCAGAAAGCTGTGACTCTCTCTCACCCTGTTGAATTGATTTTCCAGAGTAGTGAGTTTCAATTCCCTCCAGACTACGTCCAAAGGGCGCTTTCTGTTCATGAGAAACTGTAGTGCTGGAGGAAATGCAATTTTAACTCTTTTTTTCCCCCAGAACTGTTACGACATTTTCCACTTGTGAGCTGCGGTTATGTTTCTTTCCCGCTGTGTGCAGCTCCTGCTACCTGTAATGTGTCTCTGTCTTCTTGCTTTCTTCTTTCTCCTTAGACCGAGTCTGCAGTCTGGAGTAGGTTCTCCTTGTGGACAGGGTCTCACTTGGAGCTCTGGAGTCCATCAGCCCAGCAATATGTGTATCGTATTGATTGAAGGGAGTCCTTCAATCCATCAACATGTGTACCACGCTTATCTTCCATTTTACATTGTGAGAGATACAAAGAAATAGCAGACATAACCCATGCCCTCATATGTCTATTACTCAGGCAAAGTCAATCACATAAAACAACAAGCAGACAGATCATAGATTTTAGGGTTTTACAACTGGACAGAACCTTTGAGATTATCTAACGCATCACTTGTTTTACAAAAGGGTTGGGAAGGTTCTGGGACTTGTCCATAGGACCACATCACAGCAGAAGAAGAACCAGATCCCTCCTCTTCCCTCATCCCCCTCTCCATGCACTCCAGATCTGAGGCTGATTCTGTTAGACTATGGACAACACCTGACTCATAGTGTGATTCCCTGATCTTGTTCATAGGCCAAACTTTTTTTTTTATGGAGGTATGTTGATTTACAATGTTGTGTGAATTTCTGCTGTACAGCAAAGTGACAGAGTTATATGTATATGGGTTTCCCAGGTGGCTCAGTGGTAAAAAATCTGCCTGCCAATGTGGGAGATGCAGGTTCGATCTCTAGGTTGGGAAGGTCCCCTGGAGCAGGAAATGGTTACACAGTCCAGTGTAGCATGAAGAATTGCCTAGAGAATCCCATGGACAGAGGAGCCTGGTGGACTACAGTCCAGAGGGTCACAAAGAGTCAGGCATGACTGAGGGACTGGGCCACACACGCACACATATGAATATATATATATACATATATTCATTCTTTTTTAAAATATTCTTTTTCCTTATGGTTTATCATATAATACTGAATATAGTTCTCTGTGCTATACAGTAGGATCCTGCTGTTTATCCATTCCATATATAATAGCTTTCATCTGCTAACCCCAACTTCCCACTCCATAATTTCCTCCATCCCCTTCTCCTTGGCAACCAGTCAATGCTCTATGTCCACAGTTCTGTTTCTGTTTTATGCATATGCTCATTTGTATCATTTTTTTAGATTCCACATATAAGTGATATATAGTATTTGTTTTTCTCTTTCTAACTTACTTCACTTAGTATAAAGTCCATCCAGGTTGCTGCAAATGTCATTATTTCATTCCTTTTTATGGCAGAGTAGTAATGGCACCCCACTCCAGTACTCTTGCCTGGAAAACCCCATGGATGGAGGAGCCTGGTAGGCTGCAGTCCATGGGGTCGTGAAGAGTCAAACATGACTGAGCGACTTCACTTTCACTTTTCAGTTTCATGCATTGGAGAAGGAAATGGCACCCCACTCCAGTGTTCTTGCCTGGAGAATCCCAGGGACGGGGGAGCCTGGTGGGCTGCCGTCTATGGGGTAGCACAGAGTCGGACACGACTGAAGCGACTTAGCAGCAGCAGCAGCATTCACTTGTGTATATATACCATATATGGTACATATCCTTCAGTATCCTTCATCTGTCGCTAGACATTTAAGTTGCTTCCATTTGGACTGGTTTACTTGGCTATTGTGAAGAGTGCTGCCATTCAGCAGAGCCATGGACCAAACTTTAATTTCCATAGATGCTGGGAAGATCATGCATTGACCAACATAAGACGTATAACTGTAACTCACCCATCCTATTTACACATCATTGTTGCTGTCCAGTCACTAAGTCATGTCAGACTCTTTGCGACCCCATGGACTGTAGCATGCCAGGCTTCGCTGTCTTTCACTATCTCCCAGAGTTTGCTCAGATTCATGTCCATTGAGTTGATGATGAGTTTCCCACTCGTTCCCTTTCCCCTAAAGCTTTTTCCTATTCTTTTCCTTTAAATATATAATCCTCTAGGCCTATCTTTAATTTTCCTATTTTTTGGTTGAGCCACACAGAGAGACCTCTTTCTCCATGAAAAAAAATAAAAATAGACTAGCAACTTGATTGATGGCATTGTCCCCAAACCCCGTGTCAGGGATTGCTTGGGGTGGTGCAGATAGCAACAAATTACAGTGTCCACAGGGCCACCACGCCACTACCCAGCTGCAGGCACTGTGCTCATGTGACCAAGTAACCACATAGTACAGCCTGCTACTCTGGTTTTTCAAGAGAAGCTGGTAATCTGTATTTTGGGGTCAAATCTTCTAATCAAAAAAATACTGACCCATCATTTTAAAGGACAACACAGGACAAACAAAACACATCTATGTGCTGGGTCTATGTGATTACTCATCCTCCCTGAGGCCACACTTCCCCACTTTCCTCTGGTGAAAGGTAAGCATCTTGGTGCTTGGAGAGAGAGACTGAAAAAAAGTTTCTGCCCCTCTGAGAAGGGAAAGACGGATGGTCTTTTGATGGAAACAGGAACAGCAGAGAGAAAGGAACACAGTCTTTGAAACAGAGTCATGTTGAAATCTCAGATCTTCCTCCTTGCTCTTGACTTTGGGCACAAGCAGTCTTCCTTGTTGAGTTGGATTCCCAAGGAAAGTGGCCCTGAAACTGTGGTTTCTGTGCAGGAGGTGTGAGAGGGAGTGCTCTGAGGAGCTCTGGGGGTGGGGGTGGGGGCAGCAGGCAGGCTGGGCAGAGGATGTGGTGACACCAGTGGCCTGAGTTGACCCCACAGGGAGCTCTGGACAGGGGATGGTCCTAGAGAAATGTCCCCAATTAAGTCAAGCGGTCCAGGCCTTACTCTTACACTAAGAAGTCATAGGTGGGGGGCTGCCCTCGGAGAAAGGAAAAGCAGTCCCCTTCCAATTGCTGCAAGGGGTAAAAACTCTGTGAGAACCTGCAGAAATGGGATGGGGAGGGAGGTGGGGGAGGTTCAAGAGGGAAGGGACATATGTGTATCTAATGCTGGTTCGTGCTGATGAATGGCAAAACCCATATTGTAAAGTAATTATCCCAGGTGAGCAGTCAGCACCCTGGGCAGCAAGGAGAATGAATTACCTTGATCTTGACAAGAAAGGCAGTAGTACTTGGTGAGACATCTCAGCATCTGCTTTGATCTCCAAGCCTCAGTTTCCTGTTTGATATGACAGGAATAAATATCCATACTTTCTTTGGACATTATACAGGTAAGATAATGTACCATAGGCAAAGTGACCAGCAGAGGACTGGGCACATAGCCAGCACTTTATAAAATATTAGCAATAACTATGAACACAAAGTCATTTAAATTCAAGGATCAGGAGCAGTATGAACAAAGGCTTGGAGAAGAGACAAGAATGACAAGTTTAGGATATTAAGAGAAGCAGAGAGTTAGATGTGGTGGGTCTAACATGATTGACCAGTGGGAATACAGTGTGGATTAAATGGTTTGAGGCAAGGTGAGAGAGATTTCAAATTTAACCAAAAGAATCAGGACTTGTGCAGTAGGCATTGAGCGTCAGATATGACTATACCTGTGTGCTCAATTTGAGACTGTCTTTCTCATGTGGCAGAAGATGACCAATGGGCAACCGGCTTTCCTGTCTCTATACTTAATGAGGCAAGTGGCTTGGGGTGGACAGAAAGAAAGACTTATCTCAAACGGAAAATAGAAAGATGGTGCTGCTTCCTAGGATGAGACATTGGTTACCCTAGACCTATGAATTGACTTGGAATCTGCTTTTTTATTCAGAGAGGTGAAAAAGTAACTTGAAACTTTGATGATTTGGTTGGGATATACCTGGCTGCTTGGAGGAGATTGCTCTACTCTATCATATCTCCAGAAGGGCGTGCATGTCCAGGACACAGAGTTGTTGTCTGCAGCAGAATATATGGAGTTCTAGGGAGAAGCTCAGAGCAGCCTGTTCTGTGAAAAGTTCTGGGAGCATCACATATTGGGAAGAAGTCAGCTCAGAGTGAGACTGGCCATCCACATCCATCTTGTAGCCAGCAAATAAGGTGTGTTTTACTGTTCCCACTCCGGGCTGTTCAGAGCCAATGAGATGGACCATATTCCATTTAACTGTGGCCACAGGTATTTCCTGGCAGAGAGCTCAGGTCCTAGTTACACACGAGCAGGAGATTACACACAGAACTCATTTATATACAGTTGATGAGACCTTGGAATCGCTCAACTGCAGCAATTTCTTCTTTTTCTTTATGCACCTCTTTTAAAATGTCACTTTTGATCTTGGATCGGAAAATGATTGGCGTGGAAGAGCTGATCTGCTTGATTCCCAAAGTACATTTTTAAAATATTAAGGGTATATAACTGTTGAAAATGTTCCTTCTGCAAAACCCAAGTAGCACTCTTTTGCCAATCTCCACTCCTTAGAGCAGCCCCTTCCTCTCATAATGAAGAAACCATTTTTTACAATGTTCATTATGAAATAAGGAATGGCTTGAATTATCTTACTCTGCAGGGACTTCCATTTCTCTGGAATATTCTACCTAATTAGCTGCCTCTACTGGTCAAGACTCAAGAAGATCGCCAGGGGCAATCTTGATACATTAAAAAAGTGCTTATAGCTCTTCTAACGAAATCCTGAGTGAATATTTGGAATACGTCATATGTTTGCTGTTTAGTTGCTCGGTTGTGTCTGATTCTTTGTGACCCATGGACTGTAGCCCGCCACACTCCTCTGTCCATGAGACTTCCCAGGCAAGAATACTGGAATGGGTTGCCATTTCCTTCTCCAGATCTTCCTGACCCAGGGATCGAACTCGCATCTCCTGGATTGGCAGGCGGATTCTTTACCGTTGAGCTACCACTTCATAGGACTTCCTACATGGCACTTTACAGAACCTGCCTGCCAATGCAGGAAATGTAAGAGATGTGGGATCGATCCCTGCATGGGGTAGATCCCCTGGAGTAGGAAATGACAACTCACTCCAGTATACTTGCCTGGGAGAATCCCATGGACAGAGGAGCGTGGCGGGCTACAGTCCGTGGCGTCGCAAAGAGTCGGACACGACTGAAGAGACTTAGTGCACTGCACACCACTTTGTATATTTGCTTCAGCAAATAAAATGTGAATGAATAGATTTACTTGAACAAATAAAGAAAATGTTGAAGAGGAACTTTCCAAACTTACTGCCTACAAATTGCTAGGGATGATATTTCAAATTAATACAGATACACCTGGAAATTTAACCAAGGTGTTTCAGTGTGAAATATTTCCTGTTAGTTGTGTGATTTGTATGCGTGTGTGTGTGTGTCTGAAGTGGACACACTGATGTTTGTGCTGTCTTATAGTCCAGTAAACACAATCGTGAGTATTCTCTGGTTATCCCAAATGTGCAGATTCAAATGTGGGACAGGAAATTGAGCCTCAGGGAACAGAGCTCTTGCTTTGACAAGCATTAGCCAGCTTGCCAGGGACACAGGAGCAAATGTTCCCACCCCCTTCCCCGGATAGCCTGGAAAGATAACGGGCACGTCAATAGTTACTTAAGTGGAACAGTTGGTGTAGGGTTACTGGCGTCTTTTCCTTTTAGTGCCCAAGGGCAAAGAGCATTGTTAATGACGCTTACACCGGAAAACAGGTTAAGAGGGTTGACACCAAACTCTTGGCGGTATTACAGTTTAACACTCAGTGTCCTCTGACTCAATGCGGAGATGCCACTTCACGCTTTGTAGCTTCTCAGAAAACTGAAATTTAGACGTCTGTAGGCGGGAGGAGTGGAATTGATGAATCATCTGTAGGGGAAAAAAAAAAGATGAAATACATCTTTGTTTCTTTGAACTCAATAATACCCAGTGCCTGAAATGTGAATGTCTTAATTACAGAGATTTCAAAGCAAAACCATAGCCTGCAGAAAGCAAGTGTGTTTTTACTGAGCGTATTAACAATACCTTGAGAGTAGGTGCTACCATATTCTGAACACAAAGGATGTTTATGGAATTCAGTGACAGCAATTCTTGAAAACCTGAATTGTAACAGGCTGTAAAAAGTCTCACAGGACGTGACTCCTATGATCACATCTAACAGATCATTCTTTGTTTATCCACCCTTTATCTAGAAAATGCTATTTCCCCATGGGAGCCAAAACACAGCCTCCAAAATATACAAAACACATTTACTGAAATGCATGTTTAATTTTAGACAGAAATAAAGAGAACCTTGAGTCTTATTTTTTTCTACAATGAAGGTCATGCATGCATGCGCCTCCAGGCAAGGACACTGGAGTGGGTTGCCATTTCCTCCTCCGGGGAATCTTCCCAACTCAGGAATTGAACCCATGTCTCTGACATCTTCTGCATTGGCAGGTGGGTTCTTTACCACTAGTGCCATCTGGGAAGCCCAATTGAGCTCATATGTTATTTTAAATGTGGTGTGATGGGTAAGATAATGGGTTTTGGAATAAAAGTTCTCTCCTTTCATTTATGTGATCCTCGTGTAGTCATGATGCCCCTTAAGACCTGTCTCCTTGGCAAAATGGGAGACATAATGCTTCATTATCTTAAGGAATAAATAATACACAAAAATCTGTTCGCAATCTAGTTCCTGGCATATAGTAAGTTCTCAGAAAATTTTGACATTTCAAATATTATTATTTTTCAGGTCTACAGGGCATCTTCTAACAGAAGGAGAGTAAAAAAAAATTTTTTTCCATTTTCCTACATTCCTCTGCAGAAGAATCTGAAAGCAGTCTGGAACCTTTAAGAGCATCTGGGCTAATTCATCATTTTATACCACAAACAAAAGACCCCAAAAAACTAAGGGCCAGAGAATTAGGTTCCAAGTCCTGATATCCAAGGCAATAATCTTTCCCCACATTCCTGACAGGTTTAAGTATGGGATACATAAATGTTGTCAGAAAGTGGGGAAGCTGAGCCTTGGTCATTTCAGCTGATCACAGGGGTAAGTGTCAATACTGACTGTTTTACTAAAATTGTTAGATGGGTCATTGCTTTAAAAGTTGTTTGTTTAGTTTTCTCTGGTGATCCAGTGGTTAAGAATCTGCCAATCCCTGGTCCAGAAAGATCCCACATAGCACAGGGCAGCTAAGCCCGTGCACCATGACTGCTGAGCTGTCGCTCTAGAGGCCTCGAACCTCAGCTACTGAAGCCCCTGCACCGAGATCCTGTGCTCCCCAACAAGAGAAGCCAGCAAATGAGAAGCCCATGCGCTGCAACGAGAAAGCAGCCCTTGCGTGCAGCACCGAAGACCTGGCGCAGCCAAAAGAAAGAAAAGAAAAAGTTGTTTATGCACTGAGTTCAGATTACGTATGAGTTTTTAGGTATGCGTGTCTGTACCTCAATGGGTGTGATTCAAGCAGGGTATAAACACTGACAGAGCGGCAGTCTTTGTCTGGATATCAGACAGTTTTCTTGTTTTAAAAGTAGTAGCAGTAGTGTTAGTTACTCAGTCGTGCCCGACTCTTAGTGACCATACGGACTCTAGCCCGCTAGGCTCCTCTGTCCATCGGATTCTCCAGACAAAAATACTGCAGTGGATTGCCATGTCCTCCTCCAGAGGATCTTCCTGACCCAGGGATCAAACCCAGGTCTCCTGAATTGCAGGGAGATTCTTTAACCATCTGAGCCTGGCCCCAGAGTCTTTTAGACTGATGCTTATGGGTGAGGATAGACTCTCACTAAAAGGCTCATGACAAGATAGCAAGAGATATATTTTAAATAAGAATATATTTTCCATGGAGTTTGTTTGTCAAATCTGCTAGCTCTGACCATACAAACCAAGGAATAAAAAATATATATTTGTAAGCAATATGGGTAGATGTTTCTAAATATAACATTTCTCCCAAAGAGTAGATAGAACAGAACTGAAACATTGGACACCAGACAAGTTAACTAAAGATAGTAAACACCAAGACAAGAGGAATAATGAGGTCTGAAGCATTCTTGAATTTGAAAGATTTAACTGAGGCAGGGCTGATCTAACTGTTGGCATGAACTCGTTCACCTCTATGTTAGTTTGCAAGAACACAAAGCATGTTTGTTTTTGTTTTAGTCACTAAGTTGTGCCTAATCTTTTGTGACCCCTTTGACTATAGCCCATCAGGATCCTTTGTCCATGGAATTTTCCAGGCAGGTATACAGTGGGTTGCCATTTTCTTCTTCAGGGGATCTTCCCAACCCAAGGATCAAACCCAGATCTCCTCTGTTTCCTGCAGTGGCAGGAGGATTCTTTACCACCGAGTCATTTGGGGAAGCCCCAGACATGTTTAGAGAGCCTCATGAGAGTTGTCACAAATAGCCACATCCCATATTTGGGAATCCAGAAGCAACATCATGAGCAAATCAAGGCCACCTCTAAAGTCTCATTATATCTATTTAAGACACATAATCCAAAAGTTCACATGTATCCCAGTGTTTATTGCAGCACTATTTACAAGAGCTAGGATATGGAAACAACTCAAGTGTCCATCGACAGATGAATGGATAAGGAAGATGAGGTGCATATATACATGGAATATTCCTCAGTCATAAAAAGGAATGAAATTGGGTCACTTGTAGAGATGTAGATAGACTTAGACTCTGTCATATAGAGCGAAGTAAGTCAGAAAGAGAAAAACAAATATTGCATATTAATGCATGTATATGGAATCTAGAAAAATGGTACAGACGAAAAATGGTGTAGTTCCAGAACAGGAATAGAGATGCAGATGTAGAGAATGAATGTGAGGACATGGGCCAGAGGGAGGGAGAGGGTGGTGGTGGGATGATTGGAAGATTAGATCTGACATAAATACACTGTGAGTGTGTGCATTTTCAGTTACTTCCATCATGTCTGACTCTGCGACCCCATGGAACATAGCCTGCCAGACTCCTCTGTCCATGGGATTCTCCAGGCAAGAATGCTGGAGTGGGTTGCCATGCCTTCTTTCAGGGTATCTTCTTGGCCCAGGGGTCAAATCTGCGTCTCTTGCATTGCCTGCATTGCAGGCAGAGTCTGCCCACTGAGTCTCCTGGGAAGCCCCATAAATACACTACCATGTGTAAAATAGATAGCTAGTGCCAAGTGGTGGTATAACACAGGGATCTCAGCTTGGTGCTCTGTGATGCCCTAGATGGGTGGAATGGGGTGCTGGGGATGTCCAAGAGGGAGGTGATATATGTATACATAGAGCTGACTCACTTTGTTGTACAGGAGAAACTGATACAACCTGGTAAAGTAATTATACTACAAAAAAGAGAAGCAATCAGCTGCAAGTAAAAATCCTTAGCCATCAAACACTTAATAGCTCAAGAAATTTGTAGATCGACTCTCCAGAGCTGGTTCAGCAGCCAAACCATGTCAGAGCATTGGGTAGGCCTCTATGGAATTCTCTTGAACTTTCTCTTATGGTCTTAAGATGGCTACCAGTCATCATGGTTGAGTAAGGCAGACTCAAAAGACTGTTTCCTTATAAGCCTCTGTCTTTTTATCTTAGAAGAAATGTTTTCCCCTGAAAAGCTAGACTTCTTATGTGGGTCCACTTCCAGCTTCAAGGAAGGCTGGGAAAAAGAGTTATTTGCCAAGCAGAAATGGGATGGCCATAAGGAGATGGAGCAGTCATGTTTCATTCCATAGAACTGGACTCCAGACAAAATCAGGGTGATGTCAAGACAGTGAAGATGGGCTCTTGGGTAGAAGCTGCTATATCTGTCTTAATTTTCTCTTGCAGCCTCAGGTCAAGGTGTCAGAGAAGCTTAAAAGCAGAGGCAGGAAAAGATATTCTTGCAAGTTAACTGCCCATGATGATGGGTGATTCCTAAGTAACTAAAATGACAAATTTTCTCCTGTAAGACAAACACTATCCAGCTAGTTTTTCAGTTCTCCTTCACCTATAGAGTTTCAGAGGGTGTGTTGAGTTTCAGGACCTCCTTGCTGTAAATCACACTGGTGAGCAGTCCTAATAATGACCACTTTGGAAGTTAATCTATGACTTACAATCCAATATGCTTTCTTCTGCATAGCACTGCATAATGGCCATGGTTTGAGGGAGAGAACTGAGCTACTAATGATTCTATGAGTTTGGCAAAAGCTGAATTTCTCCCAAAGGCTTGAGGATTGCCTTCAGAGTAGGATAACTTCCAGCGATTGTACTAAATTACTTTTCTATTTATTTTACTGACATCAATTTTAATCATTACATTATTATTTAATATTAATTATTTAAAATTGGATAATGGTGGGAAAGAAAACTAAAATAAAAGTCACTCAGAGATAACTACTCTTACTATGTTAACATTTTTATCCATTTTCACATCGTTGTTATCTAAGTCACTTCAGTCAAGTTTGATTCTTTGTGATCCTATGAACTATAACCCTCCAAACTCCTCTGTGCATGGAATTCTCCAGGCAAGAATACTGGAGTGGGCTGCCAAGCTCTCCTCCAGGGGATCTTCCTGGCTCAGGGATCAAACACGTGTCTCATGTCTCCTGCATGGGCAGGCAGGCTCTTTATCACTAGCGCCACCTGGGAAGCTTTCACATCGAAGCACTTATGTTTCCATATGAATGTATTTAAAATTGGGGCCAAGTTAGTAGCTCAGCTGGTAAAGAATCCACCTGCAATGCAAGAGACCCTGGTTCGATTCCTGGGTCAGGAAGATCCCCTAGAGAAGGGATTGCCTACCCGCTCCAGTATTCTTGCCTGGAGAATCCTCATGGACAGAGGAGCCTGGCAGGCTACAGTCCAGGGGATCACAAAGAGTCAGGCAAGACTGAGCACAGCACATACATCTTATATTTTTATTTCTGAATTACTGTTGGATATCCTATTATGATAATTATATCAGTTTAACAAATTGGCCCTAGACAGCTTGATATTTAATGGGTGCTTAAAATTCTATTTTAAAAATATTACTGAATTAAACATTTTCCTTTCTTATTTTGCAGTGTGTTGGTGCTTTTCTAAGTTTCACTTTTATAATAAGTTACACTGTAAGAATATCTTTACACACAAATTTTTAATTATAAATTAGTTCTTTAGGATAATCCATTGCAGTAGAATTACTAGGTTAAAAGATATAATATTTTTTATTTGAAGCAGAATATAAATGTCACAAATTTCCTTCTTTTCAATTGACATTATGATTTGTATATATGATTATATATATATATGTCAGATATAGAACACTGTCATAAACACTTTAGCATCTCAGTATTGATTACATATTACAAATCACTTTCCAGGAAGTTTGCTCCAATTCACACTTTTCCCATCACAATATGCCATCATCATTCTCATTAAATGCTTGCCAGCACTGACTCCTGAGGTAATAGCTTAAGATTACCTGTCAATTTAGTGAGCAAAAGATTATTTCACATTGCTTGCCGCTGTCTCTCTTAGCTATTTTATGTCTAGTGTGAATTGTCTTTTCTTACCCTTTACCATTAAAACTTGGCATGTTGGTGGCATCACAATTTTGTGAGAGTTCTTTAAATTGAGATTGTTAACTCTTTGCCTCATGTTTATTTAAATAACCATTTTCAGTTTGTCATTTGACTGTTAATTTTGTTTGCGTTGCCTACTGACAAAAAGTTTAATATATTCTCAGATGTATTTAGTTTCTTCTTTCATGTCTTTCTTCTATTGCTTCTATGCTCAGGAAGTCCTTGCTCATCTTGAAATAATTTAAGTAATCACCTACGTTTTTCTTTCAGAGGAGAAAATTATTTAAATGATCTCAAGATCATTTTTTTGAAATAAGTGTTTTGTTTCCCATTCAACCCTTTCATCCATGTGTAAATTATTTTAGTAATGGTGTAAAGAGTGGTACTAATGCCCCGTGTGGCTGCCTTTATATAAACTAAAGTCTGTTTCAGGGTTTTCTCTTTTGTTCTTCTGAAACTGGCCTTTGTAATTATTTTAGGTTTGTAATATATTTCAGTATTTGGCAGGGCAAGTTTTTCTCGTTGGTGTTGTTTTCCATATTTTCCTCCACAGGTCTTGCCTGTTTATTCTTCTAGATGGAATGTTGAAAACCATTATCATTTTTCTCCCCAAAACCCTGGGTGGCAATGAGCCTATACAAATATTATCTTCTTAGTGAGAAGCAGCATTCATCTAGTTTCATATGCCAAAACCCAGTTTGGCCAGGACAGCACTCACAAGATGGTCCATGGCATCCTCCGTTCCAGCCTCTTATGCAATAAGCTGAGCACTAGGTGACTACTTTGGGCCGAAGGAATGTAAGCAAAAATGACTGAAGGTATTTCTAAGACAAGAAAGTTATATCGTGGAGCCCCTCTCTCTTTCCACTTTGATGAGTCTTGGATGCCATATGTTGACATGGCAGCAATGATGCCTTAGAGAAACCCTGAATCCTAGGGTCAGTCTTAACCCACAGTAGGCTTTTCCTGAATAAGAAATACACAAAGTTTATTGTTGTGTATCAGTTCAGTTCAGTTCAGTCGCTCAGTCATGTCCAACTCTTTGCAACCCCATGAATCGCAGCATGCCAGGCCTCCCTGTCCATCACCAACTCCTGGAGTTCACTCAGACTCACGTTCATCGAGTCCATGATGCCACCCAGCCATCTCATCCTCGGTCGTCCCCTTCTCCTCATGCCCCCAATCCCTTCCAGCATCAGAGTCTTTTCCAATGAGTCAACTCTTCCCGTGAGGTGGCCAAAGTACTGGAGTTTCAGCTTTAGCATCATTCCTTCCAAAGAAATCCCAGGGTTGATCTCCTTCAGAATGGACTGGTTGGATCTCCTTGCAGTCCAAGGGACTCTCAAGAGTCTTCTCCAACACCACAGTTCAAAAGCATCAATTCTTCGGCACTCTGCCTTCTACACAGTCCAACTCTCACATCCATACAGTACAGTTCAGTTCAGTTCAGTCGCTCAGTCATGTCCAACTCCTTGCGACCCCATGAATCGCAGCACACCAGTCCTCCCTGTCCATCACCATCTCCCGGAGTTCACTCAGACTCACGTCCATCGAGTCTGTGATGCCATCCAGCCATCTCATCCTCGGTCGTCCCCTTCTCCTCCTGCCCCCAATCTCTCCCAGCATCAGAGTCTTTTCTAACGAGTCAACTCTTTGCATGAGGTGGCCAAAGTACTGGAGTTTCAGCTTTAGCATCATTCCCTCCAAAGAAATCCCAGGGTTGATCTCCTTCAGAATGGACTAGTTGGATCTCCTTGCAGTCCAATGGACTCTCAAGAGTCTTCTCCAACACCACACTTCAAAAGCATCAATTCTTCAACGCTCAGCCTTCTTCACAGTCCAACTCTCACATCCATACATGACCACAAGAAAAACCATAGCCTTGACTAGACGGACCTTAGTCGGCAAAGTAATGTCTCTGCTTTTGAATATGCTATCTAGGTTGGTCATAACTTTTCTTCCAAGGAGTAAGCGTCTTTTAATTTCATGGCTGCAGTCACCATCTGCAGTGATTCTGGAGCCCAAAAAAATAAAGTCTGACACTGTTTCCACTGTTTCCCCATCTATTTCCCATGAAGTGATGGGACTGGATGCCATGATCTTCGTTTTCTGAATGTTGAGCTTTAGGCCAACTTTTTCACTTTCCTCTTTCACTTTCATCAAGAGGCTTTTTAGCTCCCCTTCACTTTCTGCCATAAGAGTGGTGTCATCTGCATATCTGAGGTTATTGATATTTCTCCTGGCAATCTTGATTCCAGCTTGTGTTTCTTCCAGTCCAGCGTTTCTCTTAATGTACTCTGCATATGAGTTAAATAAGCAGGGTGACAACATACAGCCTTGATGGACTCCTTTTCCTATTTGGAACCAGTCTGTTGTTCCATGTCCAGTTCTAACTGTTGCTTCCTGACCTGCATACAGATTTCTCAAGAGGCAGGTCAGGTGGTCTGGTATTCCCATCTCTCTCAGAATTTTCCACAGTTTATTGTGATCCATACAGTCAAAGGCTTTGGCATAGTCAATAAAGCAGAAATAGATGTTTTTCTGGAACTCTCTTGCTTTTTTGATGATCCAGCAGATGCTGGCAATTTGATCTCTGGTTCCTCTGTCTTTTCTAAAACCACTTTGAACTTCAGGGAGTTCACGGTTCACATATTGCTGAAGCCTGGCTTGGAGAATTTTGAGCATCACTTTACTAGCATGTGAGATGAGTGCAATTGTGTGGTAGCTTGAACATTCTTTAGCATTGCCTTTCTTTGGAATTGCAATGAAAACTGACCTTTTCCAGTCCTGTGGCCACTGCTGAGTTTTCCAAATTTGCTGGCATATTGAGTGCAGCACTTTCACAGCATCATCTTTTGGGATTTGAAACAGCTTTATTGGAATTCCATCACCTCCACTAGCTTTGTTTGTAGTGATGCTTTCTAAGGCCCACTTGACTTCACATTCCAAGATGTCTGGCTCTAGATTAGTGATCATATCATCATGACTATCTGGGGCGTGAAGATCTTTTTTGTACAGTTGTTCCATGTATTCTTGCCACCTCTTCGTAATATCTTCTGCTTCTGTTAGGTCCATACCATTTCTGTCCTTTATGGAGCCCATCTTTGCATGAAATGTTCCCTTGGTATCTCTAATTTTCTTGAAGAGATCTCTAGTCTTTCCCATTCTGTTGTTTTCCTCTATTTCTTTGCATTGATCACTGAAAAAGGCTTTCTTATCTTTTCTTGCTATTCTTTGGAACTCTGCATTTAGATGCCTATATTTTTCCTTTTCTCCTTTGCTTTTTGCCTCTTCTCTTCACAGCTTTTTGTAAGGCCTCCCCAGACAGCCATTTTGCTTTTTTGCTTTTCTTTTCCATGGGGATGGTCTTGATCCCTTTCTCCTGCACAATGTCAGGAACTTCATTCCATAGTTCATCAGGCACTCTATCTATCAGATCTAGGCCCTTAAATCTATTTCTCACTTCCACTGTATAATCATAAGGTATTTGATTTAGGTCATACCTGAATGGTTTACCCTGAGGAGCCACCCCGAGCCAGAGGCTAGGGACCGAAGCTGGAAGGAGCCACCCATGCCCCAAGCAGTAATGCTGAAGAAGCTGAAGTTTTATGAAAACCTACAAGACCTTTTAGAACTAACACCCAAAAAAGATGTCCTTTTCATTATAGGGGACTGGAATGCAAAAGTAGGAAGTCAAGAAACACCTGGAGTAACAGGCAAATTTGGCCTTGGAATGTGGAATGAAGTAGGGCAAAGACTAACAGAGTTTTGCCAAGAAAATGCACTGGTCATAGCAAACACCCTCTTCCAACAACATAAGAGAAGAGTCTACACATGGACATCACCAGATGGTCAACACCGAAATCAGATTGATTATATTCTTTGCAGCCAAAGATGGAGAAGCTCTATACAGTCAACAAAAACAAGACCAGGAGCTGACTGTGGCTCAGATCATGAACTCCGATTCTTGGTGCTCAACAAAGTGAAGAAAGAACTAACTGAGCTGATAGATCATTGAAGCATGTTTTGAAGACCGATCAGCTTGTCATATTTTGGTATGTAACTCAGAAGGAGTTCAAACCAGAGACAGATTTGCTACAATAAAACTCTTTTCATTTCTATTTACCTATTTTTGTGAATACATTTCTTAGCACTCATATCAATAAAAATAAGAATTGAGATAGAATTGATGTTGAACTCTGTCTCGTTCTAGCAGCAGGTAAAAACCATTCAAGGGGGAAAAAACCCATTAACTACCTGAAGAGATGCATTTTTTTTTTTAATTTCCAGTATTCTGGGAGGTAGGTCATAGAGGATCCTGCTGTGATTTATGTCGGAGAGTGTTTTGCCTATGTTCTCCTCTAGGATTTTTATAGTTTCTGGTCTTACATTTAGATCTTTAATCCATTTTGAGTTTATTTTTGTGTATGGTGTTAGAAAGTGATCTAGTTTCATTCTTTTACAAGTGGTTGATCAGTTTTTAATAAAGTTTAGTTTTTTATATCTAATCATTATTCAGTAGCATTTGAAGTGTGTTTATATTGTTCTAATCAATTGTGTGTTAGTAATTAATAGTTGATGATATTATAATCAATTGTGTAACATATTTGTGTTATTGTAATCAGTTGTGTGTTATTATAATTAATTGTGCATTAGAATTTCTAATAATTCAATCAGAAAAACCACTAGTTAGGGGTTTTATGGCCACAGGAACTGAAAAAAAATAAATTCCAATTTTCACATGCATTTTTGATGTAGAGAATATGCTAGAATAATCAATAGAAGAATTTCAAATATTAAAATATATTACATCAGGGTAAAATAAAATATATTACATCAGGATAAAAATTGCAGGGAAATGTAATGGAAATCAGAATAAAAATATGAGTTAAAAGATAAAGATAGAATAAAATATTTGTCAAAGAAAAGCTTGTTAATGTGCTTTTAAAGTGAATGCGCACAGTAAGTGGTGTTTAAGTTTTGGAATTTATTTTCAACTGAATATCTTGAAAAGAGTAATATAGTTAAAGCTTTACTTTAAATGGTCAACATTTATAATGAGCAGAAATTACCTTTTTGATAACTATTTAATACTTAGGTTGAAAAATCTGAGATGTCAACTTAAAAATGTGGGGCTGTATTCATAATTTTTCAAAATCTTATTAGAGTGAACAAGAGAAAAATGTTGAAGACTATCGCCCTATAAGAAACAGATGAACCTATTTCCATGGCAAGAATAGAGACACAGATGTACAGAACAGACTTGTGGACACAGTGGGGGAAGGAGACGGTGGGGCTAATTGAAAAAGTAGCCTTGACATACATCCACCACCATCTGTAAGACAGAGAGCTCGTGGGAAGCTGCTATACAGCATGGGGAGCCCAGCTCAGTGCTCTGTGATGACCCAGAGGGGTGGGATGGGAGGTGGAGGAGAGCGGGCCTCAAGAGGGAGGAATACGTATAGCTGATTCACTTCACTGTGCAGCAGAAACTAGCACTTTATAAAGCAATCATGCCCCAATGGGAAAAAAAGAAACAACTCTTGTCTGGTACATGTGCTTCTACAATCGCCTCCCATGGTTCCCTCTGCTTATGTGCTCACCCTTCCCATTCCCAGTTTTTCAACTTTCAACTCTGCTCAGCTCCCAGAGTGTTTTTTCCCCCCTTAAAGCTGAATCAGATGATGTTACTCTTCCACTTGCAAACTCTCCAATGACTTCCCATCAAATACAAACTTCTCACGGACTACAAAGCTGTTGGTAGGTTGGCATCTCTTATCTTTGAGTCCCTTCTCCTCATTCACTGGGTTCCAACACTTATTCCTTGGCATGCTCTTTGACCTGTGGAGGTTAGGGGCACAGATCCCCTCCTCAGTCCCTCACCAGACAAGGCTGAGGAAGATTCTAGAAGCTCCTCAGAGGCTCCTAGGTGATCCAATCCATATCCTCATATCAGCATTCCTTCTTTTTCTGTGTTGTTCTTTCCAATCCCTTGCCGAGGTTCTCTGAACTCAAGTCCCACAATAAATTAGTTGCGCACAAGACCTGTCTCAGGCTCCTCTTTCTTGGATGAGCCTAAGGTACTCAACAAATGTTGACTAATTGATAGATCCGTATATGGAAACGAGGGCTTGCCATTTGCTGCAATAGAGTCATTCACAGTCGCCCCCTAATTCTGGTGTGTGATGGTGTCATGATTAAACACTTCAGGAAAATGTGTGGATTATAGTTCCAAATTACAGAAAAACAGGCCTTCTGGAATTGTTCCACAGGATGGATTCTCAGCTTTTTCAGCAGAATGGCCTTCTCCTGCCATTTAGCTCCATCAATTCCAGGCATTGATTTCTCACTTTCCTAACCAATTAAATCCTCCCATTCCTCCAAAACATCCCTTACTGGTGGAAAATCCACCAGGCCAGCAATAGAAACTAAGTATCACCTCCAGCATCAGTTTCAATAGGTTGCTCATGGCAGCCTGGAGACCCGGATGGAGGGACGGGGGCTGTGTGTGGACTCAGGGAAAAGCGGCCTGACTGCTTAGCCATGTCAGCTCAACAAGGACCTGGGAGAGGGGGTGGTGACAGTCCTGCCCCATGATTGCCCTCCATACACAAGGCTGTCTGCTGAAATCCTTAACTGTCTTTCATGCTTCTTATAAACACTCTCCTTGAAAGCAGAGTTTAAGATTATTTTTATCAAATCATATATTTTGAGTTGACTAAGGACAACTTTAAACCTACTCTGTCCTAGTATTTTGCCTGTTACCACTATCATTTCAACATCTCCCTGTCCCCCAGCTCTCTCTTGCCATCTGAACCAGGTTTTTTTTTTTTTTTTTGTTCATCCTCCAAAACAGCCTTCTGAGCTTAAAGAATTACAGTATTTGGTCCAAATAACCCAGGAAGACGCCACATGCATTTATATGTTATAAAAACAGAGGCTCCTAGAATAGCATGTTTAGAAATTAGGGATGGCAGACATCTACAGGTCATTGGTGGTCCTGTACAGTTTGGTTCAATGCCTGGTACTTTTACAGAATTTCTTTTAATATTTCCTATTTTACTGTTTTAGTCACACCTATTAGAAAACTCCATTCACATCGTCTATGCAGACATATTTGGAAGGTCATGGCCTCATTTGAGCTTATGTCAGTTCCTTGTCTTGACTTTAGTTCTCAGAACATTTTCAAGAGCATTGCCAAGTTACTCCTTTTGAACAACAATGAAAATAACACTTTAATGTGTTATGTAAAGTATTTAATGTGAATACTTACCCAGAAGGTGGTTCACCAAAGCAGTACACCAAAAGTTGGAAACCATCTGAATGTTTAAAAACAAAGGCGTGATTAAATAAGCTTTTGTACATCCTTGACATTCAATACTAAGCTGCCATTAAGAATGAAGTAGATGCAAATTTATCAATTGTAAGTAATGACAATAAAGACTCAAAAGTGACAAAAGGATATTACGAAATAGTATGTCTTCTCAGCCCTGATTTTTGTAAGAAATGGTTGCTGAATGCTGAGATTATGAAGGTCTTTGACTTTTATTTTTCTATTATCTACACTTTCTAATTTGTCTATATTGAACATGTAGTGTCTTGTTATAAACAGGAAAAAAATCATTTTAAAAAGAATTTAAAAAAACACCTTAGTCATTCTTTTTTTCTTTAATTTTAATGCCTGGTTAAGAGTGATCAAGCTCCTTGAGTTCATTCAAAGACAGTCACCGAGATAGGAACTTTACAAATCAATATTTACCTTCCTGCTCACCACAGCGTGTGCTAATTGATAACCCCACTGAAAAAATTTTTGGAGTTGAATTGCCAAAGCCCCAGTAGGGATCTTGCCGCTTCAGTAAAAGTGCCTTCTAGTTGTGTTAATTCTAGTTACATATTCTGTGTTCTGACTGTTTCAAGCTCCGGCAGGTTTGTGCCCCATTTAAGCAACTAATATCCAGGTGCAGGCCAGGTAAATACCTGTCTCCAAAGCTCTGCAAAGGCAGGGCTGCCGTCCTCTGGCTATTGGCAAACCCAATCCCTTACTTCGTGGACAGAGGAGAAAGCTTCCCCTCTGAGGTTACCCCATGGGATTGAAGGATCTCTCTCTAAGCTTTTGTTTATATCCCTTCAAACAGAGGCTCAGATAGCCACCCTGGCAGAAAGGTGTGTCCAGCCGTGAGCATTTCTCCAGGACTGCTGTGCTGTGTGTGATGTAATTCTTTCCCCTGGCCCTCACACCCTCTTTCTAAAAACCCGACTGATTACAAGTGTTGTTAAAAGTTACTGAACTAGAAAAACAAACCACACTGTGGCTGTTGTGTCACTAATTACAGATGGTACTGTGTTGGGAACAATTGTTCTGGTACCTCCATGTTTCTCTGACGCGCCATCAAAAAGTGGGCTGTTTCTCTTTGGCCATTCATAAGAAAGGATTACTGACAATCTAGAAACTTCTATCAGCTTTCTTTTCTATCCCGAACTAATATGAAACCATTTCTCAAGTATCAGCTTTTCAACAAAAGTCTTCAGTGCATGACCTTGTGTCATGAAAACCAGTGCAGCAGATTGGATCCTGAGGTATGTGCTCTCTCCTGATCATATTCCAGGGAAGGATATTGTCTGGGGATGGTTTGAGGGGAGGATGGAAGAGGCCAGTGTTGTTCAGAATGTTCCCATTTGGAGCAGGAGCCCATAAATTAACACCATCGATTCTTCTCTTTGTCATTTTCCTGTGTGTGTTTCATGGCTAAGCAGCTTAGCAGGCTCTACCCTCTGGGTCTGCTGCCATCCTCAGAAAATCAGAATGAATTGGCTGGAGAAAACAAGCTGGATTGACACAATTCATGGTATGACTCTCCTGAGATGAGTCAGAAAGTATTTTTATTTTGTAACCACTCAAAAGAACCTGCATTATCAATAGCACAAAAATGCCACTCACGTGCTCCATGTAGAGCAACCTTATTTGACATGTTCACCAACCTCCAAGCCTTTAAGGTGCCAGGCCACCCTTTTTGTGGCAGTCATAAACCTCAGGTGATCGCTAAAAGAAGACAGAGAGAGAGGAAGGAAAAGCCCTGTAATCCTCCCACTAAGGCTGGAAGAGATGTGGAAAATGGGAGAACACCTGGTCTCGCGCTTGCTCTGTGTTTGTTGTGGAAACAATCTGTTCATATTTAATAAGAAATGACATAAGAAAGCATTTGTGGTTATCACTCTAGCCACTTGATCTCAAGAGTTGGACTTTCTCAGGTCTGAATGTAACTTCAGGATTTAAGAAGGAAATGTACTGTATAAAAGAAAATTGAGCTTACTGAGATAAAGATTGCCCACAAAACTGGGCCTGTGACCATCGTACCAGGGACATCTTGTCACTGTGCCAAGCCTCCATCTTTTCAGAACACTCCATTCTTGCCAAAGGGCCAACATCTTATAAAATGCTTTAAAAACATTGTATTTTAACAATGCCGAGCAGCAAAACGGTTTGCTTTTAATGGCCATCTGTACAAAGTCTCTTTTTATTTAGGAAAATCTATTTTAAATTAAATATCATAAGCCCACGAGCCATAGCAAACAATATTTTTGACCATATGCTCTGAATTAATATGCCAAACATTGCAACCTCTATTTTCTTCATAGAAAGGGGCCCCACCCTGATGTGGGGATGGGGAGCCTGGAGGGTAGGAATTTTCAATAAGGGCCTGAGGATAGGATGATGGCAAGCAACCAGCACCAGCCTTCCCAGGTTTATCCTTCTTCTGAATTATCTCAACACAGACCCACTTCCCTTTTAAGAAAGAAATTCCCTTCGGTCCATTTTTCTCCTTTGTCTGGAAACCTCATACCCAGGAATCCTAGCAATGCTGGCCACAGTTTAGATGACTTGGTAAAGTTGCTATAATTCCTTTCATCTGTTGCTTGCTTTATTCCTGGGTGATAGGGTTTGAAAACCAGTTCCTTTCATCAGGTGTTGGGCAGAAATGGAAACTCGGGGCTGAGGTCCTAGTGTGGGCTACTTTGCCCACGGCCCCCAGGGGACATCCCTCCTTGCCCTCCTCCAATTCCTTCCATAACTCTTCCATGCATGATGGTCAAAGAGTAACAAGGCTTCCTTGGGAGCCTGAGCCCCATGGCCACCAAGAATGTGATGAGCTGTTTGGTCCTTGACAAGGTAGGGAAATTAAGAGGATTCATGTAGAAGGGGGCTAGCTGCCTTTTGTCTTTGCAAAGGGAGCATCTGATTGTTTGGAAACTGGTTTCCTGGGAGCTATGGTTCCCTAAACCGGAGCATGAAAATCTAATCCTTTATAAGATCCTAGGGCTGGGCTGCACGTGGCTGGTACCTCTTCTGCAGGGGTGGTCACACCAGGAGTTGCTTCAGGCACTGGAATCATTTTTTGTGTGGAGACTTAAAAATCCTCCAGCATGCCAGCATGAGATTTGACTTTTTTGTTCCTGCTGCCCATGTTCCCTCCTTCCAGTAACTCCTTCCTCCTGTTTCCCTTTCTCCCATCTTACCCTGTTTCCTCTGTTTTTTACCTGCTTTTCTTTCCCCTCACTTTTTTGAGTCTCTGTCTATGCAACCTTGGGTGTTACTATAATTATTCTCAATATCAAGGATTATTGGTGACATTTTGATACCCACCAGGCACCGTCCAATTTATAAGCGTCATTGTCAAACCTTATCAGGGGAACTTGGGGGGCCTCACCCCCTTGTTAGAGAAAATGGATTCTGAGTGAGGTCAGGTGAAATGCCTGAGATTACACATACCATAGTAGGAAATTTTGTGGAGTTCCAAAGTCCATATTCTTTCTTCCACCCTTTAATGATAGTCACATTCCATGTTTGATCTCTTTCTTTGTAAAATGAGTTTTATGGCCCCATAACATTATTGGGTCTTTCCAAGTGGGCTGTGTATTCATCCGTGCATATCCCCCTTAGCGCTCTCCCTGTACTTTCTCTTCTAAATTATAAATCATCTCCTGGGCCACACAGCAGATGTGTTAGGAGGACAAGCTTTGGAGGAAGACAGAGCTGGGTCGAGTTCCAGGTCAGCAGTAAATAGCGATTGCTGAGTTTTGATTTCATTTTCCCTTAAATGGGGTATTGTGTGTGTGGAGGTGGGGAGTTGCTTAAAAATAGGACTTCCGTCTTATTGTTGATATGCAGATGACTGAGACGTTAGGAGCTACATACCTTGCCAAGGCGTGGTACACGATTAGTACTAATTTACTCCCTCTCAACCTCATCTTGAGACCTGCACCCCTTCACACTCCAGCCTCACCAACTGTTCTCCTTCCTTTCAAGGTCCCAGGCTCTTCCTTGAACAAGAGTCTTTAGGCCCATTGTTACCTCTCACTTGATGTTTGCCTTTCGATCATTTTCCACGGTTATCTGCAGGTAGTTACAGGCAAAAGGAACAAATTTTGGTTAATTTAGGTAAGAATAAATTCCTCAAAAGGATCTTCCTCAAAAGTCTGCAAAATTAAAAAGAATCCAACATCCAGGCCATGGAAAAAAGGAAAATCAGGATGGCTGTTTCAGTCTTTGTTGTTGTTGTTTAGTCACTAAGTTGTGTCCGACTCTTTTGTGACCCCATAAACTATAGCCCACCAGGCTCTTCTTCCATGGGATTCTCCAGGCAAGAATACTGGAGTGGATTGCCATTTCCTCCTCCAGAGGATCTTTACAACCCAAGGATCGAACCTACGGCTCCTGCATTGGCAGGAGGATTCTTTACCACTGAGCCACCAGGGAAGCTTCATTGCCAGGTAATAAAGTGCCCAAAGTCAATGGCATGAAACCAGAACAGTCCTTTATTTCACTTATGAATCTTCAACCTGGACAGGGAAACCCCTCCATCCTGTGGGATATCAGCTGGCATGGCCCAGATGGGAGCCGGAGGTCCCACTTTCAATATGGCTCAGTCACATGACTGGTAGCTGAGAGCATACCTGAACTGGGGAGCTGGGAGCCTTGGTTCCTTCCCACAGGCTCTTGATCTTCTTTACAGTATGCCTAGGCTTTAGGTACTAGCTTCATTGCGATAAGCCTGGAACATAGAAGGTTCTGGAAGACAAGTAGCTAGGTTCCATGGTAGCTAGGTTCCAAGGATCCCAAGAGTGCCAGCTGAATGTTATATTGCCTTTTGGGATGTAGCCTCAGAAATCACAGAGCATCACTTCCACTCGTCATTAGGCCACTCGCTCAGATTAAGGGAGGGAGAACGGCCCTACATCTCAAATGGAGTACGATCAAAGTCACATTGTAAGACGAGCAGGTAGGAGTGGAGATACTACTGCAGTAGTTTCTGGAAAACAAAATGTGTCTCAGTTTCTCTGGGGAAGTTTCACAGTTCTATGTACTGTCATCAGTGAGCTCAGCATCTATTGCTAGTGTTCTTTTGTGTTTGATTTAAACTCAGCTTGTAAGAGGGAGAGTCTGATTGGCTTGAGTTGTGTCATGTGACTTCCCACGGTCTCTAGATTGGAAGATGTGATGGGGATGCCTTCTGGGATCACAGGACATGAGCAAGGTCAGTTCTGCAAAGGAAGAAGTACTGAGTAGGTCAAAACAACACCCCCTACCTAATGCTCAGTTTAAAGGTCACTTCTGAAGGAAGCTGTCCCTGAATCTCTTCTTATTCCAGAATGCATCTCTGCTTTGAGCTATCTCATAGTATAAAATCTTCATTAGTTTGCTAGAGCTACTGTAACAAAGTACCACAAACTAGTGGCTTCAACTACAGAAATGTATTATCCCACAGTTCTGGGGACTAGAAGTCTAAGACCAAGGCCATTCAGGTTGGTTTCTACTGAGGAAGAATCTGCACCATGCCTCTCCTCCAGCTTCTGGAGGTTGGGTAGCAAACTTTGAAGTTTTATGCTTGTAGGTGCATCATTCTGATCTCCAGCTTCATGTTCACCTGGCATTATCCCACCTCTCATGTCTGTGTTAAAATTCCTCTTTTAAAATAAGAACACCCACCATATTGGATAAGAGGGACATTCTACTTCAGTATGATCTCATCCTAACTAATTATAACTTCAGTGCTTCAGTGACTTTAAAAGGTCACATTCTCGGGGCTTCAGAATGAAGCTAGGACTTCAACATGTGAATTTTGGAGGGATGTAATCCAACCCATAGCAAATTTATATAGAAAGAAACAAAGCAAATAATTTTTCAAACACACATATTATAAACGTGTATTTATCCATACATAACCTGGTCAGGTTTAAACCTTTTCCCATATTTGTTTCATATTTTTTGTGAGGAAACAAAATGTTATAGAGTTGAAGTCCCTGTGTATCCCTCCCCAGTTCCATCCCCCTCTCTCCCTCCCCAGAAGTCACCATCATGAGGAATTTGCATGCATCATTTCTATGCATGTTTTGACATCTGAAAAGGACTTAATATGCAGTATGAGAGATCCAATATGCAATATTTTGAAATTTTTAAAAACTTTAAATGATTTCAGTTTCTTTGTGCCCTGTTAAGATTTATTGATGTGAATGCATATAGCCTTCATTCATTTTTATCTACAGTATAACATTCTATTCTATGAATGTAAAATAATATATTCATACGTAGAGGCCATTTAGGTTGTTTCCACAAATTACACCGAAACAAACCCTCTTGGACTTGTCTCCATGAGCATCCAAGTGGGAGTTTCTCTAGGTTGCCTGTACATCTTCAACTTTTCTAAATTTTGCCGAGTTGCACTTCAAAATGGTGATCCCAATTTATATCCCTACTGGTGATATCTGAGAGTTGCCAGGCTCTATCTCTCCACTGACACTTGATATTGTCAGAGATTAGAACATTTGTCAAATGTATAACGGTTTCAATTTTATTTGTCTTTCCCTGATACTTCTGGAGGTTGAACATCTTTTCATGTATTTTCTGAACGTCTATATTTCAACCTGTTTATCATTAATCTTATCCAGTCAACATTCTTTGCTCTTTAGACTTTCTGGATAGGAAACGTGCACTGACAATATCATCGTATTCTCTTTTATGTCCATTCTCTCTTCTAGTGTCCACAATTCTTCCCCTTTTTTCCTCACATCTCACCTCAGAGTCTTACCTAGTATTTCCCAAAGTATATTTCTCAGGATTTAAATCCTTGAAATAGCTCACAACAAAAGGGATCTGTGATCAATTAAGTTTGGGGGGAAATTGCATGCTATACACTGTACGTTTGGCATGTTAAAGGCCCTGAAAGGTCCTGCTGAGAGAAACCTGTTAAACTTTCTCACACCCAATGCTTCTCGTTTAAGTACAGAGTCTTCTTTTGAGTAAAACTTACGATCATCTTGTAAAACTAGTATTTTCTTGAATAAATACCCTTGGATTATTGCAAAATTTTGATTAATTTCCAGAGCTCTAAAATAGCTGATTTAGACAATTTTCTCTATGGTATTTTTTTTGCCTCATTGCTTTCATAGAAGAGTAGATTTCTAGATTGTTACCTTTCTGGAAGTCTCATCTTTGAGAAAAAAATATGTTCAGACACACTTGGACTAATGCTGACTTCTCCTTTCTGTGATACCATCCATCAAAACTACATTTCTTTACTCTTCTCTTCTCAAATCTCTTTCCATTCAGGGTCTCTCTTCAATCATTTTGGGCCTCCAGGTAGCTTCCTAGTGTCCGCACAAAACAACTGTAATTATGCAGAAAAGTAGCACATGGTTTTCTCTTTTCTAATTATATTATAAAGTTCAACACTTTACATTTTTTAATTAAGTTTATTTACTTTTTTTAAAGTTCAATACTTTTTAACACACTGGTTGTATATTCCCAGTGTTTGTTAATAAGTGAGCTATTGGACTTTAGGAAACATTTTCTTGTAGAAACAACTTTTTACAACAGAGTTGATCAAACTTTTATGTGCATGTAGAATCACCTGGGGGCCTGGTTAAATAGGAGATTCTGATTCAGTAAGCCTGGGAGGGAGGGGGCCTGTGGTTCTGCATTTCTAAGTGGAATACCTCTGGATCACAATTTGGGTAGCCAAATTCTATAAGACTGTTCACCATGCAAGTATTTCCTTTATGGGAAAATGCACTAGGTTCTTCTTTTATTTTTTTAATTTATATATTTGGCTATGCTAGGTCTTTGTTGCTGCAAGAGATTTCTCTAGCTGTGGTGATTGGGGGCTACTTTCTTGTAGTGGTTCATGGGCTTCTCAGTGCAGTGGCTTCTCTTCTTGTGATGCACTGGCTCTAGGGCATACGGGCACAGTGGGTGGCACAGGTGCTTAGTTAACCTGCAGCAGGTGGGACCTTCCCAGACCAGGAATCAAACCTATGTTTCCTGCACTGGTAGGTGGATTCTTTACCTCTGAGCCACCAGGGAAGTCCTGCACGAAGTTCTAATGTGGGGACAATGTGTTCCTGAAATACCAGTTATAGGGACAACACATGGAGGAAAAAACCTTCAGATATCCATCAAAACTACAGGTCATCTGTGACAGAGGTTAAGAAGGCTTGTATGGGTTGCTGTGTGAACCAATATTCAGGTAGTCTTAATGCAAGAATTGCCAGTATTTCTAGCTGATTTTCAAGCTTCTTGGGAGTCATTCCATCTAGCAAGGCCTAGCTCTGTGGTGAAATAAGCAGTATCTTGTGCACATCAAGGTTCTCAGAGCCTCTGGCATGGTGCTAAGAGGGGCTGAAAGTGGGCTGAAGGTTTGATTTCCTAGACTGGGATATCTGATGCTCTGGTGGTCCAGTGGTAAAGATTTCACCTGCTAATATAGGACACACAGATTTGATCCCCGGTCTAGGGGGATCCCACATACCACAGAGCAGCTAAGCCTGTGAGCTGCAACTACCAAGACAGCATGCTGCAACTACTGAAATTCCGATCCTCTAGAGCCCGTGCTCGACAACAAGAGAAGCCACCACAATGAGAAGCCCTCGCACTGCAGCTAGAGAGTACCCCCACTCGCAACTACTAGAGAAAAACCCTCACAGCAATTAAGACCCAGCACAGTCAAAAAAATGAAATAGGGTAGTAGGCTCTCCACTGACCTTAGAATAAACCCCAAGCCCTGCTCATGGGCTGCCACATCCTCTCTGACGCCTGCCTGTGTCTTTGACCTTCTCTTCTACCAGCCCCTCATTTGCTCATGGCATTTGGACCCCCTAGGCTTTCTCCGTGCTCCTCAAATATCTTAAACTCTCACCCTTAAAAAGATCCCACTGGTTATTTGTCCTTTCTGTTTCAAGTCCCTAGGGAGATAATGTCCCAGATCTTCACCATGCTGGCTCTCAGCTCAGATGTCCTCTCTCCAGGGATGTATTTCATGACCTGTCCATCTGCCATTGATTGACTATCCTCATTTTATTCATTCCACTACTACTAACATAAAAGGTCATGCATATGCATACAGTGGAAGCTATGTCCCCTTACCAGATTCCTATGCCTGGCTGGGTTGCCTACTCCCTAACTGCTGTGAGTTTTGACTGCTATTGGCCCACTCTGCATCCTTCTCTCAAGGCTCACTCTTGGTCAACAGGAGTCACTCAGCCCAAGGATTCAGAGGACACTATGACAGTGGACATTGACCATACGTGACAGCTTGCAATCGGGGACCGACTCTTTTAGTTGCTAAGTCGTGTCTGATTCTTTGCAACCCCGTGGATTGTAGACCTCCAGTCTTCTCTGTCAAAGGGATTTGCCAAGCAAGAATATTGGAGTGGGTTGCCATTTCCATTTCCAAGGGATCATCTCAACTCAGGGATCAAATCTATGTCTCTTGTGTTAGCAGGCTGATTCTTTACCACTGAGCCACCAGGGAAGTCCACATCCAAAAGCCCAGGTCTGGTGCAGTGCCTCAGAGGTTGGTCACTCTTGGGGCTATGCAAGCTCTAAGCTTTCCCAAGACCATGTTGAGGCTGGACTCAGCTTTGCTCACCTTCATCTCCTTGCTCTTCTGCCCTTTATACTTCCTTATTAAGTTCCTGTAAGTCTCGTCTTAGTTCAGTTCAGTCGCTCAGTCATGTCCAACTCTTTGCAACCCCATGAATCACAGCACGCCAGGCCTCCCTGTCCATCACCAACTCCCAGAGTTCACTCAGATTCATGTCCATCGAGTCAGTGATGCCATCCAGCCATCTCATCCTCTGTCGTCCCCTTCTTCTCGTGCCCCCAATCCCTCCCAGCATCAAAGTCTTTTCCAGTGAGTCAAATCTTCGCATGAGGTGGCCAAAATACCAGAGTTTCAGCTTTAGCATCATTCCTTCCAAAGAAATCCCAGGGCTGATCTCCTTCAGAATGGACTGGTTGGATCTCCTTGCAGTACAAGGGACTCGCAAGAGTCTTCTCCAACACCACACTTCAAAAGCATCAATTCTTCAACGCTCAGCCTTCTGCACAGTCCAACTTTCACATCCTTACATGACCACAGGAAAAACCATAGCCTTGACTAGATGGACCTTAGTTGGCAAAGTAATGTCTCTGCTTTTGAATATACTATCTAGGTTGGTCATAACTTTTCTTAAAAGGAGTCTCTTAAGTGATGGGACTGAACACCATGATCTTCGTTTTCTGAATGTTGAGATTTAAGCCAACATTTTCACTCTCTTCTATCACTTTCATCAAGAAGCTTTTTAGTTCCTCTTCACTCTCTGCCATAAGGGTGGTGTCATCTGCATATCTGAGGTTATTGATTTTTCTCCCGGCAATCTTTATTCCAGCTTGTGTAGTCCAGCATTTCTCATGATGTACTCTGCATATAAGTTAAACAAGCAGGGTGACAATATAGAGCCTTGATGTACTTCTTTTCCTATTTGGAACCAGTCTGTTGTTCCATGTCCAGTTCTAACTGTTGCTTCCTCTATGGAGTCTTAAATAAATCTTCATAAAAAATCTTCACATTATAGGGGACTGGAATGCAAGAAACACTTAGGGTACAGGCAAATTTGGCCTTGGAATACGGAATGAAGCAGAGCAAAGGCTAATAAAGTTTTGCCTAGAGAACACACTAGTCATAACAAACACCCGCTTCCAAAAACTCAAGAGAGGACTCTACACATGGCCATCACCAGAAGGTCAACACCAAAATCAGATTGATTATATTCTTTGCAGCCAAAGATGGAGAAGCTCTATACAGTCAGCAAAAACAAGACCAGGACCTGACTGTGGCTCAGATCATGAACTCCTTATTGCCACATTCAGACTTAAATTGAAGAAAGTAGGGAAAACCACTAGGCCATTCAGGTATGACCTAAATCAAATCCCTTATGATGATATGGTGGAAGTGAGAAATAGATTCAAGGGACTAGATCTGATAGATAGAGTGCCTGATGAACTATGGACAGAGGTTCATGACATTGTACAAGGGACAGGGATCAAGACCATCCCCATGGAAAAGAAATGCAAAAAAGCAAAATGGCTGTCTGGGGACGCCTTACAAATAGCTGTGAAAATACGAGAAGTGAAGAGCAAAGGAGAAAAGGAAAGATATAAGTATCTGAATGCAGAGTTCCAAAGAATAGCAAGAAGAGATAAGAAAGCCTTCCTCAGCCATCAGTGCAAAGAAATAGAGGAAAATGACAGAATGGGAAAGACTAGAGATCTCTTCAAGAAAATTAGCGATACCAGGGCAATATTTCATGCAAAGATGGTCTCGATAAAGGACAGAAATGGTATGGGCCTAACAGAAGCAGAAGATATTAACAAGAGGTGGCAAGAATACACAGAAGATCTTCATGACAAAAAAGATCTTCATGACCAAGATAATCACGACTGTGTGATCACTCACCTCAAGCCAGCCATCCTGGAATGTGAAGTCAAGTGGACCTTAGAAAACATCACTACGAACAAAGGTAGTGTAGGTGATGGAATTCCAGTTGAGCTATTTCAAATCCTGAAAGATGACGCTGTGAAAGTGCTGCACTCAATATGCCAGCAAATTTGGAAAACTCAGCAGTGGCCACAGGACTGGAAAAGGTCAGTTTTCATTCTAATCCCAAAGAAAGGCAATGCCATGGAATGCTCAAACTACTGCACCATTGCACTCATCTCACATGCTAGTAAAGTGATGCTCAAAATTCTCCAAGCCAGGCTTCAGCAACATGTGAACTGTGAACTTCCTGATGTTCAAGCTGGTTTTAGAAAAGGCAGAGGAACCAGAGATCAAATTGCCAACATCTGCTGGATCATCAAAAAAACAAGAGAGTTCCAGAAAATCATCTATTTCTGCTTTATTGACTATGCCAAAGCCTTTGACTGTATGGATCATAATAAACTGTGGAAAATTCTGAGAGAGATGGGAATACCAGACCACCTAACCTGCCTCTTGAGAAACCTATATGCAGGTCAGGAAGCAACAGTTAGAACTAGACATGGAACTATTAATAAACTGGTTTCAAATAGGAAAAGGAGTATGTCAAGGCTGTATATTGTCACCCTGCTTATTTAACTTATATGCAGAGTACATCATGAGAAATGCTGGGCTGGAAGATGCAAAAGCTGGAATCAAGCCTGCAGGGAAATATCAATAACCTCAGATATGCAGACATCACCACCCTTATGGCAGAAAGTGAAGAGGAACTAAAAAGCCTCTGGATGAAAGTGAAAGAGGAGAGTGAAAAATTTGGCTTAAAGCTCAACATTCAGAAAACAAAGATCATGGCATTTGTCCCATCTGTTCAGTTCAGTCGCTCAGTCATGTCCGACTTTTTGTGACCCCATGTATTGCAGCACACCAAGCCTCCCTGTCCATCACCAACTCCCGGAGTTCACTCAAACTCATGTCCATCGAGCCCGTGATGCCATCCAACCATCTCATCCTCTGTCGTCCCCTTTTCCTCCTGCCCCTAATCCCTCCCAGAATCAGAGTCTTTTTCAATGCGTCAACTCTTTGCATGAGGTGGCCAGAGTACTGGGGTTTCAGCTTTAGCATCACTCCTTCCAAAGAACACCCAGGATCGATCTCCTTTTGAATGGACTGGTTGTATCTCCTTGCAGTCCAAGGGACTCTCAAGAGTCTTCTCCAACACCACAGTTCAAAAGCATCAATTCTTTGGTGCTCAGCTTTCTTTACAGTCCAACTCTCACATCCATATATGACTGCCAGAAAAAGCATAGCTTTGACTAGACAGACCTTTGTTGGCAAAGTACTGTCTCTTCTTTTGAATATACTATCTAGGTTGGTCGTAACTTTTCTTCCAAGGAGTAAGCGTCTTTTAATTTCATGGCTGCAGTCACCATCTGCAGTGATTTTGGAGCCCAGAAAAATAAAGTCTGAAACTGTTTCCACATCTATTTCCCATGAAGTGATGGGACCAGATGCCAAGATCTTACAAATTTGCTGGCATATTGAGTGCAGCACTTTCATAGCGTCATCTTTCAGGATTTGAAATAGCTCAACTGGAATTCCATCACCTCCACTACCTTTGTTCGTAGTGATGTTTTCTAAGGTCCACTTGACTTCACATTCCAGGATGGCTGGCTTGAGGTGAGCGATCACACGGTCGTGATTATCTTGGTCATGAAGATCTTTTTTGTACAGTTCGAGCCCATCTTTGCATGAAATATTGCCCTGGTATCGCTAATTTTCTTGAAGAGATCTCTAGTCTTTCCCATTCTGTCGTTTTCCTCTATTTCTTTGCACTGATGGCTGAGGAAGGCTTTCTTATCTCTTCTTGCTATTCTTTGGAACTCTGCATTCAGATACTTATATCTTTCCTTTTCTCCTTTGCTTTTTGCTTCTCTTCCTTTCACAGCCATTTGTAAGCCCTCCCCAGACAGCCATTTTGCTTTTTTGCATTTCTTTTCCATGGGGATGGTCTTGATCCCTGTCCCTTGTACAATGTCATGAACCTCTGTCCATAGTTCATCAGGCACTCTATCTATCAGATCTAGTCCCTTGAATCTATTTCTCACTTCCACCGTATAATCATAAAGGATTTGATTTAGGTCATACCTGAATGGCCTAGTGGTTTTCCCTACTTTCTTCAATTTAAGTCTGAATGTGGCAATAAGGAGTTCATGATCTGAGCCACAGTCAGGTCCTGGTCTTGGTTTTGCTGACTGTATAAAGCTTCTCCATCTTTGGCCACAAAGAATATAATCAATCTGATTTTGGTGTTGACCATCTGGTGATGGCCATGTGTAGAGTCCTCTCTTGAGTTGTTGGAAGCGGGTGTTTGCTATGACCAGTGTGTTCTCTTGGCAAAACTTTATTAGCCTTTGCTTCATTCCTTATTCCAAGGCGAAATTTGCCTGTTCCCCCAGGTGTTTCTTGACTTCCTACTTTCGCATTCCAGTCCCCTATAATGAAAAGGACATCTTTTTTGGGTGTTAGTTCTAAAAGGGCCTGTAGGTCTTCAGAGAACCGTTCCACTTCAGCTTCTTCAGCGTTACTGGTTGGGCATAGACTTGGATTACTGTAATATTGGATGGTTTGCCTTGGAAATGAACAGAGATCATTCTGTCATTTTTGAGATTGCATCCAAGTACTGCATTTTGGACTCTTTTGTTGACCATGATGGCTACTCCATTTCTTCTAAGGAATTCCTGCCCACAGTAGTAGATATAATGGTCATCTGAGTTAAATTCACCCATTCCAGTCCACTTTAGTTCACTGATTCCTAGAATGTCAATGTTCACTCTTGTCATCCCCTGTTTGACCACTTCCAATTTGCCTTGATTCATGGACGTAACATTCCAGGTTCCTATGCAATATTGCTCTTTACAGCATCGGACCTTGCTTCTATCACCAGTCACAACCACAACTGGGTATTGTTTTTGCTTTGGCTCCATCCCTTCACTGGTCCCATCACTTCGGGGGAAATAGATGAGGAAACAGTGGAAACACTGTCAGACTTTATTTTTTTTGGCTCCAAAATCACTGCAGATGGTGATTGCAGCCATGAAATTAAGAGCCACTTACTCCTTGGAAGGAAAATTATGACCAACCTAGATAGCATATTTAAAAAAGCACACATATTACTTTGACAACAAAGGTCCATCTAGTCAAGGCTTGGTTTTTCCAGTGGTCATGTATTGATATGAGAGTTGGACTGTGAAGAAAGCTGAGCACTGAAGAATTGATGCCTTTCAACTGTGGTGCTGGAGAAGACTCTTGAGAGTCCGTTGAACTGCAAGGAGATCCAACCAGTCCATTCAAAAGGACATCAGTCCTGGGTGTTCTTTGGAAGGACTGATGCTAAAGCTGAAACTCCAATACATTGGCCACCTCATGTGAAGAATTGACTCATTGGAAAAGACTCTGATGCTGGGAGGGATTTGGGGCAGGAGGAGAAGGGGATGACAGAGGATGAGATGGCTGGATGGCATCACTGACTTGATGGACATAAGTTTGAGTAAACTCCTGGAGTTGGTAATGGACAGGGAGGCCTGGCATGCTGTGATTCTTGGGGTTGTAAAGAGTCGGACACGACTGAGCAACTGGAATGAACTGAACTGAAAAATCCTTGTCTTAGACCTTATTGTTAGAGAACTCAACTTGGACAATCTGTTTTCCCCACTAGAGTCTAAACTCTAACCCTCCTCCCTCCATGGGAGCAGAAACTCAGTTTATTTTATTCACCCACATTCTCAGCACAATGCCTATTTCATAATAGATGCTCAATAAAGAAGCACTGAATAAATGCTGAATGAATAAATCTGGTTTGCCATAATCAGCTTCAGAGTAACCCTAACATTAGGGTTATATTCCACCCATCCACCCAGCTCCACAGAAGGATATACTGGGCCGTATTAGAAACACGTGAATATGCCTTCCCATGAAGTGCACTGCAAATTTGCTTCTCTTATTTTTATCCTTATGAAATGCGAACCCATCAAAAGCTGGGGGTGGGGTGGAGATGTCAAATCCCACCCCACAATACGCCTCCTTCAAGTATCTGATTACACCAAGTCCTCAAAGAATATGATTAATGTAACTAAGCCATATTCACACTCTGACATTCTTCCCAGCCAAACACATATTTTAACCTCACCCAGTCCCTTTCAACAAATAAGCTGTTTTGAAAATGATTTCCAGGGCGATGTCTGTTGCCATAGGAATGACATTAAATGAAAAGGACAGAAAATATAGAGGGTGATAAACTGCTTGCTTGGATGACACACTTGACTTGGAAGCCTGTGTTCAAATGAGGCATACATGCCAAGATTTTTATGAAAGACAAAATTAAAATGTATCACTATCAAGCTGTAACTGACAAGGTATTGTGTGGTGGGCTGTTAACATACTGCTCCATATATTCATTGTTTGTCATTTTACTGGCCCTGACAAAGGTCTCTCGGTGCTGTAAATCACACCATTAAATCTGCCATGAGCAACAGAGGCTGTTGGAAAGAAGAGAAAGAAAACGTGGTGATGAATCTCAGTTTCTGATACACGCCGGGTGAGCGATCCTGTCTTCCAAGGAGACTTCTCCCTTTGGGCTGACACTTTTATAAGTGTCAGATTGTTGGCTTTTGACCCCTTGAAAAGAGAGAGAGAGAGAGAGAGGAAAAAAAAAAAAAAGAACAGTGAAAGCTTGGTCCCTCCCCCTACTCTGTTTCCAATTGCTTCTAATTCTGCTGTTTAAGAAAGATGCTCAGAAATTACTCCCCAACCCAGCCTTATGTATGCTCTTTTGGGGTGCAAGATCTCAGAGACTCTGGGGTGTCCTGTGGATGGCGCTCTGCTAGAGCTGGCTTTTGTTGGTTGCTTGGGGGTGTGCTTGGCTTGTTGCTGTTTAGTCGGTAAATCATGTCCGACTCTTTTGCGACCCCATGGACGTAGCCCACCACGTTTCTTTGTCCATGGGATTTCCCGGGCAAGAAAACTGGAGTGGATTGCCATTTCCTTCTCCAGGGGAATCTTCCTGAACCAGGGATCGAACCTGTATCTCCTGCATTGGCAGGCGGATTCTTTACCACCGAAGACCATGCTTGGGTTACCATGAGACTTTTCTGTATACTGGTTAAGACGTGTTTGCCCTGGAACTGGTAAATTTATAGTTTCTTCACACCTGCAGCTGCAGACCAAATGTGATGTGTGACACCAGTGACTGCAGAACAAGATATCAGCAACTCGGTACTGTCTCTCGGCTTCACTGAGCCTCAGAAGACCTGACTTCTTGACCTGCCCCTTTCTCTTCTTTCCAGATGCTGATGACACAGAAACATTGCCTGGAATCTGGCCAGTCTGAGTGCTACGGTCGGGGGAAAGTTGAAAAGTAAATCAAGATCTAAGTTGGAATCGTAGTTTCAAGGCAATGAGATGTGTGATTTGGGCAAGTTATTAAATCTCTATGGACCATAGTTTTCCTCATCTGTTTAGGAAAAGGGGGTGTTGGATTTCAATTACTTCTAAATTGTCTTCCAGGTCCAGTTTAGAATAAATTAAGGGACCAAGAGAGGCTGTTTGGGCCATTTGACTGCCTCTGGCAAAGGCTTGCCTGTATTATCCAGTCTACATCTCAATCAGAGGAGAGTCTAAATGAAGGACAATCAGGCAATGTGGTGTTCTCGAAGGGGAAAAAAAGGAAAAGAAAAAATACTACCTCCAGCATCTAAACTTGGGAGTGGGAAGATGAGAATTCAGTCACTGGTTTGGAGTGGGAACAGTGTTTTCAAGATTCATTAAATATGACAGAGCTTGCTGCCAGTATTTCTCTGTAATATCTGCATTTATTTTTATAACACAAATGGATATTTTAGGCAATAGAGTTTAAAAGATCAGACAGCTTTCATCCACACACTTTGGTGCAGAATATTTTTTCCCAAAATCTTCTCTGCTAAGAACCACCTTTACACTGAGAATCGCTTTGTACAAAAATTAAGAGGGTTTTTAACACTTTTGAGACATATAATTTTTCTTTTGTTCAGAATTCTGTACATGCAGGCTTCAGATTGAGCAACCTATATATTGAGTTTGTAATAATCCTATAATTATAGATTTGAGAGAATGTTAAAATTGCTTATAATTGGGAAAAGTCTGACCGGTGAACCATGCCATTCTTTCATCGACTCCCTGTTATAAGCAAGCCCCACCCTGGCCTTCAAACTGCTTGGAGAAGCTCTTTTAAGATGCTCTTGTGATAAGAACAGACAAATAACAAAGTGTGAAGTTTATATTTGGAGTTTATCCCTAGGCCTTAGCTCTGTTTCTGTAGTTAATACTGATTTGCCACTTTTCCAATGGAGTTAATCAGTGCTCGCTACTTAAGAGACCAGGTTCTAGAATCTGCCATAGTTGAAGTCACAGCTCTATCATTCACTTGCTGTGTGACTTTGGGGGAGTCGTTTCACCTCTCTGAGGTTTATTTTTCTCATCTGTAAGACATGGTTATTATGATTCAATGAGATAAAGCATCCTATACTTGATTTGCTACATAACAGGGGCATAATGAATTTAAATACCGTTAGTTATTATTATTATTCACTGTAATTCTAGAAAATTCATGCAATGTTTCAAAACTTTGATCTGTTCCACCTATAAAAAAGTAATGATACATATGCTGTCAGTTTTACAAGACTGATATTAAATCAGCTGTAAAAACAGGACTCAAAGCAATTTGACATTTACAAAGTATAGATTAAAATAAAGAAGTGATGATTATTTTGATTTTATCTGGTCTTGTGTTCCAGACCAAGAAATCTTCAAGTGAGATAGAATGACAGCTTTAGCTATCACCAGATTCCTTGATATTTTTTGAACATCATATAGAATTACTAAGAGAAAAAAAATAAGTTACATCTAATATCCACAGCATTGGTCAATTAACAAAAGCTTGAATCTATGGTCTTTTTCCTTGTCAATTGTGGACAATTTTGTACTGAAAAGTTAAAAGAGATCTTGTATGTTAGTAGGAAAAGATCCAGATGTGTGACATTTCTAATCCTTATGCAAATTAAAACAATTAATATTTTCCCAAGCTTAAGAAATCTCCATCAAGAAAGATTATCTAAACCTATTTCACAGCATTGAAATATTCAGATATATTTAGAAAATTAGAGTATTCAAATTTATTTTCTATTTTAAAAAGTTAAATTCGTATCTATTTAGAGCTTTTTTAAAAACCAATAAGAGATGAACATGTCAAAAGAAAAAAAAGTGTGCAAAAGGGTATATATTGGGTCAGCAAAAAATTTGAATGAACTCTTTAGCCAACTCAGTAATAAGCCAAAGGGAATACACATAACTGATAAACTCACAGATAGTCAAAGAAATAAAAGTGAACATGAGGATGCAATTTTTTTCTCTTACCATTTTGGCAGAGTAGAGTGAGTGATGAGGCTGTCCAGGTCAGTGAGAGTTGATGGGAATAAGAATGTCATATGGTCTATTACTAGTGCAGTTACCTCTGGGTGGTGACATTAAAGATGATCTAGATATCATTTTTTGAACCTGGGTATTCTCCAAAGATTTTTAAAAGATGCATTTATTTTATGGTGAGAAAAAAAATCATAAAATTATTTTAATTTTCAAAAAGCATCCTAAAATGTATTTGATAATATTATGTAAGTAAAATATTGATTCATAATTTTGTTCTCTAGCTTTTCAGTGGCCTACTTCCTGTGCGGAGTTTTAGTTGAGTTAGAGATGTTTGGATGAATGTAGAGTCCTCATTCATCTCATACTGTCCCATTTCTCACTGTGGTTGGTTCTTTTTCATGTTAATTTACTTAGAATTTCCTTGGAGATGAAGTTACGTCCATCAACAGAATTATAATTAAGTACCAAGAACAATTTTGCCTTATTTACATTTTAAGGAAAAATAGAGTCAAAATGTAAAATGTTCCTATTGGGAAAAGGCTGGGTCACATACTTAATTTCAGGGGCAGAAAAGACTAAGGAAAAATTCAGTTATGAATTGGAGGCTGATTCAGTTATGATAATCTCTCCATTTGGTGGTTTAACTTCATGCACATTAATTTTCTATTTATATATAGTCCAGTTGACATAGATGCAGGAGTAAAATAGAAGGAGGCTGTTCCATGTGGTCATTCAAGGGCCCAGGCTGAGGGAGGAAGCCAAGGATGTCCATAACCAGGCATGAGGAAAGCATGGGCCAAACTCAGGCAGCTTCATGGGCCAAGCCTAGCAATGGCGATTCTGCCTGCACTCCCCCAGTTAGCGGAGTATTTGTCTCCTGACCACACCCCACTACAAGAGAGGGGTACTGATCATTGTAGTCTGTCCATGTGCCAGGAAGAAAGGGAACTAAGTGTGAAGGACAGTAAACCACTCTGCCCCATCTCTAATATCTGGTATGTTTCATCAGGCTATTCAAGGCATTTGTGTCGGTCTGAGGACTCAAATCAGTTTTCCTTCCCACTAAGGGTTCCAGACATTGTCTCCCAAAGTTTTCGATCATTCCCACTCTCCTCCTCCCTGATTGGCCCTGATCTGGTGTCACTGTTCACAGACATTTATTTTGTGAATGCATGCCCTAAACCTTTTCTCCCAGCTTGCCCTGTCATTTTGGATACCTTCTATCTGAGTAACAATGTCACAACAGTAGCTCCTCTTTGTAAAATACTTTCATGTGCTACCCTTGGACACATGATGTGCTGTTCCATGAGGACATCAGGACAAACCTAAAGAACAAGTAATTATACCTTCATGAATGAGAACCTAGGCATAAAGGTATATGATACATCAGTGACTGATCCCATAAAATTCATAAAGGGCAGAACTGGTAAATGAACTTCAACCTTTCTGATTCCAAAGAATTTCTACTCTGCTACACTGCCTCCCAGCCCCTCCTCTCAATCCCAGTTTCTGGAGATTACCTCTTTTCTCCACGATTTTCCTTGTTCTGCTCAGCTGTCTTTACATCTGCCTTGACTCTAATACCTACCTGTAACTTTTCAGGTGAAAAATCTCTGAAGGCCAAATGTCTTAGTGCTTCACAAGATGCCTTGTTCAGTCATTTTTGTAACCTCTGGCTTCTCTCCTGTCAGTCTGCGTGACTCAATTCTACAAAGGTTTATAGTGATCCTGCTATCATAGTTAACAGCGTTGCAGATGGTGATTGCAGCCATGAAATTAAAAGATGCTTACTCCTTGGAAGGAAAGTTACGACCAACCTAGATGACATGTTCAAAAGCAGAAACATTACTTTGCCAGCAAAGGTCCATCTAGTCAAGGCTATGGTTTTTCCAATGGTCATGAATGGATGTGAGAGTTGGACTGTGAAGAAAGCTGAGCACTGAAGAATTGATGCCTTTGAACTGTGGTGTTGGAGAAGACTCTTGAGAGTCCCTTGGACTGCAAGGAGATGCAATCAGTCCATTCTAAAGGAGATCAGACCTGGGTGTTCTTTGGAAGGAATGATGTTGAAGCTGAAACTCCAGTACTTTGGCCACCTCATGAGAAGAGTTGACTCATTGGAAAAGACTCTGATGCTGGGAGGGATTCAGGGCAGGAGGAGAAGGGGATAACAGAGGATGAGATGGCTGGATGGCATCACCGACTCAATGGACGTGAGTTTGAGTGAACTCCGGGAGTTGGCGACGGACAGGGAGGCCTGGAGGGCTGCAGTTCATGGGGTCGCAAAGAGTCAGACACGACTGAGCGACTGAACTGAACTGAACTGAACTGAGTGCATACTGTGTGCCAGGACTATGCTTCATGTTTCACATGAATTGTCTGAAATGATCCTTCAAATCACCTGGTGAGGGTGGGGGATTGAGGACGTGGGTAGGCAGCCACTATTCTCAACTCCATTTTACAGGTGGAAAAACTGAGATTCATGGGAGTTTCTTGCCCAAGTTTGTCCATCACAAGCCAATTTTAGAATCCAGGCCTTTCATCTTCAAAGCCATTGATTCTGGTGGTTTTCCATCTTCTTTGGGGGCATGGCTAAGGTTAGGGTAGGAGAATTATCCACCTGGATCAGAAGTGCACACTGGTCTTGGCAATTCATAAAACACATTTATACTTGTACAGAAATACTTGTCCCCTGCCCCCCTCCCCCACCCCAGGACATCAAGCAAAGCCTGCTTAGGAGGGATTCAGATATAGCATCACATGGCCCCTTGTTTTCATATGTAGTCAGATACTCAAATCAGTTCAAACTTCTTTTCATGGAAAACTGTTTTCTGTATAGTATAATTTTCCATAGTTCTCAATGCAGTGGTGAAATTGGATCTGTCCATCACCTGCATTTATTTTCTTTTCCCAGGCAATTTTGAAAGAGGTGTAAAAGATCTTTTTTTTTTTTTCTTTTAATGTTAATCTTCAAAATTCTTCTGGGGTATATAATCCTGAAGTCAGCTTAACTGCAACCAATACTGAGTGTTCATTTTTTTCACAAGCAAACAAAAACAACCAGCAGAAAGATAATTGACCAGTGTAAATTCCTTTCTGCTGATCCCTTTTATATAAAAACATATTTTTTGATCTTTTGCTTTTAGCATATGAAATATTGAGAGCTACATTTTGAAGAGAAGTATGTTTTCTATACAACATAAGAAAATTACATAGAATGGGCTTTGGGAGTGCCATTCTATTTTTACTCATCTGTAATACATTTGCTGTATTTTTTTGGTATGTGCTTAAAGAAGGCAGCACACAAGGCCATTCTAAGGAAGTACATCTAAATATAAGAGCAAACTTAATTGCTTAATTTCTTTAAAAAAGGAAGCTGTCAAATGAGCACATTACTAAAGCAACTTCTGAATTATCACATTTTAAAGGTGTCTTGATAGCTTGGGTAACTTCTGGCATAAATATTACATAGATATTTCTCATTAATTTAAATCAGCCAGTTTGATAAGATGCAAAATCCCATGAGCTTTCATTTTTGTCTTCCTATTGACTGAAAAAATGAAATATAATTAGAAGCTCTGAAATCATGCACCTCTCTTATCTATATTCTTTATAAAATTTCATTTAAAAGCACAAAAGCTTTGAAAGCATCTTCTTACAATCATCAATGGCCATTTGTTGCAAGACAAGCAAAATCTTGACCCAAATGTCAAGATTTTTATCCCTTTATTTTTTAGTGTTCTTATTGAACAAAGATCAGTGGAGAGTTGTTAAGAAACATGCTAAAGGAAATAAATGCTAAGCAGGCATTTTTGCCAGAAAAATATCTCCTATTAGAAAAGTCCTTCCAGTCAGAGGAACTTCATGTGAAACATCCCTCTGCTCACAGATTCTAACAGCAGAAGCTTTCTTTGTCACAGGTGATTTCTCTCCCAGCTCCAAATGAGAAACCTTCCTGTGTCTGCCAAGAGGGTGCCCTGTCATCTGGGAAGTTTGCTGCCTAGATCTACAAGAAAATCAGAGAGTGTTGATCTGATCAACAAACATGTCGTGTTTCTTACCTGGTAGATAGGCTTTGGGGCTTAAACATTTTGTAGGTAAGGTTTCAAGGAATAGACCAAAACATAGCAGTGAATCCAAAAAGCCAGGAGGATCAAGATGGTACTGAAAATAAAAATGTAAGAAAGTAAACCTCATGAGTGTGTAGTTGTTAATCCTTTTATGGTTGTTGATAATCACTTGTGACAAGGTCACCTTAACTACCTATGCTTCTTTCCCACTCTAGACACTCCTCAAGGGTCTCTTTTAACAGTGGGACTTGCCAAAGGAAATCTGAATGGGCTGACACTTGCTCTGTAGAAGTCACCAGATAGAAATTAGAATCAGGGAAAAAGGCAAGATGGTTGATGGTCTGGCAACATGTTTCTTGGTGACAGTATATCCTGAAACCAGTAATTTTAGTATGTGAAAGGAATTCAGCCAAGCTCCAACCTGGAAGACAGCCGTGAATGGTCTCAGCAAGCATCTCAGCAGGGCTACAGTTCCTTGTGTTTTAGAGCCAGGAATGATCCCCCTGAAATCTTGCCTTCTTTGTCGTCTAATTGGCTGCATCGGTAAATTGCTGGTGGCGAACTTTAAAGGTTATAGAGCAGGAATAGGCTGCAGCTTTACAGGAAGGCAGGTGTGAGGCCATTAAACATGCACTGAATCCCAGTGCTTTTAATCCCACTGACCAATTACTTGAACTTTAACTTGGAGCAAGTAACAGAAAACTGGGTTCCTACTGCGTCCGTGTGTATGTTTTAAATACATATGTGTTGCATATACTATAATTGATCATGAAACATTATTCATATATTTTCCTTTCTCTTTTTCACTTTTTCATTTGACTTGCTTAAAATTGTTGATATGATTCTACCTTGACATATTGGAAAATGCTCTTTAAATAACTTCTTAGGGAAGGTTAGTAAGAACTCAAGATTGGATGGAGATTTATACCAGATGAGGCATTTTCAATTCTAATAATTCAATGTCTTTATATTAAGGATTCATGTGATCCTTTTACTTGAATTAGTTGCTCTACAAGTATCTGCTTCTCTTTCTATCTCCCTTTAGTTTTAATGCTTCCATGAAAATATGTAGAATTTATAAAAACATTCACAACAGAAATCCAATAATCAGTATTCATTATCTAGTACATATTTAGCATTGTTTAGAGGATAAGGATTCCCTGTGAATAACAGAAGGAACTTTGCTTTCAGTTTGGAGGAGAGAGATATATATATATAATTAGAAATAAATACAATACAGTGTATTATCAATTACCAAGATGAATAACATACATGTTCAGTACTCTGTGATGTGCAGACTAGAGAATTCTGGTAAGCTTTCTAGGGGAGAAGAGATTCAAAAGAAACCTAGAATGATGATTTTTGAACAGAAAGCATGAGATGAGCAGGAATGCCCTTCCTGAAAGAAATGGAATCCCCTGAAATTTCCTTTTCATCAGCAAAGGGAGAAGTTTTCTTTTTAAAGTCAATTTTAGGAACAAATGAGGCACTGTGACTTTTTCATCATGGAAAGAAAAAATAAAGGCAATTGGTTCATTTCTCCCATCAGTAGGGCTGTCTTGTGTTGTAAATCTTGGTTAAAATTTTAGGGTAGGGAAGTATGTGATTTGGAGAACTGTGAATTTCTTGTAAAATAATGATTGAAAAGACAGAGAAAGAAATCTATAGAAACCTGAAGTTGGCTGGAATTCCCTAAAGAATGTCTTGTTTGCCCCTTGGGTCTAAACTGGAGGCCAAAATAAGACTGGATAGTATACCCAGTAGAAATGAAGGGGACCCAGCTGAACTCATTCCAGTAGATAAAAATATGTCTTCTATAAGAAGGACTGAGGTGTCTAATTAATGCACCGTTTCTTCCTCAGCAGTTCAGTTAAAAGAAAGGCCAACAAGAGAGAAAATGCTAGTAGAATATTATAAGCCTTCCTGGCCTTTAAAAGGAAACCACAGAGGTAGCTGGATTGTAACAGCACGCCTGGAAATTGTGGGAAAGCTTTGTTGGTGACTTTAGTCACTAAGTTGTACCCAACTCTTGGGACCCATGGATGGAAGCCCACCAGGCTCCTCTGTCCTTGGGATTTCCCCAGGCAAGAATACTGGAGTGGAACATGAGTCAGTCGGTCCTGAGAGATGGGTGAGCACCATTCCAAAGGGATGGGCAATGTCCTCTGTTGCTTTCAGCTGATTAAAAGGGAGTCGGATTCAGATCCCTGAATCCAGAATGGCAGAGATGGGTGCCCCAAGGCATCCAGTGCAGCAATGCATCTGATCCCAGAGAAGCTGGTGGGAACCCTGGAGAGAGTTTTCTTTTCTTTGTGAAGGGCAGGGGACCCTGGAATGAAATACTTAGGAATAGATCTACCTAAAGAAACAAAAGACCTATATATAGAAAACTATAAAATACTGATGAAAGAAATCAAAGATGACAAAAATAGATGGAGAAATATACCATGTTCATGGATTGGAAGAATCAATATAGTGAAAAAGAGTACACTACCCAAAGCAATCTATAGATTCAATGCAATCCCTATCAAGCTACCAACGGTATTTTTTCACAGAACTAGAACGAATAATTTCACAATTTGTATGGAAATACAAAAAACTTCGAATAGCCAAAGCAATCTTAAGAAAGAAGAATGTAACTGGAGGAATCAACCTGCCTGACTTCAGATTATACTGCAGAGCTACAGTCATCAAGACAGTATGTTACTGGCACAAAGACAGAAATATATATCAATGGAACAAAATAGAAAGCCCGTAGATAAATCCACACACCTATGGACAACTTATCTTTGACAAAGGAGGAAAGAATATACAATGGAGAAAAGACAATCTCTTCAACAAGTGGTGCTGGGAAAACTGGTCAGCCACCTGTAAAAGAATGAAACTAGAACACTTTATAACACCATGCACAAACATAAACTCAAAATGGATTAAAAATCTAAATGAAAGACCAGAAACTATAAAATTCCTAGGAGAAAACAGGCAAAACACTTTCTGACAAAAAACACAGCAAGATCCTCTGTGACCCACCTCCCAGAGTAACGGAAATAAAAGCAAAAATAAACAAATGGGACCTGATTAAATTTAAAAGCTTTTGCACAATGATGGAAACTATAAACTATGTGAAAAAACAGCCTTCAGAATGGGAGAAAATAATAGCAAATAAAGCAACTGACAAATAATTAATCTCAAAAATATACAAACAACTCATGCAGCTCAATACCAGAAAAATAAAAAACCCAACCAAAAAAATGGGTCCAAGAACTGAACAAACATTTCTCCAAAGAAGACATACAGATGGCTAACAAACACATGCTCGACATCACTCATTATCAGAGAAATGCAAATCAAAACCTCTATGAGGTACCATCTCATGTTGGTCAGAATGGCTGCTATCAAAGTCCACAGACAATAAATGCTGGAGAGGGTGCGAAGAAAAGGGAAATCTCTTATGCTGTTGGTGGGAATGCAAACTAGTACAGCCACTATGGAGAACAGTGTGGAGATTCCTTAAAAAACTGGAAATAGAACTGCCACACAACCCAGCAATCCTACTGCTGGGCATACAATCCAAGGAAACCAGAATTGAAAGAGACACGTGTATCCCATTGTTCATCGCAGCACTGTTTACAATGGTTAGGACATGGAAACAACCTAGATGTCCATCAGCAGATGAATGGATAAGAAAGCTGTGCTACATATACACAATGGAATATTACTCAGCTATTAAAAAGAACGTATGTGAATCAGTTCTAACGAGGTGGATGAAACTGGAGCCTATTATACAGAGTGAAGTAATTCAGAAAGAAAACCACCAATACAGTACGTTAATCCATATATATGGAATTTAGAAAGATGGTAATGATGACCCTATATGCAAGACAGCAAAAGAGACACAGGTACAAAGAACAGAAGTTTGGACTCTGTGGGAGAAGGTGAGGGTTGGATGATTTGAGAGAATAGCATTGAAACATGTATATTATCACATGTGAAATAGATTTCCTGTCCAGGTTCAATGCATGAGATAGGGTGCTCAGGGCCAGTGCACTGGGATGACCCTTAGGGATGGGATAGGAAGGGAGGTGGGAGGGGAGTTCAGGATGGGGCACACATGTACACCCATGGCTGATTCATGTCAAGGTATGGCAAAAATCACTACATTGTAATTAGCCTCCAATTAAAATGAATTAGTTAATTTTAAAAATAAAAAAAAAAATACTGGAATGGGTTGCCATTTCCTTCTCCAGGGAATTTTCCTGACCCAGGGTTTGAATCTGCATCTCTGAAAGCTTACAACCAATTTTATGATGACCTTTTCTCTAAAAAAATAAACCTCTATCTACAAATACAGCGTTTGGGGATAAGAGTTTCTGTTCTGCCTTGGAATAACATCCAAAGTTTGGGCTTCCCTGCAGCACACCACGCCCCCCCCCCCCCCGCCCCCGCCCCTGACCCCATCTTCTGGAGTTTCTGTGTGGCTCGATCATTAAAGGGCAACAATGAGAATGTTTCATCAATCACTGGGGCAGAAGGCATGGATTTTGGACTTTTTGAACATGACTCTGAATGGAAGAGATTTATTGAATTTTTTGGTTTAATTTGTTTGTGTGTTGGGTTATTGAATCTGATATCAAAAAGACAAGAGTAGGAGGAATCAATCTAAAGAACAAAATAACAAACAGGAACTGAGAGTTATCTAGCCAATGCTCACTAAACTTTGAACCAAAATTACTTAGAGCAAATTCAATTAAGATAGAAACTCCCCTACCTGGGAGAGAAGAAAGCTCTGTTGTAGAATTCCATCATGAAACAACTGTGTGATAACCAACAAATTATTTTCAGTCAAAAATAAAGATCACCATTTAAACACCACTTTAATTTTATGTACCCTACAAAATCTTGTCATAAGAAGAACCCCAGAGGTGACCTAAAATTTAAGATGAATTTATTTTAAGTTTAAAAAAAAAAAGCTGTTTATTTGGCTGTGTCTGGTCTTAGTTGTGGCATGTGGGATCTTAGTTATGTCATGCAGAATCTTTTGTTGCAGTGCACAGACTCACTAGTAGTGGTGCACAAGTTTAGTTGCTCTGTGGCATGTGGGATCTTAGTTCTTCAGCCAGAGATCAAACTTGTGTTCCCTGTATTGCAAGGTGGACACTGAACCTCTGGACCACCAGCAAAGTCCCTTAAGGTAAGTTTAGAAGCTAATATTTTAACCAGAGGCTTAGAGCCTGGGCTTTATTTCTAACTCAAAGTACAACAATCAAAAATTTTTAAAAATATAATCCCTATACAACTTTGACAAATATTTTTTGTTTTTAGTTCAGTAATTATTGTTTTCAATTCTTGAGTGTTTACTGTGTGCCATTATAAGAATTGAAGGCAGCATTATATAATTTCCTACTCATTTCCTCCTACCTTGGGGAAAAAACTATAATCCTTTTTATAGAGGGATGCTGAGAAAGAACAGGTAAACCAGGTAGCCAGATCTCTCAGCAAATAACCCTAGAGAAGGAGGAAAACCCAGGTCTACTTGATTCTTGATTAAGTACTGTTAATCATAACCATATCCTGCCAAGATTTTTGATTTAGAATTTTTTCTGGTTTAGAATTGAAAAAAATAAAATACTCCTTCTAAAGGAGTAAGGAATAAGGAAGATGCATAAAAATTCCAGAGAATATGTAGTCAGATAAGATATACAGTTTGTGATAAAATGAAATAAAAACAAACACACAAAGAAACTTTCAAGAAATACTTGATTTTTCCAAATGATAGTGAAATGCTGATAACATCTGCACATTTAAATAGTTGGAGTGATCAATTTGTCATCAGTTTCATTGCAAGATTTGTTTGAATGGAAATGTGTTCATAATTAAAGGTAATGATTCCCCATGATTGGGAATGAGCTGGTCTAGAAAAATAAATTTTCTACATGGTTGACACTGACCCATCTAAATATTAAACCTAATCACTTACAAAAGAAATACCTCTAATACATACTCTATATTATCCTTGACTCCTGAATAATGTTATACTAAGTATTACTTTAGTTTTCTGATGATCTGTGGTCTTAATTAAGAACATCAATTCTTATCCTGGCTGTGATTTAACTGAGATGCACTCTGAGGCAACTGAGGTATATCAGACCACTGCCCCTGTAGAATCTGGCCCTTTATCACTATGATATCTATTTCTCATGTTTGCTTCTTGGTAGTTTTCTTGTTTTCCTTTCTACCTTTCCCTTTTGTTCATTTTCCAATTCTACTCGTGCTTTTTCTACTTTTCTTTCTTTCTCCTTCCCGTTCTTTTTTGTGTGTTTGTTTGTTTTAATCTATTAAAAAAACGTGTACTAGGAATATAAATTGGTGTATCCACTATGGGTGAGTTTCCCTGATAACTCATTGGTAAAGAATCTGCCTGTTAATTCAGGGGATGTGGGTTCAACCCCCACAGGAAGATCCCCTGGAATAGGAAATGGCAACGCACTCCAGTCTTCTTGCCTGGGAGATCCCATGAACAGAAGGGCCTGGTGGACTACAGTCCACTGGGTTGCATGCAGTCACAAAATGCTGGGCTGGATGAATCACAACTTAGAATCAAGATTGCCAGGAGAAATAACAACCTTGGGTATGTAGATGATACCATTCTAATGGCAGAAAGTAAACAGGAACTAAAGAATATCTTGATGAGGGTAAAAGAGGAGAGTAAAAAAGCTGGGTTAAAATTCAGCATTCAAAAAATTAAGTTCATGGCACACAGTCCCATCACTTCCTGGCAAATAGAAGGGAGAAAAATGGAAGCATAAACAGATTTTATTTTCTTGGACTCTGAAATCACTTCAGCTATGAAATTAAGAGTCTTGCTCCTTGGAAGGAAAACTATGACAAACCTAGACAGCATATTAAAAAGCAGAGACGTCATGTTGCTGACAAAGGTCCATATAGTCAAAGTTATGGTTTTTCCAGTAGTCACGTACAGTTGTGAGAGTTGGATCATAAAGAAAGCTGAGTGCTGAAGATTTGATGCTTTTGAATTGTGGTGCTGTTGAAGACTCTTGAGAGACCCTTGGACGGACTGCAAGGAGATCAAACCAGTTAATCCTAAAGGAAATCAACTGTGAATACTCCTTGGAAGGATTGATGCTGAAGATGAAGCTCCAATACTTTGGCCACCTGATGTGCAGAGCTGACTCAATGGAAAACACCCTGATGATTGGAAAGATTGAAGGCAAAAGGAGAAGGGGTGGCAGGGGATGAGATGGTTGGATGGCATCATTGACTCCATGGAAATGAGTCTGAACAAACTCCGGGAGTTAATGAAGGACAAGGAAGCCTGGCATGATGTAATCCATGGAGTCACAAAGAGAAGGACGCAGCTGAGCGACTAAACAACAAGTCTTAAGCTGTCACTTGTCACTTGTTCTAGGTGCCCATGTGCCTCCAGAGTTAGTGCCTTCACATTCTGATGTACTGTTTTCACAATGCTTCATGTAATGTTGCCTAAAATGAGAATAAATAACCTCTGGGTGAAAGCCTGAGAGACCAATGGATCTATGAATTTTATGAGGCTTTATAGGATTTTATGAGACTCAGTAATTTAAGATGACTTTTAGCACTGGGCACAATACTGAAACCAGCACCACAGGGTGAAAAGATTGTAAAATTTTTCTCTCTTGTTTATCACCCATATGACCTTGGCTAAGTCACTTTGTTTTCCCAGGCTTTGATATTATCATCTGCAAACTGGGAATGTGGGGAGGATTCAGTGATAAACATCAATTCCCTAGTCTAATGCCTGGTTTTTAAGTATTAAGTAATTTTACTATTTTGAGAGGGAAGATATTTTGTTTTCTTTTTATACAATTAGATTTTCAAAACTTACCTTGTTTTAATTTTTGGAATGATGAGATACAAGACATGGCTCATTGTGGAAAATTTGAAAACTACAGGCTGGTATAAAGAGAATGTGAGAAATTTTCTTGTGACATTTTTCTACACATATATACTTTTGTCACACATACAAAATATATCGTTCATTCAACTTCATTTTATAGATTTTTTTCAAAAGCAAATTTTAAATATAACAGGTGAAATGCATAAATATTTCCAATCGTTAATGGTGTGCTGGTAAACTAGGTCTCAATAAATAAATAGATAAATAAATAAAAGCTCTGGTTTGTAGTATTTGCCAATTAATATGGTTTAACTACTCTTATTATGGATATTAAGATGCCACCAGTTTAATGACTAGGTATTAAATTTCTCAATATTTACCAAATTCTGTATGAGCATAATGCTACTGATTGTCTCTATATATTCAATTTAAAGTAAGGTCTTAAGAGTCTTTTCCTTATAGCTATTTATTATTTTAGTACCTTGCATGGAAAATCCTTTGTAATGACTTTATATGCCTTTGATATGGATTGCCACTTTTAGAGTCTGTTGCATGCTTATGGTGCAGAGGTTAAAGCGTCTGCCTGCAATGTGGGAGACCTGGGTTCAATCCCTGGGTCAGGAAGATCCTCTGGAGAAGGAAATGGCAACCCACTCCAGTATTCTTGCCTGGAGAATCCCATGGACGGAGGAGCTTGGTGGGCTACAGTCCATGGGTCACAAAGAGTCGGACACGACTGAGTGACTTCACTTTATTGGAGAAGGAAATGGCAACCCACTCCAGTGTTCTTGCCTGGAGAATCCCAGGGACGGGGGAGCCTGGTGGGCTGCCGTCTATGGGGTTGCATAGAGTCGGACACGACTGAAGCGACTTAGCAGCAGCATGCTTATACTTAACTAGAATCTGTTTCTAGATTTTCTATTCTGATTTTTTCATGTGTCTGTTTCTCTTGCAGTTCTAGACCATTTAAATTATTTTGGCCTTATAATCTACCGAGCTCTTTGAGGATAATGATTATGTGTTTTATCACCATAACCGCTGGCTCAAGAAAGATTTCTTATATATGGAATTTTCTCAGAAAATACGTGTTCCTGTTGGTATATTTTACTTCCTGAAAAGATAAGTCCTTCAAGGAAGCCCTACTTTTCTAAGGTATGAATTAAGAGCTTATTGGATCCAGATACTTAGTGACAGTTCTCTAGAATTTTGTACTAAAAAGAAGTCTTTGGACACATGTATTGTATATATTGCTGTGCAATAAGCTACTGTAAAACATGGAGCCTTGATCTATTAATTCCCACGATTCCATGGATGATTCCTCTGCTTGTTTGCCTGGACTCACTCATAAGCTACATGAAGCTGAAAGATCAGTGTGGGGCTGGGCTCACCTAAGAAAGTTATGAGAGTTGAACCACTCTCTCCATGTGGTTTTTTATATTCAGTAAAGCTGGACCAGACTGTCTCACATGGCGGGAACAACATTTCAAGAGGGCAAACCTTGATTGCAATACCTGTGATTGCTTATCAGTCCTCTGCTTGCAACATTTTTGCTGATGTCCCATGGGCCAGAAGGAGAAGGAAATGGCTACCCACTCCAGTATTCTTGCCTAGAGAATTCCTTGGACAGAGGAGCCTGGTGGGCTGCTGTCCATAGGGTCGCACAGAGTTGGACACAACTCACACGCTAGTAAAGTAAAGCTCAAAATTCTCCAAGCCAGGCTTCACCAATATGTGAACTGTGATTTTCCAGATGTTCAAGCTGGTTTTAGAAAAGGCAGAGGAACCAGAGATCGAATTGCCAACATCCGCTGGATCATGGAAAAAGCAAGACAGTTTCAGTAAAACATCTATTTCTGCTTTATTGACTATGCCAAAGCCTTTGACTGTATGGATCACAATAAACTGTGGAAAATTCTGGAAGAGATGGGAATACCAGACCACCTGACTGGCCTCTTGAGAAACCTGTATGCAGGTCAGGAAGCAACAGTTAGAACTGGACATGGAACTGTTAACAGACTGGTTCCAAATAGGAAAAGGAGTATGTCAAGGCTGTATATTGTCACCCTGCTTATTTAACTTATATGCAGAGTACATCATGAGAAACGCTGGGCTGGAAGAAGCACAAGCTGGAATCAAGATTGCTGGGAGAAATATCAATAACCTCAGATATGCAGATGACACCACCCTTATGGTAGAAAGTGAAGAGAAACTAAAAAGCCTCTTGATGAAAGTGAAAGAGGAGAGTGAAAAAGTTCGCTTAAAGCTCAACATTCAGAAAATGAAGATCATGGCATCTGGTCCCATCACTTCATGGCAAATAGATTGGGAAATAGATGGGGAAACAGCGGAAACAGTGTCAGACTTTATTTTGGGGGGCTCCAAAATCACTGCAGATGGTGATTGCAGCCACGAAATTAAAAGACGCTTACTCCTTGGAAGGAAAGTTATGACCAACCTAAATAGCATATTGAAAAGCAGAGACATTCCTTTGCCAACAAAGGTCCGTCTAGTCAAGGCTATGGTTTTTCCTGGTAGTCATGTATGGATGTGAGAGTTGGACTGTGAAGAAAGCTGAGCGTTGAAGAATTGATGCTTTTGAACTGTGGTGTTGGAGAAGACTCTGGAGAGTCCCTTGGACTGCAGCAAGGAGATCCAACCAGTCCATCCTAAAGGAGATCAGTCCTGGGTGTTCACTGGAAGGAATGATGCTAAAGCTGAAACTCCAGTACTTTGGCCACCTCATGTGAAGAGTTGACTCATTGGAAAAGACTCTGATGCTGGGAGGGATTAGGGGCAGGAGGAGAAGGGGATGACAGAGAATGAGATGGTTGGATGGCATCATGGACTTGATGGACATGAGTTTGAGTGAACTCTGGGTGTTGGTGATGGACAGGGAGGCCTGGTGCAATTTATGCTGCATTTCATGGGGTCGCAAAGAGTTGGACACGACTGAACTGAACTGAACTGAAGTGACTTAGCATGTATGCATGTATTAGAGAAGGAAATGGCAATCCACTCCAGTATTCTTGCCTGGAGAATACCAGGGACAGAGGAGACTGATGGGCTGCCATCTATGGGGTTACACAGTTGGACACAAGGACACAACTGAAGCGACTTAGCTGCAGCAGCAGCAGCAGCATTGGCCAAAGCAGGTCACTGGCCAAACTCAGTGTTCATGTGAGAGGAAGCTACTTAAGGATGTTGGTGCTGGGAGATGTAGACCATTGATTGCTTCATGCATGGGAGCATTAGACTATCAATCTAAGACAACATTTCTCCTTTTCCCATCTGGTCCGGTCATACGGTTGGCCTCCATGTAGTATAAATGGAATAAGTATCCAAAGAGCTGGTTATAGGTATTATTTTTTTAGATGAATCAATATTTATTATATTCTTGGCATATATTATTTTATGTACATGTGCTATTTATATACCATTTCCCAAAGGGATGAAGGATGCTTGCAATAAAAAACAGATACAATTTTAAGCATTAGAGATGTTCAAAATCCTTGAAAGCTAAGTTTGTTGTTTTAAGTGAATATTCAATTTAACATGGAGCTTCCTAGGAATCAAGGCAAAAGTGTAGAAATGCAATAGATCAATTGCTCTTGATTACTTACCAAAAGAAAGCACATTGTTTTTATGAGTGATCATCTTTTTCTTATCTCTAAATACACAGAGTATCATAGAGCATAGCTGAGATTGAAGAAGCATTATTTTGGTAACAAAAACCAAAAATTATTTTTTTTAAATTCTTTTTAAAAAAGAATTTATATTGGAGTGTAATTGATAACAATGTTGTGTTAGTTTCAAGTGTACAGCAGAGTGATTCACCTATACAAAAAATGCATAAAAGTTTCCAATTATAAAAAGAAGAACAAAACAAAGCAACAAAGGTCTATCATTAAAATGAGCTTCAGTGAAGATGTTTCTGACATGGGATTAAACTTTAGGGGAAAGGAAGGTTTCTGGTATGTTTACATAGGACAAATTTAGAGCTCTGAACACTCAAAGTTATCAATGCAACCTTTGACCATGGGGACACCATCAGAGACACCTGGGCTGTTATGCATCCACTGTGGGACCCTAATCCTTACTGTCCACCCATTTTAGAATGATCTGCCAAAACCTTTCACAGTTTTCTCTTCTTCCCTCATTCAGGTCTCTACTCAAATGCCCCCTCATCAGAATTCTTCCCTGACCACACAATTGACCACTCAGTGTCTCCTCCAGCCCCCTCCCTGCAGATATCACTGGCCATTCATTGACCCTGCTTTGTTTCTCCTCATCTTTGGTTGTTTCCTCGGCAGCCAGCCCTGCAACTGGATACTGCACCATTGCAAACACTATGGCACATCGACCGACAGTGATTTTTCTCTGGATGGAGACTTAACAGGAGTTGTGCTGGACTCTGGTTGATGACTTTTATGAAGACACTGGATACATGAAATTCAAAACAAGAAGAAAGTGAGTCCACGTCTCTTTTGCACAGAGTAGCTACTGCCTGTATTGACTGGGTCTGTTTGAGCCTAGGCACAAGGAGTAAGTTGGTAAAACAGGGGCTATGTTTCCAGGAGCCATGGATCCCTTCCAAACTCTGTCACTCACCAACTGTGGGATTTGGGGTTACTTCAGCCCTACGCTTTCTCAGAGGTGAAACAGGGATGATGACCTTACTCTTTCCCAACCCGGTTGTGATGATTCAGTAATGTAACTTCGAAAGTGCTTAGCACAAGAACTGGCCCACATTGTGGATTTTCCCTTTCTCGCTGCATATAATATGAAAGAGGCTGGAGCTGACAAAGGAGAGACCTAGCTGTTTTTCTTTCTGAAGGTAATTTATTGGACTATCCCAGGGATGTTTATTTTCTTAATTAGAGGTCACGAGACTCAAAGACCACTAATGAAGGAGTTGGTGGCTGGGGAGCCAAGGGCTTTCCCCACTTCTTCCAAGTTTCTTCTTAGACTTAAAAAAAAAAGGTCCCCTGTAAATTTTATGACTGCAGTGTCAAAAGTCTTCTATCCAAAACGCAGTAAATATTCTAATGAAGTCTGGAAAGAAAGCCATTTGTAATGGCTTGAGGCAGAGTATTAAGATAGCCTGTTTCTCGTTAGTCAGTCATTAGAGAGATCTAACATGCATGGGAAATGGTTTCCTGTTGTAAGTGCTTTAAAACCAAGTTTTAGGAAACCCCGTTTCCTGCCGGCTCATTTGGAGACAGCAATGTGCCAACTGGTCAGACTTTTCAGATGGCCAAATGGTTGCCTCCTTAGCTGCAATTGAGTTCAGCTGAAGCAGCCTCTGAGAGTGGGCTTCTTGTCTTGGGGGTCCTAGCAAGAAGTAGGAAGGTTCGCAGGGGAAAGACATCTGGACCAGGCACCACTGGGAGCATTTTGCCTCGTTTTAAGTGCTTTAGAACTGAGTGATTCCCAGCATGAATCAAAAACAGGAAGAGAATCTTCCAGCCTGGAGCCTTGGTGCATGGGTCTAGATCTGACAGATGGAGCTCATGGGAAAATGGTGGATAAACTCCCTTGTTTGGGAGGGGTAGGATGGCTGATGGGAGAGGGAATTCTTTTGACTACCTGATGTGTTGTGCATTAAAATGGGATTTTCTTAAACAAGGAAGTTCCAGAGACTTCAATTAGGATATAGATGAAAGTATTTGCTAATCAAATCCATTTGCTTCTTTTGTGCGTGAGATGAGGGTCAATACTGTAAGTGGAAGCAGGAAATGGATGGATTGAGGAAGACCACACATTTCCTCACCTCCAGGCGACAACCTCTGTAACAACTGCCCAAATCTCAAATCAAAAAGGGAAATCCTTATCCTCTAACCATTGCTCCTTTACCCAGGAGAGGACTCCAAATATACATCTAGGCATACCCTGCCATTCTCTGAGAAGGCACAGCCAGGCCTAAGTCTAATATATATACTTTCTTAACTAATTGTCAGAACAATGCAGTGAGAAAGTACTTTTACTATCCTCTATGGGCCTCCCTGGTGACTCAGTGTTAAAGAGTCCACCTGCCAATGCAGCACACGTGGGTTCTATCCCTGGGTCAGGAAGACCCTCTGGAGAAGGAAATGGCAACTCAGTCCAGTATTCTTGCCTGGGCAATCCCATGAACAGAGGGGCCTGGTAAGCTACAGTCTATGGAGCTTGCAAAGAGTCAGACGCAACTGAGGAATGTACTATGATAATTTACTATGTAAATTTACTAATTTACTATGATAATTATGTACTATAATTTACAAAATTTACTATAACAAATTTTGCAGAGGAGTGGATTTTTCACTCCTTGCTTCCTCCGTACTCTTTCCATAGCCTCATTTGGGGTAGAATTTATCCCTTGACTTTGGGCTTGGCCACATCTTTGGCAGTGGTAAAGAATCCACCTGTCAATGCAAGAGACACAAGAGTTGAGAGTTGGATCCTTGGTTCAGAAAGATCCCTGGAGAAGGAAATGACAACCACTCCAGTATTCTAGATTGGGAAATCCCATAGGCAGAGGAGCCTGGCAGGCTACAGTCCACGGGGTTATAAACAGTTGGACACGACTGAGAGACTGAGAACACACACATCCTTGCTTTGGTCAAGTATAGACAAATGGAAGTACCAGCTTGAGCCTAGGTCTTTAGAGGCCACCCAGGTTTCCTCCTGCTTTCTTGCATTTCTGCCATCGCCTTCAGAAAAATCAACTAGTCTGCTAGTCCCAGAAAGATGTTGAAAGACACATACAAAGAGCAGAGCCACCCGTACTAACCCACAGACCACAGTGAGACACAGAGTCACTATAGTGGACCCTCAGACACATGAAAATAAATAACTACTGTTTTAAGTCCTGCATTTGGGGCTGTTTGTTACAACACAAGAGCTAACTGATACTTCTCCATTTTACAAATAAAGTATGACTCAGAGATCTTAGTGGTAATTTTTCCAAGGCACAGATCTTACAGCTGGTTGAGTCAAGAATCAAACCTAGAAATAGTCAATTCTTAACCATTAGGCTAAACTTCCCAAAGACCCCCCACACCCTCTCAGCCTATGGATAGGCTAGCAATTTCCAGTGTCTCATGGTTTGTTTTATGACTGGAACAACTGAGGGCTAGAACTGATTTGCCAACCAGGTTCTTACAGGCAGGGAGAGGCAGAGACACATAGAGAATCCATCTTACCCACTGTCTTGAGGCCTAATGACCTAAGGCTCCCCTTATCAGCCTCTTTCTCCTAGACCCTGGCCTCTTTCCTGCCTTTCCATGTAAGCTGATTCTCAAGTGATGAGTACTTTCATTTTAACAAGGGAACCATGATTTTTTATCTGTATGCATAATCCAAAGTAACCAAATGTTAATGGTTGAATCTCAGGTTAGTTGTTTAAGCAGTTGGGATGAAAGGTTTGGTCTGCCTAGAAACACCTTACACCAAAATCTCCAAGTAGCCACTGGGAAGGCAAGCCCTTGGCAGGAAGATGACTTCAAGAGAGCATCACAGATGGAGGGAGGCTTGGCCAGGGATCAGGAGATGTTCGCTGAGGTATGTGCTGCTCATTCACTCTGTGAACTTGAAAGGCTCACTCTCTCTCTGAACTTGAACTTCCCAATAGTCAGAGGAGAGGTTGTCAGGAAGGCACAAACTTGTCAACCCCATTTAGCTTTCTCGTGCTCCGATACTCCATCACAAACCATGATGCCCTAGAGGATTCAGGCAGAGCGGTACATACAGAGCTCAAATTTCCCTGCTTTTAGAACATCAGATCTGAACCTGTTATTTTCCTGATAGGCTCTGAACAACCCAAGATTTCGTGTCACTAGATAGAGCATAGATATAATTTGGAAAAGAGATTTACAGGAAGTACAATAACAGTCCCCATTATTTATTTTAAAAAAATCTTATTTAAATAAAGATGGGGCATTTAAAGTTGCATTTGATTGAACAACTGTCCCTTTTAAAAAAATTTTCCCTGACAGAAGCTATGAATTATTAATTTCTGTCATTGTATTCACTGAACAAATGTAATTGCAAGTAAATGTCTGAAGTTAATGAAAAAATTAAGAAAAAAAGATTTCTTTATAAGAATTAATGCAACACTTCCACAAACCTCTTTGAAATCATGATTATAAAGCCTTGCGACATCTCCTTGGAGCTGCATATCCAGAGCAAAGGGGGCTGAGCTCCTCTTTCTTTGGCAGGAAGGATGAAAACATTTTATTAGTATTGTACTAGCTGTGGAAATTAACACACACAAGGATTCTAACCTTAACCCTCTCAAATATTTCTGCACTCATTTAAGTGGGGTTTTTTTGTCCATTCTGCATCATTGCAGGAGGTCACAACAGCTTTCCATCTGCTGTCCTGGCCAATGTCATCACCACTTGTTATATTTTAATAAAGAAACATATATATATTTGACTGCACCAGGTCTTCTTTGAGCATCCTGTGAGATCTAGTTCCCTGACTAGGGATCAAATCTCAGGTCTCCTGTGTTGGGAGTATGGAGTCTTAGCCACTGAACCACCAGGGAAGTCCCAGCAGTCATGTTAATATGACACAATGAAAAGTTCTGCTTTAATTTCTTAAAGAGAAAGGAAAGATAGACTAGGGTGAACAGGGACTGGATTTCTGAATTAGGCTGGCATTTACCCTAAAAGCAGAGACTGAAATAATTTCACTCTCTACTCCTCAAATACCTCGTAAGTAAGTCATTACCGACACTTAGATGGAATTAGAAATTGTCTCTCAGTTCCATTTTATTTCCAGCTTTCTTGAGATAAACCTCACCTCCCACCCTCTAGTACCATTTATATTTACAATTTCAGTACAGTAGCAACAACTGCGAATACAACGCTGGGATATCTGGGTCCTGATTCAAAATCTATCCTTAATTACTTTTATGACCCGGGACACAGGCAAGCCCCTACCTCACTTAGAGCCATACCTATCTATCCATCTGTCTATCTAGGACTTCTTTGGTGGCTCAGTGGTAAAGAATTCACCTGCCAATGCAGGAGAGGCAGGTTCGATCCCTGGGTCAGGAAGATCTCCTGGAGAAAGAAATGGCAAACCACTCCAGTATTCTTGCCTGGGAAATCCCATGGATAGAGGAGCCTGGTGCACTGCAGCCCATGGGGTTGTAAAATAGTTGAATCTATTTATTTATTAAAAATATTATCTTTTTATTTATTTATTTTCTTTTTCTTCTGGCTGAGCTGCAAAGCATGTAGAATCTTAGTTCCCCAACCAGGGATCAAACCCGTGCCCCTGCAGTGTGGAAAGGCAGGGTCTTTCTACTGGACCACCAAAGAAGTCCATAGAGCCCCATTTAAAAGTACTTGTCTTGCCTCCCTCCCAGGACTAGTGTGAAAGCTAAGTGAGATTAAGCATGTGGTCAACAGTGAAATACAAATATAAAAAAGCTTCTTTTGTTTTTGTTATTTGTTTCATCTTTTTGTCTCTGAGGAAACCCCAGCAGCCATTCACCAGTGCAGTCCTGTGACTTCTGCACCAAAATAGAGGTTGGAAACCAGTTGTTTGCATTTCCCAGCATCCTTTGCAGTTAAGGGAGCTGTGTGACCCAGTCTGCCCAGCAATCCATTAAACTTCCTATGTAGTTCTTCAGACTTTCTCTCTCTGTCTTTCTTATTTCCTAGATGAATGCAGGGTATCTAGTAGACTCCAAGTGTTTGCAGATGGCAAAGACACATGATGGAAAGACACTACTTGAGTCACCATATAGAAGTCCACTCTGTAAGCACTCCATAGCACTACAGTATAAGCAACAAAGAAACCTTGATGGTGTTAAGCCACTGAGACATGGGGCATTCTGCTGTATCAGTTAGTGTGACTTATTCTTACTCATTCACCAGGGTGAGCAGAGCTATAGGGAAGCTTGGATTAAATCTACAGACAATACATGTCAAAACTGAAGTGAGTCATTTTCACTGGGACTCCTTCAAAATCACTTTTTCTAGGCTAACTGACCACCAATGTATGATATAAAGAGAGGTTTATGTCTGGAAATTTCAGTCCCTGTGGGGTAACTGCTGGAATTGTGCTGATTAAATAGGCATTGATAAGGGGCTTCCCTGATAGCTCAGTTGGTAAAGAATCTGCCTGCGATGCAGGAGACCCTGGTTCGAATTCTGGGTTGGGAAGATCCGCTGGAGAAGGGATAGGTTACCCACCCCAGTATTCTTGGGCTTCCCTTGTGGCTCAGTTGGTGAAGAATCCTCCTGCAATGCAGGAGACCTGGGTTCGATCCCAGGGTTGGGAAGATCCCCTGGAGAAGGAAAAGGCTACCCACTCCAGTATTCTGGCCTAGAGAATTCCATGAACTCTATAGTCCATGGGGTGCAAAGAGTTGGACATGACTGAGCGACTTTTGCTTTCACTTTCAATAGGCATTGATAGGGAATCATGAGGGTGCTGAATCTTCAGTTATGCCCTGGAGCCAACACAATCAATTCTGCCACCAAACCAGGCATGGAAGAGGAGAGGGTCTGTGTATGGTTTATGATTCTGAGATTTGTAATGCAGGATCTTTCCTTTTCTCTCTAGTATTGCCAGAGCAACATCAGTGACCAAATAGGGGCAAAGGAGAACCACATTTTTACTTTCTCTCTCTCCCCCCCCCTCTCTTCTCACACACTCATCCCCCAGATCTGAAGACTTTTTAAGCATGAAAAAGAGATGAACTGAAAAGGCATATTCCTATAATTTGCCCAAATGTGCATATTTCCATCTCTGGATAACAGAGGCTGCAAATTGCCCCCAGACTAACACGCTATACTTATTTAAGAAATCCTCTTACCTCTTTACCCTGAAGTCTCCATAAATCTGCCTGATATATAGATGTCAGGCATTTTCTGGCTGTTGAAACATGAAACATGACATCAGCTGGGGATTAAGTTACAACTCATAAAGACCATGTTTATTTGCTGGTTCTGTTTAAAAATTTTTTCCAACTATCATTTTACTCAAATGGCCTCCTATTTTATGGGAAATAAAGTTAGAACTAATGAAGGAAACCCTTTCTGAGCTCAAAGTGATGTGCAGGCTGTGGCCATCTTCATTGTAACCAAATATTTAAATTATTTAGAGCTCATTGTGAGCTATTATTGTTCATTGTTTTGACAAAATGGTACCATGAGTTGATGCAGACATGGGAGGAGAAATCTAAGAATCAAGGAGAGAGAGATGTTAAGAATTAGAGGAAGAAGGCAAAATGCAGGGAAGGAGCCCAGGGTGACAGCTTCCAATGTGTCTCCCCTGAGCATCATTCACCTTTCAGGGTGCTCTGAGCCCTTGGAGGCCAAGTTATAGGCATGTATGCAGAAAAGGTTGCCTGTACACATCTGTCCATTGCCCAGCAACTGATCAGAGACCTCATTTCCAAACAGCTATAGCTTGTATGAGGGCTTCCCAGGTGACACAGTGGTAAAGAATTCACCTGCGAATCAAGGAGATGCAAGAGATGCAAGTTTGATTCCTGGGTGGAGAAGATCCCCTGAGAAAGAAACGGCAAACCACTCCAGCATTCTTGCCTAGGAAATCCCATGGACAGATAAGCCCGGCAGGCTACAGTCCATGGGGTTGCAAAGAGTCAGACATGCCTGAAGCGACTTAGCATGTACATATACACATATATGGGCTTTCCAGGTGGTGCTAGTGATAAAGAACTTATCTGCCAATGCAGGAGACATTAGAGACCAGGGTTCGATCCCTGAGTCAGCAAGATCCCCTAGTGGAGGGCATAGCAACCCACTCCAGTATTCTTGTCTAGAGAAACCTGTGGACAGAGGAGCCTGGCGGGCTACAGTCCATTAGGTCTTGAAGAGCCGAGTATGACTCAAGCGACTTAGCATGCAAGAATACACACACGTACATGTAGGTATATCATTTTAGCTTAGCAGTGCCGCAAAACCTCCTCGTCCTCTCCCTTTATAAAAAAGCGTTTATAAATTCTACAACTACTGGAGGAAGGGTTGTTTGTTTCCTTATGCTTACTAATTTGCTTGAATCTCTAATATTTCAGTGGAAATAATCCTGCAGGAGCCGTTAAAAAGCATTATTTATATCCTGTAGTGAATCAAATGGATTTTCTCATTGCCTGGATGAACAGGGCATTGGGCTGGCCTTTGAGACCTGACTGGGTAATGGGGCAAAATTTCAGAAAGTAGCAATGGGGGCCAACTCTAGGTTTAACTCATTCATGGAATGCCTCATTCTGGCTGAGCCATACACTAACACATTTTCCAAGGGTGGCATTTCCTACCCACCATGGAACACCATCCCTAATGTTTGGAGAGATTCCATATACTATGTTAGTATGGGATTTACTCATCATTGACTTGAGGTTCTAGCTCGGGGTCAACAAACTTCCAGCTTAGGGGCCAAGTCTCGCCCTCTGTCTAGTAAGACCCCAAACCTAAGAGTGGTTGGAGAAAAGGTCTAAAGAAGAACAATATTTTATGGTATGTGATAATCATATGACATTTAAAATCAGTCCCATCGATAAAGGTTTGCTGGAAATCAGTCAGGCTCATCTGATTACCTATTGCCTATAGCTACTTTCACAATTCAAGCGCGGAGTTGAATAGTTGCAACAGAGATTTTAGATCTGTAAAGACTAAAATATTTACTATTAGGCTCTTTACAGAGAAAGTTTGCCAACCCCTGTTCTGACTGGGTACTCATGCCTTAAGAGACAAGATGTCTATGGGGCTTTTGCACTTCTAATCTTTATTTATTACTGTCATCTTTTAAAGCAAACCACATGCATTTTCCAAGCTGGATATTTGTGAGTGTGTGTGTGTGAAAATAGGCTCAACAGAAAATTTACAATTTTAACCATTTTTTAAGTGTACAATTCAGTGGCAATAAACATATTTACAAAGTTGCATAACCATCACCATTATCCATTTCCAGAACATTTTTATCATCCCAAACAGAAACTCTGTACTCATTAAACAATAACTCTCCATTCCCTCCTGCTATCAGCTCCTGGTAACCATGATTCTACTTTTGATCTCTATGAATTTGCTTGTTCTAGATCCTTCATATAAATGGAATTATATCATGCGTGACCTTTTCTGCCTGGCCTCTTCCCCTTAGCATTATAGTCTCAGGGTTCATTTGTGTTGATTCAGAGCTGCGTTCCTTTTAGAAGACCGAATGGTGCTCTGTTGTGTAGATATGCCACTGGGCATTGATGTTCAGCCAATGCTACATTTTGTGTGATGTGGTTCTCCAGATTCTTAGATGTATGGCATCAGTGGGCCTTACAGGAGTGGGCCATCATGCTCAGGTCGAGGTTAAGGGCAGGGAAAGTGAAACAGTTTGTCACTCAGTTGTGTCCGACTCTTTGCGACCCCATGGACTGTAGCCTGCCAGTCTACCCTGCCCACAGGATTCTCCAGGCAAGAATACTAGAGTGGGTAGTCATTCTTTTCTCCAGGGGATCTTCCCAACCCAGGGATCGAACCCAGGTCTCCCATACTGCAGGCAGACTTTTTAACCATCTGAACCACCAGGGAAGCCCCCAACATTTCTCAGACACCTTGCAAACTGTCAATACTTAGCTTGAGGTCATTCACAGTTTCAACACGAGATCATGCTGTATTTCTTTCAATGACATACTATCTCTTGGAAGCTAAATTTTCCACAGTTGCTGTGATAAAGAGCAAGACCCGAAGAAACCTCAGTGTGGAATAGGAAATGACAGTGGCAGGGGCCAATTGGATTCCAAGACTTGAGAAGTTGTGCAGAGCCTAACAGGCACAGACATCCCATTAGAAGTAATTGTGGGTGTTAGAAAATAAAATTAACATATTATGTTTTTCTTTCAATTTTTGTTTCATTTTTCAATTTCTATTTTTTTTTAATATGCCTACTAAGTTGTTAGGACATAAATGCTTATTAAGTTGTTTGGACCTGACTAATGCATGGAACTATTAAGCATTTCTTTTGAACTAGGAGCACCCTGAAAAAATTACTGAGACGTGAAGGGCATATGAATTACGAAAGTGGATGAACTTCTGATCTTGTGAGTCACGTATGTTACTCGTTATGAATATGAACACTTTTTAAATTACACAAAGACTCTGCAGCATATAAACAATTTGAGCAATGAGCAACGTCACTGCTGTTATAATTTAAGGATAATCAATGTGACACCACTGACATCCATAACACAGCATTGATGTGCACAAACTTCTAATATAAGCCTAATTATGAGTGTCCCTTTGCATGAAACTAAAAATATTGAAAACGCTGACATTGGGGAGGTGCCCTTGGATCAAAACTCCTAAAGCAGTCAATAATCTATTATGATTTTCATTTTGCAGAAGTAGTGCTATTATTTTAAAAGGTCTCAGAAATCAATTTGGCCTTCAGTATATCTGTGTAATAATGACATCCTAATTAAAAATCCCAATCTGAGTAGTACAAAGGATGATGTTTAATCTCTAATCAATGAGCACCAAGTCCAGAAGTTATAGATGCAATAACCCTTTCTTTTTTTTTAATGAACTTTACTACTTTTCTCACACTTGGTCTGCTTTTCTCCCCGCAGTTTTGGGAGTCTTTTCTGTCTAGAAACATAGCTGAGGAGGCTGAAACAATTTAGTACACCAAGCACATAAATTAAAGAAAGAAACATCAAAGAACCATAGCGTCAGGATGGTGTGGGTTTCTTTTTAATTGGAATTTATAATTGCTCCTAATTGTAGGACATGCTGTAAATGTTACTTTGAGAGGCTGAAGGAGGAGGTGGAGCCCTGTCCACTCCAGCCACATGAGCTATAACCTTGACATTTTAATTAGATATTATTTTGAAATATGTAAAAGGCATTTACATACTCAGCCAAACATATCCTAGATTGTATAATTTGCCCAAGAAGACAAGATGATACACAATATAAAAAATAATCAACTTCTTGAAGGAACTGCAGAAATTCTTAACAGGGGTGGAAGCAACAAAAACATGTTACCGTTGTGAACACATTAAGGTTTTCTAATGTTTTCTCTAAGCAGAGTCTAGCCATCAAGTGTCAGTTGGCAGCATCAGACTAGACAGAAAGAGGTGGGTTCTGTTGATTTATTGGCTCCACACACCCATCCTGCAGATAAAAAGAGAGGTCAGAGGAAGGTCAAGAGTCTTCGCCTTGGAAGGAATTTCTGATGCCATATTACTCAGCTTCAGGAAGATGATTAAAACGATCCCTTAAATTGTCTTCTCATGAGATTCCTTGCACTTTGATGCTTCAATAAATTAACAATTTAGGACAGAAATTACAGGACACCTGGGACAACCCACTTTCTAAGCTTTGCTGTCATAGATTAGCTGGGGGGCTGGATGCGATGGAATTTACTGCTGATATCCAGGAATTGGTGAAATGTACTTAATGGAACTTTTCTGGGAGGGATGGAGTGCCCCATCGTTCTCCCCAGATTTAAACATTGCTGTAATCTTGCTGAATCCAAGATCCTACTTGAGACTGATAATTGAGAGGAACAATGAGCTCTGTAAAAGAAAATCTCCATGAGATTCGAAAAAGAAGACAGGGTGGTGAGAGGGGAACGTTGCCATTTGTGAGGCCCTGGACTCCAGACTCTGTCTCGGCCATTGTGGGCATCATGCCCTGGAGAGCCTGTGAGAGAGGATGTCTGTTTGGAGTGTGGATGCTCCAGCCAGATTTGGAGGCAATCCTCTGGTCTTCAGGCTCCATGGCCTACTGAAGGACTTACTGCCGAAATATGGATCTGAACTAGAGGATGTGGTCAGCACTGAAGTAAGAGACTGGCTGAGCCCCTTGCTGTGTCCTACAGGCACCAGATGACACATGACTGCACTGGTGGAAGGAAGATTTCTTCCTCCCACATTAAGTTTGGGGCCCCAGCTTTGCTCTGGGAGGTTGGTTGTCTGCTAGGCAATCCACTTCCAGGGGCGCCTGTCAGCGGCTTCCTCCAGCCCCAAGGGGGTGCCCCTGAATGATGTTACTGTACAGGGCGCGGCCAGGGCAGGGAATTCTTGGTGTGTTCATGGGCGGGGTGATGGCAAGGAAGAGAAGAATAAGAGAGAAATGTGATACAGATGTTTCAGTGGACACTTAAAGAGATGTGACCACACTCTCACAGCTCCACATCAGTAAAATGGGTAAGTCACATTGATCTAAAATCCCAGACCTGAAACTTTGAGAAGCTGGGGCACTGGGTGAGTGGAGAAAGGGTGAAGACTGCCTTTTGCATGCCATCTTATTGTCTACGCTTGGCTTGCCACTCACAACCCTTGGAGAGGCAGGAGTTCCCTGAGTTAAAGAGGGTGGGTCCCTACTCTCTAGGGCTGTTAAGGCTGACCCTTGTGATGACAGCAACCAGAACTCTGTTCCCCACTTCTTGCTTTTAACTGTTCATCACATGTAACCCCAGACATTCACTAATAACCACCGTGAGCTAGCTGCCTCTATAGGATGACTGCGTGCCCTCCAGTACTGGGTACCAGATCTTCAGCGCACACTACATCCTGAACTTGCCCTAAAAAGCATGGCAATGTTCCCTGTGGAGGCAAGAGAGCACGAAGTAACTTCTCTCTGGTCCCCTCCCTGTCTCAAACATAAGTTCTCTCCATTGAGGATAGAGGTATTGGACAAACAGTCCCTGTGAGACTTCAGGGAGGAGGCACATCCTTCTTATGGACAGCTTATAAAAAGACCCCCTTGTGTCTAGGACACAACTATGCTCCTCTGCGCACCTCAACCTAATTTCCTGTGGATTTCAGATCATCTTTTATTTCCAATTATGCTGCTGTTCACATTATCGATTTGGAGGATACAAATGTTGAATGACAAGAGAGAGAGAGGAAGGGGGGGGGGGTGTGGAGGGAGAAGAATTCCATTTTGCCTGAAGGATAAGATACTCGAAATGCCACCCCGCACAGCATCTCCGAAGCGTTCATCAACGTGGCAGAGGCTGGCTCAATTATCTCTGTGTCAGATGATTATCTGAGAGCTTAATTTAATCTCCATTATCCTCCCCCGTCATATTTCAATTAAATCTGCTATCAGAGTGTTAACACATCTTTGAACCTGCTATTTCTTCAGTTAATTTTCCACTAAGAGGTGCTGGAGAGTAACAGATGTCATAATTATGCAATTATTAAGTGTATTTGACACTCGTTCTCTCAGGATTCTGCGGTTGGGGTAGGAGCGTTGGAAAATTAATCTGATGACAATATGCTTCCGTTGTGATCCGTAACACCACTGCAGGCTGGGGCACTGTCCTCCGGCTGTTTCAGATGCTGCCGCCAAGAAGATGCAGGATTAACTGCGCATCAGATTCGTTTCACTTCCATACATCTGGTAAATCAGATGAGTTCATTAGGCGAGCAGAAGTTCAGAAACAAGTTTTTGGTTTTTTCCCCTCTTCAAGACCTCAGAAAGCACAGCAAGTACATCTTAGGATAGAGTGTAAAGCTAACAGCTGCAGTGTGAAAAGTGGTTAATTTTGGCTTTAAAATCTTGAGATTTAGCTGGAGGTTGGATGTCAACTAACTGTATGACTTTGGTTACTATGTATCTTCTGTTTGAGTGTCAGTTTCATGAGGAATGAACAGACTTGACTCTATGGTTTACTATCACTTCCAGTCCTACCATCCAATGAAAATGGATGAAAACTGTCTATCCTCCTGACAGATAGATAAATAGATAGATAGATATGGCTATAGATAGACACATAGATATAAGTAGATAATCTCTCAATTCGGTCAGTTCAGTCACTCAGTCATGCCCGACTCTTTGCAACCCCATGGACTGTGGCATGCCAGGCTTCCCTGTTCTTCACCAACTCCTGGAGCTTGCTCAAACTCAAGTCCATCAAGTCGGTGATGCCATCCAACCACCTCATTCTCTGTCATCCCCTTCTCCTCCTGCCTTCAATCTTTCCCAGCATCAGGGTCTTTTCCAACAAGCCAGTTCTTCGCATCAGGTGGCCAAAGTATTGGAGTTTCAGCTTCAGTATCGGTCCTTCCAATGAATATTTAGGACTGATTTCCTTCAGGATGAACTGACTGGATCTCCTTGCAGTCCATGGGACTCTCAAGAGTCTTCTCCAACATCAGATTTCAAAAGCATCAATTCTTCGGTGCTCAGATTTCTTTATAGTCCAACGTTCACTACCATATATGACTACTGGAAAAACCAAAGCTTTGACTAGATGGACCTTTGTTGGCAAAGTAATGTCTCTGCTTTGCTGTCTAGGTTGGTCATAACTTTTCTTCCAAGGAACAAGCCAAAAATAAAGTCTCTCACCATTTCCATTGTTTCCCCATCAATTTGCCAAGAAGTGATGGGACCAGATACCATGATCTTTGTTTTCTGAATGTTGAGTTTTAAGCCAACTTTTTCACTCTCCTCTTTCACTTTCATCAAGAGGCTCTTTAGTTCTTCTTCACTTTCTGCCATAAGGGTGGTGTCATCTGCATATCTGAGGTTATTGATATTTCTCCCAGCAATCTTGATTCCAACTTGTGCCTCATTCAACCCAGCATTTTGCATGATGTACTCTGCATATAAATTAAATAAGCAGGGTGACAATATACAGCCTTGACATACTCCTTTTCCTATTTGGAACCAGTCTGTTGTTCCATGTCCAGTTCTAACTGTTGCTTCTTGACCTGCATACAGATTCCTCAGGAGGCAGGTCAGGTGGCCTGGTATTCCCAGTTCTTTCAGAATTTTCCACAGTTTGTTGTGATCCACACAGTCAAAGACTTTGTCATAGTTAATAAAACAGAAGTAGATGTTTTTTTGGAACTCTCTTGCTTTTTCAATGATCCAACAGATGTTGGCAATTTGATCTCTGGTTCCTCTGCCATTTCTAAATCCAGCTTGAACAATAAATCTCTCAAAATCTTTATATATAGATGATATGGAGATAGATACAGATGTATAGAGATACAAACATATATGGAGATTAAACACAATGTTGTATCTGTCAGAAACTATTTCTATCCATATATCTGCTTCATGTGTAAGAAAAGAGCTCAAAATACATGAGGAAAGTTGAAGTTAGGAATGAATATGCAACTGGATGTAATGATATTTGAGGAAATTTCTTTTTGACATCACCTAAGGTTCTCTATGGGCTTCCCTGGTGGCTCAGACAGTAAAGCGTCTGCCTGCAATGCGGGAGACCCGGGTTCGTTTCTTGGGTCAGGAAGATCCCCTGGAGAAGGAAATGTATTAAAGAACATTGGAATGTTCATAAAGACATGAGATCATCCAGCTGGAGCTCTTGACCTTTAAGGACAAGGAAACCACAGCCCAAAGGGGACCTACTCAAGCATATTACCTCCTGGTGACAGGATGGGACCAGCTCACCCTGCTCCCAGTCTAGGTTCTTTCCTCTCTGCACTTGGTCTCATCATCCACGTGAATCAGTTTTACATGAGCTCTGAGTCATCTGAGCTCTGAGTCAGTTTTACATGAACTTCTGTTTTATTGGAGAAGACTCTTTAGAGTCGCTTGGACTGCAAGGAGATCTAACAAGTCAATCCTAAAGGAAGTCAGTCTTGAATATTCATTGAAAGGACTGATGTTGAAGCTAAAGCGCCAATACTTTGGCCACCTGATGTGAAGAACTGACTCACTGGAAAAGACCCTGATGCTGGGAAAGATTGATGGCAGGACGAGAAGGGGACGACAGAGGATGAGATGGTCGGATATTACCAACTCAATGGACATGAGTTTGAGCAAGCTCCAGCAGTTGGTGAGGGACCGGGGAGCCTGGTGTGCCACAGTCCATGGAGTCGCAAAGAGCTGGACACGACTGAGTCACTGAACTGGCTGGTTGAGTCATCAGTCTGCCACAGGCATTCTCGGATCTTCTGCTCCTCATCAAACCTGAACTCTTCACCCTATCACTCCCCCAGTGCCAATCCGTGTGCATAAAAGGTAAACAATGCATGTTTTCAACCGCATGAGTGTTGCCTGGAACTCTTCATTGGAAGGAAATCCTGTCTGGAGGCCAAATGGATAAATATAGGTCAAAATAAAATTCTCTTGTTAAATCAGTCTTATGATATCCATAGTTTCATGTGTTTACTCACACTCTCTCATCCATGAGGGGTTTTGAGAAAAATCCTGGGATCCTAAGGAGGACATTTAGAAAACCATCATTTATGTCATAATTTTTGCCTAAATAGAATTTCACTGGGTGGATGCAGAAAATTCATTTGACTCATTCCCTGATTTTGAACATCTAGGCTGGTTCTGAATTTTCATTAAAAAAAAAAAAAATGATCTGCAGGAAACTATGCATTTGATTTTATAAAAAGTTTCTTTTTATATGGACTGGGTCCTAAAAAGTTTCCTGCCTGGAAGGAAAACTTTCTTTCCCTCAGTCGCTGGGGATTCAGTGACTAAGATTCTCAGCTCCCAAAGCAGGGGGCCCAGGTTCAATCCCTAGTCGGGGAACTAGATCCCGCATACCACAACTAAGAGCTTGCATACTGCAACTAAAGATCTTTCATGTCACAATAAAGATGGAAGACCCCAAGTGCGGAGCAGCCAAATAAACACATGTTGTTTTTTAAAAATAGAAGGACTTGATGTGGATGCTTACATTTATCAGACTCATAAGACCAATCTCTCACATCTAGGTCTTTGGAAAGAGTAGATCAGGTCACAGAGGAGAGAGGATCAAGAGCTTAAATTAAGCCATCACACACTGTCTCTCTGTCAATGTCCTGTCCCCTCTGTGTGCTGGCCGCAGGCTCACATATTGCAGGCAGGTTTCTTTCAAGCAGCCAGTGAAGGAGCCAGCAGCAGAGGGTACGGTAGCACTTGCAAAAGGAGACTGTTTTCTGTTTTTTCCTTTTAACCTAAAAGCTTTCTATCAGGTATTTTGATAGCCCCTCTCTGTTACACTCACTGTTTGTTCCTCCAGACTCATTCTCTATTTTTTCCACCTTCTTATTGAGTGGTTCCTTTGTTCTCTGCCTTCCCTTTGGAGACTATATCCCTTTCTTAGTACCATGAACTGAGTGGCTGAAAACAAGAAATTTATTGGGGCACAGTTCTGGAGTCTGGAAGTCCAAAATCAAGGTGGCCACAGGGCTTTTCTTATTGTTTAGTTGCTAAGATGTGTCCGACACTTTTGTGACCCCATGGACTATAGCCCACAAGGCTCCTCTTTCCACAGGATTTTCCAGGCAAGAAAACTGGACTGGGTTGCCATTTCTTTCTCCAGGGGATATTCCCAACCCAGGGACTGAACCTGAGTCTCCTGCATTTCCTGCACGGAGGGTGGATTCTTTACTATTGAGCCACATGGCCTCTGAAACCTCCAGCGAAGAATTCTTCCCTGCCTCTTCCAGTGCCTGGTGCTTCCCAGCAACCTTTGGCTTAAAGATACATTATTGCAATCTCTGCCTCCATCATCACATGGCCATTTCCTTCCTATGTCCATCTGTCTCTGCATCCCTTCTGTTTTTATATGGACACCAGTCGTATTGGATGACTACCTTGCTCCAGGACACCTTTATCTTAACTAATTACATCTGCTATGATCTTATTTCTAAATAAGGTCAAGGTCACATTCTGGTGTATTGGAAGTTAAGACATCAACATATCTTTCAGGGAACACAATCCAGCCCTTAATAAAAACACTGACAGCAGAGGGAGGCGGAGAGAAGGGAGAGATTAGGGTATCTATTTCCCTAGGGTCAAAAGGATGTTTGTCCCCCTCTTCCTCTATTGAAGGCTTCATAACACACCCTAGCCCTGGGACTCCTCAGGTGGTCCAGTAGTTGGGAATCCACCCTGCTGCAATGCAAGGGACACTGGTTTGATCCCTGGTCCCGGAAGATCCCACATAGTGCAGAGTAACCAAGCTCATGTGTCACAGCTACTGAGCCCAAACTCTAGAACTGGAAACCCACAACAAGAGAAGCCCCCTCAATGAGAAGCCTGCACACCGCAACTAGAGAAAACCCATACAGCGATGAAGACCCAGGGCAGCCAGTAAATAAGTAAATTAATTTGGAAAAATAAAAAATAAACCACCCTAGCCCTTGTCAGGGGCTCTCTCCTACAGCTTCTGGGAGGCTGGGGCTTCTTTTCTTTGTCCCTTCTGGTCTAGGGGTAGTAGTAACTTTCTGATTTTCACTAGCCCTTCACTTTAGCTTATTGGTTTCCTGTCCTCCAGCTCCCTGAAGTTGTCCTGTCTGTACCACCTCCCTCGTGCAGAAAGTGGAGCTGAATGCATGTCACGTGTCACCATCACAGCTTCTGTGAGCAGCATGTGGGTGGAAACTGCTCAAGGATGCTGTTCACATGTGGAATCAGGTCAGCTGGGGGCATGGCAGGGCCTGAGATTCTGCATTTCTAAACATCTCACAGGCGATGAGGCGGATGCTGCCAGACCATCAAGGAAATGGCATCAGCCTAACACCTGGAATTAACAGCAGGAAAGAGAGAAGTTGTGTATGGAACAGGCTGGACGTGAGCAGGCGTGTGAGGAAGTTAGGAAAATTGCATCTTTTATAACGTCTAGAGGCAGAGGCCTCGCCAGACCCTGACTTCAGAACAGTAAATGTTTTGTGAGGTGGGACTGGCACCATTTTTGGGGTGGAGAAGTCAGAACCTTAAAAAATCACTGTTCTTTGCTTCCTCTGACATCTTTTCGCTATTGTCTTAACCACATATGGATATCTTTTTAAAAGGTACACATATTACCTTAAAAAATAGTGCTTTGCCCTCTATAACTACCCTGGCCATGTCTGAAGACCAGCTTCCCCCAAGCTCTCAAGTACTGGAGTGAGGTCTGGTGGGAATTGGCACTCTTTTCAGGCTAAGTGGACCCTCTGTAAACTCGGAGGGTTGGGAGGAGGCTCATCTTCTGGGGACCCAGCTGCTCTTTTTGTATATCTGCTCTTAGAAAGATGGGATAGCCTAACCCCAATGTAAATGAGCACCCCTCTTGGAAGAGGCCATTTTAGCTGCATCTCATCTCCCAGCAGTTTAGATTAGAGCTACTCAAGGGGTGGGCCATGGACTGGTCCTTGCTCTCTCTTGCTTACTCATCCACAAAGAGACAGGGCTAGAAAGTAAGAGGAAACATTGAGAAATTTTTCCAGCCATTTGACTTTACTGCAACCTCCAAGTGCTGTGATGGAAAAAAAAAAGTTTCTGTAACGGGCTAGAAACAAAAGAAAAAGTCATGGTCTTTCACAGAGCCTTTGAGAAGCAGCTTCTAGAAGTCTTATGCCAGGGAAGGGAAGCCAGGGCAGTTCTTGCATCAGAGAGCTTTGCAAGGTACCAAGACCTCCCCTTTCTTGGCCTCTCCAGTTGTGTTGTGCGGGTGACAGTCACTCTGCTCTTCCTGTGCTTAATGGGGAAGGCAGTCTTCCCAGGTAGCACTAGTGGTAAAGAACCCACCTGCCCATGCAGGAGACGCAGTGAGACACAGTTTCAATCCCTGGGTCGGGCAGATTTCCTGGAGAAGGGAATGGCAACCCACTCCAGTATTCTTGCCTGGAGAATCCCATGGACAGAGGAGCCTGGAGGGCTACATTCCATTCAGTCACAAAGAGTCAGACACAACTGAGTGACTTAGCATGCACGCATGTAGGGTTGTATACATATGACCCTTATGTCAGTCCTCCAATTTCACAGCAAACAGTAAAGGCACATGGTTGAGACACAGGGAGTACTGGCAGTGAAGGTATAGGCCAAAGGAAAGGTGTGTCCCTGGAAAGTCCACCAAAGAAAAGTCCCATTCGTGGTATCAATACTCACGGAACCCAGACAGCCACCTCCAACTCCATGGCAGAAGCCCCTTCCCTTTCCTCTTCTAATCCCTCCCTTCTTTCTTTTTCTCCCTTTCCATTTCTTCAGTCCTTTTTGTAAAGCAAGCTCATGAAAGACCGCCCCTTTGGAAGGTTTCATATACGAGAAATTACTATTTTTATGTTCTCCCCCTTAGGGTACACTTCAGCACAATCCATACTATTGTGGGCATTTTTTTCCCTATAATATGTTTGTAGCCAGAATAGGGAACCAGCTTCGAGAAAATTAAACAGAACAAGAGAAGCCATGTGCCCCACAATTAAAGGAAACACTCCAAGTAGCAATAGGAACCCAACAGGACAGTGTGCCGTGCCAAGAGAAAAATGTGCAGCCGGAAAATTTGCCAAGTGTCTCTGATTTGTAAAGATTTTTTTTTCCATATTTAGGTAAATTAATGTAATTATTTAATGCCTCCTGCAATGGTAATAGGATTGTGCTTGGACCCTTTCAACATATGGTGCTGGCACCAAAATCCTCTTTGAGCAAGGAAAAAAGGTGGGGAGGGGGCGTATCAAGGCTTGGATCCCATTTGCCAGTTTTAATGTTGGAGGTCTGCCTGGCTCTCGGCCACCTTTGGTGCGGGTTGGGTGTGGGATGCGGTGAGAAAACTAGGGCAGTCGGTTGGGGACCTTCCACACGTGGGTGGAGACAGTGGGTCTAGGTGTCCCCTTCTGCTCTTATCAGTGTTCCCTCCCTAACAGGCCTGCAGGCTCAGTTGGGAAGCCTACCCTGTGGATCTGAGTCTCACATGCATGTCCTCTCTTCTCTGAGACTCAGATGTAGAGAACAGGCTGTGGTCACAGTGAGAGTAGAGAGAGTGGGACGATCGGAAAAGCAGCATCGACATATGTATACTGCAACGCGTAAAATCGATAGCGGATGCGAAGTTGCTAGATAACCCAGGGAGCCCAGACTGCTGCTCTGATGACCTAGAGGGGTGGGATGGGGTGGAGGAAGGGAGGCTCAAGAGGGAGGGGAGGCCTGTATTAATTATGGCTAATCTGCGTTGCTGTATGGCATAAACTAACACAATGTTATAAAGCACATTTTCCTCCAGTTAAAAAAAAAAAAAAAAGATTTCCAAAAGTTACTGAGAAGAGGAGGAAGCTGAGTTCCTTGACTTTCTCTTAGGTCACCTCATTTTCAAAGATGTCACCACTGCTAATCCCCAGATCTATGAGCAGGAATCCTCAGGAGGTTGTCCCCATCTCCCAAAGTCTTCCCCATGTGGCCGTCTCATCTACTTAAAACTGTTCATAGCAGATGGCAAATCCACTTAGACCCCAAATATGGATTAGCCCTTTAGAATACAGCTTCTATTATGTGAGATCAAAGTCCTCATCCACTGCTTGAGAAACAATAGCAGAAAGAACAGCATTTAACTTTTTAAAAACGGAGTATTCAGTGTATATACTAAAGAGTACAAGATCAACGGCCTCTTCTGCACATGGCTTATAATCTCAGAGGAAGTGTGGTATCAGTATACATAAAGAGAAACCATGGGGGCCGTGATGAATGGTGTGGCCTGGGGCTCTCTCTCCAGACCACGGAAAGTTGGGGAGAGAAGAAGGGATTCTACTGCCAAGTGAGTGACAGGACTTGCTGAAACAGGTAGAAAGGAAAGACGCATTTCAGATTGTTAATGTGACAAAATGCAGAAATAAAACTAGTGTGTTTGAGGGTTAGGGAGCAATGGAGTGTAGAACACCTTGTGGGAAGGAGGGGAGAGTGAAGAAGAAGCACTCTCAGAGAACTGTGAAAGTGAGTTTTCCAAGGACTTAAAAAAAATATCCTTATGTGCTCTGAGATTGCTAATACCTATTCCACTATGATAATTTTCTCCTTATGACATCAGTATGCTCCATTACCTATCCATCATGTATGGATGAGAGAGTTGGACCATAAAGAAGGCTGAGTGCTGAAGAACTGATGCTTTTGAACTGTGGTGTTGGAGAAGACTCTTGAGAGTCCCTTGGACTGCAAGGATATCCAACCAGTCCATCCTAAAGGAGATCAGCCCTGGGATTTCTTTGGAGGGAATGATGCTGAAGCTGAAGCTCCAGTACTTTGGCCACCTCATGTGAAGAGTTGAGTCATTGGAAGACTCTGATGCTGGGAGGGATTGGGGGCAGGAGGAGAGGGGGACGACAGAGGATGAGATGGCTGGATGGCATCACCGACTCGATGGACATGAGTTTGAGCAAGCTCCAGGAGATGGTGAAGGACAGGGGAGCCTGATGTGCCACAGTCCATGGGGTCACAAAGAGTCAGACATGACTGAGTGACAAGTTGAACTGAACTAATGCCCCTTCAGGGCTTCACAGTTTGGTTTGGTATTGGATATTAGTCACTCAGTCATTTCCAGTTCTTTGCAACTCTATGGGCTGTAGCTTGCCAGGCTCCTTTGTCCATGGAATTCAAGAATACTGGAGCAAGTTGCCACTCCCTTCTCTAGGGGGTCTTCCCCACCTAGGGATTGAACCTGGGTCTGCCTCATTGCAAGCCGATTCTTTACTTTCTGAGCCACCAGAAAAGCAGCAGATAGCACTAGTGGTAGAGAACATATGTGTCAATTGAGGAGATGTAAGAGGCATGGGTTCCATTTCTGGGTTGAGAAGATCCCCTGGAGGAGGGCATAGCAACCCACTCCAGTATTCTTGTCTGGAGAATCCCACAGATAGAAGAGCCTGGTGGGCTACAGTCCATGGGGTCGCAGACAGTCAGACTCAACTGAAGCAATTCAACACATACAAATGCATGCTCCTTCCAGGGGAATTCTTACTTCCCTCCAAAGATAAGCAATGAATTGATATTTATGCAGGTCTATCAACTGTTGAAGGAATTGGTCTCCGCTAAATGGCAACCCACTCCAGTACTCTTGCCTGGAGAATTCCGTGGACAGAGGAGCCTGGTGGGCTGCTGTCCATGGGGTCACACAGAGTCGGATATGACTGAAGTGACTTAGCATGCATGCATGCAGTGATCCTTGGCCCCCACTGTAGGCCTTGGGAAGAGCCCTCTTGCTCTGATGGGAGCACCCTGGGCTGGAAGCTGGCATCTGCAACTGAGTGTCCTGGTGTCTGTGAAAGTGACTGAACAGGTTGCTTCCATGCCCATCTCAGATGCTCTGACAGCTGAGAGCCAGCAAAGCTGAACTGTGGTGTTCATGGACCCAGGTTCTGAGCAGAAAGCTACATTTCTTAGGTTGTAGGTCTGAAGCCCCCGCGAAGGCACCATAGGAATCCTTTCACGCCCCTGGGGACCATCAGACACTCTAGACCATCTCTCCATTACTTCCAGGCAAATTCCAGACTCTGAAAGTTCCAAGAGAGGGGTCCAATGCTCTCTTGCCATGCAATACTCCTCCCGCCACTTTGGCTTTAACAGTCTGATAATGTAGAAGAGAAAGGGCTATACTTTAATAAAATACCAAGAATGAGAAGGACACATGAGTCTGTGCTGTGGAAAAAATGATATGAAGATGTGGTCAGCAAGACTCAGGGGTGGCTCGTGCTTGACAAGTATTCAGTACTTAGTGATTGTCAGCTGAATGACTGCTGTACAAATGGATAGATGAAATGTTGAGTCCTAGATTCTGGACCTGAGCTTGTCTTTAATATTTCTTGATGTTGTCAAGTCATATGCCCTCTAGGATTCTCTCTTTATCTGTGAAATGGGTAGACCCCTCTGTTTTCTTGGAATTAAACAATGACCAAATGAAATTATGGACACAGGAGTCCTGCTGCTAGAGCTGGTGCTGCCGAGGAAAGGGACGGCCACGCTCACTGCTGCTCACGTTGATTATCGACAGATTCTCTAGGTTAACATCTGTCTAGCTATGATATTCAAAACACCATCTAAACAATAGTGTGAATTTTTCCCTTTTACCTCTCCTGACACTGGATCTCCAAGTAGATCTGAACAATTTGAATTGCTTTTTCTATGCTTTTTCTAGGCTCCCATGGACAGAGAAGCCTGGTAGGCTACAGTCCATGGGGTCGCAAAGAATTGGACACGACTGAGCAACTTCACTTACTTACTTACCTCTCCTGACACTGGATCTCCAAGTAGATCTGAATGATTTGAATTGCTTTTTCTATGAAAGCAAGGTAAAATACAGAGGTGAGAGATTATCAGGGAATACTGACTTTCCATCCTAGGATGGCTACTCCAAGTCTACCAGGACCCTTAATACCTGAAATTGAATTATCCTAATAATTCAATGCTCTGTCTCTATGGCCTCCCCTTTTGTGGTAGCTCTCTGACCTAAAGAAGGTTGTAAATACAGAAGAATAGATCTTCTTTGTAGAGCATCTACCCCTTTCCATACATTCAGCAAATATTTTTGAGCTGCTGCTATGTGCTGGCCATGTGATAAGTGAGAGATATTAAATCCTTATTTGAAGAAGGTGATCGTCATGCTGGAATAGCAAATAGATGTTTTTTCTGAGTGCCAACTTCAATAATCTGGTAGTAACTACAAGGTCAAGAAGGTTTCTGAGACCATGTGAAGACAGATAAAAATGTCACAATCAATGAACAAGTTTTCCCAATGGGCATAGTAGGGATAGCAGCAACATATTTCCTTATATTAATAACCCTAAAAAAATATACTAAACCCAATCCTGGGGTTGAATGTCACTCTACTAGGCTTCTCAGGTGGCAGTAGTGGTGAAGAAGAGACTGGGACTTGATCCCTGGTCAGGAAGATTCCCTGGAGTAGGACATGGCAAACTCCAGTATTCTTGCCTGGAGAATTCCATGGACAGAGGAATCTGGTGGGCCCATGGGGTCACAAACAGTTGTACATGACAGAGCACACACACGCGCATGCATGCACACACACACACATATGCATGCACACACACACACTAAACTCAGTCTCTAGGGCTGAATGTCACTCTACTTGGATAATAGCTGCTATAGACAATTTCCCAGTGTAACAGCTTCAACAAAATAGAAGTTAATTTCTCACTCGCCTAATGTGCAGAATGGATCTTCCTAACTGGTAGTTAGCTCACCTTCGAGTGGTGACTCAAGGACCCAGGCTCCTTCCACACTGTGGCTTTGCCATCCCTGATGTGGCGTCTAGGTCACGCCCTCTGCTGCAGAAAATTGGCGGAAGGGAAAAGGGGAATGGTGCCAGCACTCCGGCTTCTCCAGTTTGTCGGGCTGAAAGAGTCACTCAGGGCTTCTGGCCCTATTCTTTCTTTTTGGCAATGAAATCATTTTATTAATTTCTAAAATCATATCAACAGTAATTTAAACAGCGCTTGCCTTCTTTGCATGATAACTTTTTGTATAACTTGATGAATACACATACCTTCTAGGTTAAGATGAATATTTTACACTTTGTACCTTCAACGTCCGAAAAATCTCTCCCAAACTTCCTTGAACACAGAAGCTTTGCCCCAGGTCACCTCCTGGAGACATCTTCAGCCTGCCTCCCATCATGTAGTTGAGCTCTCTTGCACTCAGTCCCTCTGGTGGCACGTGTATAGTCCCAGGCATGGTGGCAGTGTTGTCATATGCTTGATTAGCTCTCTTCTAACTACATGGAGAAGACTCTTGAGAGTCCCTTGGACTGCAAGAAGATCCATTCTGAAGGAGATCAGCCCTGGGTTTTCTTTGGAAAGAATGATGCTGAAGCTGGAACTCCAGTACTTTGGCCACCTCATGTGAAGAGTTGACTCATTGGAAAAGACTTTGATGCTGGGAGGGATTGGGGGCAGGAGGAGAAGGGGACGACAGAGGATGAGATGGCTGGATGGCATCACCGACTCGGTGGACATGGGTTTGGGTGGACTCCGGGAGTTGGTGATGGGCAGGGAGGCCTGGCGTGCTGCGATTCATGGGGTCGCAAACAGTCGGACATGACTGAGCGACTGAAGTGAACTGAACTGAACTGAACTACATCCAGCATCATCTTTTCCGTTTCCTTCCTGTGCTTTCCTCTTTCTTGGGCATTTCTTTTTAGTGTCCTTTTATGGGGGAGACAAGGTAAAAACACAACTACACCTGCTAGTGTTAGAGGGTCTCCCGTGGAGCATGGGTTGGCAGTGGCTCACCATGGGGATGGGGCACTGGCCGCAGTTGTTCTGGAAGGTGCCCCTTCCTCTGGTCCTATTCTGTTGGTGAAATTTCATGATCACATGTGGATGCAAAGGATGTAGGCAAACACAGCCAGCATTGAGAAGCAGGTTTCTCATGACAAGTCCACATCACTTTCGCTGCACAGGGAATCCTCACTTCAAACAATGTCTCACTTTCTTCCAATCAAGCCTGCTTGAGCCCATTTTCTTCTTCCCTGCAGTGAGCCTGACTCTTCTTATTCAGAAACTGGAGAAAGTCCAATCCGTGTCTCTCTATATAGGAACTATCCTCACCTAGTTTTTAAGAAAAGACAGTCATTTCCAATTCCCTTCCACTGTGCTGCCGAGCAAAAATCCAAAGACGGATCATCCCATTTCTCCTTCGGGGTTCTGCCAGGTGTTGTCAGGAGGGGCTATTTAAGGAAAAACACCCAACAGGGTGTCCAGCCATAAAGCTAGCTGAGACTTTGCCCCAGGGGAATGCCAGCCCTTGGATTTTTCCTCACTAAGCCACTCCTGAGACTCGGCCTTTACAATTGAATGTTTCAGCTCTGGGACTGCTTACATAAACACGCTCTCCTAACAGCGCCTGGCAGCCCAATATAAAATTAATTTTACTGTATCTTGCAAGTCATATAGAGCCTTTATTGTAAAGGGCAGCATTAGATCTTTTCATAAAGACTAGCAGATAATTTTATCTAATTTCATTGACTGTGGTTAAACAGTGGTTTCTTTTTTTTTTTTCTTTTTAATTTAACCCCTTTTGTTGCTACTTACAAGGCCCCTTCCAATCTCTCTGTGCTTTTTTTTCAAATCCTGTGATTTAACTTCAGAGTCCTAACCATAGTCTGAAATGATACACTTGTGGGAATATTTCAATGATACCTCTTTTCTAGACACTAAACTGTAAGATGTATAAAACGACATTCTTCTATCTTGAGCTCCACTCTGTTACTAGCACCAAATACAGTTCCTAGTATGAGAAATATGTGTTGAGGAGGTATTGCTCCTTCTCTTGGGGCCTCATGTTCTCCTCTGACCCTCAGTGAAGCAGCACAGAGGAACAAGAAAGGCCCCCCAGTATGGCTGTCACAATGCGATTAGACATCGATAAATTCATAGATACAGTGAATTAACCCTCATATGGTAAGTACCTCCTTTGATCCTGATCCTGGGATATTTGGGAGTCAGATCAGAAAGGATCCCATAGAGACAACAGGGGTATATCTCCTTTCTCTGTCTTAGATGGAAGGACATGATTGTGATGAGCGTTTGACTCAGGACATTATATGCTCTTTAGGGATGGTGTGTATGTGTGTGTGCAGGTGTAGGAACGAAACTCACAAATTCTATAAATTCAAAATATGAATCTTTGTGTTGGGGAACTGCATTATACCCAAGGTCTTTAAGAGAAGAATCCAAAGACATTCACAGGGTGGTTAGGTTGCTCTGCTGGTCCTTGAACCTCTCATTGTAAGTGAGTCAGCCGTGGGCATCCTCACAGTATAGCTAAGTGGGGGCAAGAAAGGAGAAGGAATTTGCAAAGTCCCACAACCAGGAAGTATTGAAACAGGACAGGAGTGGGCAAGACTCATTCCCAGGCCTGTGTTTTGCCTGTTGTGTCGTTATATGGTTCTGAGACCCAAGACTCCAATGCAGAAAAAATAACCCTGTGGCCATAGTATGGCCCAAGGTTCCGAGCCTTCCAGCAGTTTGCCAAAGCTTCCAACAACTTCTATCAACATTGACTGCCACACCAATTCAGAACACCCATTCTATAAGACTTCCCAGTAGGGCCAGGCCATTTTGTCGGCTAGGTGCTTAACAGCCAGCACATACCTAGGACATAGCAGATGATTTTTAAAACAATTAGTTTTGCTTGAAAAGTTGTGTTTTATTACAGAGTTTTGTTTGCTAGTATAGGTGGCACCTATATTTCAGGATGTTTAGACTCGTTTCCAGTACTGGGGTGTAAGACAGGCTACAAGGAAGTATTGTACAATACAGGGACTATAGCCAATATTTTCTAAGAACTGTAATTGGAGTGTCACCTTTAAAACTTGTATAAAAAATGTATACAAAGTATTTTTGAATATATGTGAATGATGCTACTATTTTTTTTCTTTCTACTCCCTTTACTCACTTAGGAGACCCTGTATATGCAGACTATCTCCACACATGAGATTAAATACTTAGAGGTATGATTACAACAGTAATAATAATAATGAATCATATTTATTGAGCACAAGCCACATGCCAAACTTCTGCTAGATATTTTCTGATTATTTATTGGCTTCTCTACTCCTCCCAGTTGCCTTGGAAGGTAGATAAGTGACAGTGATCTCTCAGGGTCATAGTTAACGAATAGCCAAGCTGGGATTTGAAACCTGCTTAGGTTGACCTCCAAGCCTGTTCTACTTTTTACTCCATCCTGCTGCCTCCGGTGGGGCTCTTTAATTACCCAACAGCCATGGGGCTTCCCCGGTGACGCAACAGTAAAGAATCCTCCTGCCATACCGGAGACGTGGGTTCCTTCCCTGTGTCAGGAAGATCCCCTGGAGGAGGATATGGCAATCTCGTCCAGTATTCTTGCCTAGCTAATCCCACAGTCAGAGGATCTTGTCATGCTGCAGTCCGCGGGGTCACAAAGACTCGGACATGACAACGTGCATGGACCACAAGCCATCACTCAAGCCATGGAATCAAGTGTAATGGTCAAGAATGGTGGTCGCCAGCCTGCCTGTGTCTGGTGGGTGCCTTACTTTCTCAGGGCTGTGCGAACTTTCCTTCTCTGTACAGATCAGGATGCAGGGTGGACCTCTCTCCTCCCCCTACTCCGAATCAGCCTATTCCTCCTGGGGCCTTTCAGCTGACAGCTGCGGAAAGGACAGTGAGCCTGCTGAAAACGGGTCCCTAATTTCCCTCTGGCAAGAGACTGCGGTCCAACTTTGGAGAGGACAATTAGCGTGCTCTCAGCTGGAACAATGGGAGCAGCAACAGATGCTTCCCATCCCAGGGATGCTCCAAGCTGCAGCCCTTGCTAATGGGAGGCTTTCTTTCTCCCTGCGGAGGAAACCTGGCAGCCATGCCAGCAGCCTGGGTGGATTTGAGGGAGGCATTATTGGACCAAAGCAGGGGAGCCAGGGACCGCAGAGTCCTTTTACCACCCTCCTCACGTGGTGAGGGAAGATAGCCACCCCTTCTTCTTCCTGGACCAGGAGTGGTGGGGACCAGTTCTGCTCCAAACCAGTGGTTCACGATACTACAAAAATGACGCCCAAGGGTTAAGAGCAAGGAATCTGGAGTGGATAGATGCAGGTTTTAGTCCTAGCATTGACTCTTATTGGCCTTGGAAAAATTCTTAAAGGTTTCTAAGCCTCAGTTTTCCCATTAGTAAAACAAGGAAATAATAATCTGTGCATCACAGGTTTTGATGGAGGATGAAATAAAACAATATATGAAAACACTTCACAGAGAAAGATCTGAAAAATGTTCTATATAAAAGGAACTGTTTGGGTTATAATTACCTCTGTTTCTGGATCCCTGGGTCCGGAACATCCCCTGGAGAACAGCAGGCAAACCACTCCAGTATTCTTGCCTGGAGAATCCTTGTAGGCTGCAGTCCATAAGGTCACAAAGAGTCAGATGCAACTGAGGCAATTTAGCACACACAAGACTGGCAAATAATATATGTGCAATAAATACATACTCAGACTTAGAGCCTTTTAGAAAAAGAGGGACCTTTTGAGATCATCCAGCCTAATGATGTTCAAATTGTTTACCTGGAGGTGTTTCAGAGCATCTGAAACCATTTTTTAAAAACATATTGTGGAGAATTTAAACATTTAGCTGCTTGTGAGTTAACAAAATGTATCTTAGCCTGCTGGTGACCCCATAGATGTTAAACTGTGTTGCCAGGCTAACTCACTTCTCTGAAGACCTTGGAATAAAGCTCAACTTGCCATTTCGATGAAACTGAAGATTCTAAGACTGAAAAATGAGCATTTACCATTTGCAAGTGCTTGTCTGTGAGAATTTACTTGTTTTGCCATGAAGACAAAAATTAAAAACTAATCAGATGATTAGAGTAGATATAAAATTTTACCCTAAATTTTAATAGGTGGTTTATACGAAGCCATATTATCTGTATAAGTAAGTGTCGTACGTTTAAATATATAATATGTATATACCAATTACGTTCTACTGCTCTACTTTTATATATTGGGATTCCTTGTAAGATTTCACAATTTAAAAATGAAGCTTGAGTGCCACTGATTTTCTTCATCCCCTTCATTTTGAAGATGGGACTCCAGGCATGGAGAGAAAGATTTGCTCGAGAGTCACTGGTGCAGAACTGGGGCCCGTAACCAGGATATCCCCCCTTCCATCTTTTTCTCTGTACACCCCTCCTCTTTCCCCATCACAATCAGTGTCACTGGGTTATCTCTGACCCCGGTGACGAAAACCCAAAAGACCACAATAACCAGATTCACTGTACACTCACCTGTCTAGTTTAATGTTCAGTTCGTTTTGGATGATTCTAGTCACCTTGTAGCCCTGTGGCAACATTTTGACTCAGTAATAGAGGATAATCTTCCTGGATGCAGGGACTCAGAGACAGTCTAACACTTTGCCTCTCTGACCTCCTCAGAGCCCAGATTTCAGGGTCCCCTAAGCTAGTCCTCTAAGGCTAGCTCAGTGAAGAGTAACTGATTCCTCCCCCCTTCCTTCTCTCTCTCCTTTCTTTCCTTGCCTCATTTTATCCTTCTTCAAGCGTCAATAGAGTTCCTGCAGTGGTGAAACACCATTCCAGGTATGACAGAATGTTTAACAAAACAGTCCAGATGCTTCTACTCAAGGTGATCGCAATCTATTGGGGAAGATGCATAACATCTACATCAGTGATAATAATGCTAGGATAAAGGTATTGCAAATGAAGATGCTCACACCTGCCTCTGCTGGGCACATTCTTCTCTTGGTTTCCCTGACACTGGGGAGAGGGTCTCCCAAACCAACACAGTGGTACCCCTGCCACTGTGAAGGGCAGAAAGCTCTCTGGTGACAGGGACCTCTCATTACTCAGTAGTTTATCAGGTGCCCTGGTTCGAAGAGCATCTGCTCTCAGCTCCATTTAAGGAACGGCCCTAGATGCTTTCACTCATCCTCCACATGAACCTGGGTTTATAGCCTGATGTCTTTAAAGGCAGCTTTCAGGATTCCATCCTGGCAGGCTTTCTAAGAAATTCTGATTTTTGTCTTAGAAGCACTTCTTGAGTGAGGTTGAGGAGTCCAAAGCTGGGAGGGCCGAAGAGCATCTCTGCTCACTGAGGGTAGATCAGAATTCACATGGCAGCCAGCTAGGACTACCATGGGATGTTCGGAGACCTGGCACCAAATCTCAGCTTCTTCTGAGTTAGGGATCAGTGGGCAGCTGCTCAGGAACCCTCTGGCAGATGCCACCTTGTGACTACCTTGAGATGTTACCTGGGTTTGTCTGGACCATTTGGAGGAAAATGGCTGCCAAGGCACTTAGGGATACAAGACAGGTAAGACTTATGGAAACCGCTTTCCCAAGGGAGCCCCCAGATGTGATGGCAGAGTCCCCAGTTTCATGTATCAACTTGAACAAATAGGTCACTATCGTTTAGTCGCTAAGTTGTATGTGACTCTTTGTGACCCCAAGAACTGCAGCACACCAGTCTTCCCTGTCCTTCACTATCTCTCGGAGTTTGCTCAAACTCATGTCCATTGAGTCAGTGATGACATCCAACCAGCTCATCCTCTGTTGTCCCCTTCTCCTCCTGCCTTCCATCGTTCTCAGCATTAGGGTCTTTTCCAAAGAGTCAGCTCTTTGAATGACATTAATCTAGGTGTTTCTGTGAAGTATTTGGTAGATGTGGTTAAACTGCCTATAATCAGTTGACCTTGACAGTCTGGATGGGCCTCACCTGATCAGTTGAAAGTCCATGATAGAAACACTGAGGTCTCCCTGAGGAAGAAGAATGTGAGGGAAAAGAAAGTGTTAGTTCTAGCCTACAAGTTTCCAGCCTGCTGGCCAACTCTACAGATTGTGGACTTGTCAGACCTCAAAATCACATAAGCTAATTCTTTGAAATAAACCCCTTTGTATCTGCGTCTATGTCAGTACATGTATCCTGTGGTTATGTTTCTCTGGAAGAACCTTGATAACATACCAATCAATAACAGCAACAACAGCAAGAATAAGATGTGAATTTGGGCAAACTCCAGGAGATAGTAAAAGACAGGGGAGGGTGGCATGCTGCACTCTATGGGGTTGCAAAGAGTCGGACAAGATTTAGTGACTGAACAATAAAATAATTAAAAAGTTCCTGGGTGTTACTACACTAAAATAAGGTTGGATCTAGAATAGCAAACCAGTGCTATTAAGAATCTGTTTTCTTCTTTACCATGTCTTACTCTTTATGTCATTTCTGGATCCATTTTCAAGCATCCTCTTACAGTAGCAACATAGCCACCAATAGTTTAAACAAGTGGAAGGGAAAGGGATATCCCCTTTTCTCAGTAACTCCTAACCATCCCATCTTTTACTTGGGCCAGTTGTCAGTGCATCTGTAATCTTCTGGCAACATTTCCCATGGGAGGGACTGGAAAATTCCTAGTTCAGTTCAAAGACCTCTGGTCTAGCCAACATCCCCTGTCACTGTTTGCCAGTTTGACCAGTGCGCCATGCCTGTTTCATCTCAATACATCGATAGGTGCTTCAAGAATCCATTGTTGACATAGGGGAACTGAGAAGAATGCTGAAGAGTTAAGTGATACAACTTGGAGGTGGTTCAAAGCCAAGAGGTACTGAGGAAGCAGAGATCAATGGGACCACCCTAATTTCTGCATTGTAGTTTGATTTTGCCCCTCTAACAGCATGAAAAGAGAGGTGGGAAGAAGCTTTCATGGTAGTATCTCTGTTTCCTCTTTCTAAGACTCCTCAGTGCTCAGAATCATGATATCAACTCAAGAAAGAGAAATCTCAAAAAAATGTTGAACAAATCTTACTTATACATAGAATAGGTTTAAACTTGAAGTCCATAGAGCTTCTTTGCTTTCTGTTTGTTAATTTTAACTTTATAAACCATATGCATAATGTATGTAAAAAATGAAGGATATATGTAGTTAAAACCTTACACATAAAGGTGCAGTGCCCCTTTAAAACACTTTTATCTTCAATTCTTGTCCCCTCTTACCTCCACAAAAGCAGTCACTGTTAACCAGTTTGGGATGTCAACTTCCAAATCTTCTTCCTTGCTTTGCATATAGAACAATAATGCACTCCTGGAAAATAAATCCTATTGCTTAATGAATGATGGATTTAACATACAGAGTGTTCAACTGTGTATATTACTCCTAAGGCAATTTTTATTTGTCCATTCAGCCTTATGTCTTAAAGACCCCGTGTTGACAAATGCTGATTCACTTCATGATATTTACCTGTTATTTAACCATTCTTGTATTGATGAACGCTTAAGTCATTACCCAGTTTTTTCTGTTTTTTTTTTTTTATAATGAATCTCTTGTACATACTTTTGTGTAAATGTCTTTTTCAAGGACAGATATTGAAACGTAAATTCCTGTAATACCGAGTGACCCCAATTTGAATTTTAAAATATGTTCTCAAATGAATCACACTTTGACAATGAGGATGCAATTTGCCACTCCCACCAGATGATCGATTCTCTAAAGAATCACTGTCTCTATATCTTGACCTGGGTGGGCTTTCAGACTTGATTTTCCTTATTTGCTCTCCTGTCCGGTTGCTTCCAATCTTGGCATCTGCGTTGACAGGGTTGAAGGCACGTGTTGGGTTTGCTGAACAAACAAACCTAATTGATTAGAGCAGTAACTGACAGCTTGGCTTCCATGGCATAGATCTTCAGTAGGATGCTTTGCCTATTGTCAGTTTCCAGAAAGAGTGAAAGCTGCTGAAAATCAAGTGGCTGTTGGTTCCCACTTGGAAATCTCTTCGATTTCCAAAGATACTTGACTAAAATACATTTCTGCCTATATATTAGATGGACATTTATCCCTTGTGTAACTTCCTATTTATTTGTTTTTCTACTTTAGTTTTTAAATAATAACCATTTCTAAATAAAAAAAGTATCAAACTATTCTGTAAATAGTGTAGAAAAAATAAAAATTTGTAGACATTTATTTTTACAAGCAACCATATAGAACGGATCAGCTCTGCAGGTATTTCTTCTCCATGTAAACATCTGGGGGTTGGTCCATCTTCAGCTGTAAAGAAACCACTAATTGTCCAGTTGGATAAGCAGGCACACCAGAGTGATCGAACAGAATCTTATGTTTGATTTCTGGTACACATTTTCCTGTTAACTTATAACATTTGTAGCCTGCAGGCATGCTTCACACAAATCTCCAGTGTTCCAAGGAACCAATGATCAGTCAGAGAAATGTGTAAAGATTTGGGAATACGCGCAATTTTCACTTTCTATGTTGTCAGCGAGTAACTATTCCAAAAGGTACTTTTCTCACCACTTGGCTGTAAAAAAAATCCGTAATGCGGTGGCACTCTGACAAAGTTACACATTTAATGAACACACCACCTTAAGGAATATTTCTTCAAATTTGATAACTGCCTCACTTGCATTCAAAGGTATGCTAACTAGAGGCTTGAAGTTTAGTTGGAAAATCTTCTGCAGCTGATTTAATGACATAGAGAAATTTCTCAACACTGCTTTACCTAAGTTTAGCATTTATAACCATTCAAGTGTGGGCTGGGGTGGGGTTTAACCTTGATTAATAGAGAATCTGGTAACCAAGCAATCAGTGTAAACAAACATCCTTTGATAATGTTTACAGTACTATGTTTATTCTTTTTTCTGACCCCTTACATAGTTGTTGTATGTCTTCCTCATGGGTTCAGGTCATTCTACTGTTTATTGTTTATTATAATTGTTTATTATTATTATTATTGGGCTTCCCTGGTAGTTCAGCGGTAAAGAATCTGCCTGCCGATGTAGGAGACCCAAGGGAAGCAAGTTCGATCCCTTGGTTAGGAAGATCTGCTGGGGTAGGAAATGGCAACCTGCTCAAGTATTCTTGCCTGCAAAATCCCATGGACAGAGGAGCCTGGTGGGCTACAGTCCAAGGGGTTGTAAAGAGTTGGACACAACTGAATGACTGATCAAACACATTCCCTCATTGAATTTGTTAAAGGAAAAGGCGCCAGCATTACCTTCTTTAATAACCCTCATGGCTCCTATTGTAGAGTTTGGTATTTAACAAATGGTAAATAAATGTTGGCTAGAATGGAAGTTCCTTCAGAAATTTTCATTTGCCAATCAAAATCATTGTTACTAACTTGATCATGTTCTCATCAGTTCATTAAGTAATCCCCCTAAAGTATTTGTGAATATTTTACAAGCTTATTGGGAGTTATTTCATATACTTTGGAAGTATCACCATGAGTTATCCTAAAAGTCACACACGTCATCATGAGACAGGCTGGAACCTGGGACCCTTTGCTCCTACAGTGCTCCAGTGCTTGCACCTGGACATACCTCTCCTTTAGCAACAAAATACAAGGAAACTATATGGGACTGAAAATAGCTGTATACATGCATGGTTGGGGCAAAGAAGAACAAAAAGATACAAAAGACAAAACAAAAAACCAACTGCCACATCTGAAGAGCTTAGAGCAAAATGCTGGGTATTGGGAGCAAAAGCAGGGTGCTGAGTGTGCCTTCTGCACTCAACACCCCAAAAGGATGTGCAAACCACCTACAACACTCCTCCAAACTGATCCCAGACACACTTCAACTCTCACTCCATAGAAGGAACAAACTCATCCTCCCCCCTGCCTCAGGAGGGGCTCCAATATAGCCTTGCCTGAATTTCTTGTCTGGCCTCTAGTCAATTTCTATTGATTGGGGAAGGCCAAGAACTCCATTGCTTATCAATGAGAATGATTTTAAAACTAACATGGTGTATGGGTCACACCATCACCCTGTCCCAGACATACTGTAATGACAGATATATGAGTCAGGATGTCTTTGGCTGCAAGGAGTGAAAATCTCAACTTTAATCAGCTCAGACAATAAGCAAATTCTTTATACCTGATCATGGACTTCAGGTTGACTCTCATGTATATAAGATAGTGGCTTCTATACCTCCCATCACATCAACATGCTTAAATAGAAAATAAAACTATTTGTGCTTTTGATTCTCTTTAGGAGAGATGAAACTTTTCTCAAAGACCTTCTCCAGATCTCTGCTCCCATCTCATTAGCTAGAGTGTGTCACGTGATCAACCATAAATTAATCACTGCCCCTGCCCAAATCTGGGACAAGAAGTAGACGTCCCTGAAGAAATTATCCCTGGATAGGAGAGTGGATATATACCTGGGGTTCAGTTATAGAGCAGGAACAAAAATGGCTTTCGAAAGCAACTGTTTCTTACCTGCTACAGCATGCACAATTAAAAAGGAAAAAATATAACTGTTCCTCTGAACACCATCTCGTGTCCACAGACAGAACCAAAACAGAAGCACAGAGAATGAGCAGGAATAAATACCCCAGTCTGTGGGTATGAAGTTTGACTTCTATGAAGTTTCTCAAGTGAGGATGAGAACTAAATCAGTTTCACTTTTTAAAATGAAGAACTCAGATAAGATGTCTCTTCCTATAAAAGGAGGCTGAAAAAGAAATGCCATGTCTGCTCCGGGGGCTGTGATTTCCAAACGCTGATTACCAAGAAAAGTAGGTGGAAGTACATGCACTCTCCCAGACCATGACACCAGCCAGGTCTGTGATTGGATCTGTGAAATCCTCAAGGTCATTTGGCCAAAAGCCACAAGCCAAAGTGTGGCATGGGACCCTAGCTGATACCCAGTCACTGGTACATGGCTTGGTAATGCTGGTGATGGTCTTTCTAGTAATTTATTTTTTACTAAATTTTACAACACCTTTAGACTTTGAAGGACTGGGGAAATAAATGCTTCATCATCACAGGTCATGTGAGGAACACTGTCCCAAGTCATTTGGGTAAGACCTAGACTGGGAACCTAAGAGCTCTGAAAGATGATAAGACAAAATATCTGGACAAACAGAGAGAGACTCATAGGCTGAGGTAAACATGAAAAATTAAAATAAGAGACTGTCATTTACAATGAGTCTGCAGACCAAAATCTCAAACGCTTGTGGAAAATCAGTAGAGACAAAAATCAGTATTTGGAAAATGAATTTATTCAAGGTGGAATGAAAAATAGAAATGCCTGAAAATGGCTTAAGTCAGCATAGTTAGAATCATTTACAAGGTAAGTTAATCATATAAAAAATAAAATATAATGATGAAATAAAACAGGCAGAAAGAAATAGAATAAGGATATGTGAAGGAAATATTATAAAATTGGGAAATAACCCAAATCTTAAAAGATAGGAAAATGTTTGACTGGAAATAATCATAAAAACTGATGGCATAGAATGGAAGAATTCAAGCACACAGAAAAAGTAGCAGTTAAACAATGTGACATTGAGAAGCTCCAGAGTTCCAAAAGAAAAAAAATGGAATGTAGAGTGAAGTAGCAATTTTAGAAAACATAATGACTGGGGATTTTCTAAATTTGAAGCCCTTAGTTCTCAGAGAGTAATTTACCTAAAGGGCTGAGAGGATTGATAAAAACCAAACTACTGCACTCCTGGGCATTTATCCCAGAGAAATGAAAATTTCTTCACACAAAAACATGAATTCTCTCAGCAGTTCCTAGTAGCCTCAAACTCAAAACAGATATCTTTCAATATGTGAATGGTTAAACCAACTGGGGTTGCCATACCAAGGAAAACTACTCAGCAATGGAATGGAACTATTGACTCACAAAATAATTTGCCTGAAACTCTGGAAAATTATTGAATGAAAAAGGTCAATCTCAAAAGACTACCTACCATATGACTTTATTTCCATAAGACTCTTATGTGACAAAAGTATAGCAATGGAAAACAGCAGATACAAGGGATTATTGAGGAGGTATAGCAGGAAAGACATCGCTGTTGATATAAGGAAACTTGAGGGGTACTTAAGGTGATGGAAGTGTTCTGCTTCTTGATGTATATAGGTCATTATGCTGGATGTGAAACTGTACTCCAGTTTGTACAAGTTACCACTGGGAGAGCCTGGATAAAGGGTACATGGAATCTCTCTCTATCATTATACTAACTATACATCAATCTCACAATGATTTCACAGTAAAATGTTTAATAAAACCTAGCAAACCAAAACATTATTTCTCGTAGAGAAATAATGGAATGATATCTTCAAAGTGCTAGGGAAAATAATGGTCAACCCACAATTCTTACATCTCCCTAAATTGTCTTTAAATGGGAGGGGGGGTCATTAAAAAAATTAAAAGTAGTTGATAAATTCCAGAGTCATCTGAGAACATTTTTAAGAAATGAACAAAGATAACAAAATACAACAGAAAATGGTAAAGTAGAAGGGAAAAACAAAGAAAATGTATATATGATTCTTTATCACTGAAGATTTTTCCATGTCAAATCACCTACATTATAATCATGATTAATGTTTATGATTATAACTACTACTTAATTGATATATCATAATCCATTTAACTAGTTTTCTATCATATCAGACACTCAGACATCTTCAAAATTTTTTCTATTATAAACAATGCAATGAATATCCACGTGCAAATACTTTCACTTCTCCTACTATAAATACCAAAATAGGCACACATATTACAAAGTCTCTGAGATGTATTACTATGTCGTTAATATAAACTTCTCCTAGAGCTGTACAAGGTGCTAATTTTATTATCCACATATTAATCCTGGGCATTATCTTTCTTCCTTTTTAATGAACATGAAAATAATTTTATTTTCCTGACCTTATTAACAAAATAATCTATTAACTCTAAAAAGAATTTATACAATTTTGAAAGGTCATAAAAGAAAGTAAAGAACACCCATTAACTATCACCATATATAAGAACAGTTAAAATTCTGTGTATATGATTTTTCTAAAATATTTTCCATTCTATAGAACTGAAATTATACTGGTTTTTCCATTTTAAGATTGAAGCAAAATTTACAGCAGAAAAATTCACTGCTTCTCATGTCAAGTTCCCTAAATTCTGACAGATGTATGTAATCAGGAAATCACCACCACCATCAGGATACAGAATATTCCCTCCTATTCCTGTGTAGCCACCTCTTCTCCCCACCCTTACCTCCTATATTGTCCCTTTGATTTTGCTTTTTCCAGATTGTCACATAAATAAAATCACGCCACATGTAACCTTTTGAGCATCTCACACTTAGCATCATCTATTTGAGGTTCATATTTGTTATTGCATGTATCAAGAGTTAGCTTTTTTTTATTGCTGTGCAATATATATTTCTCTTAAGTCTTCACTGATTTTATTGTTAAAAATGCTATTTTTACCATTCTTCTTTTAAAATTTTACATTTATTTTATTACTAATGAAACAAACCACGTTTTATATGCGCTGGTTATTAAAATTATTTCTAGAGAGTCACATTGTCTTCCTTTAAAATATACCATGAGAGAAATAAATACTCTATGATTTCATTTATATGTGGAATCTATTAAAAAGGTCAGATTCATAGAACCAGAGGGTAGATCAGTGGTTGCCTGGGGTAGAGGATTAGGGGCAATGGGAAGATGTTGGCCAAGGCACAAACGGTCAGGTAGAAGATTAACATTTTGTTGTTCAGTCACTCTGTCATGTCCGACTCTTTCTGATCCCATGGACTGCAGCACGCCAGGCTTCCCTGTCCTTCACTATCTCCTGGAGCTTGCTCAAACTCATGTCCATTGAGTCGATGATGCCATCCAACCCTCTCATCCTCTGTTGCCCCCTTCTCCTCCTGCCTTCTGTTTTTCCCAGCATCAGGGTCTTTTCTAATGAGTCGGCTCTCATAAACTGAACATGTTAAGGAGATCTGATGTACAACATGATTATTATAGTTAAAAATACTGCAACATATACTTGAAATTTGCTAAGAAAGTAAATCTTAATTGTTTCACCACAACAAAAAAAAAGATAACTACATGAGGTGATGGATGTGTTAATTAACTTGATTGTAGCCATCATCTCACAATGTATATGGGTATTAGATCACCACATTGCATGCCTTAAAAAACCACATTGTGCAACCTAAATATATACAGTTTCAAATTTGTCAATCATATCTCAGTGAGACTGGAAACAATATACCAAGACTCATATTTTTCTCACCATCCTCATTGCTTCCCATTCAGTGATGTGGTTTTACTATTAATATCTAGTATTTGGAGGCTTACTTGACCAAGACATCTCATCTCTACTCTAGTTTATATTGGCACTCCCATTGTCTGTGTGATGAAGGGTCTGCCTCTAGTAGGTAGGCATTAAGCCAGAGTGTTCAACCTCATGTTCACAAAGGTGGAAAGAAGATGGTTCTAGTTCTTTCTGCCTGAGCACTAAGATAGGAGGGGTGGGGGCCTGGAAAACTGTAGACTCCATTTCTAAGGCATTCTTGTCCTTTCTGCCTTATTCTCACTGTGAAAACTGCTTCTCCCTAGCCATCTCAGAACCAATACAATGAAAATTAATGAGCTTGTTTCAATAAACGTTTATGAGGCTAGTTTCAGTTTAACAAACCAGGCCCCTCAGGCAAAATCCATCCACCTGTCTAGGCTGAAAAAAAAAGGGTCATTCCTCCAGAAGTTTCATCCATATTGCTCTAAACCACACAGCTCTGCGGTTACGGGCAAAATCTTCAAAACCAACTGGTCCTGGGTTTAAATTCTGGTTCTGACAGTAGTCTATGAAACCTCTTTCAAGTTGCTTGAGTTTCTGGAACCTTGATTTCTCAGCTGTCAAAAGCGAGTATTAATAATAGTAGGTACTTCCTGAAGAAGCCAATGAGATTCCATCTATAAAATATCAAGCATGGTATCTGGTACTTGTTGAGGATGATCGACCCAACTAATGGTTGTCATTATTATCGTCACTTATCATTAAGTGACGATAATAATGATAAGAATGGCTATCCCATTAAGTGGATCCAGGGCTCAGGAGTTTTATTTATGCCCTTTCCTCCCAACTAGACCCAAACAGGAAGAGAGCAAGAGAAACCGAACAAGCTCTCGTCAGAATTAGACAGTTCAGTGCTGTCTTTGGAATCAGGTCTTGTCTCCATACTTCCTTCCACTAGATTCTGAGCGACGCTGCATAATCACCTAGCCTTGATCCGGTTTGTCCATCAAGTCCCTACTGAAGTGTTAGTCTGAAATGGTTTAACTACTGTTACCCTTTCCAATAAGGAGTTCTCTCTATAAACCCAGAAACTGGAGCAGAGGATCCAAAGAATGCATTGAATCCAAGGCACAATGCGTCTCCTTGACAGGCATCCATGCTGTGATCTTGTGAGAGGGAGCATGCACTAGAATTGAAAGAGGGTGGGATTTGGGGTCTAAAGTTTACATACTCTCCCCTGAGCCTCAATTTCTTCACTTCTACTCTTAGAGGATTGTAAAAAGATTCAAACAGGAAAAAAATCAGCCACAGAAAAATCACAGTCCCTTCCATCTCTCTTCTCTAATTCTTTTTCTTTTCAGTTCTGATTGACATCATTGATCTTAGAATCCGGCATCTCTTTTGTGTGTCTCCTCTTATTTCTGTTTCCTATTCTATGGTTGTGGAAGGACTGAGCCATATACACCATCAACATTTCATAATCATTTACTTGTACAATACAACTAAGTGCAGCCTTGCTGCTGGCTTGTGCTTTCCTCCTAGAGATATGGCTCTAGGAGAAAATTCTAGAGAATTTTCTCAAAAATGTAACCCACTTCTAACTGCTCTTCTACCATGGGTTCCTCTGACACTTATTGGGAGCAGGGTTTCTACACAGAACCAATCAAGTAAATTCCCAAGAACCCACCTAGACAAATAAACTTCCATCAACCCACCTAGCTCAAGGGCTTCCCATGCGGTGCTAGTGTTAAATAACCCAGCTGCCAGTACAGGAGACATAAGAAACCTGGGTTTGATCCCGGCTCAGGAAGATCCCATGGAGGAGGGCATGGCAACCCAATCCAGTATTCTTTCCTGGAGAATCCCACAGACAGAGGACCCTGGTGGGCTACAGTCCATGGTGTCACAAAGGGTCGGACATGACCGAAGCGACTTAGCACCGCACACAGCAGCACTTAGCTCAAATGCTAGAGGCCCCTTTTATTCCTACCAAGACATTGCTCTTTCTTTAGGGGAAAGCAGGCCTTGGTGGTGCAGACTATTTCTCCTGGCTCTCTTGTTGACACTCCAGGCACCATCTTCAAAAGCAGAATGTTTCTTTGTGTAGTAGAGAACCAGGAGGGGTCCAGTTTTGCCATCAATCATATTTAATAGCATATGCTATTAATGTAATTTTGTTACTGAAGATTCTTAAACCTATTCAGTGGCTTGCACAAGACAATTATGGTTTTTAAAAAGTATATGCATGCAATCAGATATCACTTTTAATTAGAGTTGTAGCAATTAAACATGGTCATTATAAATGGAATATAAAGTTTTCACTCAGTAACAGTTGACATGGCATTTCTTTCACTGAAAGGAAAATGACATTGGAATCAAACAATGAGAATTCTTATCAATTATTTGGTGTCTTAGTAGCGATTGTGTGGACGATGATGTGAAAGAGTGTGTAGAATGAAGCTGCTGGCATTTTGAACAGCTTTCCTTTGCCTCAGAGGCAAGCTCAGTGCTGCACTCACAGGGCTCATAGTTTTAAGATCCATTCACTACCCGAAGACAGGCTGTTTGAGTTCAGGTTTTGGATTTGATTAACAGCAAGGCCCCCACAGGCCCCTTCTGCAGTGGGGGCTGGAGTCTGAGACACGTTTGGAGCTAATTCTCATTGTGAAATCCATATCTCTTTCATGAAGTGTTTTGGTTTGGGATCATGACAAAATTAATGTGTGCTCAATGCTAAAAAAAAAACCCTTCCTTGGAGGAAGTATGTGGGAGGTGAGAACGGGTAACGGGAGAAACACCCCAAGTTCAACAGCAGCCTAATCACATTTTAGATGTCAGGAGGCAAACTTACTGAGTATTAATCAAGAATCAGGATGGCTTGATTATTTTTTTCTAGTAATAAAAAATTAAGACAGAAATACATAAAATAGACCAAATAAGTAAAATAGTAATTCTTCTTCTTCCAATCTGCCTTCCTGCTGTTTTGTGTTTCGATGTAATTAAAAAGTGGAGAGATTTTTTCCTTCCTTGGAAAAACTAATGGTCTCAGTTTATGTTCCTTTATTGTATGTTCTCTGGTCATTTTGTGACTTGTCATTTAAGAGCCGGGGAAAAGAGGCTGCTTTGTATCAGGAGAAGGTTTCAACTGGTCCCCCAGCCTCGTTGCTACAAACATATTGGCCAGGGAAGGATATAGAAAGGAACTACAGAAGGTGAATAACGACTCCTCCAACAATTTAGAATGTTTGAAGTTAATTATCCTACTCTGATGACTGGTTGTCTAGACATTTTAAGTATTTATTTTGTGGTGTCCCCTACAGTTCATAATTAAAGACCTAAAGGAAGGCTCCCGGAGGTTTTTACTGGCCAGACCAGAAATTACCCACACAACATACTGTGCTTGGGCAAAACACAGGAAGAAGTTGCATTCCTTTTTTTCATGTAGTCTGATCGGAGGCAGTGGCTAGAGTATTGACTGTCTTTGAACCACAATGGCATTAATGAACCCAACCAAGATCCATTAGGCTCAGCTAGGAAGAGTCTCTGCCTGGGACTCAGTGTGTCAATGGCTCCTAAGAGACAGAATGGAAGTGGGACAATCTGCTAGCGTCATGAGCTCCTTAGTTTTTAGTCCCCGACATTATCTATGCATCAGAGTCAGGAACACGACGGGAGACACTGAACTGATATGTAATCCACAATGTGGAATTGCTCATTCATTCATTCATTCTTTCATTTTGACAAATCTTTTCTCAGTGCCCTGGGTCAAAAGTATTGAGTTAATACTTTTGATAAGAGCACAGTGATTGGGCCTGAATCTTGGCTTTGCTACTGAGATGTGTGACCTTGGGCAAACTGTTTATCCTCTTTCACACTTTGTCAAGTGAGGATAATAATATTCATTCTCACATAATATTTAGATGCATTAAACAGGAGAAGATATATACCATTCACTCAGCAAAGTGCCTAGTACGTAGCCAAATGTTTAATCATGGTGGATTTCCAATGTGTGAAAATATTTGCTGATGATACAATGGATACAAAGGCGGTGTAGAAGTTGTGGAGTTCTACACAGTTGTAATGGTGTTTTCAGTTCTGTGAATCTTTCCTAAGTTGGGGGTCCCAAGGATATGCAAAGAAAGAGGTTCACTGAGTGTCTTCTGTGTTAGACCTTTCCTTTTATCAGGAAACTAAATAAATCCCACAAATGGAGTAAAATAACACTCAAGAGAGGACAAGCCAGGTTCTAAGGCATCAGGGACGGTGTAAATCTAGAGGGCTGGCAGGACCCAGCTAGGCTTCAGGGGCGAGGCAGCATTTATAGATGAGGCCTCCTGCTGGCACCCAAGAGGCTGCACTTTGCCCTCTGCCTGGGCCTCTTGGCTTCTTCCCCCACTCTCCCAACTTTGAGAAGAATATGCAAGTTAAATACAGACACACATACACTCAAACACAGGCAGAACTTAAGCGAGACCACAGTGTACTCAAACCCCAGTGTGTGTGTGTGTATGTGCCTGTTTATGTGTGTGTGTGTTTGCATGAAGCTGTAAGTCTTTTTATCTGGTCTCTGAACATTTCATCCCCAGCTCTTCTTCGTGAAATTTCTGCCTTCACTTCATTCCACTTCAGTGCCATACTCAACACTCCAGGGCTGCCCTCTCCTCAGCTGCTTCTCTGTGCTCCAAAAAATTCCCAAATATCATCATGTCAGTGAGCGGTAAAGTTAATTGCAAAGCTCATTCTTCAAACTCTTCCTCACTTCTCGGATCCAATGTCTGCCTTCTAGACCTTTCTGCATTTGGTTGGAAAACTAAGCTGCCTTGAGGAGTGTCTAGAGAGGTAAACAATGGGCATGTCACCCTTAACCACATTCATTTGCCCCTAGGATGGATGCTCACAACAGGAAAACTTGCGGGCTGTGTTCTTTGAATATCAGAAATGGAGAACTAACTTCAAAAGAAAGATTGGTTGAAGGTGAGGGCTCTGTCTGAGCCCCCAAACTTAGCATGTGATAGAGAGTGGGATAGAGACTGGTGGAAGGACATGGAGACAGCTGAATGTAGATTCACAGTTCACTTCCAAGACAAAGGACTTAATTCAAGGACTTTGGTCCAAGCTCTGGAATAGAGGAGCCATTTTCCACAGATGGTGTTGGTTAAAATGAGGATGTAGACCCAGAGGTAATGGAGAGATCCTTGAGTGAAGAGGGGGATTAAGAATGGGAGGGAGAGAGAGAGAAAGAGTAGGAACCAAGTCATGGTGACATTGTTCAACTACCTCCAGCCAGCCCTGCCTGAGCCCATTATACTACTAGACTTTTCTGCCATATGAAGCAAAAACCCCACGCTGCCTCTTTTCCCCTTAAGTCTTTTTGATCATTTGCAAATGATTGATTTAAGTCTTGATGAATATAATGATTGGGGGAGTTTAATATTATTCTTATTTTTCTTTTGAAAATACAGGAGAACATGACTAAGAGAAAGATAGAGAAACATGTTTTATGGTATGTTCCACAGTGATTTATATTCTCTGATAACTTTTGAGAGATTGAAGAGAGAATCAGACCAACAATAATCCTGCCTCACAGTAGGATTAGCTTCCTTAAATGAAGTAGCTACCCTTAGCTTGAGCAAAGGTCGTCATCTGGGAGAGAGAGACATTGTTTGGAGAGGGGCAGCACTGGGGTGCAGATAAATTGGTTTCTGGTTTTCTTTTATGAGGGGAGGAGGGAGGATGTGTTATAATCTCTGTGATGACGTGTTAAGTCACTTCAGTCATGTCTGCCTCTTTACGACTCTATGGACTATAACCTGCCAGGCCCCTCTGTCCAACGGATTCTCCAGACAAGAATATTGGAGTGGGTTGCCATGCGCTCCTCCAGGGGATCTTCCTGACCCAGTGATCAAACTCAGGTTTCTTATGTCTCCTGCATTAGCAGGCAGGGTCTTTAGACCTAGCACCACATTGGAAACCTGTTATAATCTCTGTTTTGAGCAATAGGCCACTTGGTAATTTTCTTTTTTTCAGAAATTAATTATCCACCATTCCCTCTGATTTAGGTATTGGAAAAATCCTTCTCTGGAAAAAAGTTGACTGAGGTCAACTATTAGGATATCCTCCTGAAATTATGTTCAACATGTTCCTTCAGGTAAGAAAAAAGTGGATTTTAAATAGCTCTGATATTTCCCCTTTGTTTTATCAATACTGCCTCATTTCAGTGTGGGCAGGCCAAATGGTTCTGGCTTCATCCCATGAATTAATGATTCTTCAAATCAATTTAATCTGGAGCCTAATAAATTTTCTTAATGACAAATCAATGTCAAAAATAATGAAAGAAGGAGTGATTCAATGTATTTGCCCCCCCTCACCCCAATCTCTACCTCCCTAAACAGAGATGTATTATCTGAAGGGCAGATTTTTGCATTTTCTCTTTCTACAATGCATGACACTTTTTCCTATGCAGAGTGAATTGTCAGATGCAAGAATACAGATTCTTTTACCTCCTACAGTCAGACACTAGTATCTACATGTTACCCTTTCTCATGCTTTTTAAAGCTTGACCAGAGTCAGCCTCAGAGAATTAAATTATTTAGTGTTCCCTGTGCAGACAAAGAAACAAAAATTTTTTAAAAGGTGATGATTGTGTGTGTGTGTGTGTGCATGTGTGTGTAATACATGTGTTTCTGGAAAAAATTTAAACAACAGTGTTGATAGGTGAAGGTAGGTAATGTATTATGTAATGGGGAAAAACGGACAAGAAATGAGTAAGTTTCTTCCTCCTGACTTGACTTCTGTAAATTGAAACAGATATATAGTGACACTATTAAGCCAGCATTACTTCCATCTCCAGATGCTTGACTGATAGCCCCAAAGAAGAGTCTACTCTATGTCCATCATTGTCAGGTACTACAAGTAGTCGACGAGATTAAGTCTCAGCCTTCATGAAGTTTGCAAGGAGGCAAATCTAACACACACTCACACAAAACAATTAGAAGAAAAGGTGGCTGCTAATAACGCTGACAGGGGCTTCTCAACTCTTTTTTAAATTCAGAGTTGGGTGGGAGGCCAGTTGTGAAGGAACATAGAAGAAAAAGTTATGTTTAAGAGGTTGAACTGCAGGGTTTAGGCAAAAGGCCAGGGTCTGGGTATCACCTGAGAGTGAGGATAAAACCTGATGGACAAGAAGGTAATAGACTCATGGGTTCTTCCCCATTCTAATGGGCAGGAGATTCCACCTGTACACTCATCTGCTCTTCTAGGAGCCCTCTTTAGTGCTGCCTCCTGAAGGAGTGCTGGGCTGGTGAAGATATTTTGACTATGTAAGTCATGCTCATGGTACTCCATTTGTAAAGGGCAGTGGGCATATATTCTCTATGCATTTATCTTAGTTCTCTAGACTACCTTCAAGTTGAGCCGAAAGATATGGGAGTAGAAGTGACCAGAGCAGATGACCCCAGGAAGATTTCCAGAGATAAGTCTCCTAGAAGTCTCAGAGGCATTCTCTTCCAGGGTCATAAACCTCACCCCTCATATGTCTGCCTTAATGGATGTGTTTAATAATACCCATTGCCCTTTTGGGAACAAGGTTCAAAAAAAGCTCAACCTTTCCCCCCCTCAGAACTAAACATCATCAAATATTTAAGACTGAAACTCTCCCTAAACCTTGCCCATTGTTCAAGGGAAGGAGGGCGGAGAAATCCCAGTCTCGATCTTGGTCACCTTGAAATGCTGATTTTTCTCTTAGACATTTAAGTGGAAACCAGGTGGGCTAATGACAAATTAGAACAAGCTCCCAGACCTTGGAAGCTAGACTTGGCAACAAAACCCTCTTTTATTCAGCCAAAGTTTTTGGAAAAGGGAGACTGGTCTGTGTAATACCATCGATGGTTAACTTGCCCTTGGATCAAGATACTCTGAATATGTTGACAACCCTTGATTTTTCCAAGTGAAAGTGATGGGTTTGTATAGGTTGGAGGCAGGGTTAGGATATAAATGGAAGATGAAAATTAGGAAATATTCACTCAGAAGCTTTATCCTGCATCATCAAGTCTTAGAGTGTCATTTTAAGCATTTTTTTAATTGCTTATTAAATAAAAGCTCAGAATCATGATTTGAAAACAGTAGTATCATGTGACTTTCTCATTTATAAATTATATTGAACTAAATATTTTATTTGAGATACTTGGATGTCGCTTGAGAAAAATGTTGCTGGGGTGAAATGAATTGGAACAAGATCTTCCTTTGCTGTTGCTCTGGGCGAGGTCAATGACTCTAACTTAGAAACATCCCCTTGCCCAGGACAACAAGTGAGTAACACCCTTCTTCACTTGACGATTGCTCTGCTTTGTGGGCTCCATGAGTGGAATGAGAAACGCTTTAGGTCCTTTCAACATCTCCAGTGACGTTAGCATATTGTGTGTTTTGAGAAACATGCAATGAGGAATTCTGGTTATCCTGCACATCATGCTTTATATGACAATGGGACAGATGTGTTCAGGTGACGTCCCTTCACTTGGTTCTCTGTAGAGTATGGTTTGAGAAATGTGCCATCAGCCATACTTTAATTCTTTGACCTTACCCACACACATCCCTGGCAAATTGCACAGTGCACAGCATATACGGAGTGCACGTCATATATTTTTCTAAGTGAGAATGATGGGCTTACATAGGTTGGAGGCAGGGTTAGGATATAAGTGGGAGATGAAAATTAGGAAAGATTCACTCAAAAGTTTTTCCCTACACCATCAAGCCGTGAAGTGAAGTTGCTCAGTCGTGTCTGACTCTTTGTGGCCCCATAGACTGGGGCCTACCAGGCTCCTCTGTGCATGGGATTTTCCAGGCAATAGTACTGGATTGGATTGTCATTTCCTTCTCCAGGGGATCTTCCCAACCCAGGGCTCAAACCCGGGTCTCCTGCATTGTAGACAGACGCTTTACCATCTGAACCACCAGGGAAGTCCCTAGACTTCCATAGAGTGTCATTTTCAGCATCTTTATTGCTTTCAGGGTGCTTTAACATTTATGACTTTATTTGACCCTTGAAACAAAAACTCTTCATCTCACAGACAAGAAAAATGAGAGGCAGAGGAAGTCCAGTGACCTGACCAGTGGTAGCATAAGAATCTTCATTCTTATGCTCCCTCTGAAGCACGTGTGTCTTCTGCCCCACCACTCTAGAAAGCATCTGGGTGAGAAGTGTAAAGTCATCCCAAAGCAGGAAGAATGAGAGCCCCTCACCACACACTGAAGAGTCTCGATTCATCTCCACATCTCCACTCGCTCTGAAATGTCCAACATGAATGTCTCTGTGCCAGGCTCAGTAGCCTTGTCTTCCTGCCATAATTCTATGATCTAAACAATGGAATGCCAATGAGTCAGCTGAACAGGGTATCTGGTTCCCAGTCTGGTTTTTCTTGCTTTACATTCTTATCATTCTGAAAATCTTGGCTAACGAATACATCAGAGCCCTAAGAGTAGTCTCAGGCTGTTGTTGAAGCTAGATTATACCTGGCCTAGATGCTATGATGCCAGGATAAATACATTGCAGTGTACCCCAACCAAGGCCAGTGGGGTGTGCAGGAAACGCAGGAAAATGGAGCGTGGTTCCAGGCTCACCAAGGAGCGAAGTCCCTGACTCAAAGCTTCATAGGTTGAGACTTCATGGTCTGAGTCTTGGTGAGGCAGGAATCCCAGAAGATCAGACCGAAGGGCATCACAGTATTTAGTCTATCTTCATCCTATCCATGTGGTCAGTGCATGGGAACTTTCTCAAGTATTCGAGTCATCAGCTTCTTTGGCACAGTAGCCAATAGCTAAAGCCTGTTGTCCTGGGAGGCACACACCTTTACTTGACTTTCAAGACCTCCCAAAATATAGCACACTGTCCTCCATGCCCCATCTGTCTACCATCTCTCTATCCAGGCTACTCAGCTCACTGCTCCTCCACCATCACTGGCCCAGTTCACCCAAGTCATCTGTATTCTGGAATAGTCCACTGAGGTCCCTCTGCCTCTCCAACTCCTAGCTATCCTTCAAAAACCCCGATCTTGTCCCACTTCTGCTCTGAAGGGTTTCCTAGCAATCGTAGCCCTGACTGATTCTGAGTCTGACTTGAGTAGCCTTCATTTTGGCTGTAGTGGGTACTCAGCCCTGAATTATCACTGGTTAGTTCCATGTGAGCACTTCTGGTCTCACTAGACAGATGTGGAGTTTCTTGGTTATTATCATATATCTTCAAGTTCTTGTGTCTCCACCCTTCCTCGACTCCCCAGTGGCTAGCATGACAGGAGGCCCAAACAAGCCTTCTGATACCTATCCAGTCCTTGTTCTTTGTATGACATTCTCTAGGTAGCCCTGAAGGTATGCTCACTTCTTTAAATGGTCACAGAATAAAGTCTGGCATCTGGAACAGTTTTTTTTAGATGGGTTATTACTACCTTTTTAAAAATGTTTATCAAGCATCAGCTATTTCTCCTAGGTTCTTTGCATAAATTATCTCATTTAATCTTCCCAAGAATCCCGGGAATGGAGGCTCAGAGAAGTTAAAACAACTCGCCCAAGGTCATACTGGAACTGGCAAAGATGGGATTCAAATCCAGTAAAGAACATTCTCCAAGCCCTTGGGAGGCAACTTCCGCTCAGGTGGGATTTATTCTTTTTCCGCTCCGGCCTCTTGATGTGACTGTTGAAATCTGCTTCTTCCTTGTCACTCTCCAACTTGGAAAACAGACGCTGCCTGCCCTTTACCAGTCACAGGGGGTCAGAGGAGCCAGCCTTTGACAAAGGACCCCCCGGAAGAGCCGCTTCCGTCCCTGCCATGCCCCCATCCCTTGCCTGTGGTCTGGAACCTCTGTGGTTGCTGCCCCTACCTCCTGCATCTTCCATCTCCCTAGTCCCCCTCCTCTGCCCTCAACCCCATCCCCACCATTAATGAGAATCAGAAGGAGGGAGAGGTGGGGACTTGAAAGAGTAATTCCTTTCTTATTTATAGGTCTCCACCAGAGGACCAGGGGCAAGGAGTGTGGTCTCTACCCTGAAGCGAGGAGCAAAGCTCTCATAGGGGCCAGGGTCCTGGCTGGGCTCGGCCTGTGACCCCTAGTGCCTTAATCTCCCCAGCTGTACAATTAGGTAAAAGTTGGGCTACAATGAAAACCAGATGTTACATCAGGAGCGAAGTCTCCTGGGCAAACAAATTAAATAATAAATAAATGCTTTTGGTTTTACTAGCGACTGGCCATTCTGTCTTTCCTCCCAGGCTCCAATTAGAGTACTCCCATTGTCTTGTGGAGTTTTAAAACCCAAGTGTAAATAAGAATGGGTCCTGTAATGGCAGAAATGCCTGCTAGTTTTGATTTTTATTTTTGCTGATGGTTTGGCTTTGGTTTGGTTTTCTGCAATGTTGTGAATCTGTTTTTGCATATCCTCCTGAGTATGACTTTACATTCAGGTTTAAGTTGGGGGTGGGAGGCAGCAATTAACCAGGTTGTACTTTTTTTGGTCATTTGGGGATCACGGATCTTGGGACAGTCTTATGCATGAAGTGCTCTGAGGATCACAGAGACATAGCATGCATTTCTCTTTTCTGCCAAAAACCCACACCAAACCCAAATCCTCAGAACTCCAGCTCTAGGAAAAGCAATGCAGAGCTTGCTGTTTTAACTACAGCCAGCCGTTCACTTGAGAATCTCTCTACAATGTTTGTATCTGCTTCTCTGCCTTGGCGTTTGCAGAATCATACTTGGCTGAATATAGAACTTAAGAGGCCTCAGACACATTACTCTCATTCATTCTTTGACTTGGGAACTCATTCATTCATTTAGGAAATATTTATTGAGCACCTGTTATGTGCTCAACACTTTTCCTGGAGCTGAGCATGCAGCTGCCAACCAACAGACAGGGTCCCTGCCAACAGAAGGACTAAAAGAAAAAGATGCTGATTGTATGACCGACTTCAGCATTAGGGTCTGGTCATTCTTATTGAACCCTTGGGGAAAACTCAGGAAAACATGTATTGACAGACAAAAGGTAGTGTAGTCGTCATGGTTATTACGTGTCATGTTTGGCCAAAAGTGATCTGAGCTTCCACTGACACTGTGATGACCAGGATTTTCACTACGTGAGCACCTACATGTGTTGGGCATGGGGTAAGCATTTCGCACACAGCACCTCATCTTACCCTCATCATTTTAGAGTCGAGGAAACAGAGCCTCCAAGAATCCTGCCCTACCTTATGCAAGTTCTCCCATTCCCGTTGGTTGCTAGGAAGCCTGGTAGGAGAAATTATAACAGTATCTAGATATTAATTCAGAACCTACTCGGTGCCAGACCCTGAGCTGGCGACTTTTTGCATGTTGTCTCATTTCATCCTCAGTCTTTCTGGACGGTCACTATCGTGATCAGTGATTTTACAGCACAGGAAAGGGAGACTCATCAGGGTGAAGTTCCTTGCCCCGTGTCCACAGCTCATAAGTGTCAGAGCATGATTCATATTCAGGTCTTTCTGCTGCCTACGCCTGCATTTAGTCACCTACCTCCCTTTAAGCTTTGTATTTTATAAGCAAACAAGCAAAGGCTGAAACAAAGGAAACTAGCCTCAGTGGGCTTTGCTTCGCTCCCTTGACCTTGTCAGAGCCTGAATTCTCAAGACATGTTCTAAGGAGTCCCCTAGAACATTTATCCCTAGAGGGTGATGACTTTCTCAATGGTCATATGAGGACTCTAAAGCCAAGATTGGTTGTACATCTTTCTCAAGTCCTTAGGGTGAAGTAAAGGACAGGGATCCCTTGGCTTTGCCCTTGGTTGAGTTTAATTTGAGACACTGAGTAGAAATATACTGTCTCAGAGTATATTTCTCTTGAGTGACGTGGGTTGGAAAGACAGGGAAGCTACACTGGGGCAACCCTTGTCTCTTTTTCTCTGTGTCCTTCAATCCAGCTCCAGACTTAGACACAAGTCTGGGTCCAAGAAAGATTTGCCTCATCAAGATATGGGGTTTTTTATTTTGTTACTTATATCTTGCCTTATTTTTATATCAGGAGGAACATCTTCTAACAAACAGCAATGATTTTTTAAATGGATACACTCATATAACCACTATCTCAATCAAAATAAAGATGGGATATGCCCATCTCCCCAGAAAAGTTCCCCGTTTCCCTCTGCAGCCAAACTACAACCCCCACCCAGGCCAGGTAACTGCCAATATAATTTTGACATTTTCTTCTCTCTCCCATCTTTATTGTCTCCTTTTCTAGTGACAGTAGCGTTTTCCCCTTGTAGGAATGCTAGTAATTGCAAATCACACACATTCTTGGATCATCATCTTGTTAGTTGGTTTTTCTCCAGTGTTCTTATCTGGCAAAATAAAAAGTTTGCAACCTTAGGTCTGTACCTTTTACTGATCTATGAAAGCTAAAAATCTATCTTTATAAGAGTGAAATGATTTGCTTGACTGGGGACATAAGAGAAAGAATTATGCAAAGAAAGTGTTGGGAGTAAGGATTCAACATTCTGTGTATAAGACTCTGTACTTAGCATGTTGGTCAGTAAGCTCTGCCCAAGGATGATGCTGGCAGCTGGTTCCGAAATTCACTTTTGAGTGAATTTGACTTAAACGGTCCATCTTTGAGTTCCCAAGAGGCCTCAGACAGTGGCTGCTTTTTTCTTGTATTTTTTAAAATTAATTTTAATTGGAGGATATTTGCTTTACAATATTGTGTTATCATCTACTGTACAGCAAAATGGATTAGCTATACGTAAATCAGTCCTTTGTTTTTGAATTTTCTTCCCATATAGGTCACTGCAGAGCACTAAGAAGAGTTCCCTGAGCCATACAGTAGGTTCTCATTGTTGCTACTCGGTCACTGAGCTGTGTCCAACTCTTTGCGACTCCATGGACTGTATGTTTGTGACTCCTTGGACTGTATGCAGCATACCAGGCTTCCCTGTCTTTCACCATCTCGCAGAGTTTGCTCAAGCTTATCCTCATAGAGGCGGTTCTCATCAGTTATCTATTTTATACATAGTATCAATAGTGTTTACAAGTCAGTCCCAGTCTCCCAGTTCATCCCACCCCTCTTTCCCTCCTTGGTGTCCACACACTTTTCTCTACGTCTGTGTCTCTATCTCTGTTTCACAAATAAGATCGTCTGTACCATTTTTCTACACCCAGAGTTCATTCTGCTCATCTGTAAAGTAGATTGGTTAGATTATTTCGGTGGTCTTGCTTTCTTCTCTGGCCAGGTTTGGATTCACCAGCACTGATTTCCCCAGAGTCACTTGGGGTCTGAACTCCAGGCTAGCATTTCCACCCCAAAGCAAACACGGCTCTAAACATCAGGCTTCAAATGAGTTCTGTCTAAAGTTTCCTTCCACCTCTTTCTGGGAAGCAATCAAGGGGTCCCTTTTCTAGGAGACTGTAATTTGTTGAAAAGCATTTGATTGTTGTATTGAAAGGTGCACTGTATGTGTAAAAAGGTGTTTATGAGGCTTTGTACAGTATAGTTAATAACCAGCCACAACCAGGATCTTTATAACAGGGACCCTGGCTGCAAACATCTACACTGTGCCGTTCTGAGGCCCACTAATGTATAATTACAGTGGCTGGTGGTCTGGAATATAAACCCAGGGTGCTTGCTGCAGGCTTGCAGGTCAGCCTTCTCTTCTATCCATGGCAGCACTCTGTACATTTCTCAGACTCAGCAGAAATACTCCTACTGACCCTCTCAACCCAACTTATTGGACACCTGCAGATTCTAAGGTAGGCTGCATCCGTGCATGCTAAGTCGCTTCAGTCATGTCTGACTCTTTGTGACTCTATGGACTTTAGCCTGCTAGGCTCCTCTGTCCATGGGGATTCCTCAGGCAAGAATTCTGGAATGGGTTGCCATGCCCTCCTCCAGGGAATCTTCCTGACCCAGGGATCAAATCTATGTCTCCTACATTGGCAGGAGGGTTCTTTACCACTAGTGCCATGTGGGAAGCCCAAAGTAGGCTGAGCAAGGTGCATTTTTAAATGCATTGGCAGCAAAGAGCTGGGCAATGACTGGTAATAATATGAGTTCTGGTGTTTACACAGGCTTCCTCAATGGCTCAGCAGGTAAAGAATCTGCCTGCAAAGCAGATGACACAGGAGATGCAGCTTTGATCCCTGGGTGGGAAAGATTCCCTAGAGGAGGAAAGTGGCAACCCACTTCTGTATTCTTGCCTGGAGAATTCCATGGACGGAGGAGCCTGGTGAGCCATAGTTCAAAGGGTCACAAAGAGCAGGACACAGCTGAGCTACTAAGTATACAGCAAGACGTGTTTACTTTTGAAGGGGAAATTCATGACTGAAGGACCAACTGGCTCAAGCTACAGCCATTTCTTGCCAGGAGAAGGATGACTTCTTGGAAGGCTTCTCATTCCTACTCTGCCCACTCGTCACTCCCACCCCTGCTCCCCACTCCCCCTCTGAGCCATGCCCCACAAGGCAGGTAGCATACTCTTCTAAACACACAAATCTGGCCAGGTTCCTCTTCTTAAATCCTTCTGATGATCCCCCATTGTTCTCTAGGATCAAGCTCCACCTCTCCATGAGGGCTCTGGGGCCCTGCACCATCTGCCCTGCTGATTCCCTGCGACCTCTGTGGGTCACAGAACCCTTTGCTCCCTGATTCTCTTTCTCACTGACCTCTTTTTGGGTCCCTTCTACCTCTGAATCCCCCTGTGACTTTGGGTCTGTCATCTGGCCTGATCGCTCCCCTCTGCCTTCCCTTCTTCAGTGCCTGAGACCCTGCACCCAAGAAGGATGTTGCAGCTGTTTCTGAAATTCATTCTCTACCTCCAAGTTCCCAGTGATATTTCAGAGTACAGATGAACCATACTCTATCTAACCTGTTTCTCACTGATGGTAAATTTCTGCTCTGTCTTCAGATACCAGCATCAAATGCCACTTCTTCTGGGAAGCCCTCCCTGGTCTCCTAGACCAGACCAAGTTCCCCTACTTGGTTCCTTTATTCTTTTCTTCCCAGAAATACTCTTTTCAGAGTGTGTATTATCTGCATGAAATTGAGGTGAACAAGTTTCCAGGATATAATTCACTTAGGAAACATGTACTGAGAATATCCTCATGTTACAAATGCAGAACCTGAAGCTTGGATGGAATCAGAATGTTGCCCAGCATGTGGGAGAGCTGGTAAGTGACTGAACCAGAATTCAGAAACTCTGAACACAAGCCTTTCACCAAAAACACAGGCTCATCAACATTTTATTGCAGAGTGGGGAGAATGGCACATAGAACACTCCCATATGTTAAATATCTATCTCCAAAATAAAAGGAAAAAATGTAATAGCAAGACTTCAGTGAAAGACACAACATTTTAATAACAAGTATTGTTTAGTAATGGTTCTGGGAATGAAGTTCTTTTCCCCTACAGTTTTTCTAAAATTTCCTAATTTTCTTCAATGAGTACCTATTCTTTTTCTAAATCCACTTAAGTAAGTGAAGTGTGGATTGCTTGAAACATTATAACAGTCTTAGAATTAAAAAGAAAATTTACCCACAATATCACCACACTAAACAAACCGACTGTTTCCAATTTAGTGTTTGCCTCCCAGGACTGATCTCTAGAAATATTTCATTTCCTTATAGTTGTAGTCATAGAGCACATTCTATGTTGGCATTCTGTTCTTTTCAGTTAATATTTCACCCTGATGATCTGGTAAATAATGGGGAAATACTCCATCACGCTGAACTTCATCTATGGTTCTGGAGTCATTCATGTGTGATTCTGGCCTCCAAGACCAGCACTATCTTTTGGTTTAACCCAGTTCACCCTGGCATTCCTACTTCCATTCAATGGTTTAGTCATTCATTCCACAACTACTATTTTTTTTTCTTTTTTTTATTATTATTTTTTTTTCCACAACTACTTTTTAAATGCCTGCTATGCACCGAGCACTTTGCTAGGTATGCTCCAATCTACTTACACTACATGACAGTCAGCTACTGCTGAAAGCAAAACAATTTATTTCTTAAGATGTCTTTAATAAACTATCGAAGACTTTGGGGATTACAAGACATCCTGCAGTAAAATGAGGATTCATGCCCTTGAGCGTTATTCCCTTTTTAGTCGATAAATTTCAATCGGTGAATTACATAGAACTTTACAGTTTATAGGATTCTTCTATACCCATTGTCCCTTTTAATTTGCTAACATCTGGGAAATGGAAAGATTCTCTCCAGATGAGGAGACTGAGGTCCCAAGAGGTTATTTCATTTGTCCAATTTTTCAGTCTATGAGAAATGTGCCCATACCACACGCATGGTGTTTTGACCTGATTTCCTCACATTTTAATATGTCCTGGAAATACTTCTATGACAGAACAATCATTAAAAAACAAATAGTTGCAGATGATTTTACAGTATGAATGAACCATAATTTATTTAACATGTGTCCCATTTATGGGCTTTTATGTTCCCTCAACTTTTTCATTGGGGCTTCCCTAGTAGCTCAGACAGTAAAGAATCTGCCTGCAATTCAGGAGACCTGGGTTCAATCCCTGGGTTGGGAAGATTCCCTGGAGAAGGGAATGGCAACCCACTGCAGCATTCTTGCCTGGAGAATCCTATGGACAGACTAGCCTGGCAGGTTACAGTTCACGGGGTCCCAAAGAGTCAGACATACTAAGTGACTAATACTTTCACTTTCTGGTTTTTTGTTTTTTTATTTTTTTTTCTTTTATTTATTTGTTATTATTATTTTACTTTACAATATTGTATTGGTTTTGCCACACATCAACATGAATCTGCCACGGATGTACACGTATTCCCAATCCCGAACCCCGCTCCCACCTTCCCCCCCCCAACACACCATCCCTCCAGGTCATCCCAGTGCACCAGCCCCAAGCATCCTGCACCCTGCATCAAACCTAGACTGGCGATTCGTTTCTTATATGATATTACACGTTTCAATGCCATTCTCCCAAATCATCCCACCCTCTCCCTCTCCCACAGAGTCTAAAAGACTGTTCTATACATCTGTGTCTCTTTTGCTGTCTCACATACAGGGTTATCGTTACCATCTTTCTAAATTCCATATATACACGTTAATATACTATATTGGTGTTTTTCTTTCTGGCTTACGTCACTCTGTATAATCGGCTCCAGTTTCATCGGTTTTTCATTATTTTAATGTTGCAGTTAAGAAAACTGTCACGCAAGTGTATGTTCCTCGATTCTTTGTCTTGTCACAACAAAGATTTGGAGTGACGGACATTAAAGCCCCTCGGCGTGTCACAGCTCTCAGGTCTTGGGTAGACCGTGTTATAGCTCTCAGGTATCGAATGGTCCATGTTATAGCTCTTAGGCAGATCAGTGTTACAGCTCAGTGTTACAGCTCTATTTTATTTAGAAGATAGCAGGAATCCATCTTCGAGACGTGAGGGCATGTCGATCTAAAGACATGAGAAGAGCGCCCCAGGGCGCGGGAGAGAGAGCGAGCTAGCTTTCGCTCTTCTATTTATATGTTTATCTCTCCCTGGGCCTGTCCTATGTAAATTGGGCCAGCCAGGAGTGTTGTTTGTTTTACCTGAGGTCCTCACTCCGGTCCTCGGACCTTCTTTTGTTTCATTTTTGCGGGCTTTTCCTTTCCTTGTCTTGCAGCCACCGCCATTTTGGACTCCTTTTCCCTGTTCTACCTACCTAACAAAAACCTTATAATACATCTATTCACACACTATCAATATATAAAGTAGATAACAAAAACCTACTGTATAGCACAGGGAACCAAAAAATAGTCCCTGTAATATGTCTTTGAGCAAATGAGATTATTTCTGTAAAACAGACTCTTTGAAACATACATAGGTGTGTAGGTAGGCACATTATAAATTTTGACAGCCCAATAAGGGCCTCCGTGGCTCAGACAGTAAAGCATCTGCCTGCAATGCGGGAGACCCGGTTTGATCCCTGGGTTGGGAAGACCCCTGGAGAAGGAAATAGCAACCCACTCCTGTACTCTTGCCTGGAATATTCCATGGACTGAGGAGCCTGATAGGCTACACTCCATGGGGTTACAAAGCGTTGGACACGACTGAGCGACTTCACTTTCACTTTCACAACTATGTTGCATGGTGATGCCTATTTGCCAGCAACTGTGTGGATTGTTGAAATGATTGCATTTAGGGTTTTGCCAGTATTATAAGACCAAGATAGTGTCTCACTGTTATTTCAATCTGCATTTTCTTATTTTTAATTTTTTTTTTTTTTTTGGCCAAGCTACGTGGCATGGGGGATCTCATTTCTCCAACCAGGGAATGAACCCACACCCCTGCATTGGAAGGGCAGAGTCTTAACCATTAGACTGCTAGAGAATTCCTTTACTGTGATTTTCAGTCTACATTTTCCTCATTAGCAATGAGTTTGAGTATTTTCTCATATGCATATAAGCCTTATTAGCATCTTATCTAGAAAGAACTTCCTGAAGTCCCTAGGAGAGGGCTTTACAGGAAGGGCCCCTGGGGCTGGGGCAGGCTTTCTCTAGGAAGCCTGTGGTTTATGCAGTCAAGTCAGGAAGGCAAGGGGAAGCCAAAAGGAAGAATCAGTAATAAGGTCAGAGGCTAGAAGAGGAAAGAAAGAGAAACAGAGAGAGGATGGGACCAGGCTATGTCAGATTCTTGTTTATACAAACTATAAAGGGAAAGAAAACTACAGACCCTCCCTTGTCACAGTTCCCAGGACATATTAGAGAAGTAGCTCCTTCAAGGAGCCATGCCCCCTGGCATGAAACTCTGAGGATGGAGTCTGTGCTGGGGGAGCTCAAGGAGGTTTGGGCTTACCATGAAGTTCATGAAGCTTGATTCTTAGCACTGCTCACTAGCACAAGCCCCTTCCACAGCCCAGAGAGGGGCTTAACACTGGGTTCACGTAATCACGTGTTGTGTACCGATTGTGTCCTCTCCAAATCCATACGTGGAAATCCTAACCCCCAAGAGATGGTGTTAGTACATGAGACCTTTGGGAGGTGATTAGGTCATGATGGGATTTGTGTCTTTATAACGGAGGTACGAGAAATCTCCCATCATGTTCACTTCAGTTCAGTGGCTCATTTGTGTCTGACTTTTTGCGACCCCATGAATTACAGCACTTCAGGGCTCCCTGTCCATCACCAACTCCCGGAGTTCACCCAAACTCATGTCCATTGAGTTGGTGATGCCATGCAGCCATCTCATCCTCTGTCAACCCCTTCTTCTCCTGCCCCTAATCCCTCCCAGCATCAGTCTTTTCCAATGAGTCAACTCTGCATGAGGTGGCCAAAGTATTGGAGTTTCAGCTTTAGCATCAGTCCTTCCAATGAACACCCAGGACTGAACACCCAGGACACCCAGGATTGATCCCCTTTAGGATGGACTGGTTGGATCTTCTTGCAGTCCAAGGGATTCTCAAGAGTCTTCTCCAACACCACAGTTCAAAAGCATCAATTCTTCAACGCTCAGCTTTCTTCACAGTCCAACTCTCACATCCATACATGACTACAGGAAAAACCATAGCCTTGACTAGACGGACCTTTGTTGCAAAGTAATGTCTCTGCTTTTTAATATGCTATCTAGGTTGGTCATAACTTTCCTTCTAAGGAGTAAGCGTCTTTTAATTTCATGGCTGCAGTCACCATCTGCAGTGATTTTGGAGCCCCCAAAAATAGAGTCTGACACTGTTTCCACTGTTTCCCCATCTATTTCCCATGAAGTGATGGGACCAGATGCCATGATCTTCATTTTCTGAATGTTGAGCCTTAAGCCAACTTTTTCACTCTCCACTTTCACTTTCATCAAGAGGCTTTTTAGCTCCTCTTCACTTTCTGCCATAAGGGTGGTGTCATCTGCATATCTGAGGTTATTGATATTTCTCCCGGCAATCGGCAATCTTGATTCCAGCTTGTGCTTCTTCCAGCCCAGTGTTTCTCATGATGTACTCTGCATATAAGTTAAATAAGCAGGGTGACAATATACAGCCTTGACGTACTCCTTTCCCAATTTGAAACCAGTCTGTTGTTCCATGTCCAGTTCTAACTGTTGCTTCTTGACCCGCATATAGGTTTCTCAAGAGGCAAGTCAGGTGGTCTGATATTTCCATCTCTTTCAGAATTTTCCACAGTTTATTGTGATCCACACAGTCAAAGGCTTTGGCATAGTCAATAAAGCAGAAATAGATATTTTTCTAGAACTCTCTTACTTTTTCGATGATCCAGCGGGTGTTGGCAATTTGATCTCTGGTTCCTCTGCCTTTTCTAAAACTGGCTTGAACATCTGAAAGTTCACGGTTCACGTATTGCTGAAGCCTGACTTGGAGAATTTTGAGCATTACTTTACTAGTGTGTGAGATGAGTGCAATTGTGCGGTAGTTTGAGCATTCTTTGGCATTGTCTTTCTTTGGGATTGGAATGAAAGACGGCTAGAAGATGGCTAGATAGAAGACGGCTTTCATGGACTAGGAAGTGGCCCTCACCAGACATCAATCTGCTGGCATCTTGATCTTGAACTTTCCAAACTCCAGAACTCTGAGAAAGAAATATTTGCTGTTTCCAGGATACCCAGTATATGGCATTTTGTTTCAGTAGCCTGAATAGACTAAGGCAGCATGTTTTTATGAAATTTGCAAAATTATGTATTTTAATTGCCCTTGGGTCGCAATGGCAACCCACTCCAGTACTCTTGCCTGGAAAATCCCATGGATGGAGAAGCCTGGTAGACTACAGTCCATGGGGTAGCTAAGAGTTGGGCATGACTGAGGGACTTCAGTTTCACTTTTCACTTTCATGCATTGGAGAAGGAAATGGCAACCCACTCCAGTGTTCTTGTCTGGAGAATCCCAGGGACAGAGGAGCCTAGTGGGCTGCCATCTATGGGGTCGCACAGAGTTGGACACGACTGAAGCAGCTTAGCAGCAGCAGGGCTGCTATTTCTTTCTGTTTCAACTTTCCTCGCATTTCACTTGTCCATGTGTTGGTTGGTGACAACATTTTTCAGGAGCTGGTCAAGAGGACACTGAGTTGAGGACACTTTTGCCTGTATTTAGTGAGATAAATTTTTGTGGTACAGAAGTCCCATGGAGAGTAAGCTATTGATGGCTGCCCCAGGGTAAGTGTGGGTTCAGCTCCTGCTCGTGGGCCAGCTCACTGCATCGTGACAAGATAGTGCAAAGACAGACACTGTATTGAGATAGGAGCATGTCTGTGGTCCCCAGTCCCAGAATTAGGAGGAGAGAAGAGAGAAGAAATATGTTTGAAAACCAGTGAGTCAGAACAAGGCTATGAAAAATTCTAGTCAAATGTGCAAAAATACTAGTCAAATGTGCAAAATTATAAGCAGAAATTTCTGTTCACATTAATTCCTAGTCAAAATAGAAGCTCTTTCCTGTCAGAATATGCCAAATAGAGCAGCATTTTATTGACAATATAATTATAAACCCCCCATCATTTATATGAACATCTCATGAAACATAGTTTATCAGAAATATTGTTTTTGAAGAGTTCAAACCTATATCTTTCAGTGAGGACTTCTCTCAGTGAATTTGCATGTTTCACACAGCCCAAATATCCTGTTTTACTATTTTAATCAACCATAGAGAGGAAAGACTGACCTGTCTTTCTAGTCTCTCCATTGAAAATATGACAAAGTTATTACCATAAGAGGCAATCCAAGATGTGAAGCCAAAATTGTAAGAAAAAGTACTATAGAGATGTTCCAGGCAGCTAATTAATTTAAAAATTCTTCCTTTGTCTGGAAGTTTCTATTAAAAAATTGGTCAATCAGCTTCTTAAAATTAGTATCTTGTCATGATTTCTTTTCTTGTTTTAAATAAACATGACTCTCATGCCTAAGTTTATGTTCATGCTTTTGCATTCTTTTACTTGATGTTGTTATTTTAGTCCCTAAGTCATTCACATTTGACTCTTTGTGACCACATGGACTGTAGTCCAGGCTCCTCTACCCATGGGATTCTCCAGGCAGGAACACTGGAGTGGGTTGCCATTTCCATCTCCAGGGGATCTTCCTGACCCAGGGCTCGAAACTGAGTTTCCTGTATTGCAGGTGGATTCTTTACCACTGAGCCATCAAGGGCTCCCACACTGCACAGGTTTCAGGCTCCACCATTCGTAGGAGACTGGAGAGTCTGAGTCAGCCTAAGTGACCTGATTAGTCTAGACCGTAAGCACAGGAAAGGTGAGTTCATGGTATCTTCTGTCTAAACCCTTAAATCACTGTTGTACCTGCAGTAACCAGTGTCAAGTAGTCACTCAAAAACCTTTCCCGTGACTGAGTATGAATGGACAACACTTCAAGCTCTGTTTTTTGTACTTAGGGGAGATTGTTGTTCGAAAATATTCACTTTCTTCCCACCCTCACTGCCAAAGGAGCAATATACTTCCCCACTGACTGCTATTGAGCTTGGCCATAAGGCTTGCTTCCCCCTCGTCGTGGGAGGAATACACCTGCTGTCCCTTGGTACTGGATGCTGGAAGACACGATGCAGGCAGAAGCTAGATATGAGCTTCATGGTTCACCCCATCCTCTTGTACTTCTGCGCTCATCTCACCGTGAAAAAGGGCAGGTCATGGTTACTCTGCTGATCCAAAGAGGATGAGATGTCCATTGACAGAGGAATGGATAAAGAAGATGTGATGCATATATAAAATGGAATACTACTCAGCCATTAAAGAGAATGAAATAATGCCATTTGCAGAAATGTGGATGGAACTAGGGATTACCATACTGAGTGAAGCAAGTCAGAGAAGGAGGAACATCACATGACATCCCTTATATGTGAAATCTAAAAAGAAATGATACAGACGAAGGTATTTACAAAACAGAAAGGGACTCACAGACTTAGAGAATGAACTTATGATAGCTGAGGAGAAGTATGGGGGAAGGGATAGTTAGGGAGTTCAGGATCAGTATGTACACACTGCTTTATTTAAAATGGATAACCAACATGCATATCTCAGGCAATTCTGCTCAATGGCAGCATGGACGGGAGAAAGTCTGGGAGAGAAGGGATACATATACATGTATGGTTGAGTCCTTTTGCTGTTCACCCAAAATTATCACTACATTGTTGATTGGCCATACTCCCTTTAAAAGAAAAAAAAAGTGGATGAGAGACACGTGATTTGAACCTGACACACCCAGGAGTCTTTAGCGTCTCTGGGGGCAACCAGGCCCTGACTTTTGGCATGTTTCTTGATTTTTGCCTTCCAGCTAGAAACTAGTCAAGAAGCTATATCCCCATGCGGACAGATACATGAGCAGGGGTAAGATGAACCAGCCAAAGTGAGAGGCAAGAAAAACAGCCTTGCGATGCAACCACTTAGACAAAGTCAAATATAGATTTAACAACTAATTATAGGAGAAAGCTGCAAAGTGCGTTATAAAATCAAGTGTTTGCACAGAAACATTTTTGCTAGAAAGCAAAGTGGTAGCTCATTTGCATGTTTGGTATTGTTAGCATACAAAGGAGCTGAACTGCTAAAATTAAGATAGTGAGTTGTTTGAAAACCTCATTTTAAAATAGAATAAATCACGCCACAGACAGATGTTTAAGAGTGTGCCTGATGTGGGGAGAGCTGGCCTCCAGTGCGAGGCTTGACAGGGTTGAGCCTTCACTTTGGAAAGGCCAACCAAATTTCTCTCTGAACTGCAGGGATTGGGGATATGGGAAACTCAGTATTTGAGGTTTCCTGGGAGAGGGCCTTGGTTGGAGGGGGTTCCAGTCTGAGGCTGGACTGAGAGCGAGTATCAGTTCTAGCAGCTACTAGTGGCAAGTACATGCCAAGTGCTCATGGGCAGTAGAATGTGAAGTGTCAGGGGCAAACTCTGTATTAACACACCCTGAGAGCTCACTGTAGTCCCAGCTCTCACATGCAGCATCAATTTTAGCCCTCATCCAACATCATGAGTTAAAGTATTAGTATCATGTTTGCCATCCCATTTCACAGATTGGACATGTGGAGGATGGGAGAGGTTGTAAAACATCTCCTGAATCCAATAGGAGGCAAGTGGGGGTTGCTCTAAATCGACCCAAGTGTAACACTATAGAGATTTCTGATCATCAGACCTTTTTATTGCACATCCCATTACAAGGAAACTGCGTGAAGAGACACTTCCATCACTATCTACTTATTAATTTATAAATTATATACAAGCATGACTATATTATTTACTGTATATAACAAAACTCCAAGTAGAAATATGAAAATAATGAGATAGAGAAAAATATGGAAATATTCCTATTTTCTTCACACTAAAATGGATTATCTCCATTTTTCAGGGTGTGAATTTTTCCCACATTGGTGACAAGCACTTAACCAGTATGCATTTCATTCTGACATGTCCTAGGTTTGGGAGGTATATTAGTCTGAGTTCTTGAGAGAAACAGAATATGGGTATGTGTGTGTGTGTGGATGCTTGTGTGTATAATATATGTCCAATGGGAGATATATCTGTATCTATCTATCATCCACCTATTTATTGATGGAGAGAGACTGATTTATGATGCATTGACTCACAAGATCATGGAGCCTGAGAAGTTCCACAATCCACGATGTACAAACTGAAGCCTGGGGAAGAGAATGGGGGACCCAGTGAGGCTGGTCCTGTAATTCCATTCAGGTCTTAAAGCCAGAGAATCAGGGGAGCTGATGATGGTGTAAATCCCAGCCCAAAGGCAGAAGACCTATATATTGCTCAGTCAGGCAGGCAAGAAGGAAATGGATGCTCTCCCTCACACATGGGGGAGGGTAATCTACTTTCCCTAGTCCACCAATTCAAATGCTAGTTCATAAGGAAACACTCCCAAAGATGACCCCAGAGACAAAGTTTAATCTGGGCAGCCCATGGCTGGTCAAACTGACACATAAAATTAACTTTTGCAGGCATGTGTGTGTGCGAAGTTACTTCAGTCATGTCTGACTTTTTGCAACCCTATTTACTATAGCCCGCCAGGCTCCTCTGTCCATGGGATTCTCCAAGCAACAATACTGGAATGGGTTGCCATGCCCTCCTGAAGGGGATCTTCCTGACCCAAGGATGAAACCCAGTCTCTTAGGTCTCCTGCATTGGCAGGCAAATTCTTTGCCACTGAACCACCTGCTTTTGACATATAAGGTACTATTTGTAGGTTACAGGGGTGAGGTGGAGATATGTGGGGACCTTTGTTCAGTTTTCCACAACATCTCTCACAAGGTTTGCCCAACTGTGACTTTTCACAGACTCAAAGCACCACAAGTACAGAGGTCACCACATAGGGAGGCCAGCCATCCGGGGGCTTTCCTGGTGTTTGCATGGAAAATTCCCTATCCCAGGAAACTCTCAGACGCAGACAAACCAGGACAGTGTGTCCCTTTACTGCTTCCTGTAGGCGCATGGTACCTTATTTACAGTAGCACACAATGAGTGCTAAATTGACCCTTCTTCCAGAGCCGAAATGACTTCTCCTTAAAGTCTCTCTAGACTTTTCTAATCTCTGCAATTTCCCTTTATGATCCAGATTGGCAAGAAGATCCAACCAGTCCATGCTAAAGGAATCAGTCCTGAATATTCATTGGAAGGACTGAAGCTGAAGTTCCAATACTTTGGCCACTTGATGTGAAAAGCTGACTCATTTGAACAGACCCTGATGCTGGGAAAGATTGAAGGCAGGAGGAGAAGAGGACAACAGAGGATGAGATGGTTGGATGGCATCCCTGACTTGACAGACATGAGTTTGAGCAAGCTCTGGGACTTGGTAATCGACAGGGAAGCCTGGTGTGCTGCAGTCCATGGGGCCTCAAAGAATCAAGCATGACTGAGAGAGCGACTGAAATGAACTGAATTTATAATCCAGATCTCCCCCAAATCTTGAACATTTATCCAACCCCCCTGTTCATTGCACAATCTCTTATTCCTACGTGCATATAAATTGTTTCATGAAAATAAATTCTGATGCTTCACTACAACATTAAACCCATCAACCTAGACATGAAATCATCTTGTATCTTTCTCCTTCAGGTCCTAAAATAGACCTCAAAACAACAAAATGCTGAGTGGATACTTGCCATCCCTCCTTGCCATCACAAGGCAACTACACAAAATTATGGCGTCATGAAGTGATAGAGATGGAGAAGAGAGCAGGGGTGGGGGTCTTAAATCATGACAGATTATTGATGGTGATGAATTCAAAGCCATTGCCTAAAACAATCATTTCCATAATTTTTGAAATATGTGTCACATTCAAATGTTTTCATCTGTAGTAGTTTCTCTTCTTTCTTTTTTTTACTTAAATACATTTGAAAAGAAGATTAAATATTTAGTGGTAGCTCAGTGGTAAAGAATCCACCTGCCAAAGCAGGAGATGCAGGTTCAATCCCTGGCTCAGGAAGATCCCTGGAGAAGGAAATGGAAGCCCATTCCAGTATTCTTGCCTGGGAAATCCATGGACAGAGGAGCCTAGTGGGCTACAGTCCAAGGGGTCACAAAGATTGGACCTAGCTGAGTACATACAAATACAATGTTTAGTATGCACAAGTTTTCTCCCACTACACATTATAATAAATTTGAGGTTACTGGAATTATCTATTGCTGTGTAACAAAATAGCCCCAAAACTTACTGACTTAAAACAACATTTACTATCTCATGGTTTCCATGGCTCAGGAATCCAGGTGTAGCTTGGCTGAGTTCTAAGCCTGTGGTCTCTTAGGAGGCTGCAGTTGAGGTGTCCGTTGGGGTTACTGTGGTCTGAAGCTGGACTAAGGAGGAATTTGCTTCCAAGTTCTCTCCGTGGTTTTTGGCAGGATTCGGTTTCACACAGGGGTTGCACTGAGGACCTCAGCTCCTTGATGGCAGTGGGCCAGAGGCCACCCTCAGTTCCGGGCCATCTGGGCCTCTTCATAGGGCAACTCACAACTTGACAACTGTCTTCACTGAACTGAACAAGTCAGAAAGCAAGAGAAGGCATGCTAATGAGACAGTCACAGATTTTTGCAATCAACCACATCTTGAACGTGACAGCTCAGTACTTTAGAAGCAAGTGACTAGTTCTAGCCCAGACTCCATAGGGAGTGGATTATTCAAGGGCGTGAGTACCTAAAGGTGGGAATTGTGTGAGGCCACGTCCCATGTCTGTTCACATCACTGCATTCTCTGAAATCAACGTTCTTCCTCTTCGGGTTCAGGTTTTGCACGTTGGCAATTTCTCACATTAAGGATGCAGATAGACTTAACTTGGCACAGGTGGCAGTGGACAGAGGGCATGTGGAGATGGGGGAGGTATGAGCCAGCCACAGAGAGACCACAGTAAACGTGTGAATGTCAGGGCAAAGAGGTTGAGTGGGAAGATGCGTGTGAACTGATTAACTGGAGTGGAAAGATCACTGGAGAAAAATGAGGCTGTAGAATTTTCTAATGTAGGAGAAAACTTTACAACCAGTCAGCAACCAGTCACTACCTTCCCCTTGTACATATCAGGCCCAGCTCAGTGAGAAATTAAATATTAGCTTTTTCATTTGCAGAGAAAATTATTTCAGATGGATTTTAACAGATAGCATTGATAGAGATAGATTTGATGTGAATTCATTCTGTATTTGAACGTAAATTTTCCCAACTTTTCTGTCCTCCTCTCTATAGCTGAGGACACCCCCAATTCCATGAGAACTTAGATCTTATCCAGTTCTCTAGAGCAAAGTTCAGCAAAACTATGGGAGCCAAAGCTGGCCAGCTGCCTGTTGGTTTATGATCCAAGAGGTAAGAATTTTTTTTTACATTCTGAAATAGTTACATTTTAAGTGGTTATACAAGTACCTACATAATAACCTTTATTTTTAACTCCTGACTGGCAAAGCCTAAAATATTTATTCTAAGAAAATGTGTACCAATTCTTGCTCTGCTGCTGCTGCTGCTGCTAAGTCATTTCAGTCGTGTCTGACTCTGTGCGACCCCATAGACGGCACCAGGCCACTAGGGTCCCCCATCCCTGGGATTCTCCAGGCAAGAATACTGGAGTGGGTTGCCATTTCCTTTTCCAATGCATGAAAGTGAAGTTGCTCAGTAGTGCTGAACTCTTAGCGATCCCATGGACTGCAGCCTACCAGGCTTCTCCGTCCATGGGAGAGTTCCACAAAGCTTCAAACCCAGCACAAAGATGGGTCAAAAAGAGATGCGTTATATTGTTATTTTATAAAGAACAGGAGGAAAGTTCTTGTTTTCAAGAGAAGGGAGGGAAGGAGAAAAGGAAGACTCTTATAGCTCACAGCATCTATAGCCTTCATGGCACCGCAGCTAACCTCCACCTGTGCTGACGCCATTAAGTACCTGTGCTGACAAGGGAAACACCATCCAAGACTGACTGGCTTTCAGCCAGCAAAATCTCTTACATCAAAATGTTCTGAAATATCCTTAGGTTAAAAAAGAAAGATAATTTTAGGGCCTAACCAAAAAGGAAAAACAGAAACATCACTTCAAAAACACTAATGCGAAAAGATACATGCATCCCAGTGTTCATAGCAGAATGATTTACAGCAGCCAAGACATGGAAGCAATCTAAATGTCCATCAACACACGAATGGATAAAGCGGATGTGGCATGTATATAACGGAATACTACTCGATAGAAAAGAATGGAATTTTGCCATTTGCAGCAACATGGATGGAACTGGAGGGCATTATGCTAAGTGAAATGAATCAGACAGAGAAATACTGTATGATGTTGTTTATATGTAGAATCTAAAAAGTACAACAGATTAATGAATATAGCATAAAATAAGCAAACTCAACAGATATAGAGAGCAAACAAAGTGTTATTGGAGGTGGGGAAGGGGCAATATACCAGGGATGAGGGAGTGAGGGGTACAAACTTTTGGGTGTAAGACAGGATGTATTGAACGGCACGGTGAATGTAGCCAATATTTTGTAATAACTCCAAATGTAGTGTAACTTTAAAAACATATCAAATAATTTTTTAAAATTTGTCCCCATTATCTGGAAACTATTGTGGTGGTGGCTTAAAGGGAAAAGAAGTTCTCAATATAAACCCTTACTTAGTCCAAGAAATGTAGAAGAGAGGGATGGGAAAGAAACAGCTTAAAATAGAAGAACCAAGGGGCCTAGAACTTTATAGAAGGAGATGTAAACAAGAAGGCTGCATATATATATACTTTTTTTTTTTTTTTTTTTTTTTTTTGGAAAGAGAACCTAACTTATATCTTCAGGAAGCAAGAACAATAAGTAAAAGTTTTCCCAAAAGTGTTGTCTAGAGAGACACTTTAAGTAACATGCTATTGAAACTAGAAAAGAATCAATCTAACCCCCCTTGAGATTTAAAACCTATGGCAAAATTATGAAGCCATTGTCATGAAGGGAGTGAACAGAATCACAAAAACCACATGTTTCTGTCCGTAATAATAAATGTCTCTAACAAGAGTAGAGAAGACTGCAGTGGAAGAAGTGTCTGACTTGGACTGAACTTTCTCAGCCTTTGAGGCCAGTGTTTCTAATTGCTGTCATACCACTTCCTCCTTCTGTCAGAGAACAGCTTGAAGATGTCTATTTTTAACATCTCACAATGTTCTCTGGAATTGAGTTGCAACAAACGAATGTATTGATGAGCATGGGATGGCAGTTGCTTAAGAAAGTAAAATTATGCTTATCAGTTGATCCAGTCATTCTACTCCCAGGTATTTACCCAAGAAATATGCAAGCGTATGTCCATATGAAGACTTATATACAAGTGTTTACAGCTGCTATTTGGAATAGCTGAAAGCTGGAAACAATCCAATGTTCTTCAACAGATGGATGAATAAACAAATTGTGGTATATCTATACAACTGGATATTACCTAAGGATTAAAAGAAATACTCTATGGACACGTACTATGACATTTATGAATCTCATAATAATTATACTGAGTGAAAGTGATAAATCAAACCAAAAAATATATATGCTGTGTTACTCCACTTATATGAAAGTATAGGAAATGTAAACTGAATAATATTGGTTATTTGGAGAGGTAAGAAGGAAGAAATTAAAATGAGACATGAAGAAACTTTGCGGACTGATGAATTTGTTTATTATATTGTGTGTAGTGATGGCTGCAGGAATGAATATATACATCAAAATTTATCAAATTGTGCACATTAAATGAATAGCTTAGTTTATGTCAATTATGCCCTAGTAAAGCTGGTTAAAAAAAAAAAAATGTTCAAAAATCCAATTCTTCCCAACTTTATCTATCAGTTCAGTTCAGTTCAGTTGCTCAGTCGTGCCAAACTTTTTTCAATCTCATGGACTGCAGCATGCCTCCCTGTCCATCACCATCTCCCAGAGTCTACTCAAATTCATGTCCATTGAGTCAGTGATGCCATCAGCCATCTCATCCTCTGTCGTCTCCTTCTCCTCCCACCTTCAATCTTTCCCAGCATCAGGGTCTTTTTCAATGAGTCAGTTCTTTGCATCACGTGGCCAAAGTATTGGACATTCAGCTTCAATATCAGTCCTTCCAATGAATATTCAGGACTGATTTCCTTTAGGATGGAATGGTTGGATCTCTTTGCAGTCCAAGGGACTCTCAAGAGTCCTCCAATACCACAGTTTAAAATCATCAATTTTTTGGCACTCAGCTTTCTTTATAGTCCAACTCTCACATCCACACATGACTGCTGGAAAAACCATAGCTTTGACTAGACAGACCTTTGTTGGCAAAGTAGCGTCTCTGTTTTTTAATAAGCTTCTAGTTTGGTCATAGCTTTTCTTCTAAGGAGTAAGTGTCTTTTAATTTCATGGCTGCAGTCACCATTTGCAGTGATTGTGGAGCCCCCTAAAATAAAGTCTGTCACTGTCTCCCCATCTATTTACCTTAAAGTGATGGGACCAGATAGTAGTATCTTTGTTTTCTGAATGTTGAGTTTTAAGCCAACTTTTTCACTCTCCTCTTTCACTTTCATCAAGAGGCTCTTTAGTTCCTCCTCTTCATTTCCTGCCATAAGTGTGGTGTTATCTGCATATCTGAGGTTATTGATATTTCTCCCAGCAATCTTGATTCCAGCTTGTGCTTCATCCAGTCCAGCATTTCTCTTGATGTACTCTGCATATAAGTTAAATAAGCAGGGTGACAATATATAGCCTTGACATACTCCTTTCCTGGTTTGAAACCAGTCTGTTGTTCCATGTCCAGTTCTAACTGTTGCTTCTTGAACTGCATACAGATTTCTCAGGAGGCAGGTCAGTTGGCCTGGCATTCCCATCTCTTGAAGAATTTTCCAAAGTTTGTTGTGATCCACACAGTCAAAGGTTTTGGCATAGTCAATAAAGCAGAAATAGATGTTTTTGATTTTTTGATGATCCAGCAGATGTTGGCAATTTGACCTCTGGTTCCTCTGCCTTTTCTAAATCCAGCTTGAGCATCTGGAAGTTCATGGTTCATGTACTGTTGAAGCCTGTCTTGGATTTGAACATTACTTTGCTAATGTGTGAGATGAGTGCATTTTGTGGTAGTTTGAGCATTCTTTGGCCTTTCTTTGAGATTGGAACGAAAACTGACCTTTTCCAGTCCTGTGGCCACTGCTGAGTTTTCCAAATTTGCTGGCATATTGAGTGCAGCACTTTCAAAGCATCATCTTTTAGGATTTGAAAGAGCTCAACTGGAGCTCCATCACCTTCATGAGCTTTGTTGGTAGTGACACTTCCTGAGGCCCACTTCACTTTGCATTCCAAGACATCTGCTTCTAGCTGAGTGATCACACCATCATGGTTATCTGGATCATGAAGATGTTATTTTTTATAGTTCTTCTGTGTATTCTTGCCACCTCTTCTTAATATCTTCTGCTTCTGTTAGGTCCATACCATTTCTGTACTTTATTGTGCCCATCTTTGCATGAAAAGTCCCCTTGGTATCTCGAATTTTCTTAAAGAGATCTCTAGTCTTTCCCATTCTATTGTTTTCCTCAATTTGTTTGCATTGATCACTGAAGAAGGCTTTCTTATATCTTCTTGCTATTCTTTGGAACTCTTCATTCACATGCGTATAGCTTTCCTTTTTTCCTTTGCCTTTTGCTTCTCTTTTCATAGCTGTTTGTAAGGCCTCCTCAGACAACCATTTTGCCTTTTTGCATTTCTTTTTCTTGGGAATGATCTCGGTCACTGCCTTCTGTACAATGTCATGAACTTTCGTCCATAGTTCTTCAGGCACTCTGTCTATCAGATCTAACCCCTTGAATCTATTTGTCACTTCCACTGTATGGTTGTAAGGGATTTGTTTTAGGTCATGCTTGAATGGTCTAGTGGTTTTCCCTGCTTTCTTCAATTTAAGCCTGAATTTGGCAATAAGGAGTTCATCATCTGAGCCACAGTCAGCTCCCTGTCTTATTTTTGCTGACTATATAGAGCTTCTCCATCTTTGGTTGCAAAGAATATAATCAATCTGATTTCAGTATTGAGCATCTGGTCAACTCCATGTGTAGAGTCTTCTCTTGTGTTGTTGGAAGAGGGTGTTTGCTAGATTTAACATAATCCTAGCACATCATTTTATAAATATAGACAAATGGATTCTAAAGTTTATATATAAAAAAAAGCAAAACCATTTTTTTCTAGAATCTGTGTGTGTGTGTGGTAGTTTAGTCATGTCCAACTCTTTGTGACCCCATGGACTGTAGTTCACCAGGCTCCTCTGTCCATGGAATTCTTCAGGCATGTATATTGGAGTGGGTTGCCATTCCCTTCTCCAGGGGATCTTCTCAACCCAGGGACTGAATCCAGGTCTCCCACCTTGCAGGCAGAGCCTTTACCATCTGAGACACCAGGAAGCCCAATGTCAATTCTTCCCAACTTGATATATAGTTTTAACATAATGCTAGCACACTATTTTGTAGATACAGACAAACTGATTCTGGGGTTTATATATGTTAAAAAAAAATTTCTAGAGTTCATATATATGTGTTAATATATGATATTTGTTTTTCTCCTTCTGACTTACTTCACTCTGTATAACAGGCTCTAGGTTCATCCACTTCACTAGAACTTACTCAGTTCTGATGAAGCTACTTGCAGGGAAAGAATGGAAGCTCAGCTGTAGAGAACGCACTTGTGGACACAGTGGGGGAAGGAGCGAGTGGGATGAATGGAGAAAGTAGTTTCAACATAACCATGTGTAAAATACATAGCTGGTGAGAAGTTGCTATGTAACCAAGGGGGCAGATACTGGTACTCTGGGGGGATCTAGAGGGATGGGCTAGAGGGAAGGGAAAGAGGCTCGAGAGGAAGGGGATATATGTATAATTATGACTGATTTGTGTCATTGTATGGCAGAAATGAATACAACACTGTAAAGCAATTTTCCTCCAACTGAAAAAATAAATAGAAAAAAATTAAAAGTATGTACCCAGAGGAAAAAAGAAAAAAGAAAGCAAAAGACTCAGAATAGCCAACATAACGCTGAAAATAATAAACAAATTTGGAGGACTGACAGCAGTGAGCTTCAAAACTTACTATAAACCTACAGTAATCAAGGCAGCATGGTATTAGAAAAAGAATAGACACATAGTTCAGTAGGACAGAAGAGAAAGCCCAGAAATAGACCCGCACAACTATAGTCAACTGATCCTTGGCAAAAGAGCAAAGGCGATTTAATCAGGAGAAGATAGTCTTTTAAACAAATGTGCTTGGAAACATTTTGATTTGCGTAAGCAAAAAATGTATTTAAACACAGACTTTACACTTTTCAAAAAACTAACTCAGAATGCATCACAGATCTAAAAGAAAACTTTGGGAGTATAACATGGGAGAAAATCTTAAATTTGGTAATAAGTTTTAGATACAGCACCAAAAGTACAATTCATAAAAGAAATGATTGATTAGTTGGTCTTTATTAAAGTTAAAACCTTCTGCTTTGAAAAAGAGACTGCTTTGCAAATGAAAAGACAAATCACAGATTGGGAGAAAATCTTTGTAAGACACAGATCTGACAAAAGAACTGGTATCCAAAATATGCAAAGAACTCTTAAAACTCAACAACAAAAGAAACACACAGCCCAAGTAAAAATGGGGAAAAGATATGAACAGACATTTACTAGAAAAGATATACAGATGGATAATAAGCATATGAAAGATGTGTAACATCATTTGTCATTACGGAACTGCAAATTAAAACAACAGGATAGCATTATACTATCAGAATGGCTAAGATTCAAAACCGAAAACACCAAATGCTAGTGAGGATGTGGAATAACAGGAACACTCACTCATTGCTGACTGGAAAGCAAAATGACATAGCTATTTTAGAAGACAATTTGGCAGTTTCTTACACAGCTAAGCATATTTTACCATATGACAGAGTAATTGCACTCCTAGGTATTTACTCAATTGAGTTGAAAACGTTTGTTCATCAAAATATGCACATGAATGCTTATAACAGCTATATTTTGATTATTCACCCCAAACTGCAAGAAACTGCATTGTCCTTTCATGGGTGAATAAATAAATTGTGAAAGTGACAGCTGTTCTGTCCTGTCAGACTCTTTGCAACCCGCCAGGCTCCTCTGTCCAGGGGATTTCCCAGGCAAGGATAATGGAGTGGGCAGCCATTCCTTTCTTCAGCGGATCTTCCTCACCCAGGAATCAAACCTAAGCCTCCTGCATTGAAGGCAGATTCTTTACCATCTGAGCCATCAGAGAAGCCAAATAAATCGTGATACATCCAAATAATGGAATATTTTCAGTGATAAAAAGAAATGAGCTTCCAAGCCCCATAAAGCTATGGAAGAAACTTAAATGTATATTCTTTGGTGAAAAAAGCCATTCTGAAAAGGCTACCTTCTGTATGATTCCAGTTATATGTCATTCTGGGAAAGGTAAAATAATGAAGATACTAGAAAGGTCAGTGATTGCTAGGAGTTTGGTGGGGAGGTGAGAGAAATGAATAGATGTAGCACAGGGGATTGGTGGTAAAAATATTCAGTATGATTGTGTGATGGTGGATACATGACATTACATCTTTGTAAAAACCCATAGGACTTTATGGCACAAAGAGTCAACCTTAATGTATAAAAATTTGAAACAATAATTTAGAATATCAGAAGGTCCCAGGAATGAATACAGACTGCAAGGAGATTCTCACTATATTATGAAACAAGCTTCTGGAAAGGAATGGGGGAAAAGGTGCTGAACTAAGTCATTTTGGAAATGGAATCTGTAAGACTACAAGCAAAAGGAGCTTCACATCAGCTCTGTACTCACTGATAAAGTTGTTTCTGACCGGGGTGTGTGCGTGGGAAGTCGTTTCAGTCGTGTCTGACTCTCTGCGACCTCATGGACTGTAGCCCACCAGGCTCCTTTGTCCAGGGGATTCTCCAGGCAAGAATATGGAGTGGGGTGCTGTGCCCCCCTCCAGGGGCTCTTCCAGACCCAGGCGGGGAACTCACACCTCCTACCTCTCCTGCGCTGGCATGCAGATCCTTTACCACTAATGCCAGCCAGGAAGCCCTTCTGATGGGGGTCTAGGCTAACAGTTCTGACGACGGCATACATGTGCATTGGAACTGAGCAATTCATTAAGTGGATGGGGAATTTGGGGAGGCAGGTTTCTTGACACTGTTGTGGGAACTTACATAAACAAGGGGAGAAGAATAGAATGATCCATATGGTCATGGATCAGAGTCAGAGATACCAGTAAGAGGTCATGTTTATCTTAAAATAGATAGAGATGGTTACATAGAGAAATATTTATAGATATGTGTATATACACAGATTAATATAAAATATAGATACTCCTTTGCCCTGTCAACTTAGGGAGTTCAGATCCAATGATACCCTCAGTTCAGTTCAGTTCAGTCACTCAGTCGTGTCCGACTCTTTGCGACCCCATGAATCGCAGCACGCCAGGCCTCCCTGTCCAGCACCAACTCCTGGAGTTCACTCAGCCTCACATCCATCGAGTCAATGATGCCATCCAGCCACCTCATCCTCTGTCGTCCCCTTCTCCTCCTTCCCCCAATCCCTCCCAGCATCAGAGTCTTTTCCAATGAGTCAACTCTTTGCATGAGGTAGCCAAAGTACTGGAGTTTCAGCTTTAGCATCAGTCCTTCCAATGAACACCCAGGACTGATCTCCTTTAGGATGGACTGGTTGGATCTCCTTGCAGTCCAAGGGACTGTCAAGAGTCTTCTCCAACACCACAGTTCAAAAGCATCAATTCTTCAGTGCTCAGCCTTCTTCACAGTCCAACTTTCACATCCATACATGACCACAGGAAAAACCATAGCCTTGACTAGATGGACCTTAGTCGGCAAAGTAAGAATTGGTCTATAAAGAAAGCTGAGGTCCGAAGAATTGATGCTTAGGAACTATGGTGTTGGAGAAAACTCTTGAGAGTACCTTGGACTGCAAGGAGATCAGACCAGTCAATTCTAAAGGAAATCAGTCCTGAATATTCATTGGAAGGACTGATGCTGAAGCTGAAACTCCAATACTTTGGCCACCTGATGTGAAGAACTGACTCATTAGAAAAGACCCTGATGCTGGGAAAGACTGAAGGTGGGAGGAGAAGGGGACAGAGGATGAGATGGTTGGATGGCATCACCGACTGTATGGACATGAGTTTGAGCCAGTTCCTAGAGTTGGTGATGGACAGAGAAACCTGGCCTGCTGCAGTCCATGGGGTCGCAGAGTCAGACAAGACTGAGCAACTGAACTAAAACTGAACATTAGATTTTACCTCTGTGATCTTCTTTCTCCAAGTCTATGACCCCAGTCTTACCAGGAGAAAAACATCAGACAAGTTCCAGTCAAGGGACATCCAACAATATAATTTACCAGTATTCCTCAAAAGTGTTAAGGGTTTTAACACTTTAACAAAAACAAGGAAAAGTCTGAAAAAACTGTCAAAGCCAAGAGAAGTCTAAGGAGACATGACAATCACATGTAACATGGAATCCTGAATGAGATTCTGCAATAGAAAAAAGATTGCCAGGTAAAATCAAGGGAAATCTGAGTAAACTGTAGACTTTAGTTAATAATAATAATGTATCACTATTGGTTCATTAATTGTCCAAGTACTCCCAGTGGCTCAGCAGTATAGAATCCGCCTGCAATGCAGGAGACACAGGTTCCATCCGTTGCTTGGGAGGATCCCCTGGAGAAGAAAATGGCAACCCACACCAGTATTCTTGTCGAGAAAATCCCATGGACAGAGAAGCCTGGTAGACTAGAGTTCATGGCGTCACAAAAGAGTCAGACGTGACTTAGGGACTAAATAACAATGGACTTTAGCTAACAATAGTAATGTATCACTATTGGTTCATTAATTGTGCAGACACCCAACACATAATGTGAGATATTACTAATAGGGAAAATTGTGTGTTAATATGGGAAAACCTATACTACATGCTAATTTTTTCCCATAAATCTAAAACTGTACTAAAAACAAGGCTTATTGATTAAAAAACAGTGACATGACTTGTGAAATTCAGGAGATGGCCCAGCCCCCAGGTACCTCACACTCCTGAGACCAAGGTCCTTCTGTCACGTGCCCTTGCCTTTTGCCATTAGTGACTGATATGAACTATTTAAGTTATGGCCGGTGCTATCTAGGATGAGCTGGAAAGCTCATCACATAAGTCACACTGTATCTTCCTATGAGTTGGGCCAATTCTGTACCTCCTGTCCACATCACTAAATGGTTAACAACTACTCATGGGCAGAAGGGGGACAGGGGAGGGGAAGAGATAGTCTTACCCCCAACAGAGTTTATGGAAGCTCAGGAACATATACCATATACAACTTAAGCCTCATGTTTATGTCTGGGAATATATTAAATGCCATCTGCCTAACCATTTGCCATGTTATAAATTAAGGCGACATCAACAATGCTACAATGCCAAGGAGCACTCTGCTGTCTTCCAGTTTGATATTAAATGGGTTTTGTTACCAAACTCTCCTTACAAACAAGAAAAGAACAGTTGTAAGCCTTCTGGAGGAGCAGATGGTCTCGGAGGCTTCCCAACGCTGGCTTGCTGTGAAAGTTACAGGGTTTACATTTTCTTTGCTCTAAACAGTTGACTGAGTTATGGCTGCTATGCGAGAGAGCAAACATTGGGTGGGGTTGTTTAAACCCTGGCCCTGCCACTTTCTTGCTGTGTGAACTTTGGTAGGTTACTTAAAGTCTTGGAATCTCAGTTTTGTCACCTGTAAAATGGGGGTAACAACATCAACTTCAAGATATAAATGAGAAAACTCAGGGTTCCTCTAACTGCCCTTGAGTTCCAGGGAGGAATATATTTTCCCCTTGACCTAATGCACATACACACTCACACACATAATGGAAACAAAGCTTTCATTAGCAAATCCAATCCTTGCAATGCATGATATACTTTGATATTTTCTATTCTAATACAATCTATTCTAATCTATTCTGTTTTCTCCTCTCTGTTTCACAGGCAACCTAGGAACTCATTTTAGATCCACTAAAGGCTTACAATCTGCAGATGTACACACTGCTATATTCAAAATGGATAACTAACAAGGACCTATTGTATAGCACATGGAACTCTCCTCAATTTATGTGGCAGCCTGGATGGGAGGTGGGTCTGGGGGAGAATGGATACATGTATATGTGGGGCTGAGCCCCTTCACTGTTCACCTGAAATTACTACAACATTGTTAATCAGCTATACACCAATGCAAAATAAAAAGTTTAAAGTTTGAAAAAAAAGAAAAAAAACACAGATTGTTTATCATTTATTTATGTATTTATTTATTTTTGAAACACAAAAACACATACTGCATAGGCATTGAAAATAAAGTTAGTGGGGAGAAAAGAAGCCAGACTTTTCTTGCAAAGTCAGTTTGACTTACGTGGTTGCTTTGACCAAGAGGACTGACTTGACTAATTAGATTGCACCATGTACACAGAAGTTAAATGTATTCATAAATTAAATGAGTAAAATCAAGATAGTGTATTTAAATACAGAAAAAAGTGCTGACAGGTGGAAGTTATGCAGTAAATGCTAGCAGACAATATGGTGATCAGTGGCATTATTATTGATTGTGGCAAAGTGATGTGAAGAGGTAGAATATAAAGCCACATCAATCCGTTCCCACAAACCCAGCCAGTAAGCTAGTCCTTTCCTAAACTCGAGTTCTATCTACTAACAAAAGCAGTAGCATTTCAGCCTTTCCAGTGTCCAGCCCAGTGTAGCGATAGAAACTTCAGGGCTTGCTCCAGGAGGAGACTCTCCCCTCTTTCAGCTCCCACAAGGAGCTGCCTCCCGCAAGGTCAGCTTCTCTCTCTTCCTCACTTTCCTGCTATTTCAGAGTCCCCAGCAGGACTAACCCCCCGTGTCCATGACAATGACCTGCTCTGCTCATGAATGCACCCTGTATTAGATTGTTTCCTTCCCCATTTCTCTTCCCTCCTCCCCTACCAGTGCTTCTTGGGATCACCTTCAAAAAAAAAACTACTTGCTTCTACTCACACTCTTGTCTCAGGGTCTACTTCTGGGAGAACGCATCTTCAGAGAGGCCCCTGCACATAATCTATCCTTAAAGTTCCTGTGAAATCAGCCTCAGGACAGGTGGCTCAGTGATAAAGAATCCTTCTGCCAACGCAAGAGACACAGGAGATGCAGGTTTGATCCCTGGGTTACCAAGATCCCCTGGAGGAGGAAATGGCAACCCACTCCAGTATTCTTGCCTGGAGAATCCCATGGACAGAGGAGCCTAGCAGGTTGCAGTTCTTGAGGTCACAAAAAGTCGGACATGACTTAACACACATCCATGATAATGGCTATGAACATCACTCAATGTGTGGCAAATTATAAATTATTAAAGTAAAAACTAGGAATGTTCAGGCCTGCTCACTGTTCTGTTTGGGACCTATAGACTTATCAAAGCTACTTTCACTCACGCTGGTTCTGGTTCTTGCTGGGAACAAGTAAAGATGGTGCACCAGTCCTCGCCTTGAGCAGAGGCCAACCTTGAGGACTTAGCTGCTTTTCCCCTTTGTCATTTCCTCTTTTCATGGATGAAGCCTCTGACCCTACACAGGTCTGAGTGGTGAAGGGCTTCTTCCAATAATGCATGACGTCTATCTCTCCATCTTTTTTTGTTGTTTCTTTGCCAACTAAATAAAGTGCTCTGATCTCAAACATGGTGAAAAAATTATTTGCCTATTTTTAAAAAACATATCTAATACCCTCCAGGTTTAGAAGTGCTAAACCACCCCTTGTATAACTCACTGGAGTGCCCACAAAACTACATTTTCTTCAGACAAAACATATCTTTTATTGGGCTTGTGTCTGTGATAATGATGCAGGTGAATTTTATCATTCCTTTCACCCTACTGGTAATGAACAAATTCACTGCGTATTACTTTGGACTTGATCTCTGGCAAAACACTACTGGAACAAACAATTTGATTTGTCAACACCTTTACAAGGGCTCCTCAATCAATGTCACAAATCCAAATTTAAACAGCAAAGTACATTTGACTGCAGGACCCTAGACTGATTAGAGCTCCGAGTTCAGAGAATTGCTCCAGACAGGGCAGCAATCAGATTATTAACTCCACTTGAAAATACTCTCTGCTGCCCGGGATTAGCATGCATATTTTGATATAGATCGATAAGCAATCTCCTTTCTATAAGAAATGCCTGCAACATTCATTTGGCTGATCAAAGGCAGATATCAGCTGGCTGTGACAGCTAGCTATTGTTTCCCCGCTTTCTTTACAGAAGAGCCTCTATTAAAAAAATTCTCTGGCTCTTTTTCGGCTAATAGTGGAAGCCAACAGAGAGTCACAAAATCCCATCTCCTTTTCGATACTGAAACACAATTAGTGCAGCAGGGACTTGAGTCTTTTCTGTGCTAACTTAACCCATTTCCACTGCGTTCACTGACAAGAAATGGCAAGTTTCTTTTCCCTCCCCTTCATCCCCCACTCCCTTCCACTCTGACATTGTTCACGGGTGTAGTGGTCCCAATCTGGGACTGTTAGAAGGATGGGCCCCATCCTTTGGTATCTAGTTGCTTCCTTGATGAGGTCAAAGTTCATATGTGAAAACCCTGATACCGTTTTAAATGAGTTAGCTCAGCTTTAGATTCTGGTTGTGGACACAGAATTGATTCATTGCTTTAAAAGCTGTTATTCAGTCCCTTAACCTTTATCTCTCTCCCCACTTCTTTTCTAAAATATCATTTTCGTGTTGGAAATAATTTTATTTGTATTCTCTGCCTGTTTTCTCCACCTCGAACTCTTTTCCCCTTACCTACAGCTTTCTTGTACCACTAGCTCACTAACGGAAACCTAACTTACACATCAGTTGTTCCCTTCTGGCTGAAGATCCCAATAAATAAAAGCAAGATACAGTCTCTCTCAAGACAGATGGCTAAGGGACAAATGTGGGTTACAGAATAGTTTGCACAGTGTTATTTAGCTTTTATTTAAAAAACAAAAGTATGCTTGTGTTTATATGTGCCTGTATACATACATTCACGGCATGTATATGTTTGCTATGTAAATGCATACACACACAAACACACCTATATAAACACACACGCGTGCAAACACACATATACGAGAAATCCTACAGTCATTGGTTAGAGAAGGTTGATTAATGGAGAACTTATGTTCTGCTTCCCTGTTTCTCTTCTCTTAGGATTTTGAAGCTTTTGTGTTATAATTCAGGAAATGGATGACCTTAAGAATGTGAATCAGAAATGTCTCGCATATTCTTACTATGTATATGCTCTGATTTCTTTCTAAGCTTTTCGCCATGAGATGTCAAAATGTTTCTCTTAGATCGTGAAGTCCCTGAAAGCACTTTTTGATGGCTCGCTCTCAGCAACCACATCTCTGGGCTTGTGTCAATAATATGGCAGCTGCTAGGTGTATTTGGAGAAGGGAATGGCAGACCACTTCAGTAATCTTGCCTTGAGAACCCCATGAACAGCATGAAAAGGCAAAAAGATATGACACTGAAAGATGAACTCCCCAGGTCAGTAGTTCCCCAATATGCTCCTGGAGAAGAGTAGAGAATTAACTCCAGAAAGAATGAAGAGATGGAGCCAAAGCACAAACAATGCCCAATTGTAATGTTACTGGTAATGGAAGTAAAATCCAGTGCTGTAAAGAGCAAAATTGCATAGGAATCTGGAATGTTAGGTCCATGAATCAAGGTAAATTAGAAGTGGTCAAATAGGAGATGGCAAGAATGAACGACATTTTAGGAATCAGCGAACTACAATGGACGAGAATGGGCAAATTTAATTCAGATCACCATTATACCTACTATCGTGGGCAAGAATTCCTTAGAAGAAATGGAGTAGCCCTCATAGTCAACAAAAGAGACCGAAATGCAGTATTTGAGTGCAATCTCAAAAATGACAGAATGATCTCTGCTCATTTCCGAGGCAAACCAATCAATATCACAGTAATCCAAGATTATGCCTCAACCATTAATGCTGAAGAAGCTTAAGTCAAATGGTTCTATGATGACCTACAAGACCTTGTAGAACTAACACCAAAAAAGATATCCTTTTCATCACAGGGGACTGGAATGCAAAAGTAGGAAGTCAAGAGATACTTGGAGCAACAGGTAAGTTTGGCCTTAGAGTACAAAATGAAACAGGGCAAAGGCTAACAGAGTTTTGCCAAGAGAATGCACTGGTCATAGCAATCACCCTTGTCCAACAACACAAGAGATGACTCTACACATGGACATCACCAGATGGTCAATATTGAAATCAGATCAATTATATTCTTCACAGCCAAATATGGAGAAGCTCTATACAATCAGCAAAAATAAGAAAAAGTGCTGACTATGGCTCAGATCATGAACTCCTTATTGCAAAATTCAGATGTAAATTGAAGAAAGTAGGGAAAACCATTCACGTATGACCTAAATCAAATTCTTATGATTATACAGTGGAAGTGACAAATAGATTCAAGGGATTTGATCTGATAGACAGAGTGCCTGAAGAACTATGGATGGAGGTTCATGACATTATTCAGGAGGTGGTGATCTAGACCATCCCCAAGAAAGAGAAATGCAAAAAGGCAAAATGGTTGTCTGAGGAGGCCTTACAAACAGCTATGAAAAGAAAAGAAGCAAAAGGCAAAGGAGAAAAGGAAAGATATACCCATCTGAATGCAGAGTTCCAAAGAATAGCAAGGAGAGATTAAAAAAAAAAAAAAAAAGCCTTCCTCAATGATCAATGCAAAGAAAATAGAATGGGAAAGACTAGAGATCTCTTCAAGAAAACTAGAGATACCAAGGGGACATTTCATGCAAAGATGAGCACAATAAAGAACAGAAATGATGTGGATCTAATAGAAGAGAAGGTATTAAGAAGAGGTGCCCAGAATACACAGAAGAACTATACAAAAAATATCTTAATGACCCAGATAACCACCTAGAGCCAGACATCCCAGAATGAGAAGTCAAGTGGGCCTTAGGAAGTATCACTGTAAGCAACGCTAGTGGAGCTGATGGAATTCCAGTTCAGCTATTTCAAATCCAAAAAGATGATGCTGTGAAAGTGCTGCGCTCAATATGCCAGCAAATTTGGAAAACTCTGCAGTGGCCACAGGACTGGAAAACATTAGTTTTCATTCCAATCCTAAAGAAAGGCAATGCCAAAGAATGTCAAACTAGTGAACAACTGCACTCATCTCACACGCTAGCAAAGTAATGCTCAAAATTCTCCAAGCCAGGCTTCAATACTGAGTAATTCCCGATGTTCAGGCTGAATTTAGAAAAGGCAAAGGAACCAGAGATCAAATTGCCAACATCCGTTGGATCATCAAAAATGCAAGAGAGTTCCAGAAAAATATCTACTTCTGCTTTATTGACTATGCCAAAGCCTTTGACTGTAGATCACAACAAACTGTGGAAAAGTCTTCAAGAGATGGGAATACCAGACCACCTGACCTGTCTCCTGAGAAATCTGTATGCAGGTCAAGAAGCAACAGTTAGAACTGGACATGGAACAACAGACTATTTCCAAATTGGGAAAGGATTACGTCAAGGCTGTATATTGCCACCTTGCTTGTTCAACTTATATGCAAAATACATCATGCGAAATACCAGGCTGGATGAAGCACAAGCTAGAATCAAGATTTCTGGGAGAAATATCAATAACCTCAGATATGCAGATGACACCACCCTTATGGCAGAAAACGAAGAGGAACCAAAGAGCCTCTTGATGAAAGTGAAAGAGGAGAGTGAAAAAGCTAGCTTAAAATTCAACATTCAAATAAAGAAGATCATGGCATCCAGTCCCATCACTTCATGGCAAATAGATGGCAATGGAAACAGTGGTAGACTTTATTTTGGGGGCTCCAAAATCACTGCAAATGGTGACTGCAGCCATGAAATTAAAAGATACTTGCTCCTTGGAAGAAAAGTTATGACCAACCTAGACAGCATATTAGAAAGCAGAGACATTACTTTGCCACCAAAGGTCCATCTAGTCAAAGCTATGGTTTTGACAGTAGTCATGCATGGATGTGAGAGTTGGACCATGAACAAAGGTGAATGCTGAGGAATTGATGCTGTTGAACTGTGGTGTTGGAGAAGACTCTTGAGAGTCCCTTGGAGTGTAAGGAGATCAAATCAATCAATCCTAAAGGAAATCAGTCCTGAATATTCAGTGGAAGGACTGATGCTGAAGCTGAAACTCCAATACTTTGGCCACCTGATGTGAAGAACTGACTCACTGGAGAAGACCCTGATGTTGGGAAAGACTGAAGGCAGGAGGAGAAGGGGACAACAGAGGATGAGATGGTTGGGTAGCATCACCAACTCAATGGACATGATCTTGAGCAATCTCCAGGAACTGGTGATGGACGGGGAAGTATGGCTTGCTGTAGTCCATGTGGTTGCAATAAGTCGAATACGACTGAGTGACTTAACTGAACTGAACTGAGGTGTGTGATAAGAGGGTGGTGATGTACTCTGAAGGATTATTTGATTTGTTTTAAAATCTCACAGGATCTGAATGGACTACAGGGAAGTAGAGCTTCAAGGAGTGAAAATCTACATTTTAGTATGGCTTAAAATAAATGCACTTGAATAGAGTCATCTGAGGTATACCTGAAACCACACAAATAGATAACATCCAGGAGACTGGAAACTGTAATAAAGAAGTTAAAGTATGCAGTAATATATAATTTTAGAAGACTTAAAACTTTGAAGCACTTAAAACACTGAGTATTTCCTGGAAATCTTTAATTTTTCTCTCTGTCAATATAATAGTTGATATACTAAATATATTAAATATTTAAAATATCTCTGAAAGGGGAGGTAATAAGCCTAAACTTTGTCCAAGTAACTTCAAGTGTGCTGAAAGTGGAATTTAGGGACATCCTTTGAGTTTCTTTAGATAGATATCCTTTACAGGTTTACATTACCCTGGGCTTCCCAGGTGGCGTTTGTGGTAAAGGATCTGCCTGCCCATGCAGGAGACACAAGACATGCAGGTTTGATCCCTGGGTCGAGAAGATGCCCTGGAGGAAGGCACAGCAACCCACTCCAGTATTCTTACCTGAATAATCCCAAGGACAGAGGAGCCTGGCAGGCTACAGTCCATGGGATTGCAAAGAGTCAGACGTGACTGAGCACAGCACAGGAACTGCAATCTCCACAGTAATGTGCTGGGCTAATTCCCACCTTGCAGATGTTTATTCCCCTCTTACAGAGAAGGAAACTGCGGTTCAAATGGCGGAATCAATTACCCATGACTTTCGATTCAGATCTGACTATAAGCTGGGAAGAAGAGAGACTTAAACTTCAATGGCATCTGGAAACACCTTATTGTCATATGATGTAACTAATTTTTAGTGTCAAAAAAACCAAGTTGTAAAAGTGGCATTCATGAAAATATCTCTTTCTCAGGAAAACAACAGAATTGATTCTTATGATTGATGTAGAATCTTGCTTGGAGAGTCATAATTCTAACATATTCATAGGAACTGGAGGACTCTGCCATTTCTGATGAACTTTAGTTATATTGATTTAGAAAATCTTGGACTTCCCTGGAAGCTCAGATGGTAAAGCATCTGCCTTCAATGCAGGATACCTGGGTTCAATCCCTGGGTCAGAAAGATCCCCTGGAGAAGGAAATGGCAACCCACTCCAGTGTTCTTGCCTGGAAAATTCCATGGATGGAGGAGCCTGGTAGGCTACAGTCCATGGGGTCACAAAGAGTCAGATTTAGGCCCAATAAATAATTATATTTGATAGAAATGTATATAAACATGACTTAGTAGGGGCATGCTTCCATCTCTTTCTGATTAAAACATGCATCCTGGCTGAACTTCTTACTAGTTGGGCAACTTTGGTCAAATTTCCTAACTTCTTTGTGATTTCTTTGCTAAACAGGATGGTAATAATGGTGTCTACCTTGTGTGGTTGCTGTGAGGTTTATGCAAGATGACATGTGTGAAGTACTTGAAATAGCATTGGAACACGCTATTTTTAAAATTGTATTGATAACATTTATTTTGTACTCATTTTTAAACTTATTTCAGTTGCATTTCCAGCTTATATATAATTTAACAGACACATTACAGCTTTATGAGTTATTTGCAAAAACTGAGCTGATGTACATACCTTTTCTTAGAGATGAAAAAGCACATAAGGAATGAACACGAGACGCAGGGCCACCTCTGGTAATTACACAACAATTTAGCTCTGTGGCAGCCACTATAATAGAAGGTCGTTGTTGTTTAGTCACTAAGTCATGTCCAACTCTTTTGTGACCCCATGGACTATAACTACCAGGCTCCACTGTCCATGGGATTTCTCAGGCAAGAATGCTCGCATCGGTTGCCATTTCTGTTTCCAGGGGATCTTCCCAACCCAGGAATCGAACCCACATCTCCTGCATTGCAGGCAGATTCTTTACCACTGAGCCACCTGGGAAGCCCATAATAGAAGGGCTTTATTTACTTCACTTATTTATTCAGTAAATATTAGGAGTTATTAGGAACGGCAACAATACATTTCCTCAAGCCTTGGTTTTCTTATCTATCCAGATAATCAGGAGCTAGAAAAAAAAATGGAGTTTTTTCTTTTCTAAATGGATCTTTCTACTTATAACATTTTCTGATTGATTAGGTCATTTTTCCCTCTTTTGCTGTAAAGACCCAGATCTTTAGCTGTAGTTATTGAAAATGGCTATATTTGTTCCCAACATTCTTAAATTTTCAAAATAATTTCATATACTTCATCTCTTATGAAACATCCTGAGATGAGGTGAATGCAGAATCCTTTAAAAAACATTTATTAAGCATCTACTGTGTGCCAAGGCATCGTGTTAGGTGCTAACATGCCAAAATGCTGATGTGTTTGCCCTCTGGAACCTCATAGTCTAATGAAAAATTATTAGTCTAGTTTGAAATAAACGCATGTAGAAATGAAGTAAATTTCTCTTTAAGCATCAAAACCTGGGGCTTCTTCATTCCCAGTTTTGTTCCATGAAGATAGTGGGCTTGTGGCCTACAAGCCACAAAGGTCTCAGGAAGGAAGGAAAGGAAGGAGGGACGGAAGGACAGTTTTACTCAGGATCAGTTGACAATGGTTAACTGTAGCACAGGGCTGGAGTTCTAGCTGGAATTATAAACGGGAAAACAGTCTAATCATCATCTAATAAACACAGTTTAACTAGTATGGGGGACCTGTCCAAATAGTCTGTCCAAGAAGGAAACTACTAGCTTGACCTTTGTCATTATTGACCTTGATTTGAATGTATTATGCCTGTTTTCATTATACTCCTACCCCTATAACTTAAGGTTTGAAAATTCAGCTTTCCGTGTGCCTGAGCTTGTTCCTGAAACCATCAGATCTAGCCACCTCAAAGGCCATGAACTTACAAAGGAAAGCATTTTTCATAAGGTGAGAACCACATGAGAACCTAACTGAAGTAGGAACTCATTTCCAAGCAGCAAGTATTAAGGTTCTCTGGACTTCCATGACGCCAATTTATATGTCAGTCATTTTCTTGGCACTTTAAGTGGCAAACCCTCAAAAGTGTCATCATCAGAAAAGACAACAAATTCCCCTTGCCAGGCCAATTAGGTTTTGCTGTCTTGGTGTTGTGTGGTAACTGCCTGCCTTGGGCATTTTCCTAAGCACCTTCCTGCTATAATCTGTTATATATAATGACTTGGCAAATGTATTTCTTCTTCCCTGACTGAGGAAGAAAAATGGTTTTCATTTCTAGTCCAATAATATAGGACTTCTGCAGCAAGAAAAGTGAATCTAACTTTTTGATCCACCTAGTCAAGCCAAAAAGGACATTAGGATCATGTTACTAACCATCTAGGCCTGTGTCCTATATCAAATCATGGCTTTTTCCTTGTGAGAATGATGCTGTTGACAAGGCTTCAGACAATTTAAGGGCATGCCTGATGAAAAATCTAGTTTTTCTCCTTGGCCTGCCACAGATAAATCAAATGCAAAGTTTGTGAGACTCACAATGGGTGTCCCTTTGTGGGGACAATTTCTCCTTCTGAAGTGAAAGATTAAGTGCAAGAGGCAATCCAGATTATTGGATAACTGTAAGAATCAATGAATGAAAAATATTCTTCTCTGTTGAATGGGGTAATTTATTCTCATCAATAGCACAAGAGGTCAGGGAATGGTTCTTGCTTCATTAGCTCCCTCACTGCAAGACAGTTCTGTCTGGGGCCACCCAAGGGACTGTCTATACTAGGACATAGTCAACATCCCTAACTTATAGTGTATTGGAAGTAAAAGTTGCTGAAAGACAGTAAATTTCTATGTTTCCTAATACTCAGATGATTTACTTAGTGTGTGGGGACAAATGCCATCCTTACACTGCCTGGTTTGATTTGGAAAATTATAGTGATTTGTGAGTCTACAAAATAAAGGTCATTTAGCACAGTCACATCATCTTGCCCATAAGACCTCCTTCCAAATGTATTTTGGAGGACATTTTCTATAAGTATCCCAGGGTCCAACACATAAAAGTTATTTACTAAATGTTTCTTAATATTGTCTTTACATTAAAAAAATGTATATTTGTGTTTGGCACATAATAGGTATTCATTAAAACACAGCTATTTTTAATAAGGAAATTATATCATATGCTATTAATTATAATAATGTGGTGTTTGTCCTAAACCTAATCATTATAATCCAGTGGGAGAAGCATTAGAACTATCCATATGGTTTCACATACTATGATACAAGCAAAGATACACGTATGCACAAAGTATTACAGTCACGCAGAAGAAAAGGGGGTAGTTGAGGAAGGCCTTATGATGGAGGTAATGGCTGAGCAGATTTGAAAGATGAAGAGGAGTTAGGGAGGTGAGGATGGGTAAGCAGGGAAAAGTATTTCATGCCAAAGGAAACTGTGAAAAGACACAAAGGCACAAATACTCAGAGTTTGTGTGCCAAACTGTAACTAAATCAGTTTTGGAAGATTATGGTTTATCTTGCTAAACATTCCATATGCACAATGTGGAAAACAATGTGAATTCTGCTTTTGTGGCATAGTTTTCTATAAATTCAAAGTTAGATCTAGTTGGCTAAAGGTACTCTTAAAGTCTTTCATGTTCTTACTGATTCTCTCTCTACTTGCTATATTGATTATTAAGAATTATTGAAATCTCCAAATGTTACTGTGGATCTTTTTTTGTTTTTTCACAGTTTTATCGGTTTTACTTCATCTATTTTGAACATCTACTACTAAATGTATAAACTCTTAACATCACTTAAGTATTCCTGATGAAATTAACTTCTTTATCATTACAAAGCTACTTTCTTGTGTTTAGTAATGCTGTTTGCTCTGAAATCTACTTTGCTTGGCATTCCTATTCTTTTGCTTTTAGCCTACTTATATCTATTCAGTGGCTCAGCTGGTTAAGACTCTGCCTGCAATGTGGGAGACTTGAGTTTGATCCCTGGGTTGGGAAGATCCTTTGAAGAAGGGAAAGGCTATCCACTCCAGTATTCTAGCCTGGAGAATGCCATGGACTATATAGTCCATGGGGTTGCAAAGAGTTGGATAGGACTGAGAGACTTTCACTTTCACTTTAAAGTACAACTATTGTAGGCAGCATATAGTTGGGTTCTTGTTTATTCTTCCAACTTGACAACCTCTGCTTTTTAATTAGAGTGTTTAGACCATTTACATTTATTATAATTATTGGCATAATTAATATAAATATATTATTTTACTAGTTGCTTTTTACTGATTTCATTTATTCATATTCATTTTTCTAAGAGTTTGGTATTAAGTACTTTTTATTAATCCTTTTTTATCTGCTTTGCTGATTTTTTAACCATAACTATTTTGTTATTTTACTGGCTGCTTTAGAATTTCTGTGTATTTTAAACTTACCACTATCTACCTTCAAGTAATATTGTACCAACTCATGTAGCCTAAAATAACTTTTGAATAATTACCTTCACTTCTCCTTTCTCAGTCATATTGTTACCATATGTTTCATTTCTACATATGCTATAAACTTTATATCACATTATTAACTTTATATCACATTAGTATCAATGCTCATATAAAGAGTTAGTTATACTTTAAAGATACTTAAATAACAACAACAAAAAAAAACTTAGTTATTTATCCATGTGGTTACCATTTCTGTAACTCTGAATTTGTGTGTGTGTGTATAGATCCATATCCCTGTTTTGTACCACTTCTATCTGCCAGAAGGACTTACTTTAATGTTTCTTACACTGTGAGTCTCCTCCAAGATTTTGCTTTTCTGAAAAAAAAAAACCTCTTTTTTTACTTTGCATATTAAACTTTATATTTTATATAACAGTTTCAGGTTTACAGAAAAATTGTGAAGATAGGTGGGAGGTGAGACAAAAGGAGAGAGAAGCTAGCACTTGGAGGATACCACTTGAGTTGCACTAGCTGTAGTCCAGAAAATACGTTTCAGACTCAGTCCATGGGAATGACAGTGGAGAGGAAAGGCAGACTTCAAAAACGATTAGAAAGTGCATGTGATAGGAATTGTGGGTTGGCAGCCAAATGACTGTGGTGGTGATGAGCTTATCGGTCTATGTCCTGCCAGGAAAACATGAACCACTTTAGATTTTTAAGCTGAGAGGAGTTTAGCTCAAGGTATTAGTTATACCATTTTGGGGAAAGCTGGAACATCGAAACAGGAAATAGATATTATCTGGAAACTGCAAACCTACTACTGCCTCTGGAATGGAGCCCAAAAACTCCGATTCACTGTTCCTGTTACTGGAAGCATAAACTTATGGTGCTTACCAGTGATCTACGCAGTGGACCCTGATACTAGTGGAGCTGCTCCTGAGATGCTGCTGGAAGCCAGATGTTGAAGCTGTGTGGGAGTCACCTCTGCTACTGTTTGCAGAAGTGTCGCCAGAAGTAGACAAGCTTCTAGATTGTCTCTGCCTTCTACCCTGTTGAGAATGCTGCCTCCTGGAACCAAGTAGGCAAGGGGATTTAAGTAAAAAGAGCTTTCAGACTTTCAGATTAAGAGGTACAGAACAAACAGAAGAATGGATAGGAGATGAGAGGCCACAATATATAATATATATTTGGCACAGAAAGTAAGAGATGGGGGTATGGTTTCTATTTGTGCTGAAGAAGGAGATACTGGAAAGTTATCTCAGGGATCTATCAGTTATATCATGTTTCTTGTTCCATAGGGAGACTAAAATCATCTCTCGGCTCAAAGAGAGAAAATTTGGTGCCTGGACTCAAGAAGTGCACAGTTCCAAATGGGTCAGGCCACGATCACATGCTTTCCTGTCGTAATAGCTATGGTAATTGCAATTAAGGCTTCCCTGGTGGCTCAGTGTCTGGGTTGGGAAGATCCCCTGAAGAAGGAAACGGCAACCCACTCCAGTATGCTTGCCTGGGAAATCCCATGGACACAGGAACCTGGAAAGCTACAGTCAACAGAGCTGCAAGAGAGTCGGATATGAACTAGGGACTCAACAACAACAATTGTAGTTAATTAATTAAGTGAGACTATAAACTCTGTGAGGGTAGAGTGTGTTTGCCTTGCATGCATACATGCTAAGTAGCTTAGCCGTATTTGACTCTTTGTGACCCTATGGATCATAGCCCTCCAGGCTCTTCCATCCATGGAATTCTTTAGGAAAGAATACTGGAGTGGGTTGCCATGCCCTCCTTCAGGAGAATCTTCCCAAGCCAAGGATTAAACCCGTGTCACGTTTCCTGCATTGGCAGGTGGGTTCTTTACCACTAGCGCCATTTTGGGATCTGTGTTTGCCTTGGTTACACCTATATCTCAGCATCTTTAATGGTCTATAGTATAGTATAGAGTTAGTTGCTCAGTCGTGTCTATCTCTTTGCCACCCCATGGACTGTAGCCCACCAGGCTCCTCTGTCCATGGAATTCTCCAGGCAAGAATACTGGAGTAGGTAGCCATTCCTTTCTCCAGGGGGTCTTCCTAATCCAGGGATCAAACCCAGGTCTCCTGCATTAAAGGCAGATTCTTTACCATCTGAGCCACCAGGGTAGCCCCTTTAATGGTCTGCTGCTGCTGCTAAGTCGCTTCAGTTGTGTCCGACTCTTAGTTACCCCATGGACTACAGCCCACCAGGCTCCTCCGTCCACGGGATTTTCCAGGCAAGAGTACTGGAGTGGGTTGCCATTGCCTTCTCTGCTTTAATGGTCTAATACATAGTAAATACTCAACAAATATTTGTTAACCAAATGCATGAGTGATTGTTGAATGAATCCTGTTAGGGAGACTGGACACATAGGTAAAACAAGAAAACATGTAACCCAATAGTTGCAATAGGACAGAAGAGATTGCAAATCTTTGGATGGTCAGATGGATCTGAAGGTGAGGGAATGTGGTGAGTGAGGGGAACTGGAGAAGCCTTGTATAGAGTGTATCTGTGTATCTGTGTATAGAGTGTATCTGCTGAACTGAGCAGGAGAGAGAGGCAGGTCTTGGCCTTTCTCTGGAAACTCCTATTAAGGAGAAACTTAGTGAAAAGAGTACCAGCCGCTTTGTGTACAGGGCATTTTATATTTTTTCTCTTACCATCTAGAAACAGACTCCCTGTTTTCATTGGGAAATACGAAGACTTTTCCTGTGATGAGAGCAGAGGTTTGTGGTGATTAATTTTAGCTTGGATTATGGATATGTAATAATAAAGGCCATTTAAAAACTGATTATAGATGTTTATTTTTAAAGCACTAAAATGCTGAAACCCCATGCTCAACTAGAGTAAAAAGCTTAATTAAAAGCAGAACCTTTCTAAAGGGCAATCGGACCTAGTATCCATATAAAACCCCCACACTGGGCATAGGAGACACCAACAACCCAAAGGCCAACAATAAATGCACCCCATAAAACCAGAAATAAAATGAGCTCTGTCTGAGGCATGCAGAAAGGGGAGGGGCAGCCCCACGGCTGTATAATTGTCCAGCCCTCACCTCATTGAGGCCAATTACCTAGGGGAGGATTAGAAACTGACCTAGAGGTGACCACTTGTGCTTTAAAGTGGAAATCCAAAGTGGAAAGAGCTCACCCAAGGGAAGAGGGCTGGAGGAGTGACAAGACCCGGGGGCATGGGCACTGAGGAGCGTTCTGGCTCCTTCTGCCCTCACCTTCCCAGGAGAGGCACCCTGGATTTTCTGACTCACCCGGCGATGAGGTCAGCCATCCCTGTCCACACTGTAGGACCTGCTGGAGTCAAGAGCTGGATTTAAGGAAAATGCCAGGGAGCCCTGTGAGCACACAGAAGGCAGTGCCACGAGGTGGGGTAAAGGGGGATGAATGGAAAGACTCATTCCCCAGTGTGCGGTCCCAGAAAGGCAGTCTCAACACTACCTGGGAGCTGGTTGGACACACTCAGGCCCCTCATCAGAACCACTGAAGCAGAATCTGCATTTGAAGGAGATTCCAAGGTGGACCAAGACTAAATAAAAATGCTCTCTGAATCTGTATCATGGCCATGCTTACCCCAGCATCCCCAGCTCTGAAGAGGGAATATAGAGGAGGAAGAATGAGCTGTGCAGATCAGAAAGTGCCTTCAAAAGGCAGGTATGTCAGACTAATGTTAGGGGAAATGACAAAGATGTTCCTGCTGTGCAGATTAAACGAGTTGCTTCGAAAGGAGACCCAAGATCCACATACCCCCACATCCCACAAACTCCAGAAAATAAACAACCGACGCACATAGGTGGAGCTTACAAGGTGTGGCTCAGAGTCAGACTTCCCTGGGATTTACCAGCATGCCACTGCTTGGCTGGTAGTCTAGCAAATTATATCACCTTTTTGTGCCCTAGTTTCCCCATCTGAAACATGGGGATGTTATAGGATATTACTTGAGTCAAGATATAACGTGTAGAGAACAGGGCTTACTCCTAACCAAGGGCTCTGTAAATGATAACCACTCTGTTATTATCTTATGCAGTGTCCTGGAGATTCACTGAAATAATGCAGCTAAAGAATGACAGCATTACTTACCTTGTTGAGTTGCCAAGTAAGTAAGACAAGAGACCTGAAATGGGTCCACAGAGGAGTAAAGATTTAAGAGCGATTTATGGATGTCATCGTTGCTGCTGCCATTATTGTCATTGTTAGAGGACCATGTCCACAAATCACACCCCCCGCCCCATTGAATGTCCTTGAGCATCCACAAGGCCCACCTAAAGTTCTGCAGATGGAATTCTCAGCAGAGCTAATATATAAAAGCAAACCCATACCCCTCCACACACGCACACACATGCATACATGATCTCGCACACACGAACACCCCACACAAACACAAACACATCATATTTAACTCCCTGGCAGCTAAGTGCCAGGTGAGAAATGACCTTCGTGGGAAGAGATGGGATGATAAGGAGACAGGTAGAGCATCTGATCACACAGTCAAGGAAAGCTAACTTGGAGCAGCAATTCTACAGCAGGTCCTACAGGAGAATAAGAAACAGCATCCGTTTCTTCCCAGAAGGGGCTCTCCAGACATCCAAGCCTACTTGCTCTCTGAAGGGACACTTGGTTGGAAACTCTGCTTGAAAAATATCCTACAGGAAAGGGCTATGTTCAGAGTGGTCTTCTGAACCCTTGGCCTTCCCAGGATTCTCTTTCCTTCCAAAGCCCTTCCTAGAGACGGAAGCGTTCACGCAATCCTGAAAAGCTCAATCAGAGCAAAGAAGGTTGAGGATGACCTTATATAAGAGGAGCTCAGGCTTAGAGGAATGGAGTGACTGGCAAGGGTCACATGGCACGCTGGAGCTCTGGTCACATGTTTTGACCCCTCACTTAGGACGACCCTACCCTGGATAATGTTTTATTCAGCCATCTATCCAGTGACCCTCCCCACCAGAGAATGCTCTGGTGAATAAGGATTCTGTTTCCTTCCGTTGCTATTGTCCCCAGAATCTAGTGGGCTTCACTGGTGGCTCAGACAGTAAAGAATCCACCTGCAATGCAGGAAACCTGGGTTTAGTCACTGGGTTGGGAAGATCCCTTGGAGAGAGGAATGGCAACCCACTCCAGTATTCTTTCCTGGAGAACTCCATGGACAGAAGAGCCTGGCGGGTTACAGTCCATGGGCGGCAAAGAGTTGGATACAACTGAGTAACTAACACTTTCACTTTCCAGAATCTAGTACAATGTTCTATATACACGTACTTCTTAACGTATATTCATTCAATAAATCTTGGATAAACTCTTAAACTGGACTCCATCACCCAGCAGCATAGAGAATCCTGGCACTGCCCTTAGAAAAAAGCACGAGAGCGCAGGGACACTCGGGACTGACACAGCTGTCTGTGTCTGGCAAAGTCACTTTGAGTAGATACCTACCAGTGTGTCCCACCGCAGGATAATATGTACAGTAATAATAATATTAACTGCTCATGACTGAGTCTAAAGCCCTGTGCCATGAAATAGACATGCTTTGTCTCACAGCAGCCATGAATTGGAGATATGGTCCCCATTTTACTTGTGTGACCGCTGGGCTTCTGAGAAGCGAATAACTAGAGGTCACGGAGTTAATGGTAGAGGTGCTAGACCAGGAGGGGTCTACCTTATTCTGAGCTTGTTTTCTCTCCACGCATGAGACTGTCTGGTGAGAGGTGCTATTAAACTTGCTGGGCTTCTAGTAAAGATCCATCACATCTCCATTAACCGTAGGCCATTGCTATGGTTAACATACAAGAGCAAATTGCTGTTGGAAATTTTTCCTTTCAGAGGCTGGCCTCTCTCAGAAACTATCTCCTGATGGATGTAATTGTCAGGGCACAGGGGACCAACCCTCCCACCACCATCCACCCAGCTCTCTCTCCATTACACAAAAATTTGTTGACACTTCCTAATGGCTGGTAGTATGCTTGTAAATGTGTGTGTGTGTGTGTTTGGGAATGGGCTGTGGATTAGGGTGGGGAAGCAAGAAAGCTAGTAAAGGCAACATGTTTCCTGCCTCCCAGGATCCTGTAGTCCAGAGTAGAAAGAGATAAACATAATTGTGATAATACCAACAATAACTGTGTTAAGTTGCTTCAGTCATGTCTGACTCTTTATGACTCCACGGACTGTGGGCTGCCAGGCTCCTCTGTTCATGGCATTTTCCAGGCTCTGCTTTGGAAGGTGATGGAGTTTGAAAGCTGCCTCCACCTCCAAAGACCTTAATCTTTATTCGATACTTGGAATCTTTCAAGTAAGCCCCATAGATAGTACAAGAATTTGAGGTTTGATGAGTTCATGGAGAGGAATGGATTTATAAACATTTAAGAAGGAAATGTGCAGAGGCTGGTTATGACAATAATGGTGAAAAGACAGGGCAGGCCAGTTTTACCCACTGGAGAAGCAGCCTGAGTTCAGATGGTCCCCAAAGCTCAGATGTATAGAAGGAAGAGTGAAGGAGCCTCAGAAGCAGAAACCCTGCATCCCTGAGGAGTCAGTGGGATTGGGAGAGGGGTGGGCTGGGAGAGGGTGAGCAGAATAATTATAATGGCACAGCAGTAAATGAGCATACTTTTAAGTATCAGCCTGATTTACAGGTTCCACCCACTTAATTGCTTCTTTCATAAACTGCACATTCCATACATCATGGGAAAACATTAAAGAAAGAATCCTCAAGTAGAATATTAAAGGCGAATGGGCTCTTCAAGGGACAGCAACCCACTACTTCCCAGTGTGGCCAGGTGTGGGGTCTGAACGGGGCAGAGACCTTACGTGGGAGTGACTTCTCTCCCCCACCTCTCTGAAGCTGGCCAAGCCTGTGCCTGAGTCTGAAGGAACAGGGAGGGGACCCGTGGCCCTCAGCTGCAGTCCTGGCTTCTGGCCTTGTTCCCATTTGCCAAGATTAATAAAGCCTCCAAAAGCAGGCAAAGCTTTGCACAGGAACTTTGCTTCAAGCTCAGCCCTGCAATTATGAGAAAGGACCTCATCATAAATCCCCCAAGGTGATCATAGCTTGGCATAGAGGAAACCTTGTTGGACTGTTCAAAGACTTGAAAGATGCTGCCTAAAGAGGATTTTGGTTTACTTTTAAAAGCGGTAAAACTGTCCCTCACATCTTTAGGTCTGAGTATCTGTGCATTGTCAACCATAAAAACAAGAAAAGTGGATCTTCTGCCTCACACTGGAGGATGTTATTAAACTGCTTTCTATAATCGATCGATAATGTTTTTCCTGACCACCTACTGCATGCACTACTCTCTTAGGCAGTATGGAGAATGAGACATGATTTCTACTTTTAAGGTGTTTTAAACTTGGGAGGGGGCTTCCCAAGTGTAAAGAACCAGCCTGTCAATGCATGAGACATAAGAGACGCATGTTCGATCCCTCAGTTGGGAAGATCCCCTGGAGCAGGGCATGGCAACCCACTCCAGTATTCTTGCCTGGAGAGTCCCATGGACAGAGGAGCCTGGCGGGCTGCAGTCCATAGGGTCTCACAGAGTCAGACACGACTGAGGCAACTTAGCACGCATGTCCACCAACTTGGGAGAAGAAGTAAAAACTACAGGTAGCATTCAGCAACCATTCATGCAATTATTGGAGACTTCGATGGGCCACTCAGTGTGAGGCACAGGGTAGATAGGCAGATGGAGAGAGGGGAAATATTCAGGCTTCTATCATACATTATCATAGACCAGGTGGTTTATGCACAACATCATTTATGTTTCACATTTTAAAGGCTGGAAGTCAGCATGGGCAGCTTCTGGTGAGAGCATGTTTCTGAGATGCAGACTGTTTACTGCTCACTGTGTCCTCATATGGCAGAGAAGGCACTAGACAACACTTTGGGGTCTCTTCATAAGGGCACTAGTCTTGTTCATGAAGGCCCTACTTTCAAGATCTAATCACCTTTAAAACCTGACCTCCTAACACTATCACATTGGGGGTTGGAATTTCAGCATATAAATTATTTTTTGGAGGGGACACATTCAGTCCATTGCAGATAGCTGTGGGGACATATAACTACTCTTGTGATGGTAAATGTTTAAAAACCTGCTCACAGGGAAGGAAGAAGCTTACTGGCTTGTAGTCTTTGCTGTGGTATAAATACTCCCCATGCTTTGGCCACCTGATACAAACAGCCAACTTGTTGGAAAAGACCCTAATGCTGGGGAAGATTGAAGGCAGAAGAAGAGGGTGACAGAGGATGAAATGGTTGGATGGCATCACCAATGCAATGGACACGAACTTGGGCAAACTCCAGGAGATGGTGACGGGCAGGGAAGCCCGGCATGCTGCAGTTCATGGGGTCATGAAAAGTCGGATACAACTTGGCAAGTGAACAATGAAAAACAATTACTTTCAACATGGATACAGCCAATGTCAAGCTACCAAAGTGATGTCACAGAAAGGAGGGTTGGGAAGATGTTGCACAGTAGGATCTCTTTTGAGCTCAACATAATGAAAAACTAGATTGCATGGTACGTGCAGTCCGTATCTTGCAGTTTGGAGGAGAAGGAGGTCAGAGTAGACTTTCATTCAGGAAAGGGTTCTTTGGCCAACACGGATAGGACCTAGACATTCAGGATGACCAAGCTTGGCAGAGGAGGAAGAAAGACTTTCTAGACCAGTTGTTCATTTGCTCAGTTGTGTCCAACTCTTTGAGACCCCATGGACTGCAGCATGCCAGACTTCCCTGCCCTTCACCATCTCCCGGAATTTGCTCAAACTCACGTCCATTGAGTCAGTGATGCCATCCAGCCATCTCATCCTCTGTGGTCCCCTTCTCCTCCTGCCTTCCATCTTTCCCAGCATCAGGGTCTTTTCCAATGAGTCGGCTCTTCACATCAGGAGGCCAGAGTATTAGAGCTTCAGCATCAGTCCCTCCAATGAATATCCAGGGTTGATTCCTTTAGGATTGATGGATTTGATCTCCTTGCTGTCCAAGGGACTCTCAAGAGTCTTCTTCAACACTACGGTTTGAAGGCATCATCAGTTCTTCAGTGCTCAGCCTTTTTTATTGTCCAGTTCTCACATCCATACATGACTACTGGAAAAACCATAGCTTTGATTATTAGATGGACCATTGTAGGCAAAGTATCATCTCTCTTTTTTAATATGCTGTCTAGGTTTGTCATTGCTTTTCTTCCAAGGAGCAAGGGTCTTTTAATTTCATGGCTGCAGTCACCATCCGCAGTTATTTTGGAGCCTAAGAAAATAAATTTTGTCACTGTTTCCACTGCTTCCCCATCTATTTGCCATGAAGTGATGGGACCAGATGCCATGATCTTAGTTTTTTGAATATTGAGTTTTAAGCCGGCTTTTTCACTCTCCTCTTTCACCTTCATCAAGAGGCTCATTAATTCCTCTTTGCTTTCTTCCATAAGGGTGGTGTCATCTGCATACCAAAGATTATTGATATTTCTCCCTGCAATCTTGATTCCAATCTGTGCTTCACCGAGCCAGGCATTTCACATGATGTACTATGCATATAAGTTAAATAAGCAAGGTGACAGCCTTGATGTACTCCTTTCCAAATTTGGAACTAGTCCATTGTTCCATGTCTGGTTCTAACTGTTACTTCTTCACATGCATACAGATTTCTCAGGAGGCAGGTCAGGTGGTCTAGTATTCTCATCTCTTTAAGAATTTTCCACAGTTTGCTGTGATCTACACAGTCAAAGGTTTTAGAGTAGTCAGTGAAGTAGGAGGTTTTTGTTTTGTTTTTTTTTTTTTCTGGAATTCTCTACCTTTTTCTATGATATAATGGGTGTTGACTGTGTGGATCACAATAAACTGTGGAAAATTCTGAGAGAGATGGGAATACCAGACCACCTGACCTGCCTCTTGAGAAATCTGTATGCAGGTCAGGAAGCAGCAGTTAGAACTGGACATGGAACAACAGACTGGTTCCAAATAGGAAAAGGAGTACGTCAAGGCTGTATATTGTCACCCTGCTTATTTAACTTATATGTAGAGTACATCAAGAGAAACACTGGGCTGGAAGACACACAAGCTGGAATCAAGATTTTCAGGAGAAATATCAATAACCTCAGATATGCAGATGACACCACCATTATGGCAGAAAGTGAAGAGGAACTAAAAAGCCTCTTGATGAAAGTGAAAAAGGAGAGTGAAAAAGTTGGCTTAAAGCTCAACATTCAGAAAACGAAGATCATGGCATCCTGTCCCATCACTTCATGGGAAATAGATGGGGAAACAGTGTCAGACTTTAATTTGGGGGGCTCCAAAATCACTGCAGATGGTGATTGTAGCCATGAAATTAAAAGACACTTACTCCTTGGAAGAAAAGTTATGACAAACCTGGATAGTATATTCAAAAGAAGAGACATTACTTTGCCGGCTAAGGTCTGTCTAGTCAAGGCTATGGTTTTTCCTGTGGTCATGTATGAATGTGAAAGTTGGACTGTGAAGAAGGCTGAGCACTGAAGAATTGATGCTTTTGAAGTGTGGTGTTGGAGAAGACTCTTGAGAGTCCCTTGGACTTCAAGGAGATCCAACCAATCCATTCTGAAGGAGATCAACCCTGGGATTTCTTTGGAAGGACTGATGCTAAAGCTGAAACTCCAATACTTTGGCCACCTCATGCGAAGAGTTGACTCATTGGAAAAGACTGATGCTGGGAGGGATTGGGGGCAGGAGGAGAAGGGGACGACAGAGGATGAGATGGCTGGATGGCATTACTGACTCAATGGACGTGAGTCTTAGTGAACTCTGGGAGATGGTGATGAACAGGAAGGCCTGGTGTGCTGCAATTCATGGGGTCGCAAAGAGTCGGACACAACTGAGTGACTGAACTGAACTGAATGGATGTTGGCAATTTGATCTCTGGTTCCTCTTCCTTTTCTAAATCCAACCTGAACATCTGGAAGTTCTCGGTTCACATATTGTTGAAGCCTAGCTTGAAGGATGTTGAGCATTACTTTGCTAGCGTGTGAAATGAATGCAATTGTGCAGTAGTTTGAACATTCTTTGGCCTTGTCTTTCTTTGGGATTGGAATGAAAATTGACCTTTTCCAGTTCTGTTGCCACTGCCAAGTTTACCAAATTTGCTAGCATATTGTGTGCAGCACTTTCACAGCGTCATCTTTTAGGATTTGAAATAGCTCAGCTGGAATTCCATCACCTCAACTAGCTTTGTTCACCGTGATGCTTCCTAAGGTCCACTTGACTTCATACTCCAGGATGTCTGGCTCTAGGTGATTGAATATACCATCGTGGTAATCCAGGTCATTAAGATCTTTCTTATATAGTTCTGCGTATTCTTGCCACCTCTTCTTAATATTTTCTGCTTCTGTTAACTCCATGCTGTTTATCTCCTTTATTGTGTCTGTCTTTGCATGAAATGTTCCCTTGGTATCTCTAATTTTCTTGAAGAGATGAGATATCAACAAAAGCAAAGAAACAAAGACAAGAATGGATGAAGGGTTAATGTGTTACTGGAAACAGATTGAATTGGGAAGCCAGAACACCAAAAGCCCAGAGAGCAGGTTTTGAAATTATAGCCTAAATTCTGTGTGCCATCTTGGCTAAAGAAGAAGATTTGGTTACCTTGGAGGCCCACAGGGGTCCATTCTGGTTCAGGTAACCAAAGCCTGCCCTGGTACCATGGATGTGCTCCCCATGATGTGATCAGTTCCAGGATAAATGGCATGTCTAAAGCCATGTCTAATGATGGTGTGTCTAATGATAATTATAATAATAGCAAACACTTATGAACGTCTGTTTCATGTCAGAAATGTACAAACTGCTTCCCAGCTTATTTCTTACCTAATGAGTGGGCTTCCCTAGTGGTCCAGTGGTTAAGAATCCACCTTGCAATGTAAGGGCTGCCAGTTCAATCCCTGGTCCAGGAAAATCCCACATGCTGTGGAGCAACTAAGCCCAGGTACCACAACTGCTGAGCCTTGCACTTAGAGCCAGTGCTCTGCATCAAGAGAAGCTGCCGCAGCGAGAATCCCTCACACCACAGCCAGAGAGTGGCCCCCGCCATCTGGAACTAGAGAAAGCCTGCACAGCAATGAAGACTCACCACAGATTTAGATAAATTAAAAAACAACAGCAACCTAAAGAAATGAGTGTTATGATTAAATCCATTTTACAGGTCAGGAATCCAAGGCAGCAAAAGCTTAGGTAATTGTCAGGACCCCTTTGCCTGGGAACACACAGCTCATAAAGACAAAAATAAGGTTTGACCCCAGGCAGCTTGGCTTTGAGCCTTCCCTCTTAACCACTCTTGTTTTTTTCTTTTATTCTCATTTCTTTTTTCTTTTCTTTCTCTCTAAACTTCTAAAATTTTAAACATTTATTCAACAAGGAGCCCTCATACTAATTACCTATCTTAAGCAATTATTACTTCATGGTCAATCTCATTTTACCCTCATCTTTCTCACTCCTCAGTTATTTTGAAGCAAATCCCAGGCATATGTAATATGAGCCATAAACATTTTAGCATGTATCTCTAAAATATAAAGACTCATAAAACACACACATAATACCACTTTTGCAGTCAGAATTAACAATCATTTTTAATTACATTCAATAGCCAATCAGTAGTCACATTTCTCCAATTCTCTCATAAATTCTGCATAAAAATAAATGTTTTTATTTAAATTTGGATCCATGCAACATTCATGCATTGTATTTGATTGCTCTTTACAACTAGTTTCAGCTATATTTTTGCAATTCATTTGTAGAAGAAACCATATTATTTGTCCTATGTGTTTCCCACAATTTGGATTTACTGTTTATATTTCCACGGTGTTTTTGAAGATTTCCTCTGCTCCCTACATTTCTAGTATGTTGGTAGCTATTTCTAGAGGCCTGATCATATTAAATTTTTTCAGTAGGAATTTATATGCAATAAAATCTAAATTAAGCATAAAACTTGAGCTTCCTGACCGCCAAGGCAAAGAAATCTAAAGAAGCTACACAGTGCATGTTACACAATAGCAGGAAGCATAGCAAATCACTAGGAAAAGGGGTTTTTCAGAGCTTTGATCTCATAAGCAACTTAGAATACAGAAATTTTAAAGGACATTGAAAGATAAATAGAGTATATTTTTAAAGTCTTTTAATAAAGACTTTAAAATTTTATTAATTTCAGAGACTCTTGCTATTTTTTTTTTTTTTACCTTCGCTCATTTCTCTTAGTGCTTACCCCTGCCTGTGGAAACCACCATTCTGTTCTCTGTATTTAAGAGGAGTCAATTAAAAAACAAAACAAAACATCCTCAAGGTTACTTCTTAAGAAATGTATTCTTCCAATGGGAGGCACCTAAAATCTGGTGTCTTTCTTTCTAGGGTCTTAGCAGTCATTGATAATTAGTACCTAAACCCATTATTCGATGTTGCTTAGGTGCTAAGTTGTATCCGACTCTTTGGTGACCCTATGAACTATAGCCCACTAGGCCCTTCTGTCCATGGGATTTCCCAGGTAAGAATACTGGAGTGGGTTTGCCATTTCCTTCTCCAATTATCTCATTAGGGACCACAAAACAGTGATGTTCTAATTCTATCATTCATTTGTTCCAGAAGCTGTGATACTTCTATAAGGAGAAACTGCCATTTACTATTAATAATTAAATGGCAACCCACTCCAGTGTTCTTGCCTGGAGAGTCCCGGGGACGGCGGAGGCTGGTGGGCTGCCGTCTATAGGGTCTCACAGAGTCGGACACGACTGAAGCGACTTAGCAGCATTAATAATTAACTACTTGATTACCTTAATGAACAATTCATAGATGAAATGCAGGACCAATGCTTAATTATTTTCTTTATTATTTTTCAAAATAATGTGCTTCCTATCAACATCCGAAGATGAACATTGAGACTTTGGTTGTTAGCTATTTATGTGTTTGTGTGGTGGTTTTCATAACAATATGATCTCATGGATTTCAGCATTTATAATATATTCAATCTATTGTACTTGTTATGCATTTAATGCTCCAGTTATCCCATTTTTTGGCTATTGGGAATCTTCTGAGTTCTCTGACTTCTGAGTCCTTTTGACATAAACTGAGTAATGTTTTACATCTTGTTTGCTTTCTTGAATAAAAATATTAGTCTAGGCATACCTTGCTAAGGAAATAGACCTTATTTTCCCATAAGACTTGGAATAAACCATTTCTTCAGTGGAAATGATAGTTAGAGACCATACTCTCAGAGCTAAGAATGTCCTACACAGCTTTCATCAGAAGACAACAGTGGTGTGAAAACATCAAATTGAAGATGAGTCAGAAAAATTTCTATTGGTCTTAGTTTCTGCCAGTTAAAGCAAAGAAGGAATGCCCAATAGATAAATTTTCAGGTTGACCAAGTTTTCCCAATTTGTCTTTCCTTCATTTTATTCTTAAGCCTTCATGGAAAAGCAAGGCAAACTAACAAAGATAAAATAAAATGTTCCTGGGAAGCACTATCAATATCAAAAGTCAAATGTATGAAATTTTGTTTTGCTATCTCTTGCCCCCTACAAAGGAAGTAGAAACTGACCAATGCTCTGATTGCATTAGTAGTGACCTTAGAGCTATATCTGTTAATTTGGGATGTATGGAAAGACTCTGAAAAAATATTCTGTTTTCTCTAAGTTTTTAAAAAATTCTCTAATATTCTCTATAAAGATTTATTCCCTAGAGTTTTAGAGTGTTGATCTTTCAGTGCATACTGCTGGTATAAAGTGTTTTCCAAAGATACCTCTCGGCACAATTTCTAAAATACAGTATGCCTACAAACTTTCAAAGACTCTGAGAGAATTGGTTGTATAATGTTGGTGTTTCTTAAACATATAGTCTAGGCAAATCTTCCTTACATAAATATCTTCCACTTCAGGAATGATAAGAGATGATGGTGAACTGTCCACCAAAGTCCTTGTTTTCTGTTCTTCCTGGCAAACAGCAAACCTACATTTCTCAGTGTTCATTTAAAGTTGCTGCTGCTGCTGCTGCTAAGTTGCTTCAGTCGTGTCCGACTTCAGTCGTGTCCGAGCCACCAGGCTCCCCAGTCCCTGGGATTCTCCAGGCAAGAACACTGGAGTGGGTTGCCATTTCCTTCTGCAATGCATGAAAGTGAAAAGTGAAAGTGAAGTTGCTCAGTCGTGTCCGACTCCTAGCTACCCCATGGATTGCAGCCTACCAGGCTCCTCCGTCCATGGGATTTCATTTAAAGTTGCTGCTGCTGCTGCTGCTGCTAAGTCGCTTCAGTCGTGTCCGACTCTTCACGACCCCATGGACTGTAGCCTACCAGGCTTTTCCATCCATGGGCTTTTCCAGGCAAGAGTACTGCAGTGGGATGCCATAGCCTTCTCCGTCATTTAAAGTTAGGCGTGGTCAAATAATAAAATTCACATTATTTTTGTGATATGAGTCACTTCCAGGATTGGTCCATAAAACCTTCATCTGTGGGTTCCTCTATACTCTCTGCTTCTGCTCAGATGAAAGGGCAGTATTCTCACAACATCTTACATAATGGGTTGAAAATGAAAGAGGCTTCATCAGTCTGAATCCCTGCATATTTGTAAGGAAGAGAACTGCCCCCTTCACCCAGAATGCCTACCTAAGTCTACATAAGGGAAAACTATACTTCTACGTTTGTGCCATTATATATATAGACTGGGTCTATTACTTACAGCAGTTAGCATCGTCTAACAATACCAAGAGCCTCTATATCAAAAGAAGCAATTCTGTAAAGGCCAGATACTCTGGGCTCATGTGATCCCTGTTCCTACTGCCCACTGGTTCTTTAAAATCCTCTTAAAATTAAAGTTATATTAGTTATGTTTACATTTTTTACTTGTAAGATTTAACTGCTTGAGACAATGAAGTCAAGCTTAAGGAAGTATACCCTCCCCTACAGAGATGCATAGCCAGTATATGATTGCAGTTCAAAAAATAATACCTTATTTATAAAGCCAAAATCAGAAATGAACAAATAAAAACCGAAGCCTAAGTAACTGGTTCATAGGCCAGTTCCAAATTTTACTAGACTCAGGTGAAAAAAAAATCTTTCTGTTGTGGTTTTCTCGTGTGTAAAATGGTACTAAAGTTTTGAGTTAATTCATAGAAAGTACTTAGATCAGTGCCTGGTATATCATTCATGTTCAATAGAAGTTAGCTACCATTTTTGAAACTTCATCAACTATTAATAATTAATTTGTCTAAGAAGGATTACATGCCTCGTGTTTTTGGCACTGGGGTTTCAGAGGAATGAGTATAGGTTAGAGGAGAGATTCAGCAGTCATCATTAGAGCAAGAGGTAGAGGAAGTCTTCAGGTAATATATTTTCATATACGTATCAGATGTAAATTCTGTTAGCCTCTAACAAGAGTCTCATTCACTCACTCACTCCTTCATTCATCAAATCATAGAATACACATAGTGCATGGAATTAGACCTCATGTCTGGGGCTGAGGGAGGGAAAGATGAATAAGTCTGTTTTTGCTTTTTTAATACTTTTTGATGTGAACCATTTTTAAAAAGTCTTTATTGAATTTATTACAATACGGCTTCTGTTTTATGTTCTGATTTTTTTTTTGCCATAAGGCATGTGGCATCTTAGCTCCAGGGATTGAACCCACACCCCTGACATTGGAAGGTGAAGTCTTAGCCACTGGACCATCACATAAGTCCTCAAATAAGTTATTTTTAAAGATTACAACTACAAAATATCTCTTAGAAGAGGCATGCCTGGAAAAGGAGTCCTAAGAAACTTTAAAGGCAACATGAAACAAATTGAAATTCACATATCTATTGCTTAATCTCAACAACAAACAAACTTCCTTATCTCTAGAACTGGTTATCTCAGATATAGGCACCAAACCCAGTGCCTATGAAAGGGCTAGGTGGGTACTTCAGTGATTAAAATCAACTATCCTAAATAATGGGGCTGCATTTAAATACCCTTCACCATGCAGGATGAGGTTGGCTGCCATGCAGGAAGGTGGGCCCAGCTTGCTAGTTCTTCTAATCTTTCAAGAGGAAAATTTGGTACAGTGGTTTCCATGGTTTGGGGGGATAAAATCTAACAACTACTCTATAAATCCAGCATTAGACGTGAAAACTAATCATTTTTAAGCATTTACACATTCTTTTCGCAGTATTTTTAAACTGTGCACAACCAGCAAATCCCAGCTGTGAGCCAAACCTGGCACATGGGCCCCCAGCTTCAAACCTCTGGTTTGTGTACCAGAGAGGAGTGAAAGGGATTTTGGCAGATGGAGAGTGAGAATCACTAGTGGCAAATCTTTCATTGAAAAGAAAACCAAACAAAACAACAATGAGGAGGAGCACTGGGCTCTGGGAAAGAGGCCATCCTACACCCTCCTCATGCAAGAAGCAGCCAGTATGCCAGAGGAGCCCCGCTATACAAGAACACCCTTAATCACTGGCATGCCCTGTCAATCAGCAATTTTCTCAGAGGCAAGAACCCTTCAAAGTCATTTTACCAATATGAATATTGTTCATGTGATTACTGGGGAGAATACACAAACAGACTGCAATAAAATCCAAAAGAATTTTTGAAGGAAATAGCATTCCTTCTGAAGGACTCATTCTGAAGGATTCATTACAGAAGTCCAAACAAGGTCCCATGTTTCCTTCCTCTTTATGTTGGATTATGTCGAGCGCCTGTAATAAAATGAGAGTGGTGACTTGCTTGCTGAGGCAAAGGATAAGATCCAAGCAGCTGATAAATAACCAAGATATCTTTATGGTTATATAGGTACATGCTTTCTAAACTGGCAGAAGTTTCCTTGCTGATATACATGTGCAATGATGTTGTAATTAACATTGGCTCCTGTAATAAGAGATGACTAGTTTGTCTGTCTTTGTGTTCTGTTCATTTCCCACTCCCACCCCCATTCTGCCTTTAAGTAAACTTATGAATTTGGTCCCTGTGGCCATAAGACTCTCTCGAACTTTACTGTTTAGAATCAAAAGTCCCTTGTGATTTCTAGGTTGACTGAAGGTTACATGGCAGTGATACAAGAACTTGCCCAGAAATTATGTTTCCTTATAATTTAGGAGAATTACGTTTATTCTCAGAGCCTGTCCTAGGCTGTATACAATGTAAAATTTTATTTTATCTTTAAGATAATAAATTTTCCTATAAATCCCAGAACACATTAACTGTTTTAGACAAAGTTTTGGGGGTCTAAAAGGATGAAGAGGAAAAAAGGAACTTTTTCATACACATACAATTGCCCTCTGGTTTAAATTACATCACAGCATATATATTAATGCCTTTTTAATTCATGTTTTGTCCTAAAAGACTTGGTCCATGGGAGATGATGCCAAAGCTTAGAATATACAGTTCAGGCTTTCTGAAGGATAAGGAGAGGCTAAAGTGGGTTGCGTCCTGAAATATTAGAGGATTAATACACTATTATAAATGAAGAAACCATCCTTCCTTCTTAAGTATATCTTCCAAGAAGTCCTGGATGAATTTAATATGAGATGCTGTTATCATGAAAGGTTTAAGAGCTTACATATAATGGAGTGTCCACATTTATAGAGAGGGAAAGAAGGAAACCGTCCACTGCCATCTTAGCTGGCTAAGGAGAAACTTGATGTTGCCGTGATCTTTCTTGAACCACCTTTAAGGTTTTCGTCTCTTTTCTTCCCTTCTCTTTCTGGTTAACCTTAAGTTTAAGCCCTAATAAAATACAAATTTATGGGGATCAAGCTTGTCACCAGCTTTTCATTACTGTCAGTTTCTCTTCAGTTTCATCTAACTCAGTTTGGGGCATTTAAAAATGTTTTATCACACTTGCTAGAGACTTTCTGTGCAGTCACCACCAAGCCCAATAATGACCATTTTGAAATAAACCAAGACTCAAGACTAAGATCAAGGACTAAGATACAGACAGTCCTTTAGAGTAAGAATCTTTGCTGGGCCCCAGTGCCTCATGTTTTAATCAGGAAAAGCGGGTGGCAGGTCACAAAGATTAGGTTTAACCTTTCTGATATACATCAGATCTCTTGCCCTTTCAACCTCCCAGCAGTGTGAGGAGGCATTCTTTCTGAAACCCATAAATTAGAGGCCAAGGTTTCTTTGCAAAGTGTAATGACAAGATGACAGAATCCCCATGAAGCCTAACTCTTTTCCCTAGACATGAGATTTTTATTTATTTTCTTTGGAACATTAAGCCATGATCGGTGGGTCAATGGGAGTCCTACACATATTTTTTTTTTGATGATGAAAAAAAAAATGCTCTGGTCATGAGTGCATTCTGCTAAGATTTAAGACTCCCAAAATCCCAAATGACTCTTCCTCGTTTACATGCTTGTTTCAAAACCACTAAGTAACTTATTTAGGTTCTGAAAGTTATATACAATATAAATCCATCCAGGCTGATGTAAAAAAACCCAGGAGCTGTAAAGCTGGTTTCTATATTGTTTGGACATAATACTGTTCTCAAGCAAAATCATAAGGGAATAGGGCACTTAAAATAGGGTGTCACATTTCAAGGTAATAAATAGCAGATTGATTCTACCTCCCAATTGATCCTGCAGTTTACTTATACACAAGATGGAAAATAAAGTACCAAAGCCACTGTGATTTACTTTGTAGAAATGAGACACTCGGTATTAGCTTAAGTGAATGCAAAGGCTGGCTCTGACAATTTATTACAGGCTCAGTCCAAATGCAGTTTGGATCAAGTTGCACTATTGGCACACACATTTTGCCTTGCTTTTAGCATCTCTACAATTAAACACATTTTAGATCTCTTGATTTCTTAATATACATTTCGTTGTCCTTTTCAAAGTAGCCTTGTCATCCAACAACAGATAAAAAGGAAATTCACTCCTTGCTTGCTGAACATTGACTATGTTAAATAATGGGGCATCATTTTGTCCCCCTCTATGCAAGAGTGGTCTCTACTATTTAGAAACTGGGATGCAGTCTAGCTGTTTGTTTTTTCAGTTCTCTTCAATAATTTTCTTCCTTTCAACATGATGTCTTATAATGCAGTTGTCTTGTGTTATGGACTGGAAACATGTTTATTTCAAGGATAACTGGGGAATTTTCCAACGTCTTTTGGAGCACCCCTAATCACTATTCTGGAAATATAAGAGTTAACCTTAGCCCCTGTCCAGTGAGTTCATCATTGAAGGGGTGGATAGTATCACTCCATCCTGGAAAACAGTCCTGAATCATAATTATCATGAAACACAATTTTTTGAGCTTTCACAATATCATAAACTGTGATAAGTGCTTGTCAATTCTTATCAAATACAGTGTTGTCAGTTCTTACAACAGTCACATATATAATTTCTAATAGCATCCCTATTTTCCAAACAGGAAAGAAAGGCTTAGAGAGGTTAAGCAACAGATTAAGGAATTCAAACTGAGGCCTCTATGATTTCCAAGTCCATGATCTTGATCAGGTCGGTATAATTCCCTCAAGCAGGGTGCATCAATATTGTCCCTATCCCTAGATTACTAAAGACTACAAATTCCTTGTGGAACCACTGTTCCTAATTCTCTACTAATATGTTTGATTGAATCAAATTACTTGCTTCAAACATCAAACTGGTATGAGGGCTCAAGATACTAGTATAAAATTTCTATTTTCCTGTACTGCCTCCTCTTTTGTTTATTTGCTGCCATAATAGGATACTGAAATTTTATTTCTAATCAACAAAATTTTTAAACTTTGAGAGCTCTTTGGGGCTGCTAATAGACAACAAGTTCCGTTTCAGAACCTAAAAGTTTGCCTATATCACAACATAGGTTCGTCTTCCCCTAGGCATTAAAGAGTTAAGTTATAGAATGTAAGCATGCTGCTGCTGCTACTGCTGCTAAGTTGCTTCAGTCATGTCCGACTCTATGCGACCCCACAGACGACAGTCCACCAGGCTCCCCCATCCCTGGGATTCTCCAGGCAAGAACACTGGAGTGGGTTGCCATTTCCTTCTCCAATGCATGAAAGTGAAAAGTGAAAGTGAAGTCAGTCAGTCATGTCCGACTCTTAGCGACCCCATGGGCTACAGCCTACCAGGCTCCTCCGTCCATGGGATTTTCCAGGCAAGAGTACTGGAATGGGATGCCATTGCTAAGCATAGTGTACTTGAAATCTGAAAGTAAAAACTATACATATTATCCAGGAAGTCTGAGAGTTGAATTTTTCTCCTTATTTGTTTGGCAAATGCGAATTCATGAACATGCATCAATGAGATACTAGCAGACAATTTAATCTCACACACAGATTATTTTACACTGTAGAGCAAGGGATACTTTCAGAAGACATAGGAAAATCATAGTCTAAAAGACTTCCTGCTCCCAGAAGTATGGTGGAATATCTAATTCACTGTATGCATGTGGGCAGGAATGTGCGTGCGTGCGCGTGCGTGCGCGTGCATGCGCGCATACACATCCCTATAATTACACACAAAAGGATGCTCACACTGAAATTTTTAAAAACTATGCTGAAATATATGAGGAGAAAAAAATTCTCATAGGTTTAGTTGAATTACTGAGTTTCCTTCTTTTAAAAGTAAAAGATTCCCAGAGAAAAGGAAACACGAAGGAAAGAGGGATCTAGAAGGGTAGGTAATACTGAATCTGGCTTTTTCCTCATAAATGGCTACGGAAGACACAAGGCATGAAAGAAAAAGGAACTTCAAAACACCTCATCCTTACTGGAAGGATGGAATAGAAGTGTTCTTTGTATACATGGGCTACATCTGGAAACATCAAGGAAACTGAACTGGGTTGCTCTACTTTGAGAACGGATAAAGAGGATTTTTAATCATGAAACTTGTCTCATTGTTGTCCAAAAGCCCCTCAGGGTAAGAACTTGTTTTAAATCGATCCCAATTTTATTGAGCCTCCAGACAACAGGCAGAAGCAAACAGAATATTCTCTGGAAGGGAAGAATTCTAAGAAATATGTGCTCACAGTGGAACATCACAGCAACAAGTGGAATTTGAGCTAGTTAAAATAAAAGCCATAGAATGACAACAACAAAGCTTTGGTAATAAAATCATAAAATGCAGAACATAAACAAACCATGTGTAGTATAATTAGAAAAATGTAACAGGGAATTAAAATATAAGTTAGGAGCAACAGACAATACAAATAATAAAGGAGATTTGGAAAAGTACCAAACTGAATTTCTAAAACTGAAAAAAGAATTAATATACAGTATTTGAATTTAAAAGCTCAATGGATGTTTTTCATTGAAAATTCTAAATAACTAAAGATATTATGAATTAGATGCTCACTCTGAAGGAATTTTCCAGAATGCATCATGGGGAGTGAAGAAACTAAGAGAAAAAGGAAGAGGTTCAGAGGATAGAAATAGAAGACACAACACATGTTTAATCAAGTTTCCTGAAACACAAGATGAGAAACTGAGGGAGAGGCAATATTGAAGGCTAAGAGTTTTCCAAAATTTATGAAAAACACAAATCTTCAATACAAAAGGCATGTGTCCATTGAAAAACTAAACATTCAACTTAGTTTGACAATAACAAATTTAAAAATTGGAGGATGAGAATAATAAAAATAGCATCAGATTTTAATGAGGTGGAAAACAAATTTATATTACATAGTCTCAGTTTCTTTAATGATTAAAAGGTTATTCTAATTTTTTATTTCTTCTGAGTCAAATTATTAGTAAGAGTTTGTCTATAATATCTATTTTCAAATATCTTAGACTAAATCATTACTAATTTTATTATCTTTCTAATCTTGACAGCCCTGTGGTTATTCTCATTGTTATTTCTGATGTATTTATTGGCTCCTTTCCTGCTTTTATTCATCATAAGTCTTGTCGAAAGTTTGTTAATTTTATTAGTCCTTTAAGAAAACCAGTATTCGGTTTTATTGAGACTCTATAGAGTAAAGTTACTTTCCATCTCTTTAAAACCTGCCATTCCTTTTTTCATCCTTCTATCTTGGGGTTTGTTATTGTCAAACCCAGTTGAGTGTTTAGCTTATTCAGTATCAGCCAGCCTCTTATTTTTTTATACAACCACATGTAAAATGTCTGCAACTTTTCATCTAAGGAAGCTTTATCTAATCTCACAAGTTTTTATATAGTATTTTTACTACTTAGGTCTAAATATTTTTTAATTTCTAATAAGATTTCATCCTTGATTCATGATTATGCAGAGTATGGTTTCTAACATCCAATCATATGACATTTGTCTAGTTTCTTCTTATATAAAAAACTTTATTGAGATATAACTCTTATGTTGTACAATTTACCTGTTAAAGTATACAGTGATTTTGACTATACCACAGAGTTTTGCAGCCATCACCAAATCAATTTTATGACATTTCCAATCTTCCAAAAGAAACCTCATACCTACTAGTAGCATTCCCCATTTCCCTGCAACCCTCTACCCCAGCCCTAGGCAAACAAGAATCTACTATAGATTTGCCTGTTTTGGACATTTCATACAATATGCAGTCTTTTTATCTACAAAAAAGTTACAAAAATTAAAAAGAGTTTTAAAAGTTTCCTGTTACAAAATATAGAGGTGAATAGCCTTTCTAAACACCATTAGCAGCTAGAAAGTATAAAAATTATGATGATGGTAGCAACATAAAACATAAAACAAATAGGGGTAAACCAAACAGAATATCTGCCAGATCTTTAAGGAAAAAAGTGGGAAACCATTTTGATAGGCATTCTTCAACTACATGACAGGATAAAAACATTAATATCATAAAAATATAATTTATCCCAAGATTTCTCTATAGATCAGTGTAATTCCACTCAAAAATCCCAATGGTAGTTGAATTTGACAGTTAGTTAAAGATGAATGCTCAAGATTGTGAAAAAATAATGGGAGAGAGAACAGATTTCCCTATCAGATATCAGCTTCTTAAAAACTCTAGCAATTAAGATAGTGTGATATCAGAACAGGGGTAGGCAAGTAGTTCAGTGGAGCAGAAGAGGAAATTCAGAAACAGACCCACACCTAAATGGAAAGTTTTATGAGAAAAGTGGACTCCAGATTAGTGAGGTTATGCACTTGTGAAAATATGAAATTGGGCCCCTCCTGTACTCCCTACATAAAAATCAACTCCAGGTATGTTAAGGCCTTATGTGAAAGGCACCATCAAAAAAATTTAGATAAGAATTTACCCTTTGTAATAGGGTAAGATTTTCTAAAATAAATTTTAGAGTAAAGCATAACTTACAAAGGAAAAGATGAATAAATTCTGCTTATCAAATGATTCTCTAAAGAGAGCTCTTAAACTGGAAGATACTCTCACTGCATATAACCAGTAAAAACGGGGAACCCAAAATGTTTAATAAACTCTTAGAAACCAATGAGAAAAAAGACAAGAAACTCTAAAGAAAAATAGGCAGAATTCTAGACAAAACTTTTCAAAACAGGAATCGTGAATTGCCAATAAACACAGGAAAAGATACTGATGGTCATTAGAAACCAAGAAATTTCAAAGCCAAGTGATATTATTTTATACCTAATGGATTGACAAAAATTTTAAATGTCTGATTGTATTAAATGTGTTGATTATATTACATTACATATTTCTGATGGACATGTAAATTAGTTCAACCACTTTAGAAAATGGTTTTGCATTTATTATTAAGTTAAAAAGCAAGTACCTAAAAATCAAATTTTTCTCCTAGAAGCACAATCTAGAAAACCGCTCACAGTCGATATCAACAAGGTGATTGATAACAGCAAAGTTTATCTTAGCAAAAGCAAAGTAAAACGAGAATGTGAAGAAACACCAATATCTACAGATAGGAGAATGGAGATGGGAGAATGGACTATGACCACAACCAAAGTCAAAATTATATTTTCAATAGCTGCGTGTCAACACTGACGAAGTTCAAGACAATGCTGAGGGAACAGAGCAACAGATAAATATCTAATGTAGGAATCCCTTTGCTTAAAAACATACAAGACTCAACAGGTTAGAGATATGTATGGAAATCAGAGAATGGTAAAATAACAAGCACATTATGAGAGTGTCAAATGTACTTCCAACCTACTTTTCAAGTTGGATTGAGGAATACACGGATGTATTACGTATTTTATTCTTTTTCCTTAATCTAGAGGGCTTCCCTGATAGCTCAGTTGGTAAGGAATCCCCCTGCAATGCAGGAGAACCTGGTTCAATTCCTCAGTGGGAGGATCCCCTGGAGAAGGGATAGGCTACCCACTCCAGTATTCTTGGGCTTCCCTTGTGGCTCAGCTGGTAGAGTCCGCCTGCAGTGTGGGAGACCATTGCAGCCACATGCACTTCACCATGTGACCAACTGAGCACACCAGCTGACCATTTTGACAATTGACCACACCAGTCAAATGCACTCCTGACCTTTGTTTCCAAGTTGGGTTGAGGAATACATGGATGTATTATATATTTTATCATTTTTCCTTAATCGAAAAAAATTCAATTTAACTACTTTGAATTTTTTAATATAAACCATTTTTAAATGTTAAAAAGATGTAGTTAGAAATAAAAGAGAACCTCAAAGATAATCACGTAGAGTGATTCTCAAATCATGTGATAACAGTTGAAATGATAATGATGATGATGGTGACAGTAATACTGGCTTACCCTATGACACATTATACTAGGAAGTTAATTATTTCTGATACTGATATACCAAGGTTGTTGAACGGCTTATCTTCAAAAACTGTCAACTAAAGCAGAATCAAATTTCTTTACACTATCACATCACATTCACAGGGTGACTTTAACATCTGCTCTGTTTTTTAGGGCGGGCGGGCTTGCAGAGGTAACCACAGCAGGAATCTCCCGCAACACAGAGCCAATTTAGGCATACCTTGCTTGATCTGCTATTTCTGGTAAAACCTGAATAAGTGAGGTGTTTCTATGCACAATTAGATTTCTTTTCCTGGAATTCTTTCTGGACTTTTTTTCAGAATCTGGTTGTATCCATGGAAGTATGTGTGTGTGCTAAGTTGCTCTGTGTCCAACAAGCCTGCTCAGTCCGACTCTGTACAGCCTATGGACTGTAGCCCACCAGGCTCCTCTGTCCATTGGATTTTCCAAGAATACTGGAGTGGGTTGCCATGTCCATCTCCAGGGGATGTTCCCGACCCAGGGATTAAACCCTAGTCTTTATCCCTTCTGCATAGGCATGTGCTTTCTTAACCACTAGCAGCACCGTGGGAAGCTCATCTTATTCACCGTGACATAACTTTCATTTAGAAAGTGGTTAACATTTATTGAATTCTCTGTGTTAGGCAGTCACACATTATCTCATTTAATTCTTAAGATAACCTAATAAGGTGGGCACTATTATTCATTTTATTAAGCTAATGAAGAAGCACATGACTTGAAAGGTTAATAGACTTACCAAAGGTTTCAGTGCCCACAGGTGATTGGTCTGGGTCTGAACCAGGTCTGGTTGATTCTAGACTCTGAGGGGCTGGCCCTCTATCTAGCCCTTTTTTTCCCTCAAGAATTGAAAATCTCCGATCAAAGACAACCTCATTTTCTTAGAGGCAAGAAAATCAAGGCCTCTTAACAGAGGTAATGATGCAATATGGGTCAATTTATGACAACAAAATAGATAATATGCAAAACATTATGTTAAAACCTGGGAAAAATGGTTTCAGTTGATTTCCACCTGTTTCCGTATTTATAAAAGAGAGGGGGACCATCAGTGATTCTCAAGTTTTTTTTTAGACCATAGAATCTCTCCCGAGAAGAGTACGTGAGAACACATTGATGTAGTGTTTGCATATGATGCCAAGGGTTCCTTCGCCCCTTGAAACTCATTCCCAAGTCTTGTCAAGATGAGCAGACTTCAGGTCAAGAATCTCTGGACCCCAAAGATCTGTGAAGTCCCTTCCAGCTGAATCATTCAGCTTTTCTAAAATATCTCTTTAAATAGTTACAAAGGGAGCCTTCCTAGCCAGCCACAGGGAAAAGAAGGCGCCTTTCCTCCGCAAACCTCTACTATCTGCAAACTGAGAAGCTCAGTGGGGCCTCGCCAATATTTTAGTGTCTGCCAAGGAGGGCTTTGTGTCAGGCTTATTGGCAGTAAACCAGGAAATGAGGACGGGGGCATTAATAGCCTTTGTAAACAGCACCTTCAAGGTCTTCAATCACCAATTTGAGGGTGTTCACCACCAGGGTGGAAAAAATAAAAAGGAGAAGGAAAAAGCCAAACAGGAAATGCAATGAAAGGAGATGAAAGCAGATCAATAAAGAGAGAAACATTTGGTTTGAAGTCTTTCCTTTAAAATAATGGGAAACCACCCCCCGCCCCCGGCCACTCCCTCCAGAAAGTAATTTGGGGCATTACCGCAGGTCTGGCCCTTAGGTGTAATTGCCCCAGATTCCAGCCACACAGAAGTTTAGAATTCCAGGGCTTGTGCAAGGAATTCAGTTTGAGGAGATAGATTTATAAAAACCTTTTAAATAGATGGTGTTTTTTTTAAAGGATTTATTTAATGTTAGAAGACAATACTATGGAGTTTATTTTATTTTTCTTCTTCCCAAATTGAGGAGGCAAAAGGAGTTATTCTCAGGGTGCATAGTATACTGCAATGGGTGAGGATAGTGCAATGCCACAGTATGGAACTGCGTCTTGAGCTGAATTTCTGGAGTGAATAAGCAATAGGATTTTCCCTTAGAGCCTTGAGGCTTTCCTGATAGCTCTGATGGTAAAGAAGCCATCTGCAATGCCAGAGACATAGGAGACACAGGTTCAATCCCTGGATCAGGAAAATTCCCTGAAGCAGGAAATGGCAACCCGCTCCAGTATTCCTGCCTGGAGAAGTCCATGGACAGAGGAACCTGGCAGGCTGTAGTCCATGGGGTCGCAAAGAGTGAGACATGACTGAAAAACTAACAGAGCCTTGCGGGTGCGATACTGGTCCCCATGGTCCCCTAGGTCATTCAGAATCCAACAGCCTCTGCCTTTGGAAACAGGAAGCACTGTCCTTAGAGATGAAGGACTCAAAAAACCAAGAATTGTGGAGGCTTGAAGGAAAACTGGTCCTCTCAGCAGGCCAGGAGTGAGAAAGAAATGGGAACACATTGCATTTCAAGTGTTTAATTTATTTTTTAGGCATTCATTTTGTTTCTAAGACCTTGAACAGAAGGCCCATCTCATGATCACACTTTTTTCCTTTCTGTTTTGCAGAGATGAGACTGGAGAATTGAGGGGATTCTAGAAGGAAAGTGAGCGGATTGGAGGTTTAGGAGAAGATAAGGAGACAGAAACACGATTCAATTACATGATGGAAGGGGCCATTATTTTGTAGCTTGAAAAGATGGACATTTCCAATCCCATCCCTAAATGGCTTTCGAACTCCCACCATCTAGAGAGCTCATCGTATTTCTTTGACTGGGTGAGTCTCCAGCAAGAGAGTGGTTTTTGACGAAAATCCCCAATGCCTTTCCAAATCCTATTTTGCAAACTGAATAGGGCAAAAATCATCCTTTCCATTCATTTTATAATGTTAGCTATGTCTAAAAATAAGCATCTATCTTTTCTTACTACTGTCATTCAGTAAAAGGAAGACCATCCATTATTTTAGTTTAAGATTCATTCACTCATTAAATACTATTTTTAAAACATTTGCTTTCATTTGGCCATTCTATGAAGCACTCAACAGATGGACAGCACAGAATAATTTTTTCCCTCGAACCTCTCTTCTTTCCCTTTCTTTTAGGCTTCAGACTTCTAGCACACAGACAGAGAGGCAGAGGGATGGTGGAAGTCTGAACTGCAAACATCTTTATTTTTATTCTCTGGTTTCCTTTGTTGTTGTTCAGGGGTCTTTTTACAATGGATGCTTTATGATACCTAAATTACTCACTCATCTCTCCCTTGCAAATCCCAGTGATTTACAGATCTTAATTTTATAGATATTCCCTGCAAGACCCCCTGTCTCCTGGAACCTCATACTTTCTTCACATTCTTTTCCTGGAGTCCCAGTTTCTGTGGTCACCGGGTCACAGAGCACCAACTGTCACCATAAACCATCAAGTTTGTTCCTTCTTTCTGGGGTCTGCTTGGGGGAAACCCACTTCTCTATGAGCTGTGTGTCACCCTTGAGTGCCTCTCAGACAGTCACTTTAGGAAGCACCCATGACAAACCCACTGAGTACTGTAGGTTCCCATTCTTGGTGGCACACTGAGCTTAGCTGGAGAATTCTGAAAAATAAATTCTATTTATTTATTCAAATTGCAAAATAAGATTTGGAAAGGCATTGGGGATTTTCATCAAATCCACCCTCTTGCTGGAGACTCTCTTAGTTGCAGAGATAAGGTGAGTTCCCTAGATGGTGGGAGTTCGAAGTCCCCTACCCAGAGATTCTGAGATCGATCACCTGGCATCCCTGGCATCAGATTGTTTAAAACTTCCTTGTTTGTTTGTTTAGTCGCTAAGTCGTGTCCGACTCTGTGATTTGCAACCAAGTGTAAGAACTACTGCTTTTTAGGGTCTGTCCATTCCTTGTGGGTTTTTTCCACCCACATTGGGCTTCCCTGATGGCTCAGGCAGTAAAGAATCTGCCTGCAAGGCAGGAGACCCAGGTGCAATCAGAGTCAGGAAGATCTTCTGAAGAAGGGAATAGCCCCTCAATCTAGTATTCTTTCCTGGAGAATTCCATGAACAGATGAGCCTGGAGAACTATAGTCCATGGGGTTGCAAAGTTGGACACAAATGAGTGGCTAACATTGGCAATGAGAATTCATGATAAATCCAGACATGTGAAGACTTCAGTGTACTTTCTTTTTGAGGTTTCTGAGATTGGGGGTGTTAATATCCATCAAAGACCTCCCCTCTCTCGCATTCCCCAAGCCCAGGGAAGCTGCGTGGGGGGATTAATTATGAAAATAGTATAGGTGCTGAGATGGAAACAGCAACCTTACCCTGAAGATCCAGCTCTTCTAACAGAATGTACTCTCTTCTCAGATTCCCTGAAGCCTGGATCAAAACCCAACTCCTCAAACACTGTGATGAGATTTTGAATCAACAGAAGAATCCCTTCCCACCATGGTTCGATGCCTCAGCTCTGTGGTATCTAGTGGCACCATTGTAAGAAGTCCCAGTCTTTGTCAGCCTGCAATTAAATCAGTGCCGAGGAGTCTTCACATTCAGAACCTAAGCTCTGCAGTGTTTTGAGAAATGACTGTTCAAGCTTGATGGGAGTGGGAGAATTCTGAGGTTTAATTGCAGGAAATTTCACAGGAAAGGCATTCAGTGAATTCATCAAGCCCTGCCTTCCTGAAAGTCTCTTCTTAATGCCAGGTGCAAAGTGGCTTTAACACTCAGAGGCTAAGTATCTCTTACACCGTAAAACACCATTCTGGGTAAACATGAAGAGGTTTACTAGAGAGAGTGTAAACTTCCCAGAAAAGATTAGATAATAGTCCTTGGCAGGTGCAGTGCAGACATGCATGGCCATGGATGGAACTCTCTGAGCATGTCTTGATTTAAACAGCAATCCTGGAGCCCCCTCCTTGAATCGGGAAGATATGGAAGGAACAAGGGGATTGGATCAAAATGTGGGAGTTCATTTGATCCTAGGATACGCTGCAGATCCTAAGACCCATTTAAACCCTGACAAATCTAAAAGCATGATGGCAGATGAATTTGCAAGTGGAGAGCGCAACTGATACATTTAATAACCATGGAAGAAAATGGTCTCTGTAGGACACTCTTAGGACTTGCAAGTTCTCAAATTCTTGAAGGTTGTAGAATGTGGGGGAAATGGTATTGCTCACTTGCAAATGGTTTGGCCCAACACCAATAAATTACTCACTGAAACTCTGGCAGGTTAAAATGGTGGCTTTTGCTTTGCTTGAGTTTCCATGACCTTTAAGTAAACTTCCTCCAGGACAAATAATGTTACCCTTATCCAATTCCCCACCTCTTTGCCACATACAGAATCTCAACCAGAATCTCTGTATAGATGAGAAAGACATCATTATTACAATGAGGGTTTAATCTAATAAAATAGTCCTTCAAATTTGTTGCACTTGGCTTTGATTAGTTCCTTCCAATTTCCTTTGAAATTTCAGGTGGGATAAGTAGCAAGAATGACTTTCATCCATGTGAAAGATGTAGTTAAGAGTCAGAAGAGGAAAGCAGAGAATGCAAAAATATACAAGAGTCTTCCCTTCCTGGATTCACAGGAAGACACCTGCTCCAACCTAGAAATGGCTGCAGTATGAATTCTTTTATGAACCATGGTGTACACTGAAGCCCCTTCATGGATTACAGCCTTGTTGTGGTGAAGAGACTCGTATGTGGTTCAAGAAGCAACATTTAGAACTAGACATGGAACAACGGACTGATTCAAAATTGGGGAAGGAGTGCAAGGCTGTATATTGCCACCCTGCATATTTAACTTATAGGCAGAATGCATCATGTGAAATGCCAGGCTGGATGAATCACAAGCTGGAACCAAGACTGCCAGGAGAAATATCAACAACCTCAGATATGCAGATGATATCACTATAATGGCATTAAGTGAACAGGAACTAAAGAGCCTCTTGATGAAGGTTAAAGAGGAGAGTGAAGAAGCTGGCTTGAAAGTCAACCTTCAAAAAACTAAGATCATAGCATCTGGTGCCATCATTTCATGGCAATTAGAGGGGGAAAAGAGGAAACAGTGACAGATTTTATTTTCTTGGGCTCCAGAATCATCTGGACGATGACTGCAGCTATGAAATTAAAAGGTGACTGCTCCTTGGAAGAAAAGCTATGACCAACTTGCTGCTGCTGCTGCTAAGTCACTTCAGTCGTGTCCAACTCTGTGCGACCCCAGAGACGGCAGCCCACCAGGCTCCCCCATCCCTGGGATTCTCCAGGCAAGAACACTGGAGTGGGTTGCCATTTCCTTCTCCAATGCATGAAAGTGAAAAGTGAAAATGAAGTCGCTCAGTCATGTCCGACTTCTAGCGACCCCATGGATTGCAGCCTACCAGGCTCCTCTGTCCACAGGATTTTCCAGGCAAGAGTACTGAAGTAGGGTGCCATCGCCTTCTCCAGATGACAAACCTAGACAACATACTAAAAAAACAGAGATATTACTTGGCCTACAATGGTCCCTATAGTCAAAGCTATTGCTTCTCCAGTAGTCATGTATGGATCTGAAAGTTGGATCATAAAGAAAGCTAAGCACCAAAGAACTGATGCTTTTGAATTGTGGTGCTGGAGAAGACTCTTGAGAGTCCCTTGGACAGCAAGGAGATCCAACCAATCAACCCTAAAGGAAACCAACCCTGACTATTCATTGGAAAGACTGTTGCTGAAGCTGAAGCTCCAATACTTCGGCCACTGATGCAGAGAGCCAATTCTTTGGAAATGACACCTGATGCTGGGAAAAGCTGAAGGCAAAGGGTGAAGGGGGCAGCAGAGTATGAGTTGGTTAGATATTATCACTGACTCAATGGACATGAATTTGAGCAGACTCCAGGAGATAGTAGAGGACAGAGGACCCTGGTGTGCTACAGTCCATGGGTTAGCAAAGAGTTGAATACGATTTAGCAACTTTACAACAATATAAACTAATGGAGCGTGATGCTAAAACTAATGTACAGAAACACTGTGAGGAAGCTGAAGGTCTTTTTGACACTGAGAAATCAAGGTTCTACAAGATGATGATTTATCCATCTGAGAATTCTGATTAGAATTCTTAATCCTATAGTCTTTGTTTTTTTCTTTTAAATTAAAAAAAAAATGAAGAGCTAATACTTGTGTAGGGAACATTCTAAGTGAAATAAAAGGATGTATGATTGCAAGTAGGCTGCTTTCCATGAGTATTCTCCAGACACCTTCTGAAGGAAGCTGCACCTTCATTTTGCAATCCAACCTTTAGACGTGGGGTTAGCAGCAAAGACCATGCTGGCTGCCTGATGTTGTTCTGACAGCTGATGACACGGACAGTTCATGGGCCCACCTCGCAGCCTAAAAACAAGAGGACTGCTATTGACTGAGTGCTATGGGTCTGATATCTGTGATCACAATGAACTCCATTAACACCATGTCAGGACCAACTAATTTGTGCAGCTCAGTACAAAGTAAAAATATGGAACCCCTTGTGTCAAAATTAAGAATTTTAAGATGGCACTAGCAGAGCACCAAGCTAAGTATGAGGCCCTTCCTAATTACATAGGCCACACCTCCATGGAGGGGGACTGTACCACTTACTAGGGGAGCACTGTTATCCCCAGTGAACAAATGAGAGGAGGAGGCCCACCGAAGCAGTATGATTTGACAAAAGTTGGACCAGTGAGGGTCACAAACCATATTCAAGCCAGGTGTACTAGACCAAAGACTGCAGTCTGTCTGCAATCTCGAGTGGGTTAGTTCCTGAACCTCAAGGACATCTTCCTGGGCCAGTGGGTCAAATTACTATGCAGTAATGTTCATATAGTTCACTTAGAAAGGAGTCTGCCTGCCTGGGAAATGTTTAGGGTGATAAACACATTATGATAATTCAAACCGAATTACAATTCTTGTCTTGGATTGTAAAATGCCATTCAGGGTGCAAGTCCGTAGATGAATCAAATTTATTTATTGTAAGTATGTCTAGTCAAAACAGAAGAACTACTTAACATTATAATTAAAACCGATACATATCTAGTTGAAAAACTATCCAGAACCCAAAACACCTCCGCAGGAGATGTCTACATACTTTGGCACAAAATCTCCCTGCCCCTTCCAAAACATTTAATTTTTTGTTCTGAATGGGAGATTGTAACTTTTCTCACAATATCATATCAAACAAAAGTGCAGTATTATGCATTCAATAAACCTCAGTACCAGGCAACCCAGGAATCAGTTGCTCTTGTGTTGTAAGCTGAGACTCAAGGAAACATTTATTTATTTAAAATATTTTTGCCCATACGTTAGACAGCAATATTTCATTTCACTGTGTTTTAAGACAGCCCTGTAGACAGAAATCCTGCAGACCAAGGCTATGATCATGCTTACCTTTGTAGACAGATTTAATTATTTTTTCTTTGATGTCAGATATTCACTGAGAATTTTACGTATGAACCTAGTTCATTTGAACGTGTGCTGTATATTGACTATGGAAAACCATACACCTCTTTTTAAATTGTACTCATTATTTTCTCTATACATTTCACCACAAGCATGGCAACTTTCTGATAGCATATGCAGGAGTGGGGTTGGGGTTAGGGTTAGAAATAGGGTTAGTGAGTAGCAGACAAAGCCTTGCGAGTTATTTCAAGGAGACCCAAGTAGAGAAGACGCAGGAAGATGGACAATGATGTCATTAGACAGGTGAAACTTAGTGTCCTCTCTTAGAGGTGACAAAACTTCTGGGGTGAAGTTTTACAGTGTCACCGCTGATTGCTTATGTTGATATTTTAGTATCAAAAATTCTTTAGGACCAACCTAAATCTTTCAGTGTTTTTATCTGACTCTTTTAATTTTGTAAATAAGTGACATCTCCCTTATTGCTATTATCAGTGAGCATGAACTAGACCAGTGTTCTTCAAGGTGTGGACTCTCCAACCCAGCAGCATCAACGTTACCTGGGCACCCAGTGAACCAGCAGTTCTGGGGTTGGGACCCGGTCATCAGTGTTTAAAAAGGTCTCCAGTTGATATGGGTCTCTCTGATATGGGGTAAGGCTTGGGAACCACTGAGCTAGAAGTTGAGAACATGTCACAAGGAGAGATCCTGCATGGTCCCAAAGTGAGAGGCTTTGTCTTGGATAATGAGTAAGGATGCAGGTTCACACACATTCTGTAGGTTTTCCATGTACCTTAAAAGCAGGGATATTCTGAAAGTAGTGTGACCTCTTTTTTTTTTTTTTTTTTTTTTGATGCAAGCAGTGACTATGTTTTCAAATTTTTAATCTTTTGTATTTTATTTTTTATAACTGGAGGATAACTGCTTTACAATATTATGTTAGTTTCTGCCATACATCAACATGAATCAATCATAGGTATACTTATGTCCCCTCCGTCTTGAACCTCCTTCCCACCCACCCCTTCCCACCCCTCTAGGTTGTCACAGAGCACCGGTTTGAGCTCCCTGCATCAAAGAGCAAATTTCCCCTGGCCATCCCTTTTACACATGGTAATATATGTAATGGATGTAACATAATGAGTATGTTTCAATGTTGCTCTTTCAATTCATCCCTCCCTCTCTTTCCCCTACTGTGTCCGTGAGTCTGTTTTCTATGTCTGCATCTCCATTGCAGCTCTACAGATAGGTTCATCAGTACCATCTTTCTAAATCAAAGGTCTCGTGTTCTAGGACAGGTTGCTGTTGTTGTCATGTCCAATTCTTTTGCGACCACATGGACACTGTATCCTTCCAGGTTCCTCTGTCCATGGGATGTCCCAGGTAAGAATACTGGAGAGGGCTGCCCTTTCCTTCCTCCAGGGGATGATCCTCCCGACCCAGGGATCAAACCTGCATCTCCTGCACTAGCAGGTGCCTTCTTTACCACTGAGCCACCAGGAAAGCCCTCAAGGATGGGCACGCATCACAAATCTCAGGTGTACACCCCCACTGCATCAGCATAGCCCGAGGAACATCTGAAAATAGCCCAACATCCTTGACGCCCATAATATTCACATTTAATTGGTCTGGGGTAATACCACATCTTTTTAAAGTTTTTCAAGATGATCCTATGTGCATTTAGGATTGAGGGCAATCACTATAAATGTATGGTATTCCTGTTACTACTATTAGTCAGTATTTATTAATGTGTTTTAAAGCAGATATCTGAGATTTAAGTCATCCCTTTATTATAAAGGAGATCTGAGTTTAACTATTTGAACATCCAGGGGAAAGTTCCCTTCCCCACCCTGGGTCTCAGTTTCCCCGTCTGTCCACTTAGGATCCTGCTAACGATGCTCTCTGGTTTTATATTCTATATGTGTCTCCCCATTGACCCAGAGTATTCACAAATGGCAGCCACACTGGGAAGAGGTGCTGGCCTCCCTGTGGAAGGAGAACCAAGGAGGAGAGATGGCTTAGCCCTTACCTGTCACTGGCTCCAGCTGAGTCCACATAACGCCAAACTTGTGGATGAATAGGGAGCAATTTAAACATCGCCAGGCCCCATCCTTCACCTGGATGTTTGGCAACAAGAATGCTCTAATACTGATGAATTGTTTGCTGAGACCCAGATTGTCTCCGAGATCCCAGTAAAGCAGTTTGGGGGCTCTCAGCCATTAGCATCTCCACTCTGGTCTCTGATCTTTAAAATGACCCCTTGCCTAGACACACCCTACAATCCACTCACTCAAGAACTCGCTGTGAAGCACCCCTAACTCCCAGGGAGGAACCACACCTTGTGTTTTGCCCAAGCCTCTATTAGGCTGAGTTCAATTCCTTGCCTGTAGCACATGTTTAATGTATCATTAATGAGTCAGCAACCAAATGCATGGTAAGTTGTATTTTTAAGAAAAGAGTGGATGAAAATAGCTGATAAAGTTGATGATGATGATAGGGAAAACACGTTTGCTAAGGACTCTCAGTGACAATCAGTGTGATGTAAATTTACACACCTCATTCACTCATCACGCCTATGAGGTTAGCACTATACACAGACACGTTGTATACAAGGTGGGAGATTGGTGCTCAGGAGATTCTGGAACCTGCCCAAGTTCACCAAATAGTGGTATCAGTGGGGATTCTGAACCATCCTCTCTCTGACCTGAGACATTCACAAATCCGCAGCATGATAGCATGATGCATGTGTGCCCAGCAATGTCCGACTCTTTGCAACCTGATGGACTATTCCCTGCCAGGCTCCTCTGTCCATGGGGTTTCTCGGGCAAGATTACTGGAGTGGGTTGCCATTTCCTTCTCCAGGGGACCTTCCTGACCCAGGGATAGAACTTGCATCTCCTACATTCCTACACTGTTAAGCGAATTCTTTACTCTGAGCCATCAGGGACCAGGGAAGTTCAATGATTAAACCCTCTTTAATGGTTTTCAAGAACCTTCCACTTCTCTTGGTACCTTCCAAATGACATTTTAGTAGAATTATATGTCTATAAATAGTTGGGCTTAGACTCTGTGCCAACTCTCCTTTAAATCCTGAAGTTAAAAAGATAGATGGCAGGCTTCTACCATCAAAAATGTCATAATCTTATGGGGGAGACAGACATGTCAGTCATCAGTACACAATGAATTTACAGTCAGAAGTATTGCAAGGAGGAAGAAGCCTTTAATTTACCTACACTGTGGTCTTCACAAAAAGCTGGTGAGGTAGGGTAACCAATCTTAGACAGATATCCTGCCTTGCAGGGGAGCATGAACATTATGCAAAGAAAGCTAAGAATGTATAAATACACAGGCATGTACAAACATTAACACATTTATTATATTTACACATATGGTATTGTATAGGCAGGCATATTATTATTATATATCATATTATTGTGATCCACACAGTCAAAGGCTTTGGCATAGTCAATAAAGCAGAAATAGATGTTTTCTGCTTTTCAGGCATATTTGCAATGTCTCCTAAACTTTCCTAATTGTAAAAGCGTGTTCAGTTCAGTTCAGTTCAGTCGCTCAGTCATGTCCGACTCTTTGCGGCCCCATGAATCGCAGCACGCCAGGCCTCCCTGTCCATCACCATCTCCCGGAGTTCACTCAGACTCACGTCCATCGAGTCAGTGATGCCATCAAGCCATCTCATCCTCTGTCATCCGCTTCTCCTCCTGCCCCCAATCCCTCCCAGCATCAGAGTCTTTTCCAATGAGTCAACTCTTCGCATGAGGTGGCCAAAGTACTGGAGTTTCAGCTTTAGCATCATTCCTTCCAAAGAAATCCCAGGGCTGATCTCCTTCAGAATGGACTGGTTGGATCTCCTTGCAGTCCAAGGGACTCTCAAGAGTCTTCTCCAACACCACAGTTCAAAAGCATCAATACTTTGGTGCTCAGCTTTCTTCACAGTCCAACTCTCACATCCATACATGACCACAGGAAAAACCATAGCCTTGACTAGATGGACCTTAGTCAGCAAAGTAATGTCTCTGCTTTTGAATATACTATCTAGGTTGGTCATAACTTTTCCTCCAAGGAGTAAGTGTCTTTTAATTTCATGGCTGCAATCACTATCTGCAGTGATTTTGGAGCCCCAAAAAATGAAGTCTGACACTGTTTCCACAGTTTCCCCATCTATTTCCCATGAAGTGATGGGACCAGATGCCATGATCTTCGTTTTCTGAATGTTGAGCTTTAAGCCAACTTTTTCACTCTCCTCTTTCACTTTCATCAAGAGGCTTTTTAGTTCCTCTTCACTTTCTGGCATAAGGGTTGTGTCATCTGCATATCTGAGGTTATTGATATTTCTCCCAGCAATCCTGATTCCAGCTTGTGCTTCTTCCAGTCCAGTGTTTCTCATGATGTACTCTGCAAAGAAGTTAAATAAGCAGGGTGATAATATACAGCCTTGACGTACTTCTTTTCCTATTTGGAACCAGTCTGTTGTTCCATGTCCAGTTCTAACTGCTGCTTCCTGACCTGCATACAGATTTCTCAAGAGGCAGGTCAGGTGGTCTGGTATGCCTATCTCTTTCAGAATTTTCCACAGTTTATTGTGATCCACACAGTCAAAGGCTTTGGCATAGTCAATAAAGCAGAAATAGATGTTTTCTGGAACTCTCTTGCTTTTTTGATGATCCAGCAGATGTTGGCAATTTGATCTCTGGTTCCTCTGCCTTTTCTAAAACCAGCTTGAACATCAGGAAGTTCATGGTTCATGTATTCCTGAAGCCTGGCTTGGAGAATTTTGAGCATTACTTTACTAGCATGTGAGATGAGTGCAATTGTGCAGTAGTTTGAGCATTCTTTGGCATTGCCTTTCTTTGGGATTGGAATGAAAACTGACCTTTTCCAGTCCTGTGGCCACTGCTGAGTTTTCCAAATTTGCTGAAATATTGAGTGCAGCGCTTTCACAGCATCATCTTTCAGGATTTGAAATAGCTCTACTGGAATTCCATCACCTCCACTAGCTTTGTTCTTAGTGATGTTTTCTAAGGCCCACTTGACTTCACATTCCAAGATGTCTGGCTCTGGATTAGTGATCACACCATCATGATTATCTGGGTCATGAAGATCTTTTTTGTACAGTTCTGTGTATTCTTGCCACCTCTTCTTAATATCTTCTGCTTCTGTTAGGTCCATACCATTTCTGTCCTTTATCGAGCCCATCTTGGCATGAAATAGATATCCCAAAATGCATTTATATTTTATCAAGAATCCTAGGAGATTCTTTCAGCTCTAGCAGGATTGGGGAACATGCATGGATGTATAAGAATCTTCATCTCTCATCTTAAATGTGCTTTATAATTTTCAGGATGTAATTTTTAATTACAATAGAATCCCTTTACTGAATTTGGTATTACTTGCAATTCTACATACCACAGGTCAAAATGTGCTCCTTGAAACATAACTTATGTGTAAAATACTGACATAACAATCTTATAAGATCATCTTTTTTGTTCCTCTACCCCAAGACACACACATGGAATTACACACATGTGTCCCTAAGCTCAAAAGGTCTAAACTTATTTGTCAAATTACTCAATTAATACAGTTATCCCTAAGCTGATCAACAATTCCTTTAGAAGCAAACAATATACAAACTGTTGTGCCTTATATTAATATCAGCTGTGCATATAAAATTATGGGAGACGCTGTCAAATATCATTTCCTTTCTTCTTGCAAATTCACCTAAGTGGGACTCATTTTTCAAAACTCAACGGTCATATTTACTGGTCATAATGTATTCCTGGTAATCCAGACTTCCAAATATACTTTAATATACTGTTGTCCTCCCATGCACCCTGTTTACAATTTTTAAACATTTTTACATGCAATTAAAGGCCTGCATTAATATCGAGTATTTATGACTCCATGATTCTGATTTAGAACTTAGCTTTGGAGTAAAACCCAGGTTAAAACTGCCTTTGTTGAGCAGCTCTAAAGGGGCTTGGTCCATGGAGCCAACATGTAACAGACCAAGTTGATATGTATCCTGTGGCTAGAATGATAGCCATGGGATCTCATGGTTTGACTCAAGAGCCTTCCTTCCATGGCCGGGACTTTGATGAAGTGAGTGTAGTGGAGTGTGGGTGGGATGTTGGCCAGGAAAGCATCTCTGAGTGCGTCTCCAAGGGTTGCGGTATGCAGTTACACTCCACTCAACACTCGACTGCAGCTACAAAGAGCTGGCCAGTAGCTGTCAGCCAGGCACGTCAGAATCAGGAGGAGTCAGTTCTGGAATTTTGGTTTGAAGGAGCATAATATTTACTGAAAGAGTAATAATAATATAATAATAGCCTTCTTATTACAATGTCAATTTGAAAATGGACTAACTCCCTTTGGTTCTAAGTAGGCAAACCTTAAATCCCAGAGTAACTTCATAAAAATGCATTCATCAGGACTTTTCCTTTTGCAAATGACAGAAACAAGTTTATCAGTTCAAACACAGTGGTTAGGACTTGGCTGCTTTCTGTCTCTCTCTCTTGTCCCCTCCCTCCTTCCCTGCCCCACCTCGCCCCACACCTCTCTTTTTAATAATAGTCTCCATTTCTTTCCCTGGGTGGCCGTATTTCAGGCAGGGCTTTCCCATGTAGCAACCTGAGAATCACCAACATTTATAGGCTTATAGACCATTCTTCAGTAAATCCTGCAAAATAAGTTTATCTTCTCAGCCAAAATTCTAGAAATGAGTCTCACTGTCTCCGATTTGTCTGGCTTGGGTCAAATGATCAACCTTTAGCTAACTGGGGTAGACAGGGTGAATGAGACACTCAGACTGGCCAGGTTTTGGTCTCTGCACACACCTACAAGTGAGCATTTGCCTAGCCCCACGGGAAACACAGGAACTAAACCCTGGGGAGAAGTAGCTTTGCTCTTCTCAGAAGATGGGAAAATGGATCCTGTGTAGATAAAGTTGATCGAAAGAGAAGGGATTTGTCCTCACATAACCTTCGTGGTAGAAATACTCATCCCAGTGTAGACTTCAAACAGAATGATTATAGCTTACTATTTATTGTTAAAAGATGGCTTTTTTTCAAAGATGGGAAAATCATGACTTTCATACAGATATTCAATGAACACATGTCAAAATTTTTGCAGAAGTCAGTAACCAAAATGAGAGAACAATGCAGATGTCCCAACGAGTTCCAAGGAGAATCCAAAGAACAGCCACACTGGCAGGTTGGGGATATTGAAATGAACTTGCAAACTGGATGCAAAATCACTCTTTCCATGGCAAGGAAGAATTGTTCCTCCACCCACAGAATGGAGTAGCATCACCATTAATTCTCCAGACCTTATGATTCAGTCAGTGAAAGCTAAAATCAAAAAACCTGGACTCTGAACCCTAAATAAGGCATAGTTTTCACTGGATATTCTCCATCTTTTTTTGCTGATTTCACATTTCCTGACAGTCTCCCCTCAGAGAAAGACAATTGCTGGTCACAAAATAAGGCTGGTCTTCTTGCTCTGGCCTCATTATTTACATGGTGCAGCAAGAGTGTTAATTTAGCACATCAGTCAGTTCAGTTCCGTTCAGTCGCTCAATCGTGTCCGACCCTTTGCGACCCCATGAATGACAGCATGCCAGGCCTTCCTGTCCATCACCAACTCCCAGAGTTCACTCAAACTCATGTCCATCGAGTCGGTGATGTCATCCAGCCATCTCATCCTCTGTCATCCCCTTCTCCTCCTGCCCCCAATCCCTCTCAGCATCGGGGTCTTTTCCAATGAGTCAACTTAGCACATAGGTTTTCTTAAATTTGCTTTGCTGAAAGTTTCCCTATGAAATGTTAGATTGGGAGTTAAAAGCCTCTGTTATTTGCTATCCTGAGGCGAGGAAGACAAGCTCAAAAACTCTACCAGATTTTACCTCCAGTACTTTTAAATTTTTATGAATTCTTCTTTCCAAAATATCTCAAAGTTCCTGGCCTTTAGGAAGTGTCCTTCCTTAGGACTGGGACCCTGTAAGTCCTACCAGGCCAACATTTTTTTCCAGGAGAGTTCTGTAAGCATTGGCTCCAGAGAGTCAATCTTATTTCCTTAAAAGTGATTGGCCATATCAGATTATATGAGCAATATTTCAAATGACATTCCAGGCAAGGGCTTGATTATATAACTAATGTTTCTAATCATATCCTGATGAAACAATGACAATCTTATTCACAGTCTATGCAAATTGCTAAATTGCCATGAAAAGTAAGGATACTCAATAAGAATTGATGAATTAGTTTTTCTACAGAAATGGTAAAAACTTGTATTCTAGTTCTGTGGAAAATATAATTGATAATTTGATAGGGATTGCACATAGAAGGGGTATTAGTAAGAAAAATATTATTTAAATGTCTCATTTTCATTTCCAAAAACAGAGCGTACTAAATTGTCATGGGCTACAGCTTGGGAAAGAAAGGAAAAGGGTTTCCTTTTATATAGAGAAAACTAAAACCACAAAATAGAATCTGTAGTATTACAACAAATCACTCCAGTAAAATTTCCTCATTGATTTATCTGGTCCTTTCTTGTTCCATAGGGTCTTGGGTTAGCAATCTCATGAAACCATGTGCTTTTCAAATAAAAAGAGTTCTGGAAATCCTGACTCAGCCCACTGGAATGGTCTGAATGTTGTCTAAGCAATGACATCAGAACACTCACCAGTTTTTGTTTTTTTTTTCTAGTTTCAATAGTAAGTGGTATAGTCCTTTTCCAAGAAGCACTCAGATGGTCCTTCTTTATTTAAGTCCTTTAGTGAACATGAACTCTAGCCTGGGGCTAGTGGCAGAGACTTCCGGCAAGTATTAAAGACAAACTATGTGTAGATGCCGGTAACTTAAAATGCCTGTAGTTAATTTATCACCAATAATTTCCAAAAATGAAAGATTCAGTTAGAGTTCATGACTAGAATAAGGCAACTGACAAGGAAATTTGTTTGTTTCTGTGCCAAGCAAAACAAGGTGATAAAGTCATGGCAAAATAGAGTCTGCCATGAAAGTGATTCAGCCTATTCTCAAAGAAGTCAGTGACTTACATAATGGCCAAGTATGATTTTTCATAAGGGGAAAACTCTTGAGCTACAACATATATTAATAGACATATGTAACTGTGCCTGAGTAAAAATTAGCAAGAATACGCCAGGCATAAAGTAAGAACATACTAAGAGGTTTTTTGGTTTTTTTTTTTCCATTTTAACAGTTTTTAAGTTCTATACCAGACTACTTTATTCCTGAATCTTCTCAATTGTGTCTTCCTTAGATTTGCCCTTTTACTTTCCCACTAAATGAGATTTGTGCTTATGTTCAAGGATCTTTTTGTGATCTTTGTCCAGTTTCAGTCTGTTGATAACCACCTTGCTGGAGTAAAGTCTACTTGAACAGTCCTGCCATTAATCTTCTCCCCCTGTGCTCACTCAATGTAGGCAACATATTTCCTCCCATAAACAACTTCAACAATTTGCTGACTTCTGTTGTGCCTTTTAAAGCTACATATAGCAAGAATATCAGTAAGTCTGGAATATGGGCAAGAAAAAGTATTTTTATAAAACTTCACAGTGCATCCTCAATCAAAACTCACTTACCTAGAAGAGGCTAGGTTTCAATTAAAGTGAAGTGGTATTTGTTTTTCTCTTTCTGAGTTACTTAAATCTGTATGTGGAATCTAGAAAAAATAGTACAGATGAACCTATCTGCAAAGCAGAAATAGAGACACAGAAGTAGAAAACAAACATATAGACAGCAAGAATGGTAAAAAGGATGCGAAGAATCGGGAGGTTGGGACTGAATATATATGCACTACTGATAGTTGTGCTATAGTGCTCAGAGGCTCAATAGTGTCTGACTCTTTTCAACCCTATGGACTGTAGCCTGCCAGGCTCCTCTGTCCATGGGATTCTCCCAGCAAGAATGGCATCCTGGAGTGGGGTGCCATTTCCCCCTCCAGGGGATCTTCCTGACCCAGGGGTTGAACCCGAGTCTCATATCTCCTGCTTGGCAGGCAGATTCTTTACCCCTAGTGCCACCTGGGAAGTCCCACACTGCTGATACTATGTATAAAATAGAATCTACTGTATAGCTCAGGGAACTCTGCTCAGTGCTCCGTGGTGACCTAAATGAGGGTAGGGGATCCAAAGAAGAGGGGTTGTATATGTACTTCTAGCTGATTCACTTTGCTATGCAGCAGAAACTAACAGAACATTGTAAAGCAAATATACAATAATTTTTTTTTAAAAAAGTGAGGTGATAACTAAGCAAAGATTTTAAATAGTAACCCAAATCATGACTGAAATACTGTTGTTGTTGTCTGACATCTTCATGGCTATGATAAATAGAAACATGTCATGGAGAACGAGGGCCCTGACAAATCTCTAGGAAATTCCCAGTATACATCTTCTGAAATTTGCGTATTTGTAACACTTGATTTACACAAATTGAATGTGGCAGAGGAAGAGCATCTCCTCTGATATGGTGATTCTTCCCAAACAATTTATCAACAATAATGTTTTAAATAAACCTAATCATTTCTAGCATTTTCCTTCTATAACGAGAAACAACAAATCTTTGTGATTTTCCAAGGAGTTTCTGAGAAACTTCAAAAGAGTTTTAGCTTGCAAAAGGCAACTTAAATTTTTTTTTTTTTTAGTTTGATTTAATGTTTGGGGTATGCTTTTGAGCAGATGATGATTTAAAAAAAGAATCTGCCAAAGAAGATTTGGACATTTGATTAAGTTAGCATCACTGATGCTTGACACACAATGTTTGGTTGCTCATTTAATCAGAGATGATCAAACATAAAAAGTAAATGAAAAATAGATGTATCAGAAAAAAAAAAAAAAAAAAAAAAAAAAAAAAAAAAAAAAAAAAAAAAAAAAAAAAAAAAAAAAAAAAAAAAAAAAAAAAAAAAAAAAAAAAAAAAAAAAAAAACAAAAAAAAAAAAAAAAAATGATAATTAAAAAAGCATATGCTGACATAGTGCTAAAAAGAAGATAATATCATGTTAACATTAAGAAAAAAAAAAAAAAAAAAAAAAAAAAAAAAAAAAAAAAAAAAAAAAAAAAAAAAAAAAAAAATGTATAGAATACAAAATAAACAAAAAAGAGAACAAAAAAAAAAAAAAAGTAAATGTAGAAGATGATATGATTGTAGATAACCTGTAACTTTTTTATGTGAAGAATCTTTGTTTTCATAACTGAGTAAGAACTTACTAGTCAAAATAAAGTGAAGAAAATAATTTGGTAGGATACAGAACCTTTGTTATCTAGGTAGATTACACATGAAAGAATAAGCCCTAATATAGGTAAAGACAGTAAACCAAGGAAACACGCCCATCAAATTGTGCAAATGTTTCCTAAGATTTTAATATATTTCATGCTATTTAGACTCAGGTATTATCTATAAATCAAGATAAGTAAAATTTACTTTGCAAGTTTTGTTTTTCATTATGCTTCCCTGATAGTTCAGTTGGTAAAGAATCCGTCTGCAGTGCAGGAGACCCCACTTCAATTCCTGGGTCAGGAAGATCCACTGGAGAAGGGATAGGCGACCCACTCCGGTATTCTTGGGCTTCCCTTGTGGCTCAGCTGGTAAAGAATCCGCCTGCCATGCAGGAGACCTGGGTTCGATCCCTGGGTTGGGAAGATCCCCTGGAGAAGAGAAAGACTACCCATTCCAGCATTCTGGCCTGGACTATACAGTCCATGGGGTCACAAAGAGTCGGACACAACTCAGTAACTTTCACTTTCACTTTCTTTACTTTAGGTCTGTAAGGTCAGATCTAATTTCATAGTAATATTAAGATGTTATTCACATGCAATACATTCATGATTGCTAATGTCAAATGAATCAGGAAATATCTTAGAATCAGTTTTAATTTTTAATATGGTAAGTATCAGTTGTTATAACTTAAAAATCAAAGCTCTTTGGGAGCCTAAGTTCTAAGAATATAAACAGATCTGAAGGCAAAAACAAATAAAACTGAAAACCACTACTTTACTACAAAACTTTTTTTCTTTGAGAAATAGAAACATGTTCACAGTTATATTTCTTTTTTGCTATTCCTTTTAATATAGGCCCTCCTTTTTTAAAAAAACAAATACTGTCTCTTCCTTGGTCGATCAGATGGTAAAGGATCTCACTGCAATGTGGAAGACCCAGGGATCGAACCTGGGTCAAGAAGATCTCCTGGAAAAGGGCACAGCTACCCACTCCAGTATTCTTGCATGGAGAAGTCCATGGACAGAGTAGCCTGGCAGGCTACAGTCCATGCGGTTGCAAAGAGACAGGACTGACTAACACTTTCATTACACTTCCAAATATTTATATTAATTGAAACTTAACTCAAAGTAACTACCTTCATTTCACAGGCAAAACAGTAGGGTGATTAACTGAAAAATGTTACACTAATATTCAACTGGCACTCTCATCCTCTACACAACTACCCCAAGTAGCAAAAACACATTTATTAACCTAGGCCAAGTTTGCAGTGTGTGTGTGCAAATAAAAACAAAATGGAAAATACATAATCTTAAAATTATGCTTAGTAACCAGTGCTTTATTGGAGAAGGAAATGGCAACCCACCCCAGTGTTCTTGCCTGGAGAATTCCAGGGACGGGGGAGCCTGGTGGGCTGCCGTCTATGGGGGTCACAGAGAGTCGGACACGACTGAAGCGACTTAGCAGCAGCAGCACCCAATGCTTTAGTAATGTGTTAGTTAGAAACGATCATATGCCAAATGTTTATTTATTAATTAACTCAGCATCATGCCCAGGTTTTTAGTTACCTTAAGACCTTGGAAATTATGATCAAGCTGATGTACTACAAATAATTACATAATTACTGCTGACATAAATAGTAGATGAGAATGATTCCATTTGTTAAACACCAATGTACATTTATATTTTTTATAGCTTTAAACATTATATAGGGGGCTTCTCAGGTGATTCAGTAATAAAGAATCCACTTGCCAATGCTGGATACAAGAGTTCAATCCCTGGGTCGAGAAGATCTCCTGGAGGAGGAAATGGCAACTCACTCTAGTATTCTTGCCTGGAGTATCCCTATGGACAGAGGAGCCTGGCGGGCTATAGTCCATGAGGTCACACAGGGTCAGACATGACTGAGCACTCACACATGAGACATTATATAGGAATAACAATATGTTATTCGATCGCTAAAGCTGTATAAGTTTAGGAAAACATACTGCAGCATAATAAAAATGTTTTTATCATAACTGACAGTAATGAATAAGCACATATAGTGGTTTTCATTACACAAAAATTATTAAACTAGTTTTGTCTATCAAAGATTTAGCTCAATTATGTGAATTTCAATTATCATAGTGTTTCTGAGTTGGTTTCTGTAACAATATAAATAGGGTGCTTAAAGTGTTGGAATTAAATTTTCTTATATTCTGGGAATATTAAGGATATCTAATTCATACCAAGGCATAATTATCTCCACAAACCAATCAGAACAGAAGTCCTTTAAAACACTTTATAATCTAGTGTATTCATATCTCCTGGAGATGTGAAAATTTTGCATACTCAAACACTGAGAGGTAAAGTCCTTTCTAAACTACAGACATATAGACACATGGAGATCTCGAAGTTTCAATTGTGCATTTTCACCCACAGATTAGGAGAAAACGCAGAACACAAAAGCTCAGCAGTCTGGCTATTGAGGAGCTGTTCTCCTTCCCAGTACAAACTTTGTATTTGATTTGATCTCATAATAGATGAACAAACAACAAAGACTGGCAAGCAAGATTCTGTCACCTCTCGCCCAGCAAAAACTGGATCTCTCTAAACCATTAATCCATACCCAGAAGTCACCAAATAGTCCAACCACAAAACCAAATTTCCAATCACTGTTATCATTAATGGGAAATAACTTATTGGCCATAGACAAATCAAAAACAAACAAACAAACAAAAAACAAAATCAGCAGAGAAGAATAAAATTGGAAAAGCAGAGAATCAGGTACTACTGCTGATTTAGATTCATATTGGGAACTAAGAAAAGATACACATGAGCTTAAGTAGCCCTTGAGTTTCTCTACTTCGGGAATGAAATTTAATCTGTTCTGTCACATGAATCGATTGAGCATCTGAAAGGATCTCTCAAACTGTTAAAAATTTCAAGTGAAAGTAAAACCATGACTCTCTGAATATTGTGATTTATAAGAAACATGTATTTGCTAATTCAGATGACCAAAATATATTTTCCACATATTTTTGGTTTTTATCCAGGGATCTTTGCTCATAGATCCCCAAACCTTTGAAATTTCTTGAGTCAGAAGAGCAGTGGGAGACAGGATTTGGTCTCCTGTCCTCAGTTCCTGAAATTGCTTCAGAGCCATAAAAGTGAAATGTTATTTTTAGCAAGCCCCTTTCCACCACAACTGGATTTATGTAAATAAGGTGACTTTTTAAAACACTACAACAGAGGGTTGGAATTTGTAATCCCTGATTTCCAGGGAGGGGAGGAGGCTTGGAGATTGAATAAATCACCAAGAGTTAATTATTTAATCAGTCATGGTTATGTCATGAAATGTTCATAAAATTCATAATGAAGGGATTTGAGAGTCTCTTGGTTAATGAACACATGGAGATCTGGGGAGACTGAAACACCTAGAGGTGGGTATGGAAACCCCACGCCCTTTGCTCTGTGCACATCACTTCCATCCGGCTGTTCCTGAGTTATGTACCGGGTTCAGAGTGCATTCTGGTTGGGGAATTAGAACACTTCAGTCAGCCACAGTGTGTGGCCCCAAACTCCAAAATGACAGAAACTTTAAAAGAAAAATTATTTGGCTGTGCTAGGTCTTAGTTGAGGCATACAAAATCTTTGAACTTTTTTGGGACATGTGAAATCTTTACTTGCAGCATTCAAACTCTTGGTTGCAACGTGTAGGATCTAATTCCCTGATCAGGGATGGTATCTGGGCCCCCTGTATTGAGAGCATGGACTCTTAGCCACTGGACCACCAGGGAAGTCCCAAAGATAGAAGTTCTTTTGTTTGGAAACTCGTTCTGTGTATCTTGTTGTTGATTTGTATCCTTGAATATCCTTTGTAATAAACCAATAATCAAGTAAGTAAAATGTTCTCTTAGTGCTGTGAGTCACTCTAGTAAATTAATCCAGTCCAAGGAGGGGATCATTGGAACCTCCAATCTATAACCAGTAGACCAGAAGCACAGGTAACAACCTGAGCTTGTGACTGGTATCTGAAGTGGGGGTGCAGGGCCAGTTTTGTAGGACTGAGCCCTTAACTTGTGGGATCTGACACTATCTCCAGGTAGACATCAGAACTGAGTTAAATTGTAGGACATCCTGCTGGTGCCCAAGCATTGCTTGTTAGTGTAGGGAAGCCCTCTCCCCATATTGAAGGTGGGTGTACAGAACCATTATTCTCATATAAACATTAAATGAACAAGTGTCAAAGATTTCATTTAACTCCTTACTGAAAAAGAATTCAAAGAACAATTATATTTGTAGATCAGAAATATTGAAATGAACTTGCGACTTATGTACAATGTAACATGCTAGGCTATATTTCAAGCATTCTAAAATGAGGAAGACGTGGGAATTATGCACCCTTGTGCGAATAAGACCAGGCTTACTTTGCTGCAAAAAGGCTTGTTATCAGTCATTTTTTCTATGTAACAAGCCACCCAAATGGTTTAAACAATAAAAATTTACTTGGCTCATTAGTCTCTGGGGTGATTAGGGACTTCTGGCCTAGTTTGGACTTAGCAGGCTGCAGCTGGAATTGCTCACATATCTGAGCCTTATGGCTCAGTTGGTAAAGAATCTGTCTGCAATGTGGGAGACTTTGGTTCGATCCCTGTGTTGGGAAGATCCCCTGGAGAAGGGAAAGGCTACACACTCCAGTATTCTGGCCTGGAGAATTCTATGGACTATACAGTCCATGGGGTTGCAAAGAATCAGACACCACTGAGTGACTTTCACTTCACTTCTGCAATCACTGTAGATTAGATGAAGATTCAATCCTATGGCTTGTCTGAAATGTCCTCCCCTGGGACAATTTTCCATGTGGCTTTCCATCCTTCAACAAGCAAATCACTAGCAAAATTCACTCAATGGAGGTAATTAGAGCTGATTCTAATAATCATGTGTGGTGCATGCATGCTAAGTCGCCTCAGTCGTGTTCAACTCTTTGCTACCCTATGGACCATAGCCTGCCAGGCTCCTCTGTTCATGGGATTCTCCCCAGCAAAAATACTGGAGTTGGTTGCCATGCCCTCCTCCAGGGGCTCTTCCCGACTCAGGGATTGAACCCAAGTCCCTTAAGTCTCCTGCACTGGTAGGTGGGGTCTTTACCACTAGTGAAACCCGGGAAGTCCCCTGAGTTTGTTCACATGGTGTCAATGATAGGATACCAAGAATGTGAACAGAACCACACAAGTCCTCTTAAGACAAGTGGCAAAGTGATTCTAGATTCAAGGGTTGGAGGAATAGACCTCACCTCTTCACGTGAGGAGCGCATCACCAGGACATGGATACAGAAGATAGGAAGAGCACTTAACTAATGCAATTAATCTACCAGAGGTCCTTAACTTATGAAATTTCACTCTTAGGGCAGGAGGGAGCTATGACATCAACATTTGCCTTACAAGGCAGACACAGACACTGCCCTAGAAGCCCATACTACCAACGGATAACGACAGAAAAGACAAAGGTTGAGCTGAGGGCATCTGGTAAAGCTTCACAGGTCTGTGATTGGAGCTGTTTTGAAGGATAGGCAGGAAACTTCCTTCAAGTGCAGGTGAAGATGGTTAAGGGGAGTCTGACAGGTAATTGAAATTCAAAAGCTGCGCTTCATGCCTGCTCTCTAGGTGCCTGTTCACAGACCCTGCATCACAGCAGCATCCACAGAAAAGGAGGACAGGGTGGTTAACAAATGGGGGCTCTGATCTTGGCTTTCCCACTTAGAGACAGAATAATCAGGTGTAAGTCACTCCCCTCTCTCTGATTTTCCTTTCTTCACTCATCTAGCCCTAGTCCTGATCTGACTACCTAGTAAGGAAAAAACACCACACAGAGATCTTGAGCAGGGCCTTGCAAACAAAATGGAACTTCAAATGAGAGGCTGAGGTGACTGAGATGCATAGTAGGCAATCAGTTGGAGTGAATATTAGCGTAATGTTTTTTAAATAATTATGAAGATGAAGAACAGCAGAAAAGAAACATTTGTACATAATGTGAACAGGCAATGGTTTGAAGAAGAAATATGAGTGACTAATAAATATATAAAAAGATGCTTCACTCCTCACTACTGACTGGGAAAACACAAACTAAATAATGACGTGATACCTTTTTTTTTTTCTTTAAAGTTGGTAAAAATTTAAAGATTGATATCATCTAAGGTTGGAAGAAGTGGGAAAATGAAACCTATAGATATTTTGTATACTGTGTATAGACTGTATGAAAAATTTAACTGATTTATATCCTGATACAAAACACTCTATGCTTAAATGCCTATAGGAGCCCATACACAAACACACATGCACATGGGCACACATGCACACATATACATGCATGAATGTGTATATGTATTTATGTATATATACACATAAGTATACATATCCTTCCAACAGAATATTGATTCAGCATTGTTTATAATATGAGAAATCTGAACGCATCCTGAAAGTGAAAGTCGCTCAGTTGTGTCTGACTCTTTGCAACCCCATGGACTATACAGTCCATGGAATTCTGCTGGCCAGAATACTGGAGTGGGTAGCCATTCCCTTCTCCAGGGGATCTTCCCAACCCAAGGATCGAATCCAGGTCTCCCACATTGCAGGTGGATTCTTTACAGTCTGAGCCACCACAGAAGACCTAGAAGTCTCCAATTAAACCAAATTTTTACATAAAAGCCTCAGCATATTACTGAAGGGAAAAAAACAAGTTGCAGAAAAACATATGAACTATACATATATCCTATATATATATTAATAAAAGAATTTAATATCCTACTTCCTTCAAAGGTTGAGATGCTAAAATGAGATAATAAAGTGTTTTGAAACTGTGGTCGTTGTTGAGTCACTAAGTCGTGTCTGACTCTTTTATTATCCAATGGACTATAGCCCACAAAGCTCCTCTGTCCATAGGACTTTCCGGGCAAGAACACTGGGGTGGGTTGCCATTTCCTCCTCTAAGGATCTTCCTGACCCAAGGATCAAATGCACATCTCCTGCGTTGGCAGGAGGGCTTTTTTTTTTTTTTCACTACTGAGGCGCCAGGGAAGCCCAGTTTTGAAACTGTAAATTGCTTTAAATGTTAAGGCATATGTGAATTCAGCTTTAAAAACTTTTAGAAATATATTATTTCAAAGCTCTATGGCTTCCATTTAGGACATACATCTGATTTTTCCCAAGGAAATGAGGAAACTATGTAATGGGAGCCTTGGCAAAGTAATTTTGGGTGCACCAGAAATGAAAACAAATAATGGCCCCGACTGCACCTATCTAATTTTTCCTTAGAGAAGACAATCAACCAGCAATGACAATATTTTGCTCTCCCCTCTCAGCCTTTCTCTTCCCTGAGCAAACAGTTAAACTGGATAACAAACTAATAAAAAATAATTTGGAATCTGGGGCACGATTATGGCCAGGAAAGATGCTGATGATCATTTCATGTGATCAGAGGAAAACCTAAAATAGAACACTCTTCAATTACCATAATTTCTACTGTCATCGCAATTTCTGTACATAAAAGCCTTTGGTCTGAGTCACAACAAATTTATCTGTAAATTACACAATAAAGGATGGGGAATGGACTTTCCTTTAAAAGAACAAACAGAATCAGTCATTTATGAGGACATCTTCATCTTAATCGGCATGTAAGTGCAACCAAATGCAGACTCCATTATTGTATAAAGTTCTGAAGACTGTCACCCAAACCCACTCCCACCCTCTTCCAAGTTTAATTAAACCAGTATCACACTGAGACTGGAAGGAAAACACAATGATACAACAATAAACAAACATTAATCATGATCATTACATACATTTTATTACATGAAATAAATAATACTGTGGAGCTTTCACCAGCCGATACAGTGCTTCCTCTTGGATAACATCCTAAGGCAATTGAGGGGTAAAATAATACTAATAATGATAATAATAATTAGTATGAAAAGGAAAAAAGGGGCTTATCACCACATAAAGCAGAAACCGTATCCTCCTTCACATATATTAATCTCATATTTGCTCATTTCTGGTTTCTTCTCACAGAGATAAATGAAAAGTAATTTTTAATTTGTAGCCTAGCTTGGGTGTATATAATTCAACTCTAATTGCCCCAGGGCAAGGAGATTCAGGGAAGATTCAGTCAATATTCAATACACACTTATGGGACTCCACCAGGAAATAGGGGAGGGAGTTCTGAAGACTCGGGCTGCATAGGAGCAGGAATAAAACGAAGAAAAGGCCCTTGGCAGGACTCAGGGCAATGGCTTTTGTCTTTGCTTGAGAACAGACCAGGTCTCCAGCGTCACTCTGTTCAAGTCCTTTTCTAAGCTGACCTAAGGATCTCCCTGGTTTGTTTCTGAATCAGGAATGAGCCCCCTTGGAGGAATGTTCTTTTGTTTTTATTTCAAGAGGTCTTCTTGACATTCTTTTCTTATAAAGACCACACTGGGAAGGCCCACTAAATGTATAACATGGCGGTCTAGTCCTACCTCTACGTGGAAATGACAAAAAATAGGTCCTTTCCTGCAGAGATGTCCATGCAAAACCACTTCAACAGGCAAGATGTGAATCCCACTCTGGCCTTACTAACTGTACAGTCCTGTAGTGTTTGGTTGGGGGCTGCCCATGACACCATCTTAGAAAGTCTGACACCAACACAAAGTCTGTTACAACAAACAAAAAGATCAAACCTGTGGGCTTCATGATATGAAAACAGAGTATCAGGCTGAAAGTGAAAGTTGCTCAGTAATGTCCAACTCTTTGTGACCCCATGGACTGTAGTCCACCAGCCTCCTCTGTCCATGGAATTCTCCAGGCAAGAATGCTGAAGTGGGCTGCTATTTCTTTCTCCAGGGATCTTCCTGACCCAGGGATCGAACCCAGGTCTCTTGCATTGCAGGCAGACTCTTTACCATCTGAGCCACCAGGGAGAATATTAGGCTAGGAAATGTTAATAGCTTTTGTCCTTTCTCAACTTCTGGACATGTAATGGCTCACAGGGGTGATGGAAAATTCCACCTCAGTCTTCTAGTGGGAATTCTGAAGGAAGAATCTCCTGTCACCTTTTGTGAAGGAAGGAGGAAGGTATTGCTATGTGAGGATTTACTTTTGACTCCCTCTTGAAAGTTTCCTCTGACTGTTCTAATCCTAGTCCTGCTTGGATGAGCCAGAGTTTTAGAGGCTTTATGATTCAGGGGCAGGCTCTGCTTCCAGGTTTGAAATGGGAGCTGTTGAGCTATGAGCATGAGTCGATGTGTCTTTGGATCCACGACTGTGGTCTCTTGCATGGTCTCCTTGGAGCTGCTTGGCTTGGCTTTCAACCCATTTGGGAAATATGAGAAGCAGGCTCAACTCGGGTGTTGCCCTTCCTCTGGCTAAGGCACCGCTCCCTCCTACTGGGAGCCCTTGGTGCGGAAGCTTGGGAGCCATCGTTGCTGCCCGTGGAGCTGGCATTTGACAGCCAGGGACAGAAGACAGGCAAGCGTGACTGGGGTTCCCCTCTCCTGGCCTGTGGCCCTTTCTGCAGGATATTAACGGGGAACGTGACCAGTGTTGAAGAGGCCACTGATGTTCCTGCCACTCCCCCGCCACAGACCCTTTTGGACAAATGACAAGAGACGGAATAGGTGAGTAGACACACTCCAAAGCCCACTCCTGTTGCAGTCCCTCAGGAAATGTCGCCTCTGCCTCTGCCAATGAATTTCTAGGGCTGCCTCCATCATAAATACTCTGATTAAAATGTAAATTTAGCCAACCTATCAGCTTCCCATTAAGGGGACTCTTTAAAAACGCCGTTAATCAGCTGAAAGATATGTAGTGAAATACCACTCATCAATTATAACTGCTTATGACAGTTAACAAAGCTTTATATTTGCCCCAAACATGTGCTGATCTATCCATTATGCCAAGGTTCACTCTCACGCTAATTGTACATTTTCTTCTCTAATGCATTTTTGCTGTTATCTCATAGGCTAATGAAAGCCAGGAAATCAATAAATATAAATTATACATGCAAAGAAGGACTGCTGCGAACATAAAGTTTCTAATTAATTGCACTTGATTAATTTATATCCTTTAATTATCTTGCTAAGCCACAAACAACATAAATATCTCTGCAATCTGGTTATTGCTATGTCAGTCATAAAAAAGCAGACACAGTAAATCTATGAAATCTAGCAAACTGCATTGCCAGAAAACATGGAATGGCATAACCCATAAATATTATCGGACTTACTCAAGACACCGATGAATAATTTCAGCGTGACAAATTAACACTAAATATGTTGTATGGTTATTTGACGAAGGTTATAGTGATGTGATAGGTTTAAATGGTGCGTATGGAGTAAGCAAAAAAGTGGATCTTACCAATAGGCTTATAAAAAAATTCTGCCCAAACCGAGGAGGAGTACTCTGGCTAAAGACCCACACACACAAATCCAGTGTCGTCGTGCAAATGGAATACTTTCTGCTGGTCAAGCTGAAAGGCAAATTGTGAATTACTTGGTTTCTTCGTTTCCCTTTGATAAACTTGATCAACAAAGAATAATCCCACCTCTTCTGCAAAGGCAAAAAGTAAAATGTAGGAATTTAAATCCCAGGAACTTGACACCAGGTTGGAAAGAGAACTGAATGGTGCATGCTGCCATTGTCTTAAGAGACACAACTTTTACATGGAAAGTGGTTTCTTTTTATCCACACCCCCCACCCCTTTTAATTTTATCTGACTCTGCTAAGCCAGCCATCTGTCACTGATCTGAAATCTAATCCTCTCTGTCCACCGGGCGTGCCCTTTGTCCTAGGCCACCACATATTACCAACCATCTATATCTACAACTTTCATAAATGTGTAAAAAGAAACTGTATCTGTCCTCAGCTACACTCAGACAAAGACCATCTGTCAGCCACTGCAGCTATTCTTTAAAAAAGAAAGCATCCAAAGGGATTTGCCCTTTCCCAAGTAAACCCACTTAACCCTTCCAATAAGATTAACTGTTATTTGTTTCCATTAAATAAAAATGACCATGCTAATATACATTTAATAGTTCTGTAACAGTTGCAGGAAGATCAGCTCTCCTGTGGATATCTTTTGTAGATAAAACATGCATGCATATAAATACCAGAATTATGACGGCAAGGAGATAACCTGTAAAGGAGAAGGATGTTTTTGCTTCCTTCTTCCAGGCTGGAGCTATGAAAGAAAAGCCAACATAAAATATAGAAGCCAGAAAGTGCCTACTCTCCTGGCCTTCAATTTTACAGTAAATAGCACTTCTGGATATAACATATGGCTGAACACATACAATTATTAAGATTCAGAGGCCATCCTCTGACTTCTGCCCTCTTATCACTGTACATTCTTGGAGACAGTTTTATGGCTGTTACACGGCACATTTCGAAAGTCTATATATGTGTGCTTTACAGATACACGCTCACTAGGTATTATTGTAATTATGGGAAATTTGTTGGCCGAGGGAAATAACTGCCGTTTCGTGACACTAAAGCTGAACTACGGTAACCTTTGGGGATTTCTGTCTCCTGTTTTCATCCTGAAGACTGCCAGAGTTGTCTGACTTGGCATTTGAAAAGCGAAACAAATAATGCATTTGCTTCTATGGAAAAACCCAGGTGAAACATTTTTCAAATGTCTATTCTGTAGGTGTTTGTGGACAGATTCCTCCAGGATAACTGTGCTTTTCAGGGTGCATCGTCAAAGTACGTAGGCCAAATTCTGCCTATAGGGCAGCTGAGATATATATAAGATCTTAACAGAAAAGCCCAAATGGACTTTTTGGCCAAGACTATATATATATCTATATAGGTGTGTGTGTGTGTGTGTGTGTTTATATGTGTGTGTGTGCTTTATTTTTAAACATAAGCTTAATTTACCACCAGCTTCTGTGGCCTTCACAGGCCCTTTGTGTGCCCAAAACTCCCTGTTTTTCCACTCAGGAGCTCCACGGATTGAGAGAACCAGGGTTTTTGCAGGTAACTGGGGCTGGGTGAGCAGATGAGCCCATGGATGGCAGGCAGGCCACTGAGAAGACTCTCCAGGCCTTGGCCTGGCTTCCCTGCCGTGTTGGCTGTGGAGGTGGCAGGGGGTGGGCCTGAAAGGGCAAACTACCAGGCAGATGATGGCTTTGTTTTTCCCTCCTGCTGAGCTTCTAGGTTTTCACCCTTACAACATTTTACACAGTGGAGCATTTACTCAGTTTCACGGGAAAATCCAATCTAAAGGTTCCCAGATCCAAACAGATACACCTGGTATTTGGCAATCCGCGTCTGCTTTCCCCCTCTCCTTGAGCTGTGTTCGGGTCTCCCCCAGATGCTCAGGGGTGAGCTGCAGACCCCCTGCCTACTCTCGGCGTGACCGAGACCTCTGCCGCTGAGTGTGCCCTCTGGCTTCTCTTCTCCAGGAGGCCCCAGTCCTGGCACCCGACGTCCAGCTTCACAGCCCGCCTGGAGCTAAGCCCAGGGGCCATCTCCGTGGGAGGGGAGGAGACCTGTGCTGCGTTCAACGCGAACGCCGCAGTCTCTAAGGAGACAGGTAAATCTCCGGATGCTGCGATCGGATTGCTGAGGGAGATCCGCTTCCGATGCCTGCCTCCTGGCTCCTCCGAGGTAATGAAAAGGCAGGCCCGTGACAAGTATGGCCCCCGCGTGTTCCCCTGGCTGATGGTTGGAAAAATACCAATGCGTCCAGCAGGCAGGAAGTATGGATCTCCCAGTGGAGTTCACTAGATTTGTCATTTTCGATTTAACCGCACCTAGGTAGCGAGCCGACTCACTAGGTTTGACTGCAATTACCTTATCTTTCCTATTTTTAGTGACAGGACCAGATTATTTTAAGTGCATTTTATAGAAAACCCTTCTTTACTGAAGTATAAAGACTGTAATAAAGACAATACAATGTTTTGAAACTGTTTTAAATCCTTCACTCAGGGTTGCTTCTACAGATTTAACATGTAGGGGTTCTAATCTTACTGCTACTAATTAGAGCTTTAGTGTAATTGTGCCAACAGGGTGCTTGGCATAATAATTACTATTGAGAGATTCTGGTGGCGCAGTAACATGCCTACATAATGCAGATATGTCTAGTATTACAGTGCAGTCACCTTTGTATGTTGACTCAAGTTGGATTTTAACCAAGTAAGGGGTTATTTTGCCTTTATAATAAAGCTTAAAAGGCATATACATATGTATGATTTAGGTATCCATTTTTCCTCTTTGAGTCTTTTGAATATTAATTAGCAGGAATCTCAGAAGGCAACAGGAACACATTTCAAGTATCTCACAATTTGGGGCAATTCACTCTGGGAAGAGAATTGTCCATGCTTGTGTGGTAGAGAGTCTAATTTTGATGCAATGGTGCACAGCGCCTAGATTGCTCCCAGGGTGAGGGTCTCTCTCTAGAGAAGTCCTGCCTTGCTGTGACAAGCAGAGAAAGGAAATGGGGGCTCGGGGCCCACGAGGATCTGCATTTGGATGGAACTGGTGTCTGGTTTATAAGAGGAATCTCTGAAAACATTGTCTCAGTAATTTTCAAGCCCTTGCATCTTTTGAGAATGTAAGCTTAAGTCGGAGAAGTCTATTTCTATTCCAGCCTAGGTAGTTTTGAATATAATTATCTCATGTTCCCTATTGTTTACTGTAAAGGGGATATCTGAAAAAACTGTCAGGGTGTCAAATGTAGGAGGGGGGTATCTGGGGGTATCTGGGGGTATATGGAGGAGGGGAAGGGACATGAGTATACGCATGATTCCTTCTTACTTAGGAGAGACGCCGGAACTGGGCAGGCGGCCTCCACGGCTCCACTAGATTTATCAGGCGGGAGGCAAAGGGCCACACTGGTTGGTTTCACTTTCTGTGGTGTCTGAGCAAAGTGAGCTCTAGGTGATGCTGGGTGGCCAGAGCGGGGACTTCCTGCTGCTGAAATGCTGGTCACAGAGACTCAGTGGACTGGGACCAGCACACTCGTACGCACAAACACAGGCACACGGGGAGTGGGGTTTTACTTTCTTTCTTTTTTTTGTGTGTGTGTATATATATATATATATATATTTTCGTTTTGGCACATGTGAAGGAGTTTCTACAAAACTGATTTCACAGAGCCATAAGTCACCTAAGAGGATGTCACCGGCCATTTAAAGTGCACTACAAAGGTTTTTTTAATGTAATAAATACATGGGGAAGGTAGTGTGTAATGGCCCCCGGGGTCTGAACTATAGCTCCATTTAGCTCCCGACAGCCTTGTTTTTACTGCCCCTTAGTGCCTCACTTTTAAAGTGACAGGAAACCAATTTCTGATTACAAATCAATGGGTTAGGATGTCACCTCTGGACAGCGAAGTTAGCTGTAAATCCAAGGAGTCACCCAGGCTGCCAGGAAATTGGGGGTCAGAGTATGAAGGTGACTGCTTTACACAATGCAAAGGGAAAGACATTTGTTAATACAGAGCTTTGTAACTGCCTCTCCGGGGCAATGCCCAGGTAGTTCCAGCCCCCTTCTCATCTCCCCTGACTGGTCCAGGGACGAGAGGGTAGTTTTGCCACGTGCACCAAATATGGCAGTAAAATGCTCATTTCACTGCTCAGTGCAGCCCTCCCCCAGGCTGATGGACTAGCAGAATTCCTCTCCTCCCAGCCTGTACAGGGCCTTCATGTTAACCAAGGCTATATACACTTCTGTCATGCAAGATACCTTTTGATGAGGCCTCTTTTTTCTTTAAGCTTTTAAGATAATCTTAGAGAAATCATCAAGCTATAAAAAGAAATCAATAAAAACAGAAAAGGTTCCCATCACCCCGAAAAAAATCCATAACTTTTGCATTTTAATAGAGACGCTACAAGACCAGACCCGTCATTTTCTTTCTGATGTGTTCCTTTGATTTCCCTCGTATCTCACAGGGCTCTTGACTTTCTTGAGAAAGGGATTATTGAATTGTGTGTCTCCCTCAGATGTACTTGATCACTCAAGTATCTGTACTTAAGAATGTTAGAGTCTGTTCAGCTGTTGCCTCTTTGGAGCTCATTGGGGCTTGTCATCTTAATATTAATTGGGTTTTGTGCAGGAATCTGAAGTTCCACATTGGAGTGGCTTTCAAGAGAGAAGATTACGCCCAAAGCCAGATACAAAGACAAACATATTTAGCACAACAATTATGATAATTGCAGAAACATTCTGTCATGAAATAACCAATCTGATTAAGGGCTCTTCTACATTATCAAATATTAATCTGATGTCTTCAGTCCAACCTGGTTTGAACATAAGAGGCTTCTTACGGTTTTATGTATTAACAGATTTGTAAAAGCTGGACATATAGAGCCTAATAGTATGAGACAGGCAAGCCAGTCTAGTAAAAGGATTTTTTGCTGAATGTAATCCATTTAAATTTAAAATAGACACAGATAGGATCATAAACCTGAAATCAAAATTAAAACACAGCCTGCCAATGAGACCTTTTGTATAATTCCAACCACATGGCAATTCAGAAACATATTGTAAGAAGTATTAGTGTTCATTTCTACTAAAAAAAAAAATGAGGTCAATATCTTGATGGTAAATCATCACAATAAATGTACAATCACTTGAAAGTTTCCAGACTTTCTTGAGACCCACACAAACTGGTTGGTAATAGAAGTAGTGATAGTCTTGCTAAACTAGAGAGTTAATTTTATTTGTAATTTTCAGCTGCTTTCAGCTTAATTGCACAATTTCCTCAATTATTAAAGTTCATTCTGCATACTTAAGTTCATTAGCCATTGTCAAATGGGCAAATTGCTTTGCAATTTTAATATTTGTTGGACAAAGCTGCATTAATAGGTTCACTCTGCAAACATAGTTTCTCAGCTTTTACTATAGTATCCACTGATCACTGTATTCATCCAAATCAGGAGTCAGGAGCTATATTTTTTTTCTCTTTTTATGAATATCTCTTAAATGTTAGCTACACAGGTAGGCTCTTTTGTTTGTTTACTTGGGAGGGAGGGAATTGGGGAGGATGGCAGTCTTGATAAAAAGTGTTGCAGTCTTGCACGTTAAATGTGAAAAAGTACACAGGATGGTGAAATTTCTCAGCATGTCTATGCAATCTGCATGAATATGGTATAGTCATATACACATGTTTAAGCCTATAAAAACTTATGTGCTTCTGAATCATCAATAACTTAGATTTTCAATCAGGTTCTATGCTATAAAAGTTGTTGAGTCATATAGTATGATTCTGTCTGTACATTATACTATATATATATATATATATATATATATATATCCCCATGTATTTAAATCTTTCCATACAGAAATACATTCCATGGTGTAACTTCTGGCATTAGAGAGGCATTCTCAATCTCTCTCTCTGTCTCCCCTGACCCTCCATCCCCACACACTACCACCACCACGTCAGAGCTATTTAACACATGTGTATGTAGACTTATTTAAACATTCATACATGCCCTTTTAGCAACAATGCCACTTTCTATTTGCTCTCCCCTTTCAGCTATAAAGCACCTTTGCGCTCCCCCCCATTATCTCATTTGATTAATGAATACGCACTTGCTCCCCCCTCCCAGTGTAGCTGCAGTTTACCACACCGTCTTCCAGGGAAGACAATTCCTGAAATTTATCAGTATCTTTCTGTGAAAACAAACACACCCCACCTGCTTGGTCTCTGTCTGTCCTTTCGCACACACTCCCTACAAAATGTCTGGGTGCAAATAGCTCCAGATCTCGAGGAAGGTAACTCCTGCCAGCATGGTTTATCTCCCCAGTAATTAGGCTTGTGTTTCTGCTTTATTAACTCGGCTACAACAACGCCCTGCCCTCTGTCACCAGGGGGACTAATAGATGATCGTCACTCTGATTTGGAAATCGTACAAATTAAATGACAAAGTGAGAGGAAGTGAAGTTAAGGCAAATTGTGTAAAGATAAGGAGTCGGTCATTTATATACTAGTTTTTCAAATGCTTAAGCAGGGGTCTTTTGATTTTACATCTGCACATGCAAAACTGCTAAAATAAATAAGCCGTGTGTTCTTCCTGTGTTTGCTAAACCTCAATGATATGTGAATTCTTAAGCGATGTTAAGAAATAATTGATTGTGTATGTTTAAAATCAGGATCGCTTTTTCTTCTCCTGAAGTCCCATATTTCAGTTCCTTTCCTGAGAAGGATTTTCTTCTATGAAATTGTGCCTGTAAATCCCTGAGTTTATTATTTTCCCAGGAGCACTTCAACAGGTCTCTGTCTTCATCTATAAGGCAGATTTGCTTTTATGTCTTTTAAACTCGTGTCCTGACTTTCTAGGAAACATATTTGCATACCTTATATAAGATTAAAATTACAGAAGGAAAGAAAATAAAATTGAATGATGGAAAGAGGGAAAAAAACACAAAACAGACCGTCCAGCAAAGCTGATTCCCATCAGTCTGCTGCAGGAGCTGTAATGTTTTGTTTAGCAATATGATTTAACAAGAAGCATTAGCTCTGAGTATGGAGCTGCCGGTTTAAGAAGGCTGATGAGATGTGATTATCTCCATGCAGAAATATCAGGGTGGTTAAAAGATAATTTGAAACGAGGTTAAAAATGAAGCAACATTAAGCTTCTCTCACTGGTGTCAAAACAATCACATCTTTTCTTTCCTTTTTTTTTTCCCCTTTCACTTTGATGACATTTGCTCATATTGGAGGTGGAGACATTCTTCATAGCAAACTGTAATCCTTGACTAATTTTAAATTTAATGTGGTGCTGTGTGAAAGACGGGTCTAAATTTGATCCAAAATCAGCTTCTGGATATTATGGATAGAATTTGCAGTGTTTATAATATTTGGTAAGCCTTAAATATTGCTATTAGTGGCAGAACTAAAGTTTCATTTCGCTATGTTAACAATATATTCATGGTATAAACAGCTTACGTTGACATAACAAATGACATTTGGTTAGAAAAATGTCTTTGAACTTTAGCTGAAAAAATGAAAACAGGTGAAAAAAAACAGCATCAACTATGAAAAGCCATATGTTAGTAAATGAATATATTTCATCATATTAGGTAATCACTTTAAATATAATTACTGTTTCAAATGATTAAGTTTCAAAGTCAGAATATTCTTTACTTTAAAAGGATGTATTTCAGAACTAGAAATATTTATTCATTATCTTTAAAAAAAATCCATGTAGCCATAGCTCCTGGTTTAAAAACAAAACAGTAAAACAAGTTAAGAAAGTTAAACATTATCTCTGTGTATGTAAGGAGAACTAATTGGGTCACTTGCTGAAAACTTTAGACAAGTCTGAAACAAGATTTCAAAACCTGTTCTTTTGTGTAAAAGATAAATTGGGACGTTCAGCCAGTTTCAAAAGTTTAATCAACATTTAAGAAAGAGAAGCCCAAAGTTATTCTGCGCAAGGCGGGCAGCTGTGTGCTTGTTCGGGAGGGCTGCAACCCACAATCCAATTTAAGCAAGGAAATGCTCAGCAATTCTAAAATGCTCTGTTCACATCCATACATAAGGCAAAGCCTCCTTCATGCTCCATTCCATCCCTACGTTATCAGTCAGTTAGGATCAATTCTGCAGCTTAGTCCCGCCCAAACCCCCTGGCTTCCCCATCTTCTCATGACTAGTCTGCAGGGCTGGCCATGTTCATGCTGATACCAGGAGATGAGAATTAGTCATATCTATCCTGCTGGTCCATCGAATCCCTGTTGTTTCTAGTCATGTCAAATCCATTATCCCAAACAAAGCTGTGTACATCTCTTTGGAGATGCACACAGACTTGCCTTGCTTACTTTGAGAAGGCAGATTTTATGACAACATTAAATACATACTGAGCCCTAACTAATGGGGCCACTTGGCGACGTGGAGCAACAGCACTGATAATTCCTATCACCCTAATCCACGGCTGCTTAACTTGCTTGTGAAAATTCATGGCCTCCTGGATGTGCCCTCAAGATCATCACATCTCCTGTTTTCTCCACAATTATATATATATGGTCACTGCACCCAAGTGTTTCCAGCCATCATAGAATGCAACTCCCGTCCTCCCGAGCCCGGCAGCCGGCAACCCGACAGACCCCTTTCCCACCCAAGCCTTTAGTTTCATTCTGTTTGCCTTCTTGCTTTATTTTTGAGCCTGGTAAAAAGGGCCCCCCTCCCCCAGCTGTTTACTTAGAAAGAAGAATCTCAGGTGCTCTGTTTACTTACATTTTTCAGCATTTCTTTGTCTTCCAAACCATTCTAGCTCTTAATATGGAAGTTTTATGGGTTATTTTTATCAGAAAATGCAGACCTTGACTAGTTGACGTGAGCAGTTAGGATGGGTTAAGTGTGCTTTGAAACCCTCGATTTCTCCCCGAGAAAGCAATATATGGCATATGGTAACGTCTAGAGCCTGGAAACACAGCCAGTAAGAGTCGCGCAGACTAAAGGAAATCACTACTTAATTCCACAAACATTTGTTTCGGTCCAGGAATGGCACTAGAAACTTTGAGCAGCCTGCCCGCTCCAGCGCCGGCCGGCACGCGGGGTCCATACCGTGCGGCACAGCGCCATCTGCTGGCCGGCTCCGCAGCCAGGGGGTGACTCGGAAATCCACCCGAGTCTATTCCCTCGACCTCGGTTCCCGGGGGTTTCCTGCGGCTGGGGAGTTCTGAGTGTACTAAAAAGGCGCGAGAGAGTGAGATGGTGCTGGAGAGAAAAAGCAGGGCTAGAGAAAGTTTCCAAAGACTTATTTAACTTGTAAACGGAGGAAGATTAATACCTCTGGAACGGTCCCCAGACGTCTTGCCAAGGGCACAGGTTTTCAGCTTTAAAGGTGAAGCTGAGTTTATTTGCATCCAAGGCAAAGAGTTGTTTTCCTTCTTCCTCTCTGTCTCTAAAGCAGTGTAGCCTAACCATATTATCTTCACAGCCGGGCTCTGCGTGCTTCTTTATGGAAGTGAGACAGAATTCAAGCCAACTGTCTGAGTGTCGGGTTCATTCATGTCCTGACAGTGTGCGTGTGTGTGTGTGTGTGTGTGTGTGTGTGTGTGCAGCAGGGTTGATATTCAGAAGCGCTTTTGGAAACACGGGTTGTTTGCCCATCCATTCCAGAAATCAGTGGAGGGCCCCCTCCCAGGGGCAGAATGTAAGGACTGTGGGAATGCAAGCAACCCACTTCTGCATGTTTCCACACTGCCTTGAATGGGATCCCAGACTCCAGGAGACTCATCTCTGATAGACTGTAAAAGACCCAAACTAAATGGACCAAAGAGGTGGTCATTATTCTTCAGGGAGGGCCCTCTCTGTAACACAGGGTAAAGCGCTATCTGCAATTATTTTTTAAGGCTACTTTGGAAATATTATTCTCACCCCACTTCCAGCTACCAAGCCTTGTGCTAACTGCGATTTCCATCCTGCAGCACTGACTTCCAGCGTCTCCCTCCCTTCCCTCTCCTTTGCTCTGTCTCCATCCCCGGAAACTTGTTCCAGACAAAAGCAGGTTGGGGAGGGTGCCATGTCCACATCACCTAGAGAGAAAGAGGAGGCCCATGACCATCCCTGAATACCTCTAAGGGATAGTTTGCTTAGGCCCCTGTTGTGGGGATTCTCTGGTCCTCGGTGTATGATGGCATGGAGCAAGGATTAACTGTAACTGCTTCTGTGTACAGAAAGGACTAGAAATGATCTCTTTTCGCCTGCTCTCTCTGGGGTGTTAGGCACAACACTGCCGATGAATGAGACAGTTTGAGGGGCAGAGTGCCCTACACCCTCTGTAGCCATAGGAGGGGCCTATGCCATTAGGAAAGGCAGCTGTTTTCTCAGGGGCTACCTCTCAAAGTGAAGCAATGTTTTAAAACCACTGTTCCTCCAGATGCTGTGACCCATTCCTTGGCAGATTGGACATAGGCTGGTGTTTTCAGGGAACTGCTTCCCTCCCTCTTTCCCTGCCCTCCACGTCTTAGCAAGCCCACTCTCTCTTAGAAACAAATACAAAATCAAATGTGGTCACTACAGACTTCAAATTTAAGGTCTAAAGGATTTTAGAGACTAGCTCTGCCAGATAGCATACAGGATACACAGCTAAATTTCAGAAAGGTAATGAAGTTGTTTAGCATGTGAACATCCTAAATATTGTCTGGGTCCTACTCAGACATGGAAAAGTTCACCATTCGTGTAACACTCAGATTTAACTAGCTGCCTGTGTTGTTATGTTTTGGTGTTTACTGAGTCTGACAGCATTAGATTCTCTAGTACAAGTCTTTAGACGGGAGACTAAAATCAACAGAGATAGAGAGCTATGCCCAGTTACACAGCTGTTTAGAGGCAGCTGCTAGGCCAGAAATCAGGTCTAGAAATTCAGCTGGGGTCCTCTTGATCAAAGGCACTCCTTATCTTTCCCCAGGATAGCCGACTGGAGGCAGAGGTACCAAGTGAGATGATGTGATAAAACCAGTCTCTTATAGAATCATTTCAGAGTGACCGTGCATGCCGCAGAGGGCCATAAAGTAAAATGCCACTCATTTGGAAATGCCGCTAGTTTATAATTTGTGAAGTTTCCTGCCCAAGTGAAATTTTACATAGCAAACCCTTTCTTGCAGGAGATTCCGGCACTTTCCTTTTCTGTGACTGTTGTTCAGGATGGTTTCAAGGGCTTTGTTCTATCAAGTGATTTCAAACACGAAAGCTCCCACTTACATACAAGCAAATCCTATGCTAAGTATTCCTCTCTCCCCACTAAAGCCACAGTTCTAAAGCCATTATTGTAGACGGGGTACTGTTTATCTGGATTAAAAGACTAAACAGATCATCCTAAAATGGTCTAATATTTATCACCGACTTAAATTAGTTATGTATCTTGAGACTGCTCTGGATTCATGGCCAAATAGCTCTTTAGCATCATGGGAAATCTGGAGGGGCCATTATTTGGGAGATAGGTATTGAAGAACTCAGCTCAGCCATGCCCCATGTGACATTTCCTTATTTTGACACTGAGGGCTTGATGCCTCATGGGCTTCCCTAGTGTTTTCAGACACTAAAGAATCTGCCTGCAATGCAGACCTGGGCTCAATCTCTGGGTTGGGAAGATCCCCTGCAGGAGGAAATGGCAACCCACTCCAGTATTCTTGCCTGAGAAGTCCCAGGGACAGAGGAGCCTGACAGGCTACAGTCCCGTGGGGTCCCAGACTAGGACATGACTTAGTTTCTGAGCATGCCACGCTGTGGTCAGTATCCTTGCAGTGCCTACTATAATGCCACAGTTGGGGGTACCCCTCTCTCCTCCCAAGCAATCTGGCCACCAAAAGCTCAAACCAAGGAAGGAAAGAAAAGGATGTTAATGAAACCAGTTGTAATGCAAAGAAAGGTCAGCTTTGGCTGCAGGCCCTAAAACTTAACTGCCAGTGGCATAAAGGGCTCCAGGTAAGGCAAGGACTGTATTTACACAAGGTCTTTCCTGCTAAGCCAACTCCAGTCTGAGCTGAGCATCTACTCCAGGCAGCAGAGCTCTTATTGGAAGGCAGAAGCCAAAAGTTAAGTGTGAAGGATTTAGACCTTGTACAATTAGATCACCCCGGAGCCCCAGCATAGCAGTGGATCTCCATGAGCATTTGGCGGAGTTGTGAAGGTGGGTGAGGAAAGGCCAAAGCAACCTATTTGGAAGAAGAAGAAATAGTCCGGCAGAGGATGGCAAGACCCTGTTCTGTCTGGGAATGCTCTCATGCCATGCTTGGAGGTCACGTTTCACCAAGGAACGTAAAGGAGGAGTAAATGGGGCTGGGTGGAGAGAGAAGGGTGAGGTTTTCCCTCCCTTACTCTCCCTTCTTTCTTCCTCTTAGGACTTTTTTAAACCTTCATATCCCTCCCGTAGAAAGACCATTCAGCAAGAATGAATATAGACCCAGAGCCCGGATGCATGTTCAACTTGTCACCTTGAGTCTTCCCTGCTTGCTGGGTCTCATTCTCCCCTGAGGGAGGCTTGGCTCCTGTGCACAGTCACTGATGGAGCTCTGACTCCCAAGGATGGATGGCTAAGTTCTTTTCAAAATATAGATCTCTGTAGCATTTTGTCCATGTCTTGAACAGGGCCAGTTCAAGGACCTGGCTCTGAAATGTGCATGGATTATTTCCGTTGAAATGTTTTCCTCTGGCTTTGCGTCCTCCTTGGAACCTTCAACACTTTGGCCACCTGATGTGAACTGACTCATTGGAAAAGACCCTGATGCTGGGAAAGATTGAAGGCAGGAGGAGAAGGGGGCGACAGAGGATGAGATGGTTAGATGGCATCACTGACTCAATGGACATGAGTTTAAGTAAACTCCGGGAGCTGGTGATGAACATGGAGGCCTGGCATGCTGCAGTCCATGGGATCACAAAGAGTCAGACACAACTGAGCGACTGAACTGGACTGGAACCTTCCTGTGGCTTTCTTCTCAAGTACACGCTTTGGTTTTGCAAGCTTGCTTTTTTTATTTTTCCAAGGCTGGAGACTGTGCTCCATGACTCCATCAGCCACGTCAGGTCTAGACCTAACCAACAGCCCAAGAACTGGTTTGTTTTTCTTTTATGTTTTGGTATTTACTGAATCCAGCAGCCCATTAGATTGTCTAGTACAAGTCTTTAGACTGAAAACTAAAATCAACAGGGACAGAGACTTAAGTAGCGCGTTGAGAAGAAAGAAACTACTTCCGCAACTTGATCAGCCACTTAGGAACTGTCGTTTCCGAAAGATTAGAAAACATCCCAATGTGTGGCTGATCGCTGGTATTTACGAGGGTTCACTGCGTGCACAGTCTTTTGCACTTGGCTCTCATTAAATGCTATAGTCCCACATTATGGATGAGTAAACTAAGGGCAAGAAAGGTTTAGTAACTTGGATAACATCACTACAATTGACTAGGAGAGACAGGACTAGAATGTGTTTCACTGCCCCCTAAAAGCCCAAGTTCACAACTTCTGATAATAATAACCAACTTCAACTGGGCGCCTACTGTGTGCCAGTTACTGTTACGTGTGCTTTATGTGTATTATCCCAATAACCCCCCCTCAGTGACCTTGTGAGGCAGGTACTACTGGGAAACCCATTTTGTAGATGAGGCATGTGATGGATGGAGGCTAAGCGAAGAGTTGGAGTCATTAGCCACCCACCTAAATGGTCCCTCTGCATCACTGGAGGCTATTGGCCTCCCTTCTAATCAGCTTTACCATAAAGACTTGTGTAAACGTCACAAAACAAAATAAAATAGAAAAATCAACAGCAGCAACACCTAGCCCTCTGCCTCCCAAGCCCCAAGTAGAAGGCCGTGTGTACCTTCTTCAGCTCCCTTAGAGCGTCTGTCCTCTTCCTCTCTGTACAAAAATAAGACAGAGGGGACAAGGTGTGCCCTTCTCTGACCTGAGTTCCTCTTGTCCCCGTGAAAGACAACGGAAAGTTAGCTCTTTAAACAGTTGCGCAATCCCTTTCATTCTGTCTTTCTCTCTCGCTACACACACACACACACACACACACGCACACACACTTGCCCTCTCTGATCTGAAAATACTGAAAACCCAACTTCTTGAACTCTCCTCTGATTCTTTGGTTCAACACAGGACTCCAGCTTAGGATGGAGACACTCTGGGACCATCGGCTGCTGTGAGGTGGCTTCTGGGCTCCAAACCCCAGACATTAACCCAGAGGCCCTCCAGCTCCCTTGCTGCCTGATAAGAGTGCAACCCTAAGGAAGCCGGCAGTTTTATTTCCCTCAGTAAATCTATTCTGATTAATGTAAACACTGTATAATACTCTACCTGTAGGTACTGTAATTAAGGTGCATCGGAACCACAATCAACACAGTGATAGGCAGAGGGAAAATTATTGACCTCCCACAGATTTTTTAAGTCAGCACATTTACTACTGTGAAAATCACCAAGTCATTAGCAGAGGGGTTTAAAAAAAATTTTTTTAAATGAAAGAAGTCCGCTCACATTACAGCTCTTTGTCTGTTAACCTCTGTGTCCCCTCTCTTTCTGATTTAAGATGAAATTCCTCCACACCCATCGAGCCTCTGCAGACAGGGGGGCACCAGTCTTGGTAGGAGGTGAAAGTTTTCCCTTTCAGACTTAGAAGAGCTTCAGGAGTTGGCTGCCCAGCACGGGGGGTCCTAGGATGTGGCCACCAAGCACCCCTCCCTCCTGTTTATAGAATCATCAGTTGACTGGCCCCGCTGGTCTCCCACATTGCCTGAGAGCTCATGCCTTGACAAAATGAATCTCCATGGATGCCCACTTGGGAGATGATTAGCTGTAGTCAGGGCGATACCAGGCTGTCAACTGAGGGTTTGGGAGGTACCCAGGCCCCTTCCCAGCCTTTCCAACAGTGGTTTCAATCATTCCCAGCCATGCCTCTCCCACCAGGGAACTGGAGGCCCTGCCCATGATGAGTGTGAGAAGTAGAGACGCGCCCTAATGTCCATCTTCAATTATTAACTGCATGCTACCCATCACCAAAAGGCAAGGATAGGTATTTTCTCACTGGGTGAGAGGCAGGCAGGGCAGTGGTGAGACGCATGAACTTTGGCATCACTCCTAACTGTGTTCTGCTTCTTGCTCTACTACTCCCTACTGAGCCTCTTTGTGCCTCAGTTTCCTCATCTGTGAAATGGGGATAACTGCTATATATCTCACTTAACAATGGCTGTGAAAATTGAAAGGGAAAACCACAACTTGCCTGTACAGTGCAGAGCACATTATGAATCAGGAGTTGGTGAATTCTTTCTGGAAAATGCTGGATAGAAAATATTTTAGGCTTTGCAGATCATATTGTCTCCATCATAAAAACTTAACCCTGCTATTGTTACCTAGAAGTAGCTACAAAGCAAATAAACAAATAGATGTGATTGTGTTCCAATAAAACTTTATTTAAAAGAACAGGTAGTGGGGCCAGAGGTTGGCCAGAGGTTGGCCAGAGATTGGCCAGAGGTCATTGTTTGCTAATCATTGTTAAATTTAAAAAATGAATAAATGTCAGCAGCTATTATTACATATGATAGTTTCTTATTGATCAGCTATATAGAAGGAATTGGTGGTGAAATAAGATGTGGTCTGTCTTGAAACATGTTTGGTAGTCTAGAGAGGGGAGGCACTAATTTACAAATATCACTGTGTCCAAGAAAGATGATGCATGAACTAAAAAGCTATTATACAAAACTTAAAGCAATATGTGTCTTAGACTATTTCATATTTATTTTGTACAACACCATGTGAACCCCATAGAAATTAATCAGGAATATGTTACATTTACCTCAAAATTACGTTTAGAGACTAAGTTTTGTTTTGTTTTTTCAAAACAATAAAGATTGAAAGTGCATGAATATCATTGCACCATGCTCCAAATGTGCCCATGTGCTGTTTTAGGTACAACTTACAGGAAGGCACTGGTGACTCACTCCAGTACGCTTGCCTGGAAAATCCCATGGACAGAGGAGCCTGGTAGGCTGCAGCACATGGGGTCGCTAGGAGTTGGACACGACTGAGCGACATCACTTTCACTTTTCACTTTCGTGCATTGGAGAAGGAAATGGCAACCCACTCCAGTGTTCTTGCCTAGAGAATCCCAGGGACAGGGGAGCCTGGCGGGCTGCCGTCTGTGGGATCGCATAGAGTCGGACATGACTGAGGCAACTTAGCAGCAGCAGCAGGAAGGAAGGGGCCTTCCCTAATAGCTCAGTTGGCAAAGAATCCGCCTGCAGTGCAGGAGACCCCACTTTGATTCCTGGGTCAGGAAGATTCACTGGAAAGGGATAGGCTACCCACTGCAGTATCCTTGGGCTTCCCCTGTGACTCAGCTGGTGAAGAATCTGCCTGCAATGAGGGAGACCTGTGTTCGATCCCTAGGTTAGGAAGATCCCCCAGAGAAGGGAAAGGCTACCCACTTCAGTATTCTGGCCTGGAGAATTCCATGGACTGTATAGTCCTTGGGGTCACAAAGAATCAGACACAACTGAGCAACTTTCACTTTCACTTTTCAGCAGGAAAGAAAGCCATCAAGGTTTTGTTTAAACTCACAGCTTGTTTGTCCAAGTCAATACTCAATCCAAACAGCCTGCTTGATCATTTTTTATTGAACATTCCAATTAATTTATTCAAGGGCCTCCATGTGGAGAAGCTGGAGATCTCTGCTGCCCAAAGTGTGAGGAAAGGAATGGAGAAGAATATCTCTACCTTCAGGAGGCAACTCCAAAGACATCATTTAAAAGCATCTTGAGTTTAAGAGTGATGTCAAAGAACGCTCACTATATATATGGTCTTCAAGGTCAATTATACACAGACAGGGCTTCCCAGGTGGCACTAGTGGTACTCACCTGCTAATGCAGGAGATGGAAGAGACCTGGGTTCGATCCCTGGGTCAGGAAGAGTCCCTGGAGGAAGGGAGCATGGCAACACCCTCCAGTATTCTTGCCTGCAGAATCTCATGGACAGAAGAGTCTGGCGGGCTATGGTCTCTAGGGTCATAAAGGGTCAGACGTGACTGAGCGACTAGCGCTTGTACTTTCACGCATGCATAAACAGGTTGTCGGTTACTTATTATAGCTGTTCCTGCTCTGACAGGAACGGGAGTCCCATTTGGATTTTACGTCAAATTGATATTTTCTATTAATGCAACATAGGCCATCTCCTTTGTCATTCATTCACTCTACAAATATTGTTGTGATTACGCTCTATGCATTGCTTGAAACTTGACACTAAGAGATATAAAATTGAGTAAATTGTGGAACTTAAGCTCCTACAAGATACTAAGAAAAAATGTGATGGAGAAGTGGATCAGGAGGAGGTCTGTAAAGGGATCTGCATGCTAGTTCCTTACTCTAGAAAGTGATGATCAAACTTAGTTTTTAGAAAGATGAAGCTCCTCTTCCAATAAAGGATAGCATTAAGATGGAAAGGAAGATCCTGTGTTATCTACCTGTGTGCTAATGGCACTCTCTCGAATAGCAACATCAACTACTTTTAGATTCTGTAAAGGCGTGGGACTCACTGTTCCTACCCTCTCTCCTCTACAGGTCATCTCCATTTCTACGCACAGTGGGCTGGCTATTCCTTTACGGATGTTGTTGGCATAGATACCTTCCTGCCATACCTACTAGTTTCTTTGTCCTACATTATTTTGCCTTTAAGTGATCTGTGTCTTTCCTTTTCCTCTTCTAGCACAGTCCTCCACTTCTGTTTGCCCCCAAGTCCCCCATAACAGTAACCTGCTTCACAAACATAACTTAGGTTTCCTGCCTCTCGAACCTCCTTCCTCTTCTGCTGTTTGACTCTGTCCCAGATCTGAGGATCACGTGGTGATACTGTAAAGTTCTACAGATATGCTGGGGTGTGAAGTGCTTGGGGCTCCCGAGTTCTAAGCCCCAGCCCAAAGTTGGCCCCGGTGCTCATTTTCAAAGGCAATCACAAGATGCATATCAAAGAATTTACAGAATCCACATTGGGAAACCTGTCAGAAAATTGTTGGGAAAATAAAGTGAATCAATAGAATGTCAAGAGGCTCAAATAGAAAAAAATATTGAATATTCATTTTCTCCATTTCACTGGGGTAGGGATTTACTAGGACCAAGGCAGCTGGTGGGATTTTCGGCTTTTCTTGGAATGGTTCGAATAATTTCTGTGCTGTGCCTTGGATTAGTATTCAATTAACTCCTTTAAAATTATAATGTGCAACTTCAACAAACTTGTTAACGAGTCTACAGCACAATTAGAGAAGTTAATAGCCACCAGGTACAACAACAAATGAATGCTGTATTTCTCTAAACAGAGAACTTCTAAGACAAGCTCAGCGATTGTGTTTCCTATTTGCATAGCTGTTTCACTTAATGTGATACCTGTAAACACTAGAGAAAAATTATGGAGGGGTCCTTTTCTCCCATAGATTGATCCAAAAAATCTGATGTAGAATCCATGTAGAAATTGTTTTTTTGTTTTTTGTTTTCTAATGTGGTCACATTTCAAGAAATCCAACATGCTAACACAACCAGCTCTTAGTGGGGAAATCTAACTTGCCAAGTCTGTCCGTCCCATCACTATGGTGGCCCAAATGTTTTAAACACAGTCCCTCCATTGCTCCTACATAGAGGAGAACCATGGAGCCATCTGTCTTCATGTTGCTATGTAAAAAGTGCACTAGACTTTAATTATTACGGTATGATCAAGACTGCAACTTTCTGTACAATTCTTAGCTTTCTTAAACTAGAAAAAGAACATCTAGCATTTGATTTAATGCAAAAATCAGAGACTAACTCTCCTGGCTGAGGGTTTTTGCATCTCAAGTTGATCTATTCAACTCTACAAAATGAATGCTAAATCAGAAGTTTATAATCTTAACATTTTTGTTCGCTACACAATAATGCCCAACGCTATTTGTGATTTTTTAAAACAGATTTTGACTGCAGGATATAACAATATCACATGGGCCAGATCTTTATCCATGTCTTAAAAGGTTTCCTACTGCTTTTTTCTGCTTAAAGTTACCTTACCCACTCTCCTCTCCACCCATATCCATGTAATTATGAAAGTATCATGTAACGATTTAAATAGATTAACTACTTTTATAGTTTGTGGAAGAAATGCTACATCGTTTTTTTTTTTCCATGAGACTATGAAACTTTCTCACCATTCTTAAGTAACAGTAGAAATAATAAAATCTAAAAAAAAAAAAAAAAGTGCAATTTAATTTGGCTTTTTAGAACTATTTCTTCTCTAGCCTCAGAAGATTAGTTTCAAAGCAATGGTAAAATCATTGATGTACGTCTTTTCAAGTCAAAAGAAAAAAAGACTCCTAAATACCAAACATTTGCTCTTTGGAGCATAGCAAGAAGAAAGGAAGAGGGCCAGACGCCACATCCTAAGAACAAAGTATTGTCCAGGTAGTTGTTGGCTAAAATGGGATCTTTTTCCAGGTCTTTTTATTAAAGTTTTTCTTTCCCAAATAAAACCTCATTTTCTTTCACTAATCTTTCTAGTGGGTATCTGCCAGTTCTTCTGCATGACTTGCTACATGAAAACTTGTAAAAAAGAAGAAATCTAAAACCAGTGCAATTTTATATCCACACTCTCTGTGCCATTAAGAAGTATTCAACTTTTACAAAACATTGCTTATTTTCCAGAACCCCAAAAAATGACTTGATTACACTAATAGTTACATTCTCCCCTAATTAGACCATTAATGAATCTCAATTAAAATTTTCACTATTTTTTTAACCTCATAAACTATAATGCTTACGGGGAGGAATAGATACATAAGAGTAACCAAGAATGTTTGGAAAAGAAGAGTAATAAGGGAAAATTTCTTCTACAACCAATTCAAACATCTTATAAAGTTATAGCATGAGCCTTTGCTGGTATAGGGTCAATGAAACAGAATAAAATCCTGGAAACAGTCCCAAGTAAGTATAAAAATTTAGTATATGATAAAAGTGGCATTTACACCAGAATATGTGCCATGTTATTCAATAATTTCTGTCTTGTGGCAATGGGCTTTTCATTTGGCGGAGCAAAGAAAAGGTAGTCTCCCTTTCACACACACGATTGAAATAATGCATTTTAGACAAAAGACATTTATAAGGGTTAAAAAAAGCAGACAATGTTCTGCAAGAATATGGAAGTGGTTGTTTATATAGAACTGGATTGGGAAGCCTCAGTCCTAAAGCCATAATCACATAAAAACTAATAATGTTTACTTCATAAATGCAAAAAATATTTGAATATAAAAAATTATGACTAAGAGGAAGGATGAGAGAGATGACATTTTTAAATACATTAAACATATATAAAGGTGTATCATATATATTAAACAGAGTTATCATGCTCAGTACATAAATAATTTTAACAACTCAATAAGAAAGTTAACAACATAGAAAATTCACAAAAGAAAAAAATGTAATGACCATTTACCTATCTAAAAGCAAACAAAAATTATATTAGTCAGTGTTAAAGAGGATGTGAGAAAATGGAAATTCTCACATACTGCTAGTTTCAATATACATTGATGAAACATTTTATAGATAATAGCTTAGATATTAGCATGCTTGTAAGTCCAGCCATGCCACTTCTGGAATTATATACACACATAAATAGAGGATTGAGTAATTATTTATTGGGGTGGCCAGAGTTTGTTCAGGTTTTTCCATAAGATGTTATGGAATGAATTTTTGGCTAACCCAATAAAATGCAGGAAGTAATGTTTAATAACAATTCTTATGATACTTTGCCAACTGGATTAAGAAGTTTCAAAAAAGTATATGTGGTACAATGTCATTTTGTTAAACATTTAAAGTAAAATGTATGAATACATGAAATATGAAAGAGAAATTAAAATGTTACTATTATGTAAGGATGGTAATTTAATGAATGGTTTTTAATTTGCTGTTTGCTTTCTCTTTTCAACATTTTCTTTAACCCCTGTGTGTGTGTGTGTGTGTGTGTGCGCGCGCGTGCGTGCGTGTGTGTTTGTCCTGTATTCTGGCAAGCCCTGGATTCTCTTGATTCCATACAAGGTCTGCTAAAGATTCGTCACTCCTCCTTCTCCTTCGAGAACCTGTGGACCCTCTCCTGAGTTGCACGTTCATAGAAGTGAAGACCTTTTTACTATTTCTGTTTCCTTTTGTTCTTTGTTAATTTCCGAGATGACACATGGGCCAGGTGTTTCTCTTCTTCTCTTTATAACAGGAAATCTTTTTAAACATATTCATAACTATTAAGAAATTGCTGAATCTTTGGAACAAATTCAGATGACACAGAATTTCATCAAGCAGAACCTCTTCCCCCCATCTTTCTCTGTATCCAGTAACATCTTCTAGGGATGACCTAAGTAAAGACAAAAGTGTGTATTTTCTGGTCTTTCCTCTGTGCCTTTATAAATATTTTAACTATTCAATCCATCACAATTTATTTTAGTATATATCTTGTAAAGTGAAATATAATTGCTTACTTTTAACTTTATGAGTGTTAAGAGCAGAATTTATACTGAGTCTCTCTTTACTCTCTTCCGGGCTAAATGAAAGAGAAAAAATTTCAGGGAAGGAATTGTATAAAATAGCTTTTTTTCCTGTATGTAACTAAGTTTTCCAGGATGTCCCTTCTTCCTGATGAACTAATTTGAAATGCTTCTTTTCTTTTTAAAATGATATAGCTGAGAGTCAGACATTATAAATTAAAATTCTTATAATTTCCAATGGATAATGTGAGAAGTGTGGACTGAATCTAAGAGATGGTAGGGAGTAATGGAGACTGCAAAAAACCATGTATTGGTAATGGAATTTAAAATTTGAACAAATATCACTCTTATAATAAGGGAAAGTTATTTTTTAAATACATGTTGAACAAATTAAGGTGTAGTTCTTGAAAAAATGGAAACTCTCTGAACTTCTTCTAAACTGCTGCAGATGATATTACAACAGATTAACTGGGAAAAACTTCTGAGTTTAATTTACATGGCCAGTGGACCTCAGATGTGCCCGGAGCAGAGCTCACAAAGATCAGCATTTCGACACTTCTTTGACTTCAAGACTACAGTGCATCCTGATGGATCTTAAGGATACAGGCATCCTGATCTTTAGCAGTGGAAGCTTCTACATGGAACAGGAACACAGATAATCAATATTTTAATTCTTAGTATGAAATAGGCATGGTGCTAAGCACATTGTTTCCTATAATACATTATTTTATTTAATCCCTTTGAAAATCCTACACCTTGGTACTGCAATGATCTCCATTTTATAGATGACGAAACTGAGGCTTATAAGTGGTAAATAATTTAAATGTTAGTAAGAGCTCCTTTTTTGTTTGTTTGTTTTTGTTGGTTTTGAAGCTTGTGTTCTGACCCCCATACATTTTGAGAAGAGATTCTTAATCCAGCAACTCTGTCCACCTGAAAGGGAGTCTGTTCAGGGAAGCCTGCCTTCCGCCAAGGAAGCACACTTCTATCCTGGTATCCTGTCATGTGAAGCAGGTGTGGTGTAATCACACACAAGAATGAAACCCAGACAGATCTTGAATAAAATCCCACATTTTGCACATGTGAGTCAGGTGGGTGGGATGAGTTACTTCGGTTTTCAGAAGTGCAGTTTCTTTAAAGTCAGAACAATGCATTCTACTTTGTATGTTTTGGTGGGACTGAAATGTGACGCATGCCTATCATGAGGTATGGGCTCAGTAAATGCTGGTTCCTTTCATTTTCTCTTGATGAAAGGCTGTTACGCATTGTTTATGTCACTCTCCCAGCCACTGTCCTAAGAGATCTTAGAAATGATGCAGCTCAATTAATCACACTTTGTCTCTGCAATTTACCTAGAGGAGAGAAAATTAAGTTGTGGCAGGAGTGGCTGGACATGGTGAGAGAGACTGATAAAAAGATTTTGTTCTCACAGCTCCTGTAAGACTTATCTACCTGGCTCAGTTCATCTACAGCCCAATTTTGTATACCTATACAATTTTGTATACATCCATCTACTGTTCTTTAGAAGGTTGGAAATAATGCTTTGATTGATGTTGCTAGCAATACCTTAAGAGTCTGAACCCATCATCTAAGTAAAAACCATTGTGTTAAAATAGGAATGTAGTCTTGGAACAAGGTGAAAGCAACTCACAAGAAAATAAAATTGCTCCATAACCTCGTGGGTCCAACAACTACCTATCTTCATGGTGTAATTTTCTTTAAGACAGTGACTCTCTACTTGAAGTTCCTGAATGAATTTCAGGAGGTCCATAAACCTTATGAAATCACCAACTTCCACATGACTGTGCCCAAGTGCATTTTTCAGGAAGATGATCGATTTTGTGAAATTCTGAGGAGTGTCTATGACCTCAAACACCTAAGAACCATTGGTTTACAAGCTTACACTCCAATTCAGACATGTTGACAGCAAGAAAGACAACAGTGATGTGTTGATATGAAGTGGATCAGGAAGATCCCCTGGAGTAGGAAATGGCAACCCACTCCAGTATTCTTGCCATGAAAATCCCATGGACAGAGGAGCCAGGTGAGTTAAAGTCCATAGGGTCTCAAAGAGTTGGACCCGACTGAGCAACTAAGCGTGAATGCACAGGAGGGAGGGAGAGGTCAGTGGATGATTTGGGGGCAGAAATGGGATTTAAACATACAAACACATAAACAGATCTTTTCTGAGGAAGGTTCATTTTTGAGGTCTTAAAAAAAAATAAGGAAGAGAATTCTTTGAAGACTTTCCTTCTCTACTTAGAAGACTTTTTCCCACTTTCTTTGCCACCCCAAACCAACAAACCTTTACATTTAAATGAAGGGAGTAACCTACCAGCTAATTGAGACTGTTTCAGTGATGCATCTATTTTTCTATTTAGTATCTTTTCTCTCCCTCTCACTTTTCATTTCTTGCCTGAGTTTACATGGCCTGTTCTTTGTCTTTTTTAATAACTGGACAAATTATTACTATTAGTAATTTGAAGAGGGGAAAGAGAAATATAGATAAGAGAAATGGTTTTCCATGGCAACCACAGCCAAGTGATAGCATTATGAACATCCTTTCTATGACTATTTCATTAGCACTCTCCTGAGAACCCGAGTCCCTGTTAACCCATTTAAGGACCAAGTGTTCTTTAGCAGATGGCTCTCAGGTTGCTCACTCACTGTTGGAGATGCCAATTTATCATTTTTAGAGTGTACTTGGATTTTGTAGCCAGAAGTAACCAATATCTATTTGTATACCTGTGTCCTGCTTAGAATATGCCCTGTGACTCTCCAGCATCTGTTCACAGTTCCATGAACAAGGACCAATGACAAGTCATGTTTGTTTGTTTAAAAAAAAATACTAAATTAACATTTTAAAGAGCAGAGTACTCATAATGACAGGGCTGTGTTTATTGGGTCTAAACTCCACCCTCTTTGGGGGAAAGTATCAGTCAGGAGGGGCTGAGTAGTGCTGTGGTAACAAATAGCCCTTGTGATGGTTAATTTTATGTGTCAACTTGGCTAGGCTATGGTGCTCAACTGCTTGGTCAAATATCATTCTAGACGCTCCTCTGAAGTGATTGTTTAGATATTAACATTTAAATCAGAAGACTTTGAGTAAAGCAGATTACCCTCAATAATGTCAGTGGGCCTTTCAATTGCAGGTCTTATAAGAAAACACTTGGGTCTCTCAAGAAGGAAGGAATTCTGCCTCTGGACTCATTATAGCACTGATTCCTGCCAGAATTTCCAGCCCATGGGCATGCCCTACAAATTTCAAACTTTCCAGTCCTTATAACCACATAAACCAATCTCTTAAAATAAACTTTTATCTGTGTCTTTGTCTCTCTATCTCATCTATCTATTTATCTGGATATTGAGAGATTATATATTCATTAATTAAGAGAGTATGTATAATATATATCTTCATTCCTATTGGTTTTATTTCTCTGGAGGATCTGACTAATAAGCCAACAAGTCTCACTGAAGGAAATGGCAACCCACTCCAGTATTCTTACTGGGAAAATCCCATCGACAGAAGAGCCTGGTGGGCTACAGTCCGTGGAGTCACAAAGCGTTGGACATGACTGCACACATGACCCAACACAGTCAAAGTTCATTTCTTCATCGTGTTTCATGTCCAGTTCAAGTCAGTAGGAGACTCAAGACGTGTGAATCACTCAGGGATCCCAGTTAAAAGAGTCTTCATCTCAACATGCACTTCCATGACCACAGTAGAAGAAGAAGGGGCCCTGGTAAACCAAACATTGGCTTTAAAGCTTCCATCTGGAAGTAATACCTGTGACTTTCACTTGCATTTCATTGGCTAAAGCAAATCTCATGGCCATCCTAACTTCAAAAGAGGCAAGGAGGTATAATCCTATCAGGTGCCTGGAAGGAGAAAAGCCAGAAATATTTGGTGACCAGTGCTAATGACTGCCACTCACGGTGGACATTTATGGAACCTGCTGGTCTATTGTGTTCCACTGATTAGGAAAAAATGTGAATCAAGAGGACCAAACAATCTCTTTGGTTCTAGTGATTGTGTGATTATTAGAAGGTGATTTAGCCCACATAGGCATCAGTCTCTCCATCTGCTCCATGAATGCAATAGAAAATATCCTTCTCTTCTGTCCCCCTGCTACAACAGAGAAAATGGCCAGCCTCTTCTCAAAGGGCGGTCTAGCCACATGTCCTTGTCATTTTCACACCCAGATACCTATTGGTCTTTCTTGGTTCTATCTTCTACAACCCAACTTCCAGCTCCTCAGAAATCCTTGTTGTTCCCCATTTAAATTTTGTTTCAGTACTATTCGTATCTCCCCTGTTTTCTGCCACCACCCTGTCCCAAGCCACCGTCTCTTTTTCCTGGGCTTCTGTAATAATCCTACAGTGAATCTTCCTGCTTCTACATCCACTCGCCTCCAATTTATTTTTCCACAAGTCCCACCTCCCTCCAAGACAATATTAAAATAAAGGAGGGATATAGCTTAGTGGTTAAGAAAAGGACAGAATCTGAATACACACCACCTGGGATTGAATCTTTGCTCTGCCCCTTGCTAGGTGGATGGCTTTGCAAAGTTACCTAACATTTTTGCATCTCTGTTATCTTCATTTGGAAATTAGGGATAATAATAGAATTTGCTTCATAGGTTTATTGTCAGGATTAAGTGTGTTGATACGTGCAAACACCTATAGTGTTACCTGCCCCATACTAAGCACTGTCTCTATTTGTTATTTTTATTATTGAAACTTTTTGGTGATACTATTTGTTTGCATGTCTGTTTAGTTCCAAATATGAAACCTGATACAATAGTAAGTTGTCAAGTTATTATTTGTTGATAAAATAAACATTAACTATATAATGAATACGTGAAATCATGGTTGTGGCAAGCAGCTTCTAATCTGACTCCCAGTAACCTCTGCTTCCTGGAATTTATATGCTTGAATGTGGGCTGGATGTAATAACTTGTTTCAATTGCATACAGCAAAAGTGATCAGCAAACTCTGATAGGATGTCACTCCTGAAATTAGGTTATAAAAGTTTGTGATTTTCATTTTGCTTGTTCTCTCTCTTTCTACTGGCTCACTCACTCTGAAGAAGCAAGCTGTGTGAGCTGCCCTATAGAGAGGCCCATGTGATGAGGAACTGAGGATGCTCAGTCCAACAACCATGAGGAACTAAATTCTGCCAACAACTCCTGGGTGACCTTGGAAGTGGGTCCTTCTCTACTCCAGCCTTGAGACCACAGCAGCCCTGGTCAGGACCTTGACTGCAGCCCCATAAGTGATCAGGAATCAGAGGCCCCAGGTAAACTGCCCCCTAGATTCTTGCCCCATAGAAACTGTGGGATATACATATTTCGATGCCACTAAGTTTTGGGGTAATTGCTATGTAGCAGATGCTAACTAATAAAATAATAAATATAACAATATATGAGAGAATGATCTGAATATTCAGGAAGAGATTTTTAAAACCCTGAGCTTTCAAGAAAGAAGTTATTTTCCTAGGCTCATGGACATTCATTATTGCCTCCAGAATCATCCTTTTCTCTGAGTGTCTGTATCCTCACTTTCTGCTTGAGCATTGGAGGCCAATAGTAAGTAATTAAAAAACTTAATCTCCTATTTTATTGGCAGTGTGAACTTGACCTAGTTACTATATATATATATATATATATATATATATATATATATACCATTAATAAGATGGAGTTAATGCTATCTCCCTCAAGGAATTACTGTGAGGGTTACATTGTTCAGAATCTGGATAAACCCCCATTGAGTGTCTAGAACATAGCAGATATTCCATAAACATCAGGTCCTGCCCCTGATGTCTTCTACAGACTGCTTTGCCCCATTTTTAAGAATTTGTTTATAGCCAACATCTTCTTCACAATTAACATTCTTTGGAATTCAATAGAATACAACTATCTGCCTTATGGAAATTAGTTCAAATGTGTTTTTTTACTAGACAAAGCAAGAAAAAAGTAATTCATCTTTGAATTCTCGTAATTGGGCAAATGATTTGCAGTGTTCAAAGAGCGGCAAATTATAATGTATATGAGGATTAAGAAAGAAAATGTATTGGTCTACCTACCACTTCATCAGGAAGCAGGCTGGCTTACTGTAAGGACCCCTAAATACACACATTGGCCAGGGTGGAAAATAATATTCTAGAGACAAATCCAATATATGTGTGTCCTGTGGGGGCTGGAGAGACCATAAAACATGTCCCATTGCTCAGAGAAAGCAATGTCAGAGAACTCAGTGGTCCCAGCGCTAGAACTTAGGTCATTTAGAAAAGCAAGGAAAGGTAAAATTTTCATTTATAACTTGAAAGCCTACCTTCCCTTGACATCAAATACCACAGTTAAGAATTTGCTTTTTAATAAACACAAGCTTGAGCTGGTAAGAGTCAACGCATCATTCACATATCATTTCCTGCACCACGCAGCTCATATGAGCAGACTTAGGAAAGCATCAACCACAAACATGTTGCTGATAGAAATTTCCTAATGCAAGCAGTCTTTATAGATTTCTGCTATTTCAATGTAGGTCTCCAAGGACCATTTGAATCCATATTAATTTCCTTTCTGGCAGTTATGCGGCTGAGTATGAACTGCACTATTTCACTTTTAATCTGTCAGTAATTTAGTAATGTGTAAACTAATTATGCACAGATATTAATGTAATCGGTTTGGGGAGCTATAAAATCAATGTGTTTTTACAGACTGCATTAAAGAGAATTGTGGTGTTATAATTACATGTCAGTTACAGATAACATTATGAAATTAAAAAACGGATGTCACCCACACTTCAGGGAGCACCCACTAACTCCTTCAAATCATAAGAGCATGGCCTTTACATTTCCTGGCACTGCAGGAATAATGTTATCATCTCAGCCAAGCCATCTTGCTTTGCCCTGACTCTGATAACATCACTGTCAAATCATGACTCTCTTTCTCCACTTGTCTTTCTTCCCTTCCTCTGGGTTAAATACAAACTTGCTATTCAGAACCTCAGCAAGTCATGCCACAGCTCATCCTTCTGGGGGTCTTGCCAGTGTCTCACGGTAATGGCCTCCTCGAGTGAAGTCCACGCTAGTACAATGAACCAGATCACTATGCGACAGAAGGTAGGTTAGCATGAACTCAGTGGTCTTAACTACAGCCTTTGTAAGATGTTCTTATGTGACTACAGTCAGCCCAAGACATGATCAAATCCTTCCATAGGGCTACAGGCATCTCACCACCTTGACCCTTGGGTATGGACACAGGTTTTCCATGCCCAAATAGAAGGAAACTTACTGCTCTAAGATAGGCCTTGAAATCTAGGGTTAGTACTTGTCCAATCAAGTGTTTGGACAAGTTCTAGAAATTCACCATCATATACCTCTCCTGAATAGACTCCCCTAACTCCTTGAGAGTTCATCGCTAATCCTTTGCCTCCCTCTAAAAATTATGTCATTTTCTTATACAGTCCTCAACATCAGTGATGTCTGGTAGAACATGTCATTACTTCCTCCTGGACATTAGTGAAGAGGGCCTGGGCCCAGCCTTGTACCTTGGGCAATCATTGATATATAAAGCAAGCTGAATTTGGAGATGTGAGTTCCAGCTCTAGAACTGCAGCCTTGGTTACACTGAAAGATAGGCCTGGGGCAATCATGATGATGACCTTCCCTAGATATGTGACTTTCTTATCACTTGGAAACTTGTTCTCTTTGTGTGCAGAATAAGATGATAATAACATTTCATGGAGGGTGAAATAAAGAGTGCACAGTTCTTAGGTCAAAGTAAGTGTTCAATAAATAGTAGCCCAAAGTAGTAGCAGGGCTTCCCTGGTGATTCAGTGGAAAAGAATCTGCCTGCCACTGCAGGAGCCACAGGAGACTCAGGTTTGATCCCTGGGTTGGGAAGATCCCCTGGAGGAGGCATGGCAACCCACTCCAATGGTCTCGCCTGGAGAATCCCATGGATAGAGGAGCCTGGCAGGTTACAGTCCATAGGGTCACAAAGAGTTGGACATGACTGAAGCGACTTAGCATGCATCACACAGTAGCAGTAAGAGTAATTATAGTAGTAGTATTCAGTTCAGTTCAGTTCAGTCACTCAGTCGTGTCCGACTCTTTGCGACCCCATGAATTGCAGCACGCCAGGCCTCCCTGTCCATCACCAACTCCCGGAGTTCACTCAGATTCACATCCATTGAGTCGGAGATGCCATCCAGCCATCGCATCCTCTGTCGTCCCCTTCTCCTCCTGCCCCCAATTAGTAATGCTCATTTTACTCCCTGGGCCTAATTGTAACTCTATTATAAAATAAAAGTGAATCTCTAAACCTCTAAAGTCTATTCTAATGACAATCTACTTGCAAAGAGAATCCTCAGGAGGGAAAAGGTCGATCAGCACAACCCTCAAGGTTCCTTAAGGAATCTTCTCTAATCAAGATTAGAGATTTCTTCTCTAATCAGATCCTCCCACATTACCCTTCCCCCTCCCCTCAACACATCTTTTCCTCCTCCTCACTAGTCTCTGCCCATCACCATCCCATGAAACCTTCCTCTAACCCTCTAAGGTATAGTGTGATCCATACTAAGGGAATGAACTCTCATTCATTCACTCCCCAAATGATTTACTGACGTCCTGGTGGCTCAGAGGTTAAAGCGTCTGCCTCCATTGCGGGAGACCTGGGTTCAGTCCCTGGGTCGGGAAAATCCCCTGGAGAAGGAAATGGCAATCTACTCCAGTATTCTTGCCTGGAGAATCCCATGGACGGAGAAACCTAGTAGGTTACAGTCCACGGGGTCGCAAAAAGTCGGACATGACTGAGCGACTTCACCTCATCAAGGGTACAGAAAGTTCAGCCAGGAGTGCTGATACTAATCAGATATGGTTCTACTTCCTTAGAGATAATTTGCACAGTTTCCAAATAAGAGAAGTCCACAATAAAATTTAATTATCCACCACCTTTTCCAAATATTTCTTTGAATTGGTTGAATTCCTCATGTGGTACCATATTCTCTACTATCTGTATGAATGGAAGCTCTGTGTCCCTTCCCTGGCCATACACAGCATGATCATTTTTTATACCACTCTTCATCATGGATATTCAATATTTTCCATCTTAACTTCATCCATGCTAATGGTCCTCATCTAATGGAGGTGCACCTATTTCTAAGATTCATAGTGATATTTTTAGAACCTGATGCATATTTTTATGCCACTCATCCTTTCTCATCATTTCTCACAATTTCCATACCTATTGCTGTCTTACTTGTACATTTGGTCTCACCATGCATCAATTCCAACAAAGGTCAACCACAAGTCACAAGGGTCAACAACTGACCTGACTATGCTGGTCATCATTAAATAAGACAATATGTGTAAACTACAAGGGATGGTTCTTGCCACATAGGAAGCACTCAACACTTTCTCCATACCTTCTGCCTCCAACTTTTTGTTATTCAGTATAATAGCTATCATGCCACCAGGAAACAGTGGTTCACAAACCACTTCTGAGGGATATTCTCAGACATAGTATTTGTCTCCTGTCCTAGAAGCTAAGGACAGATGTTCAGAAGGATAGCCTTGGTGATCACTGTTCAGAATCATTAGCATCCCATTATGGAAATTAAGCACCACTCACAGACTCAAGAAAATAGATTAGATTTTTACCACTCAAACATTTAACTTCTGTGAAATTGAGTTGAGGTACTTGGCCAAAAATGAAAAAAAAAAAAAAAAAAAAACCAGAAGCAGACTAATTAAAATATATTCTGGATGGGAAGTCTTTGTTTTATCATGAACATTAGCATATATATAAATTATTTGTATGCATACAATATTACACAGGACTATAAACACAAAATCAAAAAAATTGTCCTCTAAGGGTAATTTAGGGGATTTCTGGGGTAATCTTGATCACATTCAACTATTGCTTTAGACAAATCTAGACAGTGTATTAAAAAGCAGAGACATCACTTTGCTGACCCTTTGTCCCCTCTCATTTCCCAAGTCCCTATAGTCAAAAATATGGCTTTTCCAGTAGTCATGTACAGATATGAGAGCTGGACAATAAAAAAAACTGAGCACCAAAGATTTGATGCCTTCAAGTTGTGGTGCTGGAGAAGACTCTTGAGAGTCCCTTGGACAGCAAAGAAATCAAGCCTGTCAATCCTAAAAGAAATCAATCTTGAATATACATTGGAAGGACTGATGTTGAAGCTAAAACTCCAATATTGTGGCCATGTGATGTGAAGCGCCAACTCATCAGAAAAGACCCTAATGCTGGGAAAGATTGAAAGCAGGAGAAAGGGATGACAGAGGATGAGATGATTGGATGGCATTACCAACTCAATGCTCATGAGTTTGAGCAAACTCCGGGAAATGGTGAAGGATTGGGAGCTTGGCGTGTTGCAGTCCATGGGGTCACACAGTTGGACACAACTGAGTGATTGAACAACAACAACTGCTTTAGAATATAACTGATACAAGAGATACTGTCCCATGATAAATCATTTTAGGATGATTTGGGGGGCACATTAATGAAACCAAGAAAGGATTTGGGGGCTAGGCTCCAGAGGTTGACATTATCCATAACCAGTCCCCTCTCATTTCCCAAGGATCTCATGGTCCTTAATTGACTTTATTGCGTCTTCTCAGACACTGTGTATAAAGAGACTCCATGCCTCACTAGGAATGTGCTGAATATCCCAGGAATGGTGTTGAGACATGTTCCTGCCCTGAGATGACTGGCCACTCCTCCTTACCTGCTTTCTTCAGGTGAAACTGCAGGTCCATTTGTGCTCCGTGATCCTCCCCTTCAGCCACCCTTCTGGTTGCTGAAAGACAACTCTATGAAGACTCTCCTGCCATGACTTCCCTGGAGGTCTAGTGGTTAAGAATCTGCCTTGCAATACAGGGGGCGCCAGTTCAATCCTTGGTTGGGGAACTAAGATCTCATATGCCAGGGGGGCAACTAAGCCCACCTACCACGAACTACTGAGCCTTCAAGTCACAATTAGAGTCTGCGAGTCACAACGAAAGATCTCACATGACAAAAAGATCTCACATGCTGCAATTAAGATTTACTTAAAAAAAAAAAAGACTCACATGCCATTTCTCTTCTTTACATCCGTCACAAGGCTGGTCCTGGAATAATTAACAATAATAAATGTATCCAGGCAGTGGTATTCATAGATTGCACTAAAGGAAATTAGAGCAGTAGCTTTTCCCTCCTATCGAGCATATCTCCCAGGATAGCTTTTTCTTTGCCAAGAGAGTAAGAAAAATAAGCCCTGGAGAATCCTGTGTTATGATTGTCAAGACACGGATTATTGAGAAAGGAATTAGAATCATCAACTCCAACGGAGGAAATTTGAGAGGCTGAGGGGATTTGCGGGCAATGAGGACTTTTATGGTGAAAGATCTGGGTTGTAGCTTCAGCTCTTAGCTCTGCTTTACTGGTAAAGTTATGGACCTTAGATTTTTATCAAGAGTAACTAACGTACTACAGAAAAAATGTACAGCTGAGCTCTCCATATATGGAGAAAGTGGGCAGTGCAGACATTTAGAAGGCCATAATTGAGCTTATCTTTTATTTTTTAATATAGGTGTCTTTTTTTATTTTATTTACTTATTTGTTTATTTTGGCCATGTTGTGCAGCATGTGGGATCTTAGTCCACTGACCAGGAATTGAATTCCTGCTCCCTGCAGTGAAAGCAGGGAGTCACAACAGCTGGACCACCAGGGAAGCTCTGATTTAGCTTATCTTGAGCAAATGGCAAGAACTCCAAATGGAGTCAATGGACTTGGGTTCAAATGCTGATCATCACTTTGTAGAGCTCCACCTGTGCTATTTAATGTGGTACCACTAGTCACATGGGCCTTTTAAAATTTGATTTGAAGCTAGTTAAAATTAAATACAATTATTATAAAAATTCAGTTCCTTAGTCACACTAACCATATTTCAGGTCCTCAAAAGTCCTAAGTGGCCAGGTGCTACTGTTTGTACAGGGCAGATGTAGACTAAAGACAAATGAGCTTTCCAAACCCCAGTTTCCTCATCTATTAAATAAAGAAAAAAGTAAGGTTTGTCCTGTTTCCCTCCCAAGTGTGTTATAAGACAATGAATACAAAAGCAGTTAAAATTATTAAACATTTTATAATAGAAGAACAAGTAAAGTGCTTAATTTAGTGTCTTGAACTTCACTTAGAGGAATCCCCCACATTCTTACTTAAAACACTATGGATTGTTTTAAAAATCTATGTGTTGATATAATTTCTGGTTGTTCCTATCAGAAGAATAAGAATGGGTCAAACTGTGTCTAGCTGATTCTCAGCCTTGATGTCTTAGCACAGAAAACTAGTATCTTAGTATTTTCAGTGGAGTTTTAATTACAAACATTCATAACTTCACATCTTTCATGCAGCCCAGACAGCACATACAGAGAATTATACGGGAGAGGCTATGGTGATCATGACTTATACAGAGCAAGCATTGGTGACCAACTTGTCCATGGGGACATCACCAGGGAAGGGGCATCTTGTGGCTTCTCCCTAATTACTAAGAAAACAATGGGACTCTGCTGTACTTAGAGCTTAGGATTTATGTTCCTTCAACTTGTGCTTTTCCTCTGAAGACGCATGCCTTCTTTCCCCATGTGAGCTGCATTTGAAAATATCCATCTGAATTCTGCACACAAGAAGCAGATCTTCTTTTTTCGCTTCATGGGTATCAGTGTCTAAAAGAGTGTAATCAGTCTCAAGAAGTGAGTGTGTAGGAGGAAACAGAAAAGGGAAAATTTCTGGGGGAAGGATGGAGAAAATATGCTGAGAGGTATCAGGCAAGAATAACTGAAAACCCACCTCTAATTTGAAAAGGTAAAGGATAAGGATGTACAGCCAGAGCCAGACAGACAGCAGGTGTAATTGTCTTGGTTGTATGCAACTGGAGCATCACCATCATCATCACCACCGCCACTACCATCATCATCAAGCCAGGTGTTGATATGGACCTGTGGGTTTCAAAGTTGTTTCACATGTGTGTACACATTTGATCATTGCAATAACCTATACTGAACCATCATGGTGTTTTACATGCCCAGCATCCACTCCTTCTTAACCTGGTTCAGTTCAGTTCAGTTCAGTCCAGTCGCTCAGTCATGTCCGACTCTTTATGACCCCATGAATCACAGCACGCCAGGCCTCTCTGTCCATCACCAACTCCCGGAGTTCACTCAGACTCATGTCCATCGAGTCAGTGATGCCATCCAGCCATCTCATCCTCTGTCGTCCCCTTCTCCTCCTGCTCCCAATCCCTCCCAGCATCAGAGTCTTTTCCAATGAGTCAATTCTTTGCATGAGGTGGCCAAAGTACTGGAGTTTCAGCTTTAGCATCATTCCTTCCAAAGAAATCCCAGGGCTGATCTCCTTCAGAATGGACCGGTTGGATCTCCTTGCAGTCCAAGGGACTCTCAAGAGTCTTCTCCAACACCACAGTTCAAAAGCATCAATTCTTTGGTACTCAGCTTTCCTCACAGTCCAACTCTCACATCCATACATGACCACAGGAAAAACCATAGCCTTGACTAGACGGACCTGAGTCGGCAAAGTAATGTCTCTGCTTTTGAATATGCTATCTAGGTTGGTCATAACTTTTCTTCAAAAGAGTTAAGCGTCCTTCAATTTCATGGCTGCAGTCACCATCTGCAGTGATTTTGGAGCCCAAAAAAATAAAGTCCGACACTGTTTCCCCATCTATTTCCCATGAAGTGATGGGACCAGATGCCATGATCTTCATTTTCTGAATGTTGAGCTTTAAGCCAGCTTTTTCACTCTCCTCTTTCACTTTCATCAAGAGGCTTTTTAGTTCCTCCTCACTTTCTTCCATAAGGGTGGTGTCATCTGCATATCTGAGGTTATTGATATTTCTCCCAGCAATCTTGATTCCAGCTTGTGTTTCTTCCAGTCCAGTGTTTACCACCTTAATTTACTTTGGAAATTATCTCTGTAAATTTCAGTCTATATGTTTCAAGTGGGATTAACCCTAAGGTACACCCTCCAAGTGTGAGTTCATCCTCAGGCCCAGACCCCTCAGTTTATTACACCCATCAACCACAATGATTGGTCCAGGAATAAGCACATGATCCAAGTCTGTCCAAAGAAACACAATCCTTGGGACTTTAGTTGAGACTATCAGGAGAGAGAAACCTTTTGGGGCCACTAAGCTTAGAGGATGAAGCCTTGAGCTGCCTGGACCTTTGCTTGGTAATAGTTTCTCTGAGGATAAAACTGACACCAAAGATTGCACAGCCAAAGTTGGAGAAAAAGCAAGACTGAGTCTTGGGAACCTGGTTTAAGCCCTTAGGTTCATATCTGCACAGGATTGTGCTACCTCTGGACATTCTTATTTGAGCCAGACTGAGTCATGTTTCTGTCTTTGGCAAAGAGGTCTAGCTAATAGAACTAGAGAGAAGAGATTAGAATCCACTTTTTACAGATTAGAAAATTCAGGCTCAGGACAACATCCATTAAATCATGATTTGGATGGACCCAATCTGTTTTCTCTCAATATGGAATTTCTAAAGAATTCTCAAAGCCAGTCAGTAGGGAAGATGGGAAGGAAAGGGTTGGCAGGCTGTAGCAACAACAACAAAAAAATGTTTAAGGGTCTCATTAAAAGGAAAGTGAAAGGAGAAAGAACAGAGCCGTGCTTATGGCATTACAAGTCCTTGGGGAGAGTAGAAATGCTGAAGCTTGCAAATGCACAGGAGACAGCAGATAGTTACAGCTGAGTTTACTAGAGAAACAGTGTTTGAAAATAGAATGGAATTTAGCAATAGTGGGATACGCATTGTCTGGGGGAAATTCACTGTATGTGTCTACTCTAAATATTTTGTAAATAGATATATTCAATATATCAAAAATACGTAAAAGAATCCCTCAGTGTCCAAATACAGTAGTTACATCACATATCTATCTATCTACCTCCTATCTATCTGTCTATCTATCTATCTATCATACCTCCAAATAAAGCATTCATATACTGATGATTCTGATGCATAAAATTTGCATATTAAAGTGATGGCTTTTGAAGTGTCATCCTTGGACCAGCAGCATCAGCACCACTTAGGAAAGTCTTAGGCCTTACCCCAGCCCTACTGGATCACAACTCTAGGAGGGGGCTTAGCAAAATATATCCTAAAAAATCCTCCAGGTAATTCAGATGCGTGCTAAAGCCTAAGAACCTTGTAGTAATGATACCTGAGTATGTACATGTCCTTGTATGTATTTTTTTGTGTAATGTTTTTTCAATGCTTATCAACCTCCTCTGCTGGAAGTCTTGATAGACAGGAAGAGTATCACTATTTGAATCTAGCCCATATTTGGGAACTTTTAGGTCTTCCTGTTTGGAAGAATCCTCTATAGTCAGAGCCAATGGTACTCAGAGTGGTTTGGAATGTGACTGGTCAACTTTCAACTTCTATCTTAATTATAACTTGTATACAATTATAAGGCAGAATTCTAAAGTTACCTGACACCTGCCTCCCACTCGCACCCATGGCCAAGAATCCCAAATCCTGTTTATGTAATCAGATTCTAATCTAGGTACTTCTGTGAAGGGATGCTGCAGACATAATTAAAGCCCCAAACTAATAAACCTTAGGGTTGGAAAGGTTATCCATGTGGGTCTGATCCTATCAGGTAAGCCCTTTAAAAGTGGAGTGCTTTGTTAGTTGGTGATTAAGGAAAAAGTCAGAGAGATTTGAAGTATAAGAAGAGTCCAACATGTCATTGCTAACTCTGAACCTGTAAGGGACCACATGAAAAGAGATAGCCTCTAGAAGCTGAGAGATTTCCTAGCTTGACAGCTAGCAAGGAAACTTGGACCTCAGTCCTACAACAATGAGTAACTGCATTTTTCTGACAACTTCAATGGGCTTGAAGCAAATTTCTGTTCAGAGCCTGTCAATGAGGACTCAGTTTGACCAGTACCTTGATTTTAACCTTGTTACACTTTGAATAGAGAACCAGTCATGCTATGTCTGATCACTGATCTATAGAATTATGAGCTAGTAAATGGGCGTTGTTTTAAGCTGCTAAATGGTGATATTTTATATGTACCAATAAGAAATGAACACCACCGGACAGAGAACGTGACAGCTGGAATATGGGACTTGAGCATTTACAATTGCATAGGATCTCTAATCATTTGGAAACGCATGAATAAGATCACTAAAGTGGGAGAGAGTGGAAAGAGCATCTGGGGGAAAATTCAGCTTAGTGAAGAAGAAAAAACACATTGGAAGAAAGAGGAAACCAGGCTGACATATAATTAGGAGAAACCAAGGAGGTCATTGAAAACCAAAGTGAAGACAGATGATTCCATGGAAGGTGATGAACGTGGAATAGACCCATGCTGTTGAATGGTAGGTAATGGCCTGGCAAGATTATTACTTAGAAGCATGTTTGCACAAATTTCATAAATCAAAGGCATTGTGGAAACCATACATTTAATTTTTCATGTTTTTAGATGAAGATTTAGAGGCTAAATCTTTATGAGGAATTTATGCTTTAAGTCTTCATGAAAGATACATGGATGGAGCAAGGGCAGAGAGCTGGTTAATTTCTAAATCAAGATCAGGACCCACATATCCTGACACCTCTTTTTATCCTGCAGAACCCTTTCAGCGTTGGAGTCAGCCCTTCCCTGGGGCAGAAGAATAGCTTATATAACTACTGAGATGAGACGAGAGCAGATGCTTAAGCAAAACAGCTGGGCTGTTGGTACCACCGGTGTGGGGCATTAATCTAAGCCCAGATATGAGGATGTTTGCTCCTTAGCCAGGTACAAGGCCCCTCACTTTGTCACAAAGCCAAATGCAGTTAGTACACAGGGCATACTCTTCCAGAGAGCCTCAAACCTGATTAAGAGGTTAGAAACTAGGGCCAGTGTAGCAAGATAAATGATACTAGGATGTTGGTGCCTGGAAACAAAAGGACTGAGGATGACCAAATGGTGAGGGCAGAGAGCTATCTGTGAGGTGCCTGAACTGAAGTGTCCTTCCTAGCACACACACACATGAGATACACTCCTGCCCAGGTGCTCCTCCTCCTTGTGCTTCTGTTTATTAAATAACTGACGGTTTCTCAACCTCACCACCACTATCCTTCCCCCAAGAAACTGAGCAGAATATTAGCTTCTGCGAAAGATCCTTTTGCTCACATTGGAAGAGAAGTTACCCATGGGCTGGTATCTGTTTCCGTGGAAACCAAAAATAAATATTGATACTGCGTTAATGGTCTGTGTCTCACTTAAGCTCCATTAAACTTCGAGCACTTGCAAGAAAACAGCCCATTGATGGCCCAGATGCAGGAGAGGGAAGAGGCTTTATAAAAAGCAACAGTGTGGAAGGCACATGGGGTGTAAGCAGGATTTCGGAGCACTTCTCAACCAGGAAGCTCTCCAGCCGAGGAGACCTACTTACATGTGCTCCAAATTGCTGGTTAAGAAGCTGGTCCCTGCTTGAATGGATTTTTGTGACCCTGTCCTTTTTATAAAGGATAGTTGTGTGTTTTGGAAAGCTTATCTGTAGACAACAACGTTTTCCAGGAACCAACATACCCAAAGCACAGTGAACAAAGGCACCAAGCATCCCAATTAGAGTATTTCTTTCTCGGCCGCCTTTCCCAAAGCAATTCAAGTTGCAGACGCCGAGGTCAGTATTGTTGCCTTTTATATTTATAATCCTGCTTTTAGGAGCAAAGTATTTGATTTATTGCATGAAAGTATTTTACAGCTCTAAGCACTGCTGCTCCTTGGAATAAGGAACATCACAGCCTGCTTAATTTACACGAGGGATGTTAGGACTATTTAATGGCATGTAAACATTTTATAAGGCAAGTTCAAATTGTAGGCCATATTTAATATACTTTTGCAAAATGGACCACAAATGGATTCTAGTTCTTATTTATTGGCCTAATCTTTCTTATGGCATCAAAAGTGAATCGAGTTTTAAAAGGTGTTAAGAGGTTTCAGTACAGTTCGTGACACTGGGCACAATCGGTGAGTCTGCATAAAACAAGCAGCATGTGAATTAATTCCAGAACCAGGGAAACCATGAGCCTTCGAATCAGACTTTATCATATGGCTTCTGGGGCTCAGTCAATAGAAGCTCCTGGGCCCTCAGCCCCAGCAGAGCTCAGAGCCCAAAGAGCCACTGGGATATGAACACTGGGAAAGAACAACGTCCAGAAAGTATGGTTTCTTGTCATGAAAATCACCCAATGGGAAAAGCCCTTAGTAGCAAAATGAAGATTCAGGGGCTATCATGGACCTAGATCCGGGGTTCTAGTTTACCATGAGTATGCAAATAATATGTAATAAACTCCGAAAGTCTGTGTCTGAGAAGCAGGTCTACATTTTGGCCTTCCTAGAATCTCTTTAGGAAACACTCTTCACCCCCTACCTCTTACCAGAGCACATATGCTAAGGTGGGGCTGCTACTAATACAGGCCGGGGTTCTTGGCCTTCTCTCATCAATAGAAATTAACTAGAGGCCAGAAAAGAAATTCAAGCAAGATTTTATTGGGGCTCCTGCTGCAGTAGGGGGCAGCAAGAACAAGTAACAGATTCTCTTGCTTGCTCCCTGAGGTGGTGGTGGAGGCGGGGGTGAAGGCTGGTTCCTTCACCAGAGGGTGAGGGTAGGGGTGTGTCCAGGGGTTGGGCCAGAGGGGTGGCTTAGGTGGTTTGCCCACCTCTCAAGTGTTCTCTGCTTCCATGACCCCACCTGTGAAATAGGGAGGATGAGGTCTAACACATGAGGTTGTCAGGAGACATGTAAAGGAAGGCGGAGGCCATGCTGACTGGAAAGCAGGGAACAGGTTGACCAGTTGGTAGAATACTCTCGGTTAGGGCTGAGAAGCAAAGAGACTCTGTTTTTGATTCTGAGGCCCATGTTCATAATGGGAATGAGATGCAGCCCAGAAATCGTGAACCGCCTTTGGCAGGGGCAGTCTTCCCCTACCCTGCTGCTACCTAGCCCTCTGGAGGCACCTGTGTCAGCTGCAAGCAAAGTGACCTGGCCCCACAGGGCCCTGAGGGCTCCCCCTAAGACCTGGGGGATTCAGATAGAACACCAGGCGTCCTGAGGCCTGACCCCAATTCTGGGTGGCTGAGACCCCATCTCAGGGCCGGTTAAGTAACACCTCTAGGTCTTGAGGCCAGGTTTAGACACCTGACAACTACAGGGAGAGGAAAGGGGAGTGGGTGTCAGTGGGGCAGGCTGGCATTTACAGTTGGTGAACAGCTGACTCATTGGAAAAGCCCCCGAAGCTGGGAAGGATTGAGGGCAGAAAGAGAAGAGGGCATCAGGGGATGAGATGGCTGGATGGCATCACCAGTACAATGGACATGAACTTGGGCAAATTTTGGGAGATGATAAGCGACAGGGATGCCTGGCGTGCTGCAGTCTATGGGGTCGAAAAGAGTAGGACACGACTGGCTAAGTGATCGAACAACAATAACAACCCTGGTTTTGCTCCAGGCTCTTCAGAAGTGGCAACTGAATGTTTTGGTCTTTTCGTATCTTTTTATCTATAATTTTTTAGTCTTTTCATATATTTTTGTCTATAATTCGCCCCAACTGTGCATGCATGCAGTTATTTTTGGTCCCATATACTTTCTTTGTAATTTGTAGCTCGAAGAGACGCTTGTCCAGGCGATAGCGTGGCAGCCCTACAGCAAAGGGCCACAGGTCCCCAGCCTGTCTCATTGCCACCCCTTCCCCCTGACTGCAGGGTTGTGTGAGCATCAGAATGGGCTGGCTAGACATTCAGGGATGGCCTGTGACCTGCGGTGGGTCAGCTGAAGGCTTTCTGCAGATGGTGGCTCCCCTTCTGTGGCAGGAGGCCTGTCAGCAGCCATTTGCCCCCTCCTGGTGGAGATGCCTGAGAATGAAGCCAGCTCCCAGGGAAGAGGGCTGAGAGGTCTTAGCACTCAGCACTCTCTTCAGTATCTAGACCCCGTGATGTGGTCCCTTACCTTTCCTCCTCATCTCTGAGTTCTGTGAGCTAGTGCATCCCATTTCTGACTTTTCAAAACTGTTTGCATCAGGTCATGTCAGCGCTCAGGCAGAGTGTTTGAACTGACCCACAGCCTGCAGCGGCAAGAAAAGGATGGACCACCCAGCTTCCAGGTCCTTTGGGTTTAAGTGAGAAGGACCTTATTCTAAGAGAGGCTACATAGCCGCCCTCCCCAGCTCAAATTCCTAAAGGGTTTCCAGGAGGCTCCCTGAAGAAGAAATCAGCATCATTTTCCTTCTCACAGCAGATAGCCTGGGGTCCATTTCTGGCTCCTTTCTCCTCACCGTTTTTCCTGAATCTGTTTCTAGTTCCGACACTGACTGGGACTGAATCTGTTAGTCTTTCTGGTCTCTACTCTCTTGACATGGTATCAACTAATATCCATTTGCACTTTTCCCCCAAACCCTTTTGTACGTAAATTTCATAATAAGCTTGAGGTCATCTTATTGCCATTTTAAAGACAGAGAGATGCAACAAGCCTCAGAAAGAAACATCACTGGTGGGTAGCGAAGCTGGGTCTAGAGTGCCACTTGCTTGCTTCTCAGCCCTGACAGAGAATATTCCACCAACTGATTGACCTAGTCCCTATTTCCAGTCATCCCTGCCTCCCTCTTCCTTTACATCCTTCCTGACAACCTCATGTGTTAGACCTCATCCTCCCTAGAGGTGTGGTCATGAAAGCAGAGAAATTATAGTGAATTGCTCGGGTCCTTGGCATCGGGATTTACACCCTGGTCTGTCTTGACCAAAACAATTCATTCTGTCTACTTTGTCATTGCTGGGGAGGCAGATGAGTTGACATGACAAAGTCTGCTTACTTTATAAATTTGCCTTAGCTAGCCATGCATTCAACATTCAACAAATAGTTTTGAAGTGTTCTTCTGTGGGTCACATAGATAAAAATAAGACAGACATGGGGGAGACAGGGAGCTTCCCAGGTAGCAGAGTGATAAAGAACCCGCCTGCCAATACAGGAGACTCATAGTTCAATCCCTGGGATGGGAAGATCCCTAGGGGAAGGAAATGACAACCCACTCCAACGTTCTTGCCTGGAGAATCCCATGGACAGAGGAGTCTGGAGAGGCACAGTCCATGGGATCACAAAGAGTCAGACACAACTGGGCGACTGAGCATGCACACACACGAGAAGATGGACAGTAGGGAAATATCTATGAGGCATCATGCTAATTCATGATGAGATACTATGGAGCATTGAAGGTGTGTACAGCAAAGGGCATTATCAAGGATGTCAGGAGAGGCCAACCAGGGGAAGTGCTGCCTCAGATCCAATAAAAGCGTTCCAAAGGCTCTTCATATGTATATTTTCTTTCCTGGCTTATTTTTTCAAAGTCAAAATAACATTTCCTGTATAGCCTTTCCCCAGTTAGAGTTTCTTCTAGTATTTGCTCCTTTGGCTTCAGGAAACCCTTTGATGTGTGGTTGCAAAGGGCCTTGCTTAGGGGGTCTGCTCTGGGCTGGACCATATTTCATCCAAAACAGGGATTCAAAATGAGAGACCATTACTAGTCATGTAATTAACGCTACTGAAGACATACTGCTTATGAAAAGGAAAATGCTAGTGCTGATTATGAAATTTATGAGGTGCTTACATCTAGTGGATTGGAGTGAATTATCTAGTTCCACCGATGCTCTGACCCATTTAAAATGAGAACAGAAGAGGGCAATCTGTTTGCCTCTCAACACCCTTAGAGAAGGTAAAAGGGGTAATTTATATCTGTGTATCTGGCTGCTTATTCAGTCGAGAATTAGATAATGAGTTAGTATTTGCATCTGTAAGTCCATCCCAGTTAGGAGATGAGATGCACAGGGGAAAGCAGGATGGTTTTCACACAGGTCCTCTTTCTGGGCTCCTCTGCCCTGGAAGAAAATTCGTTTTGCTCAAGAGGAGGCTATTGATGTGGGATGTATGCAGACAAGGATGAGGAGGCCTGTTATTTCTATTTTGGTACCTTACACTTTCAAACCCCAGCACATTATCTTTTGGTGTGAAAAGACTGGAGGTGAGGGACGGGGGCACTTTCTGAGGTTCCCACTACCAAGTCACCCCAAACACCCCTTCCTATGGCCTTGGGACTTATGACACTTGGTGTACTTTTGTCATTTCCAGACATGTCCGCAATTCTCTCCAGAATCATAGTCCATGTATTGTATGGAGTATATTCACTGACTCTGCAATTAAAACAGTCTGTCCTAACCAAACCCCTCTGCATTCCAAATTTAAAATATAGCCTGAAGTCTCTATGTCCACTTTATTTATTTAAAAATGAAATAAAATTTTAGAAAACATCAAGTAGTGCCTAAAGAAATGGGCAAAAGTTTTCCTAAAGTGCTGTTAGCTATGGGAAAGTTTTCATTCTGTCTAAGCAAAGAGTTTCACTAAAGCAGTGGTTCTCAACGGAGGCTGATTTTGGTAGCCTGGGAAACACATGGCAGTATCTGGAGACATCATTAATGGTTACTCCTTGGGGGATGCTGGTGGCATCTAGTGAGAATAAGTCAGGGATGTTGTTAAACATCTTACAGTGCACAGGACAGTCACCACCTCAATGAACACACCCCAGTGAAGAATTACCTGGTCCAAACTTTGATAGTGCTGAGGTTGAGAAAGCTGCATTGAAGGTATACAGAACAAAGAAAGCTTTCATCCTATAGCCATTTGGATTTTATTGGGGCCCAAACTGGCCAAATGATCATTTCCAAAGAATTGATAATGTTAGCAGGAGAGTCTCATGACCCTTCCCTTCCTCCTGTGGGTCTCGCTTCTTGGTAGGGATGCAAAGAAGAATCTAAGGTCTTACCCACTGCGAGAAAGTTAATTAAGGAAAGAAAGAACAGATGCCAAAGAGCTGGATGCAACTGAGGATACACAAAGAAAGAAAAGAGTGAACACCCCAAGAGATGTGAAGAGAGGCGAATGGCCCTGGAGGGCTGCAGTACAGAGTTGTAAAGTCAGGGTTATTTGTATAATCTGGTGGTGGCGGGGGCGGGTGGGGCGGGGGGGGTCATTGCTTGACGAGGCAGGTTATTTAACCAGATGCCCTACTGCACATGTCCCTCCCATAATTCAGTCTGTTATAATTAGATGTAGGTTATTCATGAAATATTTATGAGCCGTTAATAAGTTCAATGGCTGCCAAAGGTTACTTTAGTAGAGGATAGTATGAGGTGTACCAGCATGTGCTAAAGCAGGGAAAATCCTGCCAGTTGACAGGTCCAGAGGTTTTTGCCACCCTCTGACTATTTTTTGGAGTACTGATGGGCATATAGGAAAAGGAGTACATCAAGGCTGTATATTGTCACCCTGCTTATTTAACTTATATGGAGAGTACATCATGAGAAACGCTGGGCTGGAAGAAGCACAAACTGGAATCGAGATTGCTGGGAGAAATATCAATAACCTCAGATATGCAGATGACACCACCCTTGTGGCAGAAAGTGAAGAGGAACTAAAAAGCCTCTTGATGAAAGTGAAAGAGGAGAGTGAAAAAGTTGACTTAAAGCTCAACATTCAGAAAACAAAGACCATGGCATCTTGTCCCATCACTTCATGGCAAATAGATGGGGAAACAATGGAAACAGTGTCAGACTTTATTTTTGGGGGCTCCAAAATCACTGCAGATGGTGACTGCAGCCATGAAATTAAAAAACACTTACTCCTTGGAAGGAAAGTTATGATCAACCTAGATAGCATATTCAAAAGCAGAGACACTACTTTGCCAACAAAGGTCCATCTAGTCAAGGCTGTGGTTTTTCCAGCGGTCATGTATGGATGTGAGAGTTGGACTATAAAGAAAGCTGATGCTGAAGAACTGATGCTTTTGAACTGTCATGTTAGAGAAGACTCTTGAGAGTCCCTTGGACTGCAAGGAGATCCAACCAGTCCATTCTAAAGATCAGTCCTAGGTGTTCTTTGGAAGGACTGATGCTAAAGCTGAAACTCCAATACTTTGGCCACCTCATGCGAAGAGTTGTCTCATTGGAAAAGACTGGGTGGGATGATTTGGGGGAATGTCATGGAAACACGTATAATATCATATAAGAAATGAATCACCAGTCCAGGTTCGATACAGGATCCTTGGGGCTGGTGCACTGGGATGACCCAGAGGGATGGTACGAGAAGGGAGGTGGGAGGGGGGTTCAGGATGGGGGACACGTGTATGCCCGTGGCAGATTCATGTTGATGTGTGGCAGAACCAACACAATATTGCAATTAGCCTCCAATTACAATAAATAAATTTAAATTAAAAAAAAAAAGACCCTGATGCTGGGAGGGATTGGGGACAGGAGGAGAAGGGGACAACAGGGAATGAGATGGCTGGATGGCATCACTGACTCGATGGACAAGAGTTTGGGTGAACTCCAGGAGTTGATGATGGACAGGGAGGCCTGGCGTGCTGCAATTCACGGGGTCGCAAAGAGTCAGACCTGACTGAGCGACTGAACTGAACCTAACTGATGGGCATATTAGCGGTGAGGCTCATAAATTGCTTGAGCGGGATTGGGCGGCTTTTGGAAGGTTAGCTGAAGTGGCCGCCTCTCTTGTTTCTGTCAGCTAACTTCCTGCCTATCAATAACATTTTAATACAATGCTAGGGACCACACCTGTAAGAAGGGAGGCACAACACAACAAGGACTATGGGATATCAGGGCAGAGAAATATCATGGGGAGTTTGGGGTGATTTACTGAGAGGTAGTCCCTGCATGTCCTGCTTAGAAACACACTGGTAAGCTCTGAGGACCATTTTTCAGGGGCAGAGGAAACAAAGTCCAGAATGCAATGACTTGAATGTCATGAAGAACTGAACATGAAGATTAGTATTGTCTCAGGACTAAAAAATATGTATAGTTATGTTTTGGTATATGGATTGTTCATCTAATCCATATACAGTATCTATTTTATTATAATATAAATAACACAACAGCTAACAGCTAACAGTATTGACCACTAACATGTACTGAGTCTGACATTGTGCTGAACTCTTTGCACTGAGTCCTCACCTAAATGGTATCTATTGTCCTATTTTACAGATGAGGAACCTGAGACATGGATATTATATAGAGAGGTCAAAATCACATGGATGCTAAATGCTACTTCTAAGCCAGATTTGTTGGTAGGAAAGCTCAGGTTCTTATTGACTATCTAATACTGTCTTCCTAGAAATAAAACTTTTTTGCGTACAATCAGAAAGAGCAGGGCAAAGGCTCAAAAATATAGAGCCTGTGCATAAGGAACCTGCTATGCAGACTGGGTTCTTACATTCACAGGCATTAAGTGTCTCGGTAAAGAGGAGAGGAAGAAGCTGTTGTAACCCCAAGAAGCTTTTCTCAGACCCAAGGGAAGTTCATGCAGAGGCTGTGAAGAGCTACCTCTCTACCCACTTGTTGAGTCTCATAAAACCTCTTTCAATATATCACTGCTATTTAGGGGTCCATCTAAAGATGAATTTTTTATAACATTCTTCGAACTAGGATCAGGTACAAAGATATGAAGACTGGGTCATCCTCAGGGTGATTCCAGACAAATTTAAACAAAAATAAAAGTGCAGCAAGAGGACCAGCAATATCTAAAAGTTGAACAAGATCAACATTCAAAGTAATTTGAAGTTGGTCATAGCATCGGTTATAGATTTAACATGTGCTTTTCCATTTAATCCTTCCAACAGCCCTCAAGGGAAGGGAGGATGGCTCTCAATTTGCAGATGAAAAATGGAAATAAAAGCAGGTTAAGGGAATAGTTCCCAGCCATTGGCAAGGCCAGAAAGGAGTCAGGATGCAAAACCTCTGACCTGAAATTAATTGGACTTTTTCCTACAGTTCTCCTGCCTCTCGGGAGGATATTTCTTAGTTCAACTCATCAAAAGTAACTGGATTTCCAGTTCTATGGGATGAGACTTAGATATAAAGAAAATCATAACTGAAAGAAAGTATTACAAACACAATTAGGAGTATGGATCCTGAAGTTTGCTGAATGTGGGTTTAAACTCTGCCCCCACCACCTTCTAGCTCTGAGGAAGAGTCACCAAGTCATGTCAACTCTCTGGGTCTTTGTCTCCTCATCTGCAAATTAAATAAAAACAGTATCACTTCACAAGATTGTTACAAGTATGAAATTAGGAGATGGTGATGTATGCAAAATTGTTTGTACTATGCCCATTGTTTCCAATTCTTTGTGACCCCATGGACTTTACAGTCCATAGAATTCTCCAAGCCAGAGAATACTGCAGTGGGTAGCCTTTCCCTTCTCCAGGGGATCTTCCCAACCCAGGGATCAAACCTAGGTCTCCCACATTGCAGGCAGATTCTTTACCAGCTGAGCCACCAGGGAAGCCCAAGAATACTAGAGTGGGGAGCCTAGCCGTTTGCCAGTAGATTCCCAACCCAGGAATCCAAGTGGGGTCTCCTGCATTGCAGGTGGATTCTTTACCAGCTGAGCTACCAGGGAAGCCCAGTTTAGAGCAAGAATTCATTAAATGATAGCTCTGGTATTTTTATTATTATAAATTATTATATATTTTTCACTGTAAATATCTAGAGGTTGACTACTCAAATAAACCTCAGGGGCTAGGTATGAAACACAAATGATTGAAGCAGACCTTGCGAGATGCAATAGAGGTTGGTGAGAACTGGGGGAAACAGAAACTGCATGCCTGCCCTGTCTTGAAGAATTAAAGCGAAAATAATAACAATAACAGCAACAATAATAAAGGCTTCTAGGTACGTACAATATATTTCTAGGTTGTGTGGTCCTAATTATTATTAATTAATAATAATTAATATTCAAATCTAATCCTGCTGTAATTGTGAAAAAACAAAAAAAGTTTCAATGGAAGGAAGAGAATTACTGGTGGAATCATTTTAAATACTTCATCACATCCTTCCGCTGTCCTCTCATAAATTTATGAAATCTCAGATATTTATTTATATTTCTTCTTTAATACCAAAGCAAGGGAAATCCATATAATTAGTCCTGAGAAATAGGCAGAGTGAATGGGCACAACTAAGGAAGAATCATAAAAGACTGTTTCATGAAATATCTTAGTTTTCCTTCTAAGGAATATATTGCTGTTCCCACTGAGTATAAATATCACAAAAGTTTAAATGACAGACCCCTATTAACAACCTTGCTGACATTAAAAATGAAGCGGAAATGAAATGTATAATTTCAAAATCATAAAACACATGATTTCATCAGCACCATATTCAGAGGTTCTCACCTACATCTCAGAAGACGGAGGCATTGATCTGACTATGAAGCTGTGACAATAAGACAATGCTCTATTGACTGCCCCTGCAGGGTCGCCTAATATCATTTATTGAAGTAAGCTGAATGGCAGAGGGAAAGCGCTGTCCCAGTAATAAGTGGTAATTGCCAGGAAGTGAGGCATTGCGGTCCTCATTGACCCCTGCATCCTGATATTTTGATGGATTCTATGTAACTCCATTAGGATTGGCATTGTAATATTACACCAGCTCAGCTGTAGAACAACAGACCTCCGTTTGGATCATTGATTTTTGATTATACAGCTCCTCGGCATACCCCACAAGCAATTCCCATTGCAGAGGCCAGGATAGTGGAGCTGTTGGGGGTAACAGATGGAAGACTGTATAACTCTCAGTTACCTCTGTGGTACTTAGAAAGAGCTGCCTCCTCCAGGAGCCTGCATTAGGAGACAATCAGAACATCCACCTTCTTAGCAGGTGAGAATTAACTAGTCTTTAAGATTGTGTTCACAATATTTTTGTTTAAGTCACTAGGTCGTCTCCAACTCTTCTATGACCCCATGGACCGTAGCCCACAAGGCTCCTATGTCTATGGGATTTCCCAGGCAACAATACTGGAATGGGTTGCCATTTCCTGCTCCGGAGGGTCTTCCCGACCCAGGGATCGAACCCACATCTCCTGCGTTGGCAGGAAGATTCTTTACCACTGAGCCACCAGGGAAGCCCCATGTCCACAACGAGTACTGCGCGATTAGGGTGCATTTTTTGGAAACAAACTTTGTAAGGTATGGATTGAAATTGCTGAATATGCAGTCCACATCTGGAGTACACTGGTTAGATTTTTGCCATCTTCATGATAGTTTCACTTATGTTCTTTGACAATTCATGTCTAGAAGGGATGTTTCCATTTGTGTCTGTTCATTCATTCCTTCACTCATTCAAACAGTGCAGCTTATAATTTCAGGATCAGTGTTTCTCTTGTTTGTTGTTCTTAGGGGAGGGAGTAGGAATTCAGACGAATTCTAGAAGCCCATCTCTAAGTTTGTGATTTCTGGATAGTTATTCGTATTGGGTGTGATTTTCACTGTGTAGCTGCACAAACTTGAGATGATGTTGTGGGGGAAAAAAATGAAGATAAAGAACTTAATCGAACAGGGAGCTCAGCTCAATGCTCAGTGATGACCTAGAGGAATAGGATGGGAGGGGTGGGAGAGGGGATATATGCATAATATAGCTGACTCACTTTGTTGTACAGCAGAAACCTAGCATAACATTGTAAAGCAATTACACTCCAATAAAAAAGAAAGAACTTAACTGATGTGATAAAAGCCTCTTAGGGACAAGTTTCAGAACAAAAGTAGTGAGTGTTCTCTTTTGGCAACTATTCTTCAGTAGGAGAAAAATCTGTGAGTACCTACATGCTTCTTTTAACTCATATATACCTTGAAACTGGGCTCCATTCTGAGCTATGATAGAATCACGATATACCATAGTGTGTCATAAAGGATCATTGAAAGGTCTGCTTTGTCTTCAGAAATTCCCATGATACATTTCTGTTTGTCTCCTCAGAAGTGAGGGTGAGGTTGAGCACATAGTAGGTCTAAAACAAAAAGGTTTTCTTCATCAGAAAGCATGGAGCCCTAGGCATTTAAAAATCTGGCTGCAAACCTCGACAAATTCCATAATCTTCATAGAACAATGCATTGTGGGGCAGAGCAGGCTGGATATTTCCCTGAAGAAGGGCTGATTGGGTGACTGTGGGCAAGGCTGGGAATCACAGGACAGGAAGACAGTGGCCCTCTCCACCTTGCTCCAAGCCCCATGGAGGTTTTCCTCTTGCCACAATATTTCCATGGCTCTCTGACTTCGTCCATGTTGTTACTTCTGCCTAGAGAGTCTTCTTTTCTCTAGAAAAATATCATCTGTCAATGCCTAGAAGTTCCTCATTCCTTACCCAGGAGCAAAATATTTCTGATTTTCAGCTTTAACCATAAACCATTTGCACATGAAGTCATCTAACTCAGATGACTTTGTCTTCAATGACATCTAATGTAGGTTCATCTGATTTTGTTTCCAGTGCAGATTTTCCACAGGGGTAGATGTGCTAAGAAGCACCCTCAAGGATGTCCAGATTGCTCAGTAGTAACTTTTTTTAAATCACTTTGAATAAATAAACATCAGTCTGACATTCATCTGTGTAAGTTTGATTAACATGAGAACCTCCTCTGAAAGAGTAGCCTGTTTTTGGTGTTCCTGCTCTTCCTTAGGTGATATTCAGATCCTTCCATCTCAATTACAAGTGCAATGATCTTGTCCTGTTCAGAGGAGTTTGTTTAAAGGATTCTATGATTTGTGAGATTCCACCAAGTCCATGTGTGACCAGTGAGCAGATGGGTCTCTCCAAGTCAATGCCAAGTCACTATGATTCCAAAAAACAGTTGGTGAAGGTGAGGGTGAGACTAAAGAATTCCCCCTACAGTGATTCTTAGGAACATTTATGGAGGAAACCCGGGTAAGTTTGGACTTGGTGACAAATCGTGTATTTGGGGACTTGGAGTCATGGTAACTTGTCCCTCACTGGGGGTGGGGAGGCAAGACATATCATCTATGTCTCACCATTGCAGGAGGGAGAAGCTGGGCACTCACACACTTGAGCCAGGCCACCCTCTCCACTGTCCAGTGGTCGAAAGAGCAAAGCAATAATGGGCTCTCGCGCTCCCTTTGAAATTTCCATAGTTTTGATCAACAAAGTCTGTCTGCAGTCATTTTCATAGAGGGTTACCACAAATTTTGTTTTGTTCTTTTGTTGTGGTTGTTAAGTAGTCTTGCAAGGAACTCACAAGAGTGATCCATAGCCAATTTAATGCGGGGAACGAGGCTACTCTGCTCCCTCTTGAAGATCCTCAATATGTGTATTGAATATCCTCAAAAGTCCTCCTTGCCTGAAACCTTTTTATAATTAAAAAGAATTATTTTAATGTGCAATCTCTAATCTTCTTGACTTCAGAAATCCTCCCGCCTCCCCTGGAATAACACCTATTTTAGTCACAGAATTAGTGATCTACAGAAGGTACTACAAGAAACATTTCCTCAGGCATTATGTAGTCAGATCGTGCCTGGGAAGCAGCCTGTCTCTTTAAGGTGATTTTCTTTCTTTCTCATCACATTCAAATGTTAATTATTTTTTTTAACATGACCTTTCCTAGAAAGTAACCCCATTTGCTTATTTCAAGGAGTTTCATGGGGGTACCCTACCACTGCCCCTTGTACCACCTGGACTACTGGGTTTTCTAATGTTATCCTAAATTATTGCCAAAAATAAATATGTGTTACCAAATGTCAGGCCCTTTAATGTGACGAAGGAAACCTTGTTCCTATATACTTCCTCCTAAATGCATTTTGCTAAAGGGCATTTAAAAAACACATTAAATTTTATGATGACTTTAACAAACAAGTCAGTGATCATGATTTCAGTATAAGCAGCAGGCAGTTAAGGAGAAAGGTCAGTTAAGTCATGGCATATAGAGTTTCTGCTTGGCGATGACTGACTCCCTTTACAGCAATGTTAGTCAGCTGACTCTCTAATGCTATAGTTAAAACATAGATTCTAAATAGTCAGGCAAGTGACTCCAAAATTAAAATAGTCCTGGCCCCTGGATGCAGCTAGTAATTAACTTTTAATTTTATACAGAAGCATGTCATGCTTTTGACCCTTGACTTTATTTAGTTCTCTCCTGGCATTTCAAAAGCGTGATCTGCTAAATAAGGTTGTTAAAATCAGTATCACAGAAAGAAGCAATTGCAGCAAATGGGCATATGGAAATTATAGCCAGAGGGGTGCTTCCTAGAGAAACTGCCTCCATGAACTTACATTTCTGCTAACTGCTATTACTAGTTATTCAACAATTATAAATTAGACTATTTGCAAATGGGATTATGTAAGACCTCTAGGAGCAAAACAATGATTGTCTTAGAGTCATGGAATATTACAGAAGAAAGGAAATTTATGAAAAATCTGTCAATAGGACCTTTTCACTTCACAGTTGGGGAAACTGAGGCTGAGGGAAGGAGCCTGAATCATCATTCAAAGTTATCATGTTAGTGAGAAGGAGCTCTGTTTTAACACAATGGAGAGAGGGACCTGACGGTGGGCATTTTCATTGCTGCTATTTTCCAGTTTTTTAAAAATCACTTTTAAGTTTAAATTTAACCTTTTCTTTACTACTGAATGGTGGGAGAGAAACAAGATTAAAGGGTCAGTATTAAGTGTATTATCAATTATTAAGTGATCAGTGCAAAGAAACAGAGGAAAACAATGGAATGCGAAAGACTAGAGATCTCTTCAAGAAAATTAGAGATACCAAGGGAATATTTCATGCAAACATGGATACAATAAAGGACAGAAATGGTATGGACTTAACAGAAGTAGAAGATATAAAGAAGTGGCAAGAAATCACAGATGGATTATACAAAAAAAAGACCTTCATGACCCATATAATCATGATGGTGTGATCACTCACCTAGAGCCAGACATCCTGGAATGTGAAGTAAGTGGGCCTCAGGAAGCATCACTACAAACAAAGCTAGTGGAGGTGATGGAATTCCAGCTGAGCTATTTCAAATCCTAAAATTTGATGCTGTGAAATTGCTGCACTCAATATGGCAGCAAATTTGGAAAATTCAGCAGTGGCCACAAGACTGGAAAAGGTCACCTTTCGTTCCAATCCCAAAGAAAGGCAATACCAATGAATGTACAAATTACCACATAATTGCACGCATCTCACATGCTAGCAAAGTAATGCTCAAAATTCTCCAGGCCAGGCTTCAAGCAATGTGTGAACCGAGAACTTTCAGATGCATAAGCTGGACTTAGAAAAGGCAGAGGAACCAGAGATCAAATTGCCAACATCCACTGGATTACTGAAAAAGCAAGACAGTTCCAGAAGAAAACATCTACTTCTGCTTCATTTGCGACACTAAAGCCTTTGCCTGTGTGAATCACAACAAACTGTGGAAAGTTCTCAAAGAGATGGGAATACTAGACCACCTTACCTGTGTCCTGAGAACCTGTATGCAGGTCAGGAAGCAACAGTTAGAACCAGACATGGAACAACCAACTGGTTCCAGATCAGGAAAGGAGTACATTAAGGCTGTATACTGTCATTCTGCTTATTTAACTTTTATGCAGAGTACATCATGCGAAATGCTGGGCAGGATGAAACACAAGCTGGAATCAAGATTGTTGAGAGAAATATCAATAACCTCAGATATGCAGATGACACCACCCTTATGGCAGAAAGCGAGGAAGAACTAAAGAGCCTCTTGATAAAAGTGAAAAAGAAGAGTGAAAAAGTTGACTTAAAACTCAACATTTAGAAACTAAAATCATGGCATCTTGTCCCATCACTTCATGGCAAATAGGGAAAGAGTCTGGAAACAGACTTGATTTTCTTGGGCTCCAAAATCACTGCATATGGTGACCGCAGCCATGAAATGAAAAGATGCTTGCTCCTGGGAAGGAAAGCTATGACAAACCTCAACAGCATATTAAAAAGCAGAGATACTACTTTGCCAACAAAGATCCGTCTAGTCAAAGCTATGTGTTTTTTTTTTAGTAGTAATGTATGGATGTGTGAGTTGGACCGTAAAGAAAGCTGAGTGCCAAAGAATTGATGCTTTTGAACTGTGGGGTTGGAGAAGACTCTTGAGAGTCCCTTGGACAGCAAGGTTATTAAACCAGTCAATCCTAAAGGAAATAAATCCTGAATATTCCTTGGAAGGACTGATGCTGAATCTGAAACTTCAATACTTTGGCCATCTGATGCACATATCTGACTCACTGAAAAAGACCCTCATGTTGGGAAAGATTGAAGACAGGAGGAGAAGGGGATGACAGAGGATGAGATAGTTGGATGGCATCACTGACTCAATGGACACGAGTTTGAGCAAACTCTGGGAGATGGTGAAGGACAGGGAAGCCTGATGTGCTGCAGTCCATTGGGTTGCAAAGAGTTGGAGATGACTGAGCAACTGAACAACAGAAACAATTAAGATTCTGTGAATAGGCCAACCTAAGACATGAGAACTCAGTGGTTAAGAATTTTTCACTTGTTAAATCAATTTTTATTTTACATGTTTATCACTCTGCTCAGGCTGCCATAAGAAACTACCACACACTGGATGGCATAAGCAGGAGAAATTTATTTTCTCATAGTTCTGAAGGGTGGGAGTCCAAGATCAAGGTGTTGTCAGAGCTGGCTTCTTGTGAGACATCAATCTTCTTATAGAAGATTGCCTTCTATTGTGGTCTCACGTGGGCTCTCCTCTGATGTCTCTTCCTCTTCTTATAAAGATATCAATTTTATTAGATCAGGGCCCCACCTTTATGACCTCATCTAACTTGATGTCTCTAAAGACTCTATCTCCAAATACAGTCACATTGTGTTTAGTACTTGAATATATGAATTTGGGGGAACATAATTCAATTCATATCAATGTGTCCAACACATTTTGTGGAGGGGCTCAAGAATGAATGAAAAAGTTGGAAAATAAGGACCTTTTGACTCTGATCAATTTATCTTATTGTCCCTAGCTCTGGCCCCAACTTGTACTCCCGCTATATTGTGAGACCTGAAATTTCAATTTCTGCCTTGATATCTTTGAGTCTTATAGGGCCCCAAAAGTTTATCTGTGAGTTCCCTGTTCTTACCAGCTATGCTTCCCATCCAATGAGAAAGGACCCCAATCAGCTAGATATTTTATCAGTCAGAGCAGCTACACTCCACTTGGTCCCCAACATAATGGGCTTCACTTCATGGCTGGCCTCTGAAATTATTCAAATAAATCAATCACATCCTCCTGCTGGAACAAAGGGATACTCCAACCTCTTGTTACTTCACATCTTGCCTCCCACAGTCCCTACAGCTTTATTCTACCCTGAAGTGCAACCCTCATGAGACCCTATATGACATATGTTGGCTCCCCTTCCCCAGGCTGTGAGTATACACAACTAACAAAGTATTGTCAGTCTTATCTGCCCAGTACTGGCTGTTGTTTGGGTAAAGGATCCCTCTTTCACCTATGGTGTGCATATGAGGTAATCAGAAAACCCACCCAGGAGCACAAAAGCCCTTCACTTAACAGGACCCTGTCTCTTTGGCATGCACCAGTTGCTCTGGCTGGCCCCACAGGGGTTCATATCCCACTGCATTCTTTACAAGGGGCTTTCTAACATTTTCCTTTTGACCGTGTGCAATTTTCTACATGGGAGTGTAAGTAAACACAATTTTCTCCACCTCCTGACATTTTCAGTGATGTTTTATCTGCTTTTATTGATTAGCACTCTGGGAAGCTTCCCTTAATTGGCTGTGTGTGTGTGTGTGTGTGTGTGTGTGTGTGTGTGTGTGTTAAGAGAAAGGAAGCTGGATATAAAGAAAAGCCTATATCAGCAGCCATCCTGTTGTAATCTACCAACTAGTACATTGAGGTAAGGGATGCAGTCTTGTCTTAGAAAGAGTAAAATTGTAAACCATGGATATAAATTTGCTACCCTCTAAGATCTTTGGAATTTTTATACTTCTATCTTCAAAAACAGTTACACTTTTTTACTTTTTAAAACTGCATTATCTATTTCAAATTGCCTTCTCTTTTTCAAAATCTCAGTTTTTAAAAGCAGGTTATATTTCAAAGTTTCATGCATAAGTTAATTTAGGGATGGCATTAGAAAGCATTTGCCTCACAAGTCAGTCTCAGAAATGGTATGTAAGTTCATACATCAGACCTGAAAGACCTCTTTGACCAAATTATTTCACAGCTGGAAAAGATTATCTGCCATAAATCACTGTAGAAAATAATACCTATAGAATTTTTCAAATCAAACATAACATTAAAGCAATGTGTCACCCCAAACACAGCTCTCCCATTTGGGTTCAATTTTCTCACCTGAAAAAATGTGGATTAGGAATATCATAGGTCCTTTTCAGCTTGACTAAATCTAAGATTGTTAACATAACAAATAGTTTGCAAGATCTTAACTTTGAACTCAAGAAGACATAATGAGCATGTTTATTTCTTATTTTTCACAATAGTTCATGAAATGACAACTAGGATAATGTTACAATAAATAGAAAGAAGACCATCACTAGCTGAGAGAATGTATATTACACAGAAAACCAGAGAAATAGGAAAAAGAGGTAGGATTTCAACTACCTTTAGCATCATACAAACAGGGATTTGAGAGAGGACAGAAATCCTATAGGGAAACAAGGAGGGGAAAATCATCTAAAAATTTATACAGAGCTGAAGAGGGAGATGTGTCTTCAACACAAGCCCATCCAGTGAAAAAAGATTCCTGCTCAAAATACCACTGTGAAATTTTAGATCAACATGGATAAATAAAAGATCCTAAAAGCTTATGTATATAGAGAAAAAAATACCAGATCATCTGCAAAGAACACAAATTTAATGACATCTAATTTTTTGTTTACTGACTGAAAAAGATGTCAGTGGAGCAATATTCTCAAAGTTCAGAGATAAATTATTTTTTAACCAAAAATTTTATATCTAGCCAAACTATCATCCCAATGTAAGTGGCAAAATAATAATTTCAAACATTTAGTGAACATTCCGAAGGTTAATCTCTTTAAGAATCCACAGTTTGTTGTGATCCACACAGGCTTTTTGGGCTCCAAAATCACTGCAGATGGTGACTTCAGCCATGAAATTAAAAGACACTTACTCCTTAGAAGAAAAGCTATGACCAACCTAAACAGCATATTAAAAAGCAGAGACATTACTTTGCCAACAAAGGTCCGTCTAGTCAAAGCTACTAGTTTTTCCAGAAGTCATGTATGGATGTGAGAGTTGGACTATAAGGAAAGCTGAGCACCGAAGAATTGATGCTTGAACTGTGGTACTGGAGAAGACTCTTGAAAGTCCCTTGGATTGCAAGGAGATCCAACCAGTCCATCCTAAAGGAAATCAGTCCTGAATATTCATTGGAAAGACTGATGCTGAAGCTGAAACTCCAATACTTTTGCCACCTGATGGGAAGAACTGACTCATTGGAAAAGACCCTGATGCTGGGAAAGATAGAAGGCAGGAGGAGAAGGGGACAACAGAGGATGAGATGATTGGATGGCATCACTGACTCGATGGATATGAGTTTGAGCAAGCTCCGGGAATTGATGATGGACAGGGAAGCCTGGCATGCCACAATCCATGTGGTCGCAAAGAATCAGACACAGCTGAGAGACTGAACTGAACTGAAGGTTAATGTATCCAGTCTGAGTAGGGTGTCCCACGGAAATAAATCTCAGGATATTGGCTGTGCAGAAGGCCTAGAAATTATTTGGTTTAAATCAAGTCATCATGTTCTAAAAAGAAAGTTAGTAAGAGAAAGAATGGGGTAGATTTCACATAATAGAAAGAAACAAAGACAAATTATGATACTGTGAAAGTTAAACATATACTGAACATATTACTTACAGTTGGTCGAGCTGAAAAAAACCTAAGACATTGCTTAATCCACATTTTTCAGATAAAAATTTGAGGCCTGGATGGGAGAGGCACTTTTTGGGTGATATATTGCTCAAATGTTTATTTTATTTCATGTTTTTCAAAAATATTTTGTACTATGGTTCATGGCAATTTTAAAAAATTTTGTCTTTCCTGCTAGACTCAGTCCCAGTATGGCACTTAATGATACTATACTCATGTCTTAAAGCCTGGTGTCTAGTCAGTGTCCAGAAAATAATAGGTGCTTAATAAATGTTTGAAAAAAGAATGAGTGGATAGATAATTCTGATAAAATGGCCCCAAGGAATTTTATTTCCATTTGCTCAGATTCCATGCTTACCAAGTGATCTCTTGCTTAGTATGACAGACTCAGTAGTTACTAGTTGTGTGACATTAGGTAAGTTACTAAAAAATCCTCTGTGTGCCTTAGATTCTCACATGGCAAATATTCTTTTCTAACTGTGAAATAATTTGGTTAACAATGTGTCTCAGGTTCAAAGTATGAGCTTAAACATGAGGTCTAACATTGAATTGTGGCAGGGGAAATGCTTCTTAAGGACACTACCCCAAATAAAAGTAAGTTGATATTCAAATGTACAAGAAACAAACAACAGCAGCAGCTACAACAAATATTATATATCTAACCAGAAAGCAGGTATGTGGAACTTCAAATGTGGCATGACATTGTGCCATTGCTAACATGATAACAGCAATGAAAGTCCATTTGTCTTGGATGCTAAGACCACTCTCTTTTGAGTGGCAAAAAAGTCACAACACTAAATCCCTAGAAAAGAAGATACAATTCAGATCTCCTTCCTTGCTCACAGGAAACAATTTTTATATAGTTATATCACTGAATATCTGGCTTGACTCAAGCCTTAGCCAAATCTTGAAAGACTTAACTACTCTTAACAAAATATCCTAATACAATAACTCAGAGATTTGAGAGAAATTATCTGAAGTAGTTGAAACAAGAAATAAAAGTTTTAAATATTGCTTAATATTATAGTGATAGAAATTTCAAACACTAAGCTAAAGAGAGGATGAAGTGTGCTACACGTGAGCTAAATTTATGTCTTCCAGGACAGACTCACAGGGGACCATTTCCAGAGCTGATTGATCAAGAAAAAGTGGTTAGAGTATAGTCTTCAGTGATTGAGGAATAAATTGCTATCTTTGATGAGTAGAACAGTGTGTGGAATAGGGGACCATAAGATTATTTTTACTACAAGCTGTTATCTGTTACTGTCTGCTGGTGGTGGAATTGCTATTGTTCCATGAACATGTGTACATACATGTGTACTTCATACATATATATTCATAAGCACATATATTACCACTAATGCTGAAACATGGCATGAAGAATTTTTTGAATATTATATGAGAGTTTCTTCATAATCTCAATTTATCTTACCAATACTACCTTCCTTTTCTTTAGGCAGATTTGTCACTTGAGCTTCAACCTATGAGTCTACACAATTGGCTCCCTTTCTTTTTGTGTAACTCTTACAGTCCCTCTTGCTCCCTCTATCTCTAGTCTCACAGACCTTCTCCCTGGTTCCAGAAACCATCAGACTCACTTGTCCCAGGGTCTTTACATTTGCTTTTCCCTGTTCTTTGGGAAATACTCACCTCAAGCCTTCTTTAGACAAATCTGTCCACATCATTCACGTCTCTGCTCAACATTACCTGTTCATGAAAACTTTTCTCATAGCCCCAGCTGCACCACACTCTTTAGTCACTTTTCAAGAAATGTTTTGCTATGAAATGTGCCACACTCATGCGAAAGAGTGTATCCACAATGCACACATGGTATTTTAAATAATAATTATTAATCAAAATGGAATGAATCCCATACATCCCCAATCTAACTGATGGATAAAACATTACTATACTTAGGAAGCCCTGGGAGGTCTCTAGCCATTTCCCCTTCCTTCTTTAGACTTAGCCATCCTGATGAGTTTTATGTTAATAATGACCATTTTCTATAGTATTTTTTCACTACCACAACCTATAAACGTACTCTTAAAAAAATTGTTTGATCTTGCCTATTCGTGAACTTTACATAAGTAGAATCATTTCATATTTCCTTTTTCATTCAATAGAATATCTTTGAGAATCATCCATATCGCTGTGTGTGGCTTACAGTTTATTTTCACGACATGTGCTATTCTATTATAGGACAATATCATAATTTATTTATTCATTTTGCTCTGGATGAACACTTGGATTTTTCTCAGAGCTGTGTTATTATGAACAATGATCCTACAATTATTTTTGTACACGCTCTGGTCATGGCAAGAATTTTCTAGGATTGGAGCGGCAGCATCATGGGCCACGTGCCTGGCCACCTTTGGTGGATAGTTCCAAACTGCATATTAAATTGGCTACACACATTCACACTCCCACGGGCAGTAGACAGGAACTGCTGCTCCACATCGCAGTTGACACACACCATATCAGACATTTTTAGCAATGCAGTGGATGGGAAACGATATTTTACTGTGGATTCTCATCATTTTCCATGACCTGTTACTCTGCCCTACTTTCTTCATAGTGTTTGTCACCAACTAGAATTACATTGTGAACAGATTCCCATCTTCTTTGTTGGTTTTCCCAGCAGAATATAAGTTCCATGATAAAAAGGACTGTGTCAGTCTTGTTCATTGCTATACTTATACTGAACACTAGAACAAATGAATGAGCTATTCTTGGCAGATAAACCCTAAGTAGAGTCACCATTTGACTCAATAGTTAGGGAGTTTAGGATCAACAGGAATACTGTGCTATATTTAAAATGGATAACCAACAACAAGATCCTACTGAATAGCACAGGGAACTCTGCTCAATGTTAGGTGACAGCCTGTATGGGAGGGGAGTTTGGGGGAGAATGGATACATGTATAGGTATGACCAAGTCCCTCGGCTGTCCATCTGAAACTATCACCCATAGTTAATCGGTTATACTCCAACTATAAACAAAGTGAAAAGACAGCCTTCAGAATGGGAGAAAATAATAGCAAATGAAGCAACTGACAAACAACTAATCTCAAAAATATACAAGCAACTCCTGCAGCTCAATTCCAGAAAAATAAACGACCCAATCAAAACATGGGCCAAAGAACTAAATAGACATTTCTTCAAAGAAGACATTCAGATGGCTAACAAGCACATGAAAAGATGCTCAACATTACTCATTATCAGAGAAATGCAAATCAAAACCACAGTGAGGTAGCATTTCACGCCAGTCAGAATGGCTGCTATCCAAAAGTCTATAAGCAATAAATGCTGGAGAGGGTGTGGAGCAAAGGGAACCCTCTTACACTCTTGGTGGGAATGCAAACTAGTACAGCCACTATGGAGAACAATGTGGAGAGTCCTTAAAAAACTGGAAATAGAACTGCCTTATGACCCAGATGACCCAGCAATCCCACTGCTGGGCATAAACACTGAGGAAACCAGAACTGAAAGAGACACGTGTACCCAAATGTTCATGCAGCACTGTTTATAATAGCCAGGACATGGATGTTTATAATAGCCAGGACAACCTAGATGCCCATCAGCAGATGAATGGATAAGAAAGCTGTGGTACATATACACAATGGAGTATTACTCAGCCATTAAAAAGAATACATTTGAATCTGTTCTAATGAGGTGGATGAAACTGGAGCCAATTTACACAGTGAAGTAAGCCAGAAAGAAAAACACCAATACAGTATACTAACGCATATATATGGAATTTAGAAAGATGGTAATGATAACCCTGTACGTGAGACAGCAAAAGAGACACAGATGTATAGAACAGTCTTTTGGACTCTGTGGGAAAGGGAGAGGGTGGGATGATTTGGGAGAATGGCATTGAAACATGTATAATATCATATATGAAACAAATTGCCAGTCCAGGTTCAATGCATGATACTGAATGCTCGGGGCTGGTGCACTGGGATAACCCAGAGGGATGGTACGTGGAGGGAGGTGGAAGGGGGTTCAGGATGGGGAACACGTGTACACCGTGGCAGATTCATGTTGATGTATGGCAAAACCAATACAATATTTTAAAGTAATTAGCCTCCAATTAAAATAAATAAATTTATATTTAAAAAATAAATAAATAAAAAATAAAGTGTAGCTGAAGGATAAAAAAATGAAATAAAATACCAAAAGCTTCAAAATAAATAAATAAAATAGAAAGTTTAAAAAAACTGAGTGATAGTAAAGGAGGAGAAAGATTTGATCATGGGCAAACACTGGAAGGCAGCAGAGATGAGGAAATTGAGAGGAAGGAAAGTTAAGTGTGCACGTGTCAGAAAAAGATGCTAGGATATTGGAGCTAACTGAGCCATGAAGGCAGAGGAAAAGTAGCGTGAGGTCACGAGTGCAATACCTCTGATTTGGGAAGTGAACGGAGTAACGACAAGGAGCTGGGTTGGAAGGCAATGTGTTAAGAAAAGGCATTACCTTGCCCAGCCACCAGGTGGCAGGATCGGCCCAGGACAGTGTAGTTGCAACTCTGCTTTGAGAGGTGAACAATTTATGCACATACGGTATAATCAGAATGAGTACCTTGGTGTCTTTTTCAGTTGGCTGGTTGTGTATGCTCAGTCATGTCCAGCTCTTTGCAACCCAGTAGACTGGAGCCTGCCAGGATCCTCCGTCCATGGAATTTTATAGGCAAGAATACTGGAGTGGGTTGCCATTTCCTCCTTCAGGGGATCTTCCCAACCCAGGGATCAAACCTGCGTCCTTTGAATATCCTTCATTGGCCAGCAGATTCTTTATCAACTGCACCACCTGGGAAGCTCCCTTGTAAATTAGGTGCTTATCATTTGGAAATTATGTGTTGTCTGTAGAATCTCTGTTATGGTGACCTACACACTGAAATATTTCAGTTTGCAAATCTATGGTTATAGGTGAATTTGATTTGAATTCGCCTCCTCAGTTGAATTCCCCAAACAACCAGAGTTTGGGGACTTAAGGATTTAACTGATACAAATACATGGGTCTAATACAAAAAATGTTCTTCTAATTTTCTAATCATAAGACTTCATCTCACGTCTGTTACCACTGTGCCACCTGGGAAGCCCCCTATTTAAGACATTCTTCTTCAAATCCAGTTTTAAAATGGCAGTTGATAGGTTTTGCGTCTGAGTTACCTTGGACTGAATTTGATGAAGAGTTGATTATTATTTGCTTAAGCCGCGGTCAAATAAAGCAACTGCCCGCAGGCTTCACAAGCAACATACAGGTAATTAACTTTCAGAACGTTGAGACCAGTGGCGTGACTTGGCTTGACGGGATGAATGGAGGATTCTTGGTGCCAAGTTTAGTACCTAATCAAACTTCACAGTCTTTGAGTGGTGAGCAGAACTCTAACCCATCAGCGTTCAAAACTATTTACATTTGATAAAACACCACTTCCTCTTTCTAATGAGGAAAAAACAAATGATGTTTCAAGATTTTTCTTTTTTTTTTTTAAGAAAAAGAAGGTGAAATGGACTTTAGGTGTTAAATGCTTCTTCCTGAACAACTTAACACATAGATAGGTCAAACGAATAAGTGAGAGCCAAGGAACAGGGGATAAAGGAGGGGAGTGGTGACGGCCATCAAGAAAGTCGAGGCCTCAAGACTTTAGGAGATTGTCTTGGTGAATTCAAAAAGTTAACAGCAAGGAACATTTCATTTCTTACGGAAAAAAAAACAAAAACCAAAAAACAGTATTGCGGAGTTAGACTTTCTCTGGATTGGGCTGGAAAGGTTTAAGTACATACCAAAGGAATTTTGATTCACTTTAATCTCAGGATTCAGCCATCTTTAAATGCGGTGGAAGGAGATGAGCTCCTGCAACCCACAGACGACTCTGCTCACCTCTCTTTGAGATCCGTCTTTGACTTTTACCCACAAAGGAGTGAAATGGACACCTGAATCAGTTCCATGCTTTCAAATATCCACTCATTTTTCTGCACTACCTTGACCCGGGGAAAGTTCTGGAGTGTATTCAAAATTGTCCCCTTTCCCTCTTTTCCCAGTGAGTCTCTAAAAGAACCACAAGTAATTTCAGATCCAACCTATATCTTATTTATCTGAATTGCTGGTCTCAAGAGAGATTTATCAACAAGAGAAATTCTTTATGAGTTGAAATGCTTTCCTAAATCGTATCTAGTACACTTCTGAAATCAAGGGGCTCTAAAAGTGCACTAATTACCCAGAAAAGTGTTGCTTGGGGTGTTTTATTACATTTACAAAATGAAATATATACATAAAAATTAGGAGAACTGCTAGATGCAATGTATTAACTAGGTATTATGGGCATCCTGGCTGTGCCCATGACGTCATCCAAAGTCAATCAGAAGTCTCCTAGCAACCGCTTCCAACCTCAGTTCATAACCAGGTCGTATTTCAGGGCCTGCTTCTTTCACAGAAATTGTTCATAAAACAAAATAAAGACTTATAATGTACATGAAGCTTATCTGATCTGACTGTTGACATTTCATCTCAATCTCCAGGTTTTACTTTCTTCTCCCAAATAGGAAATTCTCTGAAGAAAATGGAAGATATTACTAAAAATAGAAAATCTTTTGAAATTATATCCTAGGATAATGTTAAAATCTGCGAGTTTAAGAAACTAGAGGGAGAGACCATTTCCCAGGGAAAACTATAATGTTACTAAAGAATAATATGCTATTTTTACTATTATTCTATTCAAAATGAAATAATATCAATCTCTGCATTATTTGTTTTTTGACCACAAATTAAATTGTTATATATATGACAAATATGATCCAAAAGGACAGAAAAAAACAATCTATGTTGGGGAAAATGGAAATAGTATGTTGCATACAAAAATAGTTACTTTACTCATAATACTGATATTAATAATTCTTGCATTACGTAATTACTCTAAAATTTGCCAGGAGCTAAATAATGCATTTTCTTAAGTATTATCTGTTAGTTTTTTCAAAAAGGACTTTTATTTATTAAAAGATTTTAAAGTGTTTTATTGAGGTAAATACACACACAGAAAAGCATGCATATTATAAGTATACAACCTCTGAATGTATTAAAAGTTTCCAACTTTTCTGTTCCTCCCTAAATTCAAATAGCCAAATTTGACTTAGCTGTTTGAAATAACATTTGCTAGTTTAATTTCATTTTAACAAACCAAAAATAGCATTTTAGTATCAAAGACTCTAATATTTTCAAATTTTAAGTTCTCATAATTTCTCTGTTGACTCTGGCCTTGAAAGAGGACTTAGGTAGAAATAGCTAGCTGCCTAACAACTAGGCATTCTTTCCCTTTTCCTTATTAACAAAACTTGATTTTTAGTTTACTTCAAAACACAATTTCCCTGGCTTTACTTGTAGCTAAGTGTGGCCCTCCAGTTAAGTTCTATCTAATGAGCTATAAGTAGAAGTGTGGAAGAAACTTCCAGAAAGTTTCCTTACAGGATTTCATCTCCAAAGAGAAGCCCAAGCAGCCTCCACTCTGGCCCCGAACTGCCTACACAAATTCTTACGCCAGAGAGAAAAAGCTTCTGTAATTGAAAAGGCTGTTCTTTGGGGATTCTCTTCCAAGTATAGCCAGACTGGATTTAAAAGGTGCCTGGTGTGTTTCCAGGAAGCTATCATCACTGTGACAGAAGAGGATCCTATACCTATTTATAACTACTAATTCTGCAAGAAATACTTTGCAGGGACTTCCCTGGCTGCCCAGTAGTTAAGGAACTGCCTGCCAGAGTAGTGGACATGGGTTCAATCCCTTGACCAGGAAGATTCCACCGCACGGGGCAACTGAGCCCATGAACCACAACTACTGAGTCTGTGCTCTAGAGCCCATACTCCACAACAAGAAAAGCCGCTGCAGTTAGAAGCCCTGGAACCCCAAGGGAGAGTAGCCCCTGCTCACCACAAAAGAAAGCCCACCTGCGTGAAGCAACAAAGACTCGGCGCAGCGAGAAATAATAAATAAATGAATGAAATTATAATTCCATTTGCATAGATTACTTCATTTAATCCTCCAAACAATGTCCTGAAGTAGGTATCACTGTTCCTATTGTATAGAAGAAGAAGCCAAAACAATCAGAGAGGAAAAGAGACCCCCCAAACCACACCGGAACCATGTGGTCGGTCAGTCCCATGTCTGTCTGTGCCCTGAGCTCCTTCCTACACTAGGCAGACCCTCATCCCACACGTCATGCGCAAAAGGCATGAGGCCCCACTGGGACTCACTTTACCTGGTGGCTCAGTTGGTAAAAAAAAAATCCGCCTGCAATGCAGGAGACCCAGGTTCGATCCCTGGGTTGGGAAGATCCCCTGGAGAAGAGAAAGGCTACCCACTCCAGTATACTGGCCTGCAGAATTCCATGGACTGCATAGTCCTTGGGGTTGCAAAGAGTCAGACACGACTGAGCGTTGAATAGACGATGCTGTTTATAACAACCTGGGGATTAATCATATGGGGAGAGGAGGGCTTTGGCTGGCCCTGGAAGCTGATGGGCCTCAGGTAGAGTTAATGAGTGGGGAGGGATGTGGTGGCCTTCAGAGTGCCCACCACAGCCTCTTCTCTCCTTGCAGGAGGATCTGGAAAGTTCTCATTCTACATTCAAGCAAACTTCTCTTCTGTAATGTCTATTCTTAGCATTGTCTAATAATTTAGACCAATAAATTATTAGGGCCAACACAATTCTCTTTTTTAACTCTACATAATATTTTTCCATGGGCATCCAGCAAAGGATGGGAGCCATGTTTAGAATTCAGTGCACCCAAATGCTGGTGTTCATGTATGTGGAAAGTGAAATAATGTGAGCATCATTGACAAGCAAAATATTTGGGACAAAATAAAACCTTCCTGTTCATCCATCTATACCAAACTCCCCCAAGTTTCAAGAGTTCCTCTTGGTTTATATTGCTTCATGCTTTGTGTCAATGAGTCCTTGACTGGACTAGCTTCCTCAGCTAGTGATTCTTCCTGTTTCTGTTAGCCTCCTATCGTCTCTGAAAGCACTGAAGATGCTGCAGAAGGGGAAGTCTTAATCCCCAGTGATGACAGGGAGTGCATACATGGTAACGGACTAATGAGCCAAAGAGGGAGAAAAATTGAGCAGCTAAGCATGCCGGCGAAGCAGATGGCTGGGTATGTTTTCCAGCTCCCGGTGACTATGGGATGTATGACCTTAAGTCACTGAACCGCATCTGTAAAATGGAGATAATACCAACGCTTCCCTGAAGGGGAATAGGAAGTGGAAGACAAAGAGAAGATTCAATGATGCGAATACAGTAGTGATGTAAATCCAGTAAACGGAAGCTCCTGCCTCTCATTTTATTGGTTATTGCTCCAGGGGAACCTGCCAGAAGGGGGCGCTGTGGAACCAGCCAGTTTCTCTAGGAAACACTGAATTCTGATTTTTTTTTTTTTTCAAGTCAATTGTTGGAAATACTTAACCTACTCTGGTTCCTCCTTCTCCTTCTTCTCCTTCTTTTATAAGACAGAGAAAACATTCGGCACAAATCTTGGAATGAAAAATGCAAAACAACTCCTCCCTTGTCGGTGTGGGTCAGTTGGCCAGTGTTCTGATGGGGAAATGTTGTGGCTGGAAGCCATCCACCCTGGCAGGGATGCTGAAAGCTTTGCCCTCAGCCGAAATGCAACCTGATTTCTCTATTTACATGAGTATGAGCAGGGATGACTGACATTCATATCTGTATATCTCACACCTGGCTTAGCACTTAGAACCTATGGCTGCTTAATAAATATTTGTCGAAGCAATGAATGGAAAAAGTGAGTTAAGCAAACCATCCAAGTTGTCCAAGGACTCACGTCATCCTTTTCAATCCCGCTCTTTCCCCTTAATCAGCAAGGGCTTTTTAGGGGAATAGAGATGCTCTCACTAAAATAAAACCAGTGTTTCCCTATGAGGTACAAGAAGCTTCCAGCTCTCAAGCTGGATTATTATGAAACCTTCCTAGGAAAGGAAAAGAAAAAAAAAAAGGAGAGAGTAATAAGAAATGAAAAATAAAGGGGTGCCTTAACCTGGCTGCCTGGCCTGTTGGGCAGGGACTGGGCAGTTGGCAGAGGGCTTCCAACCTGGCCCAGAAGCCTCACTGGGACAGAGGAAAGGGCTCTGAGCTTGCAAGGAGCTCTCCGTCATATGCTTTCCCATCCCCTCAGTTTATTTATCATATCCACATGCTTTAGTGCACGCTTAGCTTCCATCATCACAAAAACCCGCTACCACCATTGGGCTCAGAGGTGACATTCTACCTGGCGTAGTGCTAAAGGGCAGGATGGAGAAAAATGTAAGCACAACTCTCCAGGTTCCTGGAAGTCATGCTGTGATCCTCTTCAATCTGCTGTGCCTGGGGTGTAAGAAAAGAAAGTGTCCTAAGAATCAGGGAGTTTCCAAAAGAAGTGCGGGGCTTCTAGCGCCTGTTTGTCCCCATCACCTCCTCTCTGACTTCCGAATAATCTTTAATCCTGTGTGTCCCCCCAGCCCAGACCACCATGGCATGGGCTGCCATTAATATGTCATTTCCCTTTCCTGTTATCACAATATAAAGGACCTTCACGTTGACCTTCCTATCAAAACATCCTTTGTTTAGAATGAAAAGCTATTCACTGTTACAGCCTTATCTATAGGGTTTAGCCAGAGGATCAAATCCAAAGAGCAGAATTCGTTTACTTTGTATTAAATGAGCTCAGTTGAGAAGTCTCAATTTTGGCAGAAAGGTGCATTAATCACAAGGAAAAGAACAGATCTTGCTTTTCACAGCTTCTGGTTTACTTTCAATACAGTGACACAGTGAGGCTTTTGTTCCTGAAAAGTAGCACCGTATTTAAATACAGTAAATATAACAAAATTGCCTTCTTAAAATTACACAAGAGTTCCTCCAGCCCAGGATGCCCATAATGACCTCAGTGTTGCACGACTAACTTTACGGCTTCAAAAAAGGCTCTAAATTAGTTTGGACAGATGGGTTTTATCCCGAGGAAATCAATGAGTTTTTGTGAGTCTGACTTAATTTTTATGCAGCTAGCACTTTGAGATGAAATTAAAATATGTATGAAAAACATATTAAAGTTTCCCTCGGGTCCGTCGTTGTTTGTACATTTACAAGGTGTTAAAGAGATGATTTAAAAACTAACTCTATGAGGGATCAATGCAAGCAGACCATGATTTATGGTCTTCCATGACATTTTTGACACTTTTAGCCTAATGTCTTGTGCGTGTTGAACCACTAATTATCTTTTAATTCATAAGGGCTTCGTGGTATTTTATAAGTGTAATATAATATATAGGGTTGGATCACATAGAAAAGCTCAGAGAACATGCTTTACACGTTTGGTGGAGTGGGAAACATGTGTAAGCAAATTTGGGCCGAACTCAGTTGAAATGGCTTCTTCATAATGCTGTAAAACTGAATCATTGTTTTTACCTGCCCAGCTCTAGAAAAATCACAGGTTTACTTTCTTACAGTAGGTGCAGGGTTAAGGCCAGAGTGAATTAGGAATCATATTTTCTAATACAAACCAAGTGATTAAGCAGTGCCTGGAATACAGTAGGCACCCAATAAATAATGATTGAATGAATAAATAATTGAGTGGTAACTGAACCAGGTGTATTTGATTCTAGTTTTCCTATCTCATTTCAAATCAGATTATTCAACAAGGTTCATTTAGTGAAATGATAAATATTTACCAAGCATCCCCTATGGACCAGACTGTTTCTGGGCACTGTGTGGGATATGAAAGGCATGGTCCAGCCAACAGGGAGCTCACAGACTAACGGCATAAAACTCTATGTCACAGTAATGCTGCCTCTGAAAGGGGGTAGGGCTCAGTGAATGGAAGTGAAGTTTCAACTGAGACTTGTAGCCAGAGAGACAGTGTGTGTAGTATTATTTTTGTTCCCATTTTACAGACAAATAAACTGAGGCACAATGACATGATATTGTTTTCCTAAAATTATGCAGCTGGAAGGTGACAGTACTGTTTCAATATTTGAGATCTGGCTAGTGAAACAATTTGGGAGAAAATAAAATCATAACTGGGAAGATCATGAGCACAGAATGCTTAGCAATTACCCCTGCCTCATGTACAAAGGTGAGTTCTTAAAATCAGTGCCGGGTCATTGGTCCTGAAATGACTGGAAACCTAGACTACAGATGATGCAACTGAGGCCTGGAGCGGAGTTATTGGCTATAAAACTCATAAGAGGCTAAGGCTGGCAGACTGACTGCAGCCCACATTCTTACCCCGACCTGGAACAGCCTTGATACTCTTCTGTATGAAGCCAGTAGAGCCTACGTAGGGGCCAAGGGCACTCACAAAGAGCCGCAGGGTGCCCTGGTCCCAGGAATCCATGGCTTAGCAGGGGAAGGAAAACGAGCCTAAGTCGGCACAGGACAGGGTGGATGGTGCATCAGGAGACAGGGCAGGTCAGGTGCTGCTGATACAAGACACAACGGGTCCAGACTGTGGGAAGAGAGAGCCATAGACAAAATGGATTTATGGAGCCACGTATCAAGATGTTTGCTTGATAATCATGGTAATCCAACTGATAGTGACTGCTATTTGCCTCATGCATGAGGGGCTGGGGGTGCCACTGCAAAGCAATAGGACTTCAGTCACCCAGTTTCTCTGTCCTCCCTTCTCTGCCTTCCTTGGTGTGTTTAGGTTTTCCTGTAAGATGTTATGGAAAAACCCAAACAAACTTGTTGGCCAGCCCAACAGCTTTCTTGCTCATGGTTGCAGGAAGGCTGCTGTACATCCAGGCGTCACAGTCACAGTTCGTTCAGGGAGAAGATTGAAGTATGAAACAAGAAGAGGCAGCAGCCACACCAGGAAAGCACCCATTTCACCAGGTCGTATTTCTTTGGTCCAAACGGGTCATTTGGCCAAGCCCAAGGGCACAGAGGCAAAAAAATGAATAAAGCATCTGCAAGTTGGTGGATCATATTAAATCTCCACCCACAGTGTTTGAGTTTCGGTTTGCTTCACATTTTTAGCTGGATATACTGAACAAAATTGAAGTTCTGTTGATAAGGAAGAATGGAGAAAGAATATGGGATAGGCAATGAGTAATCTTGGCCACAGGCCACAAAGGTGAAATAGGAGCAGGACGGACAAGCAGACAAAGGAGGAAGTGTATTTCAGGCAGAAATGAAGCATGGTAGAAGGGCAGGTGTGTGTAGACAAAAGCTAGATGTCTATGTTAACCAGGGCTAGAGTGTATGGAACTAATAAATGGAAATTAGGACTGGAAAGGTATATTGGGATGAAATCACAGACAACCTTGCCTTGATTACCTGCTTGCAAGCTAGATTTTAATCCAGAGGTAGCAAGAGTGCATTGATAGATTTTTTTTTACAACTTTATTGAGATAAAATTGATGTACAACATACTGACATATTTTAAATGTACAATTTGCTAATTGTTAACATATGAATACACACACAAAATCAACACCACAATTAAGATAATGAATATTTACATTATCCCTCAACTTTTCTCATGCTCCTTCCCAATCCGTCTCTCCCTCCACCCTGTCTCCTGGCAATCACTTAGCTTTCCCTCACTGTAGATGGATTAGCATCTACTAGAGTTTTTGAGTCATCCATATTGTTGCATGAATCAATAGTTTGTTTATTTTTATCCCAGGGCATTATTGTTTATCCATTAACTTGTTCCTGGACGCTTGGATTGATTCCAGTTTCTATTATAGTTAAGTTTCTGTGAATATTCATGTGCAAGTGTTTGTGTAGACCCATACCTTCATGGGTGTGTGAGAGTGAAAATATTATTTGCTCAATAGTGCCTGACTCTTTGGGACCCATGGACTGTAACCCACCAGGCTCCTCTGTCCATGGGATTTCCCAGGCAAGAATACTGGATTGGGTTGCCTTTTCCTTCTCCAAGGGATCTTCCTGACCCAGGGATCAAACCCAGGTCCCCTGCATTGCAGGCAGATTCTTTACCGTCTAAGCCACCAGGGTGTAGTGGTTTCTTACTGTGGTTTTAATTGGAAACACCCTAGTACTTAATGACGCCAAGCATCTTTTCACGTATTCATTGATGAAAATCGGTTGGTCATGTGTGGTTCTATTTCTGAAGTCTCTGCTTTGTTTCACAGATCTCTGTGTTTATATATTTGTTAATATCAAACTATCTTGATTACAGTGGGTTTGGGTTAAATCTTAAAATCAGACAGAGTAAGACTTCCAAATTTTCTTCGATTGTCATAGGCCCTTGGCATTTTCATACAAATTTTAGAATCGGCTTGTCTGTCAATTTCTATTTTTAAAGTCTACTGGAATTTTGATTGAGGTTGTGCTGAATTTATAGATCAATGGGGACTTATTATCTTAGTAATAGAGGTAAGAATCTATGAACTAGCAATGATGGCTATCTATAACAATAATCATCAATGAATAATAATCTATGAAGTTACCTATGAACATAACCTGTTTCTCTAGTTAGGTCTTTACTTCTTCTCAGCAACATTTTAGCTTTTAGTGTAGACGTCTTGGACACCTTTCGCTTCATTTATTCCTAAGTATGCAGGCATGGACAAATTTTGAGCAGGAGAGAAAATAGCTGTATAGGCAGAGGAAGATTGAATGAATTAGAAAAAAAAAGCAGTTATGAGGCTATAGCAATAGTCCATGTGAGAAGTCCAGCTGAAAGAAGAAAGTAGGTGGATATCCAGTGACAATAAATACTGACCTTTGTGAAGACTGTGATTTTGGAAGATGGTGGCAATAAGAAATGTCACCTTAGAACTGCCAGGAAAGCGGAGAGCTGACAGCATGCAGAACCCCCAAGTGAAAGACAAAGTTCAGCATACGGAATGTTATCAACTTCCAAATTCAGTCCTGCACAAATGGGTCTCAGTGTGGTTCAGACAAGTGGTTTCTTAAATGCCTTTGCCTTCAAGATGACTTCTAAGCAAAAGATGATTTTCTCCTTCTTAAGACTACTGTTTATAAGACTAGATCAGGGTATCTGATATTTGAACCAGCAATTTCAGAACAAATGGAAGCCTTGGAGACCACCCAGGCCACCCCTTTCTATTTATGTTTGAGAAGTAGAAGCCTTGATCTATGCACAATACCCAAGTTTGCATCTAAGAATATGTATATGTACTCACAGATATTGATATGCATATCCTGAGATGAAGTGAAGTGAAAGTTGCTCAGTAGTGCCTGACTCTTTGCAATCCTATGGACTGTAACCCACTAGGCTCCTCTGTCTGTGGACGTCTCCAGCAAGAATACTGGAGTGGGTTGCCATGCCCTCCTCCAGGGGATTTTCCCAAGCCAAGGATTGGGAAACCCTACATTGCAGGCATATTCTTTACCATCTGAGCCACCAGGGAAGCCCATCCTGAGATGAATATATGTATTAATATGCATGCTGATACACATATCCTTAGATTAATGTGTATATGTACTAATATACGAATTCTTAAATATATGTGTGTATGTCACTTCAGACCTTAATCAAGGTGAGCTGAACCAATTCATGCTTCTAGAAGAAGATGGGAACAGGAAGTAACCCCTTGTGAGGGATGAGGAACAAACACATATTTAGCTTTTCCTGTATGCCAGGCACTGTACTAACTGGTCATGTGATTATACAACTGAATAATCATATGTCTAAGGTACTAGGTAGATATTAGTACACTCTTTTAACAGTTGAGGAAACAGGCTGACAAAAGTTAAGTCACTCCCACAAGGTTCCAGTTAGTGGAAGGTCCTAGGACAACAAAATCCATGGAAGCCCTTGCTGGAAATGAGCGCTGAGGAGAACAGAATGGAAAATCACCGCGGCTTTGTATTTCATAACAAAAATCCCCAAGACAAGTTCATCTAGCCAATATCACGCCTAGGGCATTTTTATTTTTATTCACCCACATGGAAAGAGATGCAAATAAGTAGCATACCTGCATTTATATTTGATTACTTTCTAGTTAAAGCAAGTCATTAAACTGTTTACTCACATTTATGAGGCCAGGATTTGAATTTTTATGTATTCCAGTTAAACGGAGAGCTTTTTCCCAACATTGTGAGCTCTGTGACAACAGAGACCTGGGATCACCCCCGTTTCTGCAGAGTAGGGGGGCCGACCCTTACACATTCACTTCTGGCAGATTCGGACGCACTTCTGCTTGGTTCTATGCCACCAACACAAACATAGGGCGTCTTCCTCCTTTTCTTAACACCACAGACAAGCAGAGTAAGCTGACCTGTGTCACAGGGACAAACTGGTTCTAAAAGGCTGTCATCAAGGTGAGGTTAATTGCCCCCCAAACCAGGAAAGTAATAACATCTTTGATAGCTATTGTTCATTGAGTCTTTTAATCTATTAGGCACTCTTCTAGGCACTTGACACACGGAATCTACATTTTTTTTTCCCTTAAATAAGTCTATTTCTCCTACTAGAAATATTTTCTGCATTCCAGTCATTTCCCTCAATGCCCTGTTCTTCAGGGCTCACTCCCTTGGGGAAGTCTTCTTGACCTCAGGCTGCGGTAGGTCCTTCCTATTTCTCTACAACTTCTCGTAAGTTCCCTACTGCAATACTTCTCTGTCTCAATGCTCAAATAACCTGCAAGTACACATAACTTTAAAGGCCATGAGACGGTAGGCTCTGTGAGATCAGAGCCCGTATCTGTATTACTAAACAATTATCTATAAGAATATTTTACCTCCAATGCCTATTTTATGCCCAACCCTGGTGACTTGAAGATGCTTAATACCTATCAATTGAAAACAGTGGGTATGATAAGCCTTCCCATCTAATGGATGAAGAAATTGCATCTCAGCAGAGTTAAATCACCTCAGAAATATTCAGCTACTAAATGTCAGAGACAGAATCAGAAGCAAGTGTGTCTAAAAACTTCTTCAGTTATACTGTAGCGCCTCAAGAAATTGTCATGCCTTCTCTTAGGATATAATCTGGCCTCAGCCTAAATCTCTCTTTAATTAATTAACCTTTCTTGTACTTGTTTCTTTCATGTTTTTCTAGGCAGATCCAAGAGACTTGGCTTCCCTGGTGGCTCAGTGATAAACATGGGTTTGATCCCTGGGTTGAGAAGATCGCCTAGAGAAAGACATGGCAAGCCTGTCCGGCATTTTTGCCTGGGAAATCCCATGGACAGAGGAGCCTAGAGGGCTACAGTCCATGGGGTCACAAAAGAGTCAGACACCACTTAATGACTAAGCAGCAACAACAGCAACATCCAAGATAATTACTTTCTTTTATCCTCATTTCACTGGAAAACAAACGCTCTTCTATCATTGTCTCCCTCTCTTGAGAATCAGAATGCTCTGAGCTGGAGGAGGTCTGATCCGTATGTTCAGTGTCCCTGTTTAGAGGTAAAGATGTCTTTCCAAAGCTCACCAGCTCCTTCATAGCAAGGGCAAAACTAACACCAAGGTTTTTGGTTCTAACATTTTACCATTCTACTTAGTGATCGGCTAGTCTTCTCAGAGCTGAAATGAAATGTGTACATGTGCGTGTGTGCATGTGTGTGTGTGTGCGTGTGTTGTTGCTCTTTGCTCTAAGAAAGGGAGCAGTAATGGCAAGTGACGGAGAAGGAGCAATAAAGCTGACACTCTTCGCACAACTGTCTCTCCCACCAAAGCACATCCACGCTCACGACTGGCTCATGGCTGTCGCTCTTCTCTCTGTGTTTGCTCCTTCCGTCTCCACCTTTCAGGAGGCCTTCCTTTCCCGTTTTCTAGCGCCTCTCCCAAGCTCTAGCCCAAGTGCACTCCACCACGAAACCCATCCTCAGTTTACCCAGTGAGGATGGCTCATTTCCTCCCCTGGATTCTGCCTCCGCTTGGTTTGAAATTCTGTTGTCATGCCTGCCTTATATTGGGGTTACATAGAAAACCTCTCTAAAAGCTGTCATCACCCAGAAGCCCAGGGCTGGTGATTTACCTGTAGGTTGCCCACAGCACTGAGCACACAGTAGGAGCTCCATGTATGACGTGAATTCAGCTACATGCCTCATGACAGAAGACAGTTGCTACAACTTCCTAACGCTTGTGAGAAGACTTTGAAACAGAATCCAGGAGAAATTATGGGACAACAGGAGGTTGGTTTTTGGAAGGTATTTCATTCTAGTCACTAGAATCACTGTGCTGTACCGAGCTTAGCTGCTCAGTCGTGTCCGACTTTGTGACCCCAGAGACTGCAGACCAACAGGTGCCTCTCTCCATGGGGCTTCTCCAGGCAAGAATACTGGAGTGGGTTGCCATGCCCTCCTCCAAGGAATCTTCCCAATCCAGGGATTGTTCCCAGGTCTCCCACATTGCAGGCAGATTCTTTACCATCTGAGCCACCAGGAAATCCCACTGAAATCACTAGTCCAGGGATTATACTATTGCAAAAGTAAGCTATCCAAAGAATAGCCAAACTCTGCTATGTGAACTTAAAAATGGATTGTGGGAAAATTTTTTTGAAATTCCTGCGTTACTCCAAGGGTGAACTTAGCATTTGACCAGCCTCTTTTTTAATTCTGTCTACTCTATTTCTGGATGTCCGTCTGTCACTGAGACCTCGGGGTCAGCATTTCAGTACAAAGACTGTGGCCTCACTTTCCCTGTATCCACCATGAGGTCTATGCACAGTCTTGCTGTCAAACCTATGCTTCTGCAATTCAAAGCAGCAGAACCCAACCTCAGGTTGTATACAGTAGTCACTATTTAACTAAATGAAACCATCCCAGATTTCAAACCAAGATAAAGCCACCCATCCAGGGTAGGTACAAATTCTGACAGGAAAGGAAATCTGCTTTTGTTTAGAGGGTATTTTGTCTTGTCAGCCGACACAATGTCTAAGATTAGTTAGTGCTTATTTCTATGGACACTTTGATAATTTGGTCATACACCCCTCATGCCTCTCTCAATTCAGAGAGAGATTTGGGGAACCCTGGAGCTGGGCAGGATGGAATTGTAAAGACTGAACCTAGAACCAAGATAAGGGAACTTAGGATGGTAAAAATCAAACAAAAAAGAATAAAGTTTGTTTCAGAGAAAGGCAAGTATCATATGATATCACTTCTATGTGGAGTCTACAAAAAAAAAAGTACAAGTGAATTTATCTATAAACAGAAATAGAGTTACAGATGTAGAAAGCAAGCTCAGACATACCAGGGGATGAGGAGGGGAGGAAGGATAAAATGGGAGATTGGGATTGACAAACACACTTTATACAAAACAGGTAACCATATACACAAAACAGATAACTAATAAGGACCTATCATATGATGCAGGGAACTCTGTGCAGTACTCTGTAATAACTTATATGGGAAAAGAATCTAAAAAAGAGTAGATATTTGTTTATGTATAACTAATTCACTTTGCTCTACACCTGAAACTAACACACTGTAAATCAACTATATTCCAATAAAAATTTTTTTAAAGAATATGAAGAAAAGAATGAGTCTGTTTCTATGTGGGAAGTCAACCTTCCCACAGTCAGTAACACTCCATTTTCCCAGTTTCCTCTGTGTCTTGAAAAATCCACACATTGGTTTGAAGCACAGGATTCCTTTGCATCCCTACTAGCCTTGGTGGCCCTTTAGCTTTCTTTCTGTTGCTTGAAAATACCATGTCTCCCCCTCCCCCTGGTCCAGGGCCTTTGCACATGCCCTTTCTCCTCTTGAAATGCTCTTAGCTTGTTTCCTTTTCCAACCTTCATTTTCCTGGTCAACTCTTCCTCATTGATCATATTTCCAGCTCTGTTCACTTGTCATATCTTTTATTGGGGGAACTCTCACTGCCCTCAACCATTGTGCATGAGATTTGATCTCTGAGTTGGACATTCCTGCTTCTAAAACAAGAGCTTCCTCTACTTCTCCAGCAGAGCTGTGGTCACAATCATATATATATATATATAGGTATGTATTTACTTAAGCAGTTATTTGGGGCTTCCCCAGTGGTTCAGAGATGAAGAACTTGTCTCAGGAGCAGGAGCCTCAGGAGACCTGGGTTCAGTCCCTGGGTCGGAAAGATCCCCCAGAGGAGGGCGCAGCAATACACTCTAGGATTCTTGCCTGGAGAATACCATGGACAGAGGAGCCTGGCAGGCTAGGGTCTCAAAGAGTCAAACATGACTGAAGTGACTTAGCACACACACATGCACAAGCAATTGATTAGTGTCTCTTCTCCCTATAGGGTGAGCTCTATGAGGGCATTGGCTAGGTATGTCTTGCTTAGAATTGTTTTGCCCATGCCTAGCAAAGTGTCTGGCACAAATTTAAAATTGTTGCAGAGTGTTGTCAGTTATGCGAAGGACCCCTTCAAGAATAAACTGTGAATCCGGTCCTAAAACTTCCCCAGAGAAACACTAAATCACCAGCGTTTATGTGCATTCACGCCCTGATTCTGGATTTCCCCAGAATCCCCGAACCCAGCTTGATGCGTGCTCAGCCTCTCTCATTTCCTTCAGTGAGTTTAAGCCACAGTGTGCTCTGTGGTTTAATTTCCTCTTTCGAAAGCAGGTACTGTAACAAAATATCAAGAGCCATGGCTGGACCATAGACTAGCACACACTCGCCAGCGCCATCCTTGGAAGGCTAGCCACAGACATGGGAGATTATTAACACAATAAACCATAATTCTGCAAATTTGTACTTAGGGACCTTTTTATTGCCTGGTTGGGGACTATTTAATCTATGGCTTGACTCCTTGGTTACTGGATTACTTGGTTACTAAGTAACCAGGTAATTGACACATGAACCACGAGGATTTACAAAAGATGCTGTATCCGATATTAATTTTTATGAACTTTGTAAAAATTCTAGTTACATATTTGGAGTTTTAATAAGGTTTGTGGCATTTTAATATCCACATTCCATATCATAACACTTTTCCTAACAGATTTAGGTTTTCTCATAATACTGGCTCTAAAAAAGCCTCTTTTTGAATTTTTGCATTTATTGATCATCTTTTAAAAACTTCCTGGCACCACATAAATGGTTCTAAAGTTAAAATACCTGAAAATGTCTCCAGGAAGCATATGTATATTCTAGGCCTTGCTCTCCTGTGAAATTTTCATTTATAATATGGTGAGAAGAAGGAGTTTAAACTTGAATGTTATAGACTTTCAAGACCTGTCTGTAAATTTCTCCTTCACCATTTGCTGGTCGTACAATTGATCTGGCCATGCATTTGATCTGGCCATGCAATATAATCTCTGAGTTTCCATATCCCTTCAAATAACAAAACTTCCTTCATTTGCAGGGAGATGCTGTGTATAAGTGAAATAATATGTGAAGGAATTTTACAACCTATAAAATGTCATATGCATGTTTTATTATTAATAATAATATCATGGAAATGTTCTACTATTCTTATTAAAGCATTCTTACAGCTTTGTCTTTGATCCCCTATATACTATAATTTCAGTAACAGCCTTATAACTACTTTAAGGTAAATACCAATTTCCTAAAATACAATTTTGTTTAAGTACTTTCTTCTAAATCCTCAGTTGGAACTCAGTAAGAGGGGAAGTGGCAATCTTAAGTTTTGACTTCACTGTGCTCACCCCTAGCCTTGGGTGGTGAATGCAGATAAAATTCTAATCACTGGCATATCTTCACCTTCCCGGGGTCAGCACAGAGGTGGTAGGTAGCCATTCCAAGGTTATCCCTTTTTCAATGCTGGCAAAAAAAAACCCTCTGGGGACACAGTTAGGAGCTGCCAGTTCTCCAAAACCACAGGTCTTCCCTTGCCACTCCATTGCTTTTTAAGAGATACGAAGACATCTGTCAGCAGGAATTAAAAAGAAAGTTTGGGTCTTAAAGGCACCAATTCACCCCAAGCTCATGTTTGTATCGACAAGTTGGATTTTTCACTGGGGTAAGCAACCAGCTGTGTATATTTCCCTCTCAGGAAAGACGTGGAACTTTAGCAATGTGATCCTTCAGTATCTACAGTGAGTAGAACCATTTTCACAGGCCTCTTTGCAGGCACTGGCTGACTTGTCTTTCAGCAGGCAGCCTGCTTACAGGGTATACTACCTGGGAAGAGAGACCTCCCCTCTTGTGATTCTCCCCTGCATGATAAAGAGCAAATGAGAGCTAATGTCTGAATGGTTGATATCTCTTTCTAAGGTAATGTACACTTATTTTATTTATTTCTCTTCTAATAATCCTATATTATTAGATATAATACATGATGCGAAGAGCTGACTCATTAGAAAAGACCCTGGTGCTGGGAAAGATTGAAAACAGGAGGAGACGGGGACGACAGAGGAAAAGACAGTTGGATGGCATCACCGACTCAATGGACATGAGTTTGAGCAAGTTCTGGGAGATGGCGAAGGACAGGGAAGCCTGGTGTGCTGCAGTCTATGGGGTCACAAAGAGTCAGACACGACTGAGCGACTGAACAACAAAATCCTATAAGAGAATATTATGATCTAGATGAGATAACCACAGTTCAGAGAGGTTATGTGTCTGGCCTGAATTTACACAGCCAAGTGTGAGTGAAACCAGGGATTAATGAAGCCCTTAAGCCATTCTTCTTTCCACTCTCCATCTTAATCAAGCTAACTGCCTGTCCCACAAATTTCAGCTCAGTACCACATTTCTCCCGGACCAAATCCTCCCCATAACTACACCCTTACAGTTCTTATTAACATGAAGCCCTACATAGTTACCATTTAAAATATTTTTCTTCTCATTGGGAGATTAGGGTTGACATATACCCACTGCGATGTGTAAAACAGTGGGAACGTGCTGTACATCACAGGGAGGCCAGCTCCGAGCTGTGATAGCCCAGAGGGATGGGGTGGGGGGAGGGCGGGTGGTCCAAGAGGGATGTATATGTATACATAAAGCAGATGCTCACCATTGTACAGCAGAAACTAACACAGTACCGTATAGCAAATATACTCCAATGGAAAGAAACGACAATAATAAAATACTTTTTTCTCTATCCAAATCCAGTTGAAAATGTCTTGCAAACCCCTGGCTGCTATTTAAATTTATGCTTCCTTTTTTGTCCCCCTCCCTTCTTAGATGACAAAGGAGCTTCACAAAATAAAGCCTTTTTTTCCTAAATAAAGGAATTCCACCACTGTGATGGCACGTCCACTAAGCAACTCTGCTGTAGAGTTAGATCCTATCGGCCTTTCACATTCGCCTACTAATTTAGAAGTTTAGATAATGCCAGAGAAAAATGTCCTCTCTGAGAAGGCTTGGCAGAAAGAAGGGGGTTCTAGGTTAGAAGAGAAAAGGAGAGGCAGATTCTCTGAGATGTATTCTCAGTTCTGATAGAGACAACAGCATCACACACGAAGTCAGAGTGGTCCGATTTTGCCACGTGGATTTAAAAAAACTGATTTTAAAAATTACATGATGAGCAGCACGTAAGAAGACTCCCCTTAAACAGAGCTTTTATCCCAGTGTTTCCCATTTACTGGGGAGAGACATTCTTCTGCCCCACCCCTCTAGCAGCTTTGCACTATTAATGCAATGGGAAGAATGAAGCATATTACCGGCATGAAAAGCAGAAAGAAGAGTCCGCGGAGCTCCGATCCACCCCGGCGCTTTTTGAAGAATGCATGCCCACTTCTGAGCAATGGACTGCCTCCCCCAGCAAAGTTCTTGGACTTGGAATCTTCAGTGAAACAAGGTCCCTGGGGCTAGGAGAGAAGTGATGAACCCCTGAAATATCCTCAGAGGTTCAGGGCCACAGGTGAGCCCAAGTGAGCGTTTCTCATACCAGGAGCTGACCTTGTTCTCCAGAGACCCTGCAGGCCTGCTGCGGACTGTTGGTCCCATGCCCTTCCAGCAGCCTGAATAACAGATGAGCTATATAATAGGGAACACGTGTAGGAATTTTTATACTTTACAAAGTGCTTTTACATAATCATTACAAGTGGGGCCTCTCCAAGAAAGGCTAGTTGCCTTCTGATTTCTGAGGCTCCAACTATACTTAAAAATGTATAAATGCTAAAATAATTGCAATTATTACACATAATTATAACATATTTTATGTTATAATTTGTATAAATATAGCATATAATTATTGTAACATATTTTTATTGTTTCCCCTTAATAAATTAGGGCCTTTATGACACACACGTGTCATCACCACCACCAGAAATCATTTCTGATTGTGTTGATGAGAAGAGAAATATCAAAATAATAAAAATAATAATTTATAAAGCTTTGTAGGCAGTATGGTTCAGTAATGGGGCACACATTTCAGTTGTAAGCTCACTGGCTTTTTCTTTCCAACCTATATTAGCCTATTTTCATGACTGTGGGTGCAAATTGAGAGTCTTCTAGAATGTGAGGCAACATACCATGCAACGGTCTCTGTTTTCCACTGTAATAGGCCAGTTCTGAGATGGCCATCCTTCAGAGGTACCAGGAGGACCTTCTTGCTCTGTTAAACATCACAGATCTTGTTTTGATACCATCACGGTTTAATATTCTTAAACATATGGCCTCATGTTTAGATAGGGAGAAATATTGCCTCAAGCAGCAGTCTTGATATACATGGCTTCATTAGCTCTTTGATGGAGTGATGGTCATGAGCAGTGGAAAGAATCAATGTCTAACACTGAGTGTCATTTTCAGAGACGTTCTGATACCTTAGCCTCTGTATAACAGCCTATATGATTTGGTCACTGTAAGCTGAGAAATTACAGTGCCCTCATCTTTCCCTTTCTAAATTATGTACCCTTTGGATGTAATCACAATATTGTTGATTGAGACTTCAAATAATCCAAGTAGATATTAGAGACAATCTTCCTTGTCAAAGACAGCTGTTGTTTAGTCGCTAAGTCACATCCGACTCTTTGCGACCCCAGGGACTGTAGTCTGCCAGGCTCCTCTGTCCATGAGATTTCCCAGGCAAGAATACTAGAGAGAGTTGCCATTTCCTTCTTCAGCATATCTTTCCAACCCAGGGATTGAGCCTGCATCTCCTGTGTTGGCAGGAGGATTCTTTACCACTGCGCCACCAGTGAAGCCCCCTCACAAAGACAAATGCAGCTTCCTAAATGCCCTCCTTAGAGGCTGAGATCCATACTCTTTAAAGAGTTAAGAATCCCAAAAGAATTCAGACGATTGTTCTACCAGTCACTACAGCTGTGAGTCAAAGAAACCTTTTTCCAAACTACCTTAAACAAAAAGGAAATTATCTCACTGAACAGAAAATCAAGAGGTGTAGTGAGCTATAATCAGAGCACAATTAGGGTTCCAGCTCTGTTCTTCAGCGGTTTTCTTGGCAACACCTCTTTCCTGTGCCAGCTTTTAGTTGGGAGTTAATTCAGCATGGGCCTTCCACATTTCTGCTCATCTTGCAAGCAGAAGCACTAACTCTACTCTGGATTACCTTTACAAGGATTTCTGTTATAGCAAATATCTTTGGGAGGGAGAGATAGTGTTTTCCCTCTGGAAATGAGGGCAGGTGTGTGAACTGTCCATCATAGAAGATATAGATACCCTAAACTCAGAATTTCCAGTGTGCACACATATCCTGTGGCCCTTTTTCCATCAGCCTGAAGGAATGTGGCTCAGGGACCGGACCTAAATATGCTGAAGTTCAAGCTATTTGTTGTGCCATGAGTATAAAGTCCTTGTAGCTAAGCCAGGAGTCTTGTGTCTTCTTCCAGCATCCAGGAAACTGTAGCAGTCTAATTTTTTAGCTTGCAAATATGGTAAAATATAAGACCTCTTATAACACATGTGCCTGCTAAGTCCCTTCAGTCATGTCTGACTCTTTGTGATCTTATGGACCGTAGCCCACCAGGCTTCTCTGTCCATGGGATTCTCAGGGCAAGAATAGAGTGGGGCCATATCCTACACCAAGGGATCTTCCTCATCTAGGATTGAAACTGTGTCTCTTAAGTCTCCTGCATTGGCAGGCAGATTCTTTACCACTAGTGCCACCTGGGACGCCCTCGTAACACACATGTAACCACATTCTTCCCAGGTGGATTTTGGTGTGCATATAGAATGACTTCTGTCAATGTTGGAACAACAGTCTTTCTAATATAGGGTCCATAGGAGATAAAGGAAAATCTCCCTTAATTATAGAATATTAACCCTAACCTTCATCCTGATTGAGCCAACATAGATCCTGAGCCCATCCCTGGAACCAGTCACTGGGAGAAATCCTAGCTCTCCATGCTTCAGCCTGGGCTCTTCAGCCAATCGGCAAAGTCAGCTTCTCTTGAGTCACCCGGAGTCTGCCGAGACTGAACAAAATCTGGATTCCATTAGGAAGAAGGAGTGATGAACACTGGCAACTAAGTGTCTCCTTTAGAACAGGTGTGGCTGAGCTTCCCATCCACTCTGTGCCTCTTTCATTCAAATCGCTCTGTTCTTCAGGAAATGCATCTGCACACACTCTCTCCTCCCAGCATCACATGGGGCTCTGCCAGTTGTGCTTTCCAGCTGCTCATATTTCAAGCCAACAGTTATGAGTTCAGGCATTAAGGGATCTGGTTCAGATCATAAATGTTATACAAATCAACCAGTATGGATTAAATGCTGCCACAGTCTATATAACTGCTAAATGGGGGTCATGGTTTCAGGCTGGTTAATAGACTCTAATACACTAAATGGTTTTATGAAACCCCAGTCCAAAGGCATTCATCATAAGTGTGAAATTTTATGTGGTCTTGTAGAAAAGCAGCAAGTCACGAGTAAGTCTGGCTTCCGCTCAGAGAGAAACATTGGAATAGAGACCAAATGCTGATTTAGGTGGTTGTACTTCTGGGAAACAGGGCTCTATCGGATTCGGAGGGGACCCAATTATATCTTGGGCTTTCCTGGTGTCTCAGACAGTCAAGAATCTGCCTGCAATGTGGGAGACCCAGGTTCGATCCCTGAGTCGGGAAGATCCCCTGGAGAAGGGAACAGCAACCCATTCCAGCATTCTTGCCAGGAGAATCCCATAGACAGAGGTTGCCTGGCGCTACAGTCCATGGGGTCACAAAGAGTCAGACAAAACTGAGTGACTTTCACTTTCAATTACATCTCAGGGAGCAGTGCACGTCAGGGATGGGGGGCATGCTGATGAGTACTACAGTGCTTTATCCACGGTGAAGGTCATTGGCCTTTGCACGAAGGCTCCTTTCTGATCCTCAAGCAAGGACTACAATGTACTTCTGGGAAGTTACTCAGAATCCAGTACATCCATTGGTCTTTGGAGAGAAAATATGTCCTACAGACCCAAACCCCACCTCAAAGATGGACCGGTTAACTCAAACAGACATTGTTTCTGCCGCTGGACTGGACTGAAGCTTGAGGATAGACCTCAACACCTAGAAATGTCCCAGCTGTGCCATCTTCTCTTCATGGAAGCCTGGGAATGTGACTTCACTTATTTGAGCTTGTTCTGTCATCCTTCTTAAGGAGATTCTTTGATGTATGTCACAGTTGCTATAATAAATATGATAGTGTATATGAAAAAATGTCCTAAAATAATGCCTGGCGTGTGACAGAGACCCCATAAATGCTAGTTACTATTTAAATAAACCGAGAAAGTATGTGCATAGGCAAGAGAGTTTTGTAGCCCAAGTCACCACCCTTTGTTTTCATAATTTAGATGCTGTAAAAATACATAGTCGTATCCCTCCTTTCAGAAATGTTACCTCTTCAAGTTATTTTGCAGCTTCAGAGAATATTTCATCTATTTTGATATTTGGAAAGTCACTTCATAATTATAATAAATGGATTAAGCATGTGTGTGGTAGGCATATTAATGAAACCCCAAAGATATCTACTTCTGAATCCCAGCAATGTGTGAAGATGTTACTGTAATGGCAAAAGGGACTTTGCATATATGATCAAATTAAAGACGTTTAAATGGCGGGGGGAGCGGGGGAAGATCATCTAGATTATCCAGGTGGACCTAATTCAGTCATTGTTGTTGTTAAGTTGCTGAGCCATGTCTGATTCTTTGCAATCCATGGACTGTAGACCGTCAGGCTCCTCTGTCCATTGGGTTTCCCAGGGAAGAACACTGGAGTGGGTTGCCCTTTCCTTTTCTGGGGCATCTTCCTGACTCAGGGCTAGAACCTGTATCTCCAGGATTGGCAGGTGGTTTCTTTACCCCTGAGCCACCAGGGAAGCCCCAGTTCAGTCACACCAGCCTTTAAAACCAGGTATCTCTTCTCAGCTTTGGTCAGAGAGAGACAGGGCCATAAAGAATGATCACAGAGATACAGTGTTGTTGCTCTGAAGACGGAAGGAGAGGCCACAAGCTGAGGAATGTGGGCAGCCTCCAAGAAGCTGGAAAAGGCAAGGAATTGCATTCTCCCCAAGAGCTGACAGAAAGAAATATAGCTCTGCCAACACCTTCATTTTAGCCCAATAACAGGCTTCTAACATACAGAATTGTAAGATAATAATTTTATGTTTTTTAAGCTGCTAGATTCGTGGCAATTTGTTATAGCAGTATTTGCTGTATACTGTGAGGTAAGCACTGTTTTGAACAGGTATCACAATTTGTCACATGCAAACCTCACACACACACACACAAATTCTCTAAGGTAAGTACTATAGAAAATGAATGCCTAGATTAAGTCTCTTGTTCAAAATCTCACAGCTGAAGTCAGGCTTGAATCAAACCCCAAAGCCTGCCAGTTTCATTCCATATTGTTGAAGACAGTTGTCTCCTCTTCTTTATTATCTAATGCCTCACAAAAGTCAGCAGTTAAAATTATTCGATAAATAATTACAATTTTCAATACAGTAAATCATGACATTTCCTCTGGACCGTTGATTGCATTTCACACAAAAATAACTTCTTGGTTTTGCCTGGAGCTGTTGGCAGTGTCCGCCTTCTCTTGGGTCTTACATAAGAGACCTACAGCAGTTCTAGTGAAATTTGTCGAGTTATTGTTGGCCAGCTATCTTCACGGGACACTTTCATGGAGAAACTCTCACCTTAAAGAGAGGGCACAGCTATAAATGGTACTCGGAGCTGTGGTTTCAGCCACCCATCTCAAGACCTGCAACAGAGGTTTCCGGGCACATCCGCCTCAGCTCCTATAACTCCTGGGGCCTTTTAACAAAATTCCTCCAAGTTCTTAAGGTTCCTAGGCATCCTCAAGCCCTATAATTTTTTTAAGTTGTAGCTTGATTTTTGTTTTTACTTTTCAGTCCTGACAACTCCATTACTCAGGAAGATTCCTACCCTCCTCCCAAACCAGCCAAAAAATCCTCTCATCCTGTCTTATGTCTCACCTTTATGGAGTAATTACCTGTGTTCTCATCCATTCAGTTGTAGGTTGACTATGATTGTTTTTCCTGCTCTTCTCAATTTCTTTTCTTTTTTTTTTTTTCTTTTAGAAGCTGAGTTAAAACTCATTTTTAAAAAATCTTGCAAGCCTCCCACCTGCTTTTTATTTATTTTCCAAACTAGGCAAGCTTTCTAAGAGTAAAAATCATGGTTTGCTGGATAGAACAAAGGACAATGCTGGGCAAACAGTAAAAGATCAAAGTCCCATACTTGCCTATTCATCATTTTAGGTAGGCACCTGACCATCTAGATTAATCATCACACGAATGTAGAACACTAAAAGGGATCTTAGAGATAATCGAATCCCCAATTCCTGCTTTAGAGTTGAAAATCTGAGGCCCAGCAGCAGGTGCGGGAGTTGCATGGATGTCCCCCCTTCCATCCGCAGGCCCCTGCTACTCTATGTGTGAAAAAATTCCCAGTAGCCATGCGGGGAGGCTTGCCACACTTCATGCCTCCATCTTCTTAATCGCTCTTAAATTTCTGACATCGTCCCTCTCCATCTGCCGGTTCTTCCAGAATTACTGCTTTTTTAGGAGCTCCTGCCCAATTACTCAAGCAAGGCTTGAGTGGGGTTTGGCATATCCTGAGTGAGCTGAGAGTTCCAAGATGTTTGCTTTGTAAAATGGAGACTCCGTTCTACTTCATATCGACTTCCTCACCCATCAATCTTTTTTTTCCTGGCAACAACATTAGGGGTGGAATGTGATTTGGTCATACACAGAGGTGATTAAGTCTCTGAACCTCTAGACTTCATTGAGGGGATTTCTGCTATGGCAAAGTCTTACTTAATGACTAACTCAGTTTCTGTTTTTTAACCACTTGAGCCCTGATACCACAAGCAAGCAAAAGCATTGCCCATGTGGGCTCTTAGGCTGAAGTAAAAACATGGAAAAGAAGACTGAAAGTGGGGAGGAAAGGGAAGGAGAAAGAAAAGGAGAATAAGAGGGGGGACTTAGAGGTGGAGGAAAGTACAGAAAGATGGAAAAAGAAAAGAATCAGAGAAGCGGAGAGAGAGAGAAATAAAAGGGAGGAAACAAGAAAGAAGTATCTGAAAATGATTCGGAAGAAGAAACTTGTAGAAAAAGAGGGAGAATTCATGCAGGGAAAAGAGACTGACGTGATAAGAAAATAAGAGTGAAGAAATACAAGGGGAATCTAAGGCATCCTGTCTCCCAGTGCCTACACTCCTTCAGAAGCCATAGAACATACTCCAGGGTAGAGACAGTGCCAGAAGAACACTGGCTAGGCTGGAATTGGGGAACACTCTGCCTTAAACTTTTAAGGCAGATGACCTGCTACACTTCATCTCTCATAAAAGTGATGTGACCATCTATAATGACATTTTAGAGGTCATGAATGTCCTCTGGATGAAATGAATGAAAAGATGTTCAAATCATTAATTATTAGAGAAATACAACTTAAAACTACAATGAGATATCACCTCGCATTAGTTAGAATGGCTATCATCCAAACGTCTACAAATGATAAATGCTGAAGAGGGAGTAGAGAGAAGAGAACTCTCCAAAATTGTTGGTGCGAATGTAAAATGGTGCAGCCACTATGGAGAAAAGTATGGAAGTTGCTTCAGAAACTAAAAATAGAACTACCATATGACGCTGCACATGGACATCACCAGATGGTCAACACTGAAATCAGATTGATTACATTCTTTGCAGCCAAAGATGGAGACGTTGTATACAGTCAACAAAAACAAGACCAGGAGCTGACTGTGGCTCAGATCATGAACTCCTTATTACCAAATTCAGACTCAAATTGAAGAAAGTAGGGAAAACCTCTTGACCATTCAGGTATGACCTAAATCAAATCCGTTATGATTTTACAGTGGAAGTGGCAAATAGGCTAAAGGGCCTAGATCTGATAGACAGAGTGCCTGATGAACTATGGAATGAGGTTCGTGACATTGTACAGGAGACAGGGATCAAGACCATCCCCATGGAAAAGAAATGCAAAAGAGCAAAATGGCTGTCCGAGGAGGCCTTACAAATAGCTGGGAAAAGAAGAGAAGCAAAAAGCAAAGGAGAAAAGGAAAGATATAAGCATCTGAATTCAGAGTTCCAAAGAAGAGCAAGAAGAGATAAGAAAGCCTTCTTCAGCCATCAATGCAAAGAAATAGAGGAAAACAACAGAATGGGAAAGACTAGAGATCTCAAGAAAATTAGAGATACCAAGGGAACATTTCATGCAAAAATGGGCTCAATAAAGGATAGAAATGGTATGGACCTAACAGAAGCAAAAGATATTAAGAAGAGGTGGCAAGAATACATGGAAGAACTGTACAAAAAAGATCTTCATGACCCAGATAATCATGATGGTGTGATCACTCACCTAGAGCCAGATATCCTGGAATGTGAAGTCAAGCGGGCCTTACAAAGCATCACTATGAACAAAGCTAGTGGAGGTGATGGAATTCCAGTTGAGCTGTTTCAAATCCTGAAAGACAATGCTGTGAAAGTGCTGCACTCAATATGCCAGCAAATTTGGAAAACTCAGCAGTAGCTACAGGACTGGAAAAGGTCAGTTTTCATTCCAATTCCAAGGAAAGGCAATGTCAAAGAATGTTCAAACTACTGCACAATTGCACTCATCTCACATGCTAGTAAAGTAATGCTCAAAATTCTCCAAGCCAGGCTTCAGCAATACATGAAACATGAACTCCCTGATGTTCAAGCTGGTTTTAGAAAAGGCAGAGGAAACAGAGATCAAATTGCCAACATCTGCTGGATCATGGAAAAAGCAAGAGAGTTCCAGAAAAACATCTATTTCTGCTTTATTAACTATGCCAAAGCCTTTGAGTGTGTGGATCACAATAAACTGTGGGAAATTCTGAAAGAGATAGGAATACCAGACCACCTAACCTGCCTCTTGAGAAATCTGTATGCAGGTCAGGAAGCAACAGTTAGAACTGTACATGGAACAACAGACTGGTTCCAAATAGGAAAAGGAGTGCGTCAAGGCTGTATATTGTCACCTTGCTTATTTAACTTCCATGCAGAGTACATCATGAGAAACGCTGGACTGGAAGAAACACAAGCTGGAATCAAGACTGCCGGGAGAAATATCAATAACCTCAGATATGCAGATGACACCACCCTTATGGCAGAAAGTGAAGAGGAGCTAAAAAGCCTCTTGATGAAAGTGAAAGAGGAAAGTGAAAAAGTTGGCTTAAAGCTCAACATTCAGAAAACTTAGATCATGGCATCCAGTCCCATCACTTCATGGGAAATAGATGGGGAAACAATGGAAACAGTATCAGACTTTATTTTTTGGGGGGCTCCAGAATCTGCAGATGGTGACTGCAGCCATGAAATTAAAAGACACTTACTCCTTGGAAGAAAAGTTATGACCAACCTTGATAGCCTATTTAAAAGCAGAGACATTTCTTTGTCGACTAAGGTCCGTCTAGTCAAGGTTATGGTTTTTCCAATGGTCATGTATAGATGTGAGAGTTGGACTGTGAAGAAGGCTGAGCACCGAAGAATTGATGCTTTTGAACTGTGGTGTTGGAGAAGACTCTTGAGGGTCCCTTGGACTGCAAGGAGATCCAACCAGTCCATCCTGAAGGAGATCAGCCCTGGGATTTCTTTGGAAGGAATGATGCTAAAGCTGAAGCTCCAGTACTTTGGCCACCTCATGCAAAGAGTTGACTCATTGGAAAAGACTCTGATGCTGGGAGGGATTGGGGGCAGGAGGAGAAGGGGACGACAGAGGATGAGATGGCTCTATGGCATCACTGGACATCCATCATCGATGGACGTGAGTCTGAGTGAACTCCGGGAGTTGGTGATGGACAGGGAGGCCTGGCGTGCTGTGATTCATGGGGTCGCAAAGAGTCAGACACAACTGAGCGACTGAGCTGAACTGAACTGATGACCCTACAATCCCACTCCTCAGTCTATACCAAAGAAAAATATGATTTGAAAAGGCACATGCACCCCAATATTCACTGAAACACTGTTTACAATAGCCAAGACATGGAAGCAACCTAAACGTCCATCAACAGAAGAATGGATAAAGAAGTGGTACATGTATCAGAGGAATATTACCTGACCAGTAAAAAGAATGAAACCATGCCATTTGCACCAACATGGGTGGACCTTCAGATCGTCACACTGAGTGAAGTAAGTCAGAGAAAGAAGAGCATTGCATGATAGCACTTTCCTGCAGAATCTTAAAAAATAATACAAATGAACGTATTTACAAAATAGAAACAGACTCACGGGCTTGGAGAATGAAGTTGCATTTATCATGGGGGAAGGGTTGGGGAAAGGATAGTTAGGGATTTGGGGATTGACATGTGACTTGTACACACAGCTATATTTAGAATGGATAACCAACTGGGACCTAGTCTATAGCAGGGGAACTCTGCTCAATATTCTGCAACAACCTAATTGGGAAAAGAATTTAAAAGGGAATGGATACGTGTGTATGTGTAGCTGGATCACTTTGTTGCACACCTGAAACTAACACAGCATTACTCATCAACTGTACTCCAATATAAAATTAAAAAATTAGAAACATGAAAAATAAAAGCCGTCTAATAATTTTCTTAAAAAATATCAAAAAGCAATTTAAATAATCACAAGTCTCTCAAGAAGATTATAAAAGGGATTAATTGCATTGTATGACATCCACCTAGTAAATCTCACTCTTCATCTTCCATCTCACCAAATCTTACTTACAGATCTCCTGGAATCTTCCCTTGGTTCCCTCCCAATAAGCCACATTCTCTGACCATCTGCCTCTCTCTATACTCTACTCACCTCTCTTGGGCTCCATCTCTTATTATGTAGATCAGTTAGCTCCTGGGAACTTCTTGTGTGTGTGTGTGTGTAATAAAGTTTTATTAAAATTTAAAGGAGATAGAGAAAGCTTCTGATATAGGCATCAGAAAGAGAAAGTGAAGTTGCTCAGTCGTGTCCCACTCTTTGTGACCTATGGACTGTATCCTACCAGGCTCCTCCATCCATGGGATTTTCCAGGCAAGAATACTGAAGTGGGTTGCCATTTCCTTCTCCAGGAGATCTTCCCAACCAAGGGATTGAACCCAGGTCTCTCACATTGTAGGCAGACACTTTACTGTCTGAGCCACCAGGGAAAGGCATCAGAAGGGGGCAGAAAGAGTTCCAGTGTTAGCAATGTAGTTATATACTCTCCAAATAAACAAAACACTGTCTGGAGGTTGTAAAGACCTCATCAGACCTACTCCCATAATTCACATTTAAGATAACAGGTTTAGACAGAAGTTTTAATCCACAGACTGTCCTCAGGCAGGATACATTATTGCTATTTAATCCTAAGGAATGTAGAGGAAAAAAAGTTTGTCCTTTCTTCCTCCTTGAGAATTCCAGATCCCTCTCTCCTTGGGGACCCCTAGACTTCTTACCAACCTGCATAGGAAATGACTCTCTCATTCTTCCCTTTTCTTTTAGGAGAATTATGTTGTCAAGGGAAAGGGGCATCATTTTCATTTCATAACTAATGGCTGTCTGGGGAGGCCGTACAAATAGCTGTGGAAAGAAGAGACGCAAAAAGCAAAGGAGAAAAGGAAAGATATAAGCATCTGAATTCAGAGTTCCAAAGAATAACAAGAAGAGATAAGAAAGCCTTCTTCAGCCATCAATGCAAAGAAATATAGGAAAACAACAGAATAGGAAAGGCTAGAGATCTCTTCAAGAAAATTAGAGATACCAAGGGAACATTTCATGCAAAAATGGGCTCAATAAAGGATAGGAATGGTCTGGACCTAACAGAAGCAGAAGATATTAAGAAGAGGTGGCAAGAATACATGGTAGAACTGTACAAAAAAGATCTTCACGACCCAGATAATCATGATGATGTGATCACTAATCTAGAGCCAGACATCTTGGAATGTGAAGTCAAGTGGGCCTTAGAAAGAATCACTACGAACAAAGCTAGTGGAGGTTATGGAATTCCAGTTGAGCTGTTTCAAATCCTGAAAGACAATGCTGTGAAAGTGCTGCACTTAATATGCCAGCAAGTTTGGAAAACTCAGCAGTGGCCACAAGACTGGAAAAGGTCAGTTTTCATTCCAATCCCAAAGAAAGGTAATGCCAAAGAATGCTCAAACTACTGCACAATTGCACTCATCTCACATGCTAGTAAAGTAATGCTCAAAATTCTCCTAGCCAGGCTTCAGCAATACGTGAAACATGAACTCCCTGATGTTCAAGCTGGTTTTAGAAAAGGCAGAGGAACAGAGATCAAATTGCCAACATCCGCTGGATCATGGAAAAAGCAAGAGAGTTCCAGAAAAACATCTATTTCTGCTTTATTGACTATGCCAAAGCCTTAGAGTGTGTGGATCACAATAAACTATGGAAAATTCTGAAAGAGATGGGAATACCAGACCACCTAACCTGCCTCTTGAGGAATCTGTATGCAGGTCAAGAAGCAACAGTTAGAACTGGACATGGAACAACAGACTGGTTCCAAATAGGAAAAGGAATACGTCAAGGCTGTATATTGTCACCCTGCTTATTTTACTTATATGCAGAGTACATCATGAGAAACGCTGGGCTGGAAGAAACACAAGCTGGAATCAAGATTGCCGGGAGAAATATCAATAACCTCAGATATGCAGATGACACCACCCTTCTGACAGAAAGTGAAGAGGAGCTAAAAAGCCTCTTGATGAAAGTGAAAGAGGAAAGTGAAAAAGTTGGCTTAAAGCTCAACATTCAGAAAACGAAGATCATGGCATCTGGTCCCATCACTTCATGGGAAATAGATGGGGAAACAGTAGAGACAGCGTCATACTTTATTTTTTGGGCTCCAAAATCACGGCAGATGGTGACTGCAGCCATGAAATTGAAAGACGCTTACTCCTTGAAAGAAAAGTTATGACCAACCTAGATAGCATATTCAAAAGCAGAGACATTACTTTGCCGACAAAGGTCTGTCTAGTCAAGGCTATGGTTTTTCCAGTGGTCATGTATGGATGTGACAGTTGGACTGTGAAGAAGGCTGAGCGCCGAAGAATTGATGCGTTTGAACTGTGGTGTTGGAGAAGACCCTTGAGGGTCCCTTGGACTGCAAGGAGATCCAACCAGTCCATTCTGAAGGAGATCAGCCCTGGGATTTCTTTGGAAGGAATGATGCTAAAGCTGAAGCTCCAGTACTTTGGCCACCTCATGAGAAGAGTTGACTCATTGGAAAAGACTTTGATGCTGGGATGGATTGGGGGTAGGAGAAGAAGGGGATGACAGAGGATGAGATGGCTTGATGGCATCACTGACTCGATGGACGTGAGTCTGAGTGAACTCCAGGAGTTGGTGATGGACAGGGTGGCCTGATGTGCTGCGATTCATGGGGTCGCAAAGAGTTGGACACGACTGAGTGACTGAACTGAACTGAACTGAACTCCTGCTGTTTAGGAGTGTGGTCCCTGAATTTTTGAGGCAACATATTCTCCTAACCCTCATATTGAGGGTCTCTGATCCAGGGGCGCCAAGTACTAGTTGGAGGAGGCTGTGGCACTCATAGGAGCTTGGGCAACCATTTGTAACTTAAAAACCTTCATGTGACTGGAAACAAATTCAATTGCACAGTTCCAGATGTAAGGCAAGTGAAAGAGAAAATGAAGTCACTCAGTCGTGTCTGACTCTTTGCGACCCCATGGACTGTAGCCTAGCAGGCTCCTCTGTCCATGGGAATTTCCAGGCAATAGTACTGGAGCGGATTGCCATTTCCTTCACCAGGGGATCTTCCCAACCCAGGGATTGAACCCAGGTCTCCTGCATTGTAGACAGATGCTTTACCATCTGAGCCACCAGGGAAGTCCTGATGTAAGGCAAAGTAGTCATTAAAACAAGTTAAAAATCAAAATTAAAAGTCATAATGGACTGGAATGGGTGAATTTAACTCAGATGACCATTATATCTACTACTGTGGGCAGGAATCCCTCAGAAGAAATGGAGTAGCCATCATGGTCAACAAAAGAGTCCAAAATGCAGTACTTGGATGCAATCTCAAAAATGACAGAATGATCTCTGTTCATCTCCAAGGCAAACCATCCAATATCACAGTTATCCAAGTCTATATCCCAAGCAGTAATGCTGAAGAAGCTGAAGTTGAACGGTTTTATGAAGACCTACAAGACCTTTTAGAACTAACACCCAAAAAAGATGTCCTTTTCATTATAGGGGACTGGAATGCTAAAGTAGGAAGTCAAGAAACACCTGAGGTAACAGGCAAATTTGGCCTTGGCATACGGAATGAAGCAGGGCAAAGACTAATAGAGTTTTGCCAAGAAAATGCACTGGTCATAGCAAACACCCTCTTCCAACAACACAAGAGAAGACTCTACACATGGACATCACCAGATGGTCAACACTGATTTCAGATTGATTACATTCTTTGCAACCAAAGATGGAGAAGCTGTATACAGTCAACAAAAACAAGACCAGGAGCTGACTGTGGCTGAGATCATGAACTCCTTATTACCAAATTCAGACTGAAATTGAAGAAAGTAGGGAAAACCGCTAGACCATTCAGGTATGACCTAAATCAAATCCCTTATGATTATACAGTGGAAGTGAGAAATAGATTTAAGGGCCTAGATCTGATAGATAGAGTGCCAGATGATCTATGGAATGAGGTTCGTGACATTGTACAGGAGACAGGGATCAAGGCCATCCATGGAAAAGAAATGCAAAAGAGCAAAATGACTGTTTGAGAAGGCCTTAGAAATAGCTGAGAAAAGAAGAGAAGGGAAAAGCCAAGGAGAAAAGGAAAGATATAAGCATCTGAATTCAGAGTTCCAAAGAATAGCAAGAAGAGATAAGAAAGCCTTCTTCAGCCATCAATGCAAAGAAATAGAGGAAAACAACAGAATGGGAAAGACTAGAGAGCTCTTCAAGAAAATTAGAGATACCAACGGAACATTTCATGCAAAGATGGGCTCAATAAAGGACAGAAATGGTCTGGACCTAACAGAAGCAGAAGATATTTAGAAGAGGTGGCAAGAATACATGGAAGAACTGTACAAAAAAGATCTTCACGACCCAGATAATCATGATGATGTGATCACTAATCTAGAGCCAGACATCTTGGTATGTGAAGTCAAGTGGGCCTTAGAAACACCACTATGAACAAAGCTAGTGGAGGTGATGGAATTCTTATTGAGCTATTTCAAATCCTGAAAGATGATGCTGTGAAAGTGCTGCACTCAATATGCCAGCAAATTGGGAAACCTCAGCAGCGGCCACAGGACTAGAAAAGGTCAGTTTTCATTCCAATCCCAAAGAAAGACAATGCCAAAGAATCCTCAAACTACCACACAGTTGCACTCATCTCACATGCTAGTAAATAATGCTCAAAATTCTCCTAGCCAGGCTTCAGCAATACGTGAAACATGAACTCCCTGATGTTCAAGCTGGTTTTAGAAAAGGCAGAGGAAACAGAGATCAAATTGCCAACCATCCGCTGGATCATGGAAAAAGCAAGAGAGTTCCAGAAAAACATCTATTTCTGCTTTATTGACTATGCCAAAGCCTTTGAGTGTGTGGATCACAATAAACTATGGAAAATTCTGAAAGAGATGGGAATACCAGACCACCTAACCTGCCTCTTGAGGAATCTGTATGCAGGTCAAGAAGCAACAGTTAGAACTGGACATGGAACAACAGACTGGTTCCAAATAGGAAAAGGAGTACGTCAAGGCTGCATATTGTCACCCTGCTTATTTTACTTATATGCAGAGTACATCATGAGAAACGCTGGACTGGAAGAAGCACAAGCTGGAATCAAGATTGCCGGGAGAAATATCAATAACCTCAGATATGCAGATGACACCACCCTTCTGGCAGAAAGTGAAGAGGAGCTAAAAAGCCTCTTGATGAAAGTGAAAGAGGAAAGTGAAAAAGTTGGCTTAAAGCTCAACATTCAGAAAACGAAGATCATGGCATCTGGTCCCATCACTTCATGGGAAATAGATGGGGAAACTGTGGAAACAGTGTCAGACTTTATTTTTTGGGGCTCCAAAATCACTGCAGATGGTGATTGCATCCAAGAAATTGAAAGACACTTACTACTTGGAAAGTTATGACCAACCTAGATAGCATATTCAAAAGCAGAGACATTACTTTGCCGACTAAGGTCCATCTAGTCAAGGCTATGGTATTTCCAGTGGTCATGTATGGATGTGACAGTTGGACTGTGAAGAAGGCTGAGCGCCGAAGAATTGATGCGTTTGAACTGTGGTGTTGGAGAAGACCCTTGAGGGTCCCTTGGACTGCAAGGAGATCCAACCAGTCCATTCTGAAAGAGATCAATCCTGGGATTTCTTTGGAAGGAATGATGCTAAAGCTGAAGCTCCGGTAATTTGGCCACCTCATGTGAAGAGTTGACTCACTGGAAAAGACTCTGATGCTGGGAGGGATTGGGGGTAGGAGAAGAAGGGGACGACAGAGGATGAGATGGCTGGATGGCATCACGGACTCTATGAACGTGAGTCTGAGTGAACTCCGGGAGATGGTGATAGACAGGGTGGCCTGGCATGCTGTGATTCATGGGGTCGCAAAGAATCAGACACGACTGAGCGACTGAACTGAACTGAAAGTATAAGGGTGACAGAGAAAGCTTCTGACAAGGTATCGGAAGGGGCAGAAGGAGTACCCCTGGGAACTTCTTTAAGTTATTCCCTGCCCTCCTTCTCCAGGTCTGGATGTTCACATGAAAAGATTAGTACTTGAGGAGCTAATATTGACCCCTCCTTGAGGCTGGAGAAGAGGGTAGTGAGGGGGTCTGAGAGTAAGTTGAGGGATGAGACAAGACAGCTCAGAGGGTCCAACTGGGGCATTATTCTATGGGAATTACAGTGGGGAGAGGCCAATTAACTCTCCACAGACACTGCCAAGGCACCTGGGTTTTTGAGAATTTAGATTTTGGATGCTCCCTCTTTTTTTTTTTTTTTTTTAATCTGAAATTTGGAGGCTTTTTCTACATAAACCTTCTCCCCTGAGAGGTTTCTCTGCCTAGTGCCCTGAGGGCAGAAGCTCTAGGCCCCAGGAGAAGGAGCTCAGGTGAATGGTGGAGCCTTGGGCAATGGGGATGGGAAAGAAGTGAGGAAACTCAGCAGGTGAAGAGGACAGACTGTCCATGCCTACATACATGTTGCTAGCCTTGTGCTCTGTGTAGAGTCTGGACCCTCGAGGACTAGCTGAGGAGACAGGTATAGGACAGAGAGTGAAAAGTGGTGACCGAGAGGATTGTAGGAGCTGAGGAGAAGGGAGGATGGGTCTATGAGAACTAGTGTCTGCTTAGTCACAGAATATTCGAACTGGAGAGAACTGCAGAGAACTTCTGGCATTTCCCAAGGTGAACTCTGCAGAACATTAGTAAGGAATCCATAAAAATTTTTTTCCCCCCAATACTCTTGGGAAACACTGAACAAAATGTAATGGTTCTTTAATGAAGGACTTTTCAACAATTTTAATTTGCTAAATTTTAGGAATCTTTAGGAGACCATGGAAGTAGATGTCTTCTCCAAACTATCTGGCTATAAAATTCTGTTCTCAGATAGAATGCCTTAGACTAGTGCACTTTAAGAACCACTCATCTGGTCCAACCACTCCTTACAGAGATGGGGAAACAGGTCAAGAGAAGAAAAGTGACCTCCTCAAGTTCACCTACTATTTACCTGAGAAAACACAAGTCTACTGACTAGACATACATGGAGCGTTTGTCTTTGAACCAAAGTGAGATTTTACCATCTTACCCTCACTCAGCCTCCCCCACTTCGCCCTACCACAAACCCCCATGGGCTTCATGGCTGTAAACAATATCCCTGCAAACATTAATAGTAAACCAGAATGCAATAAAGGCTACTGGAAAGCAGGGGACGCCTTAAAAATCTATCCATTCCCGATTCACAGCTAGAGATTTGATGTCACCTCCTCCACGTTCCATGTTGAATGTAACTTCAAGCGAAGATCGACTATACTGCCTACCTGTCTCAGTTCGTAGCACAGGGCTGGCGCCTCCAGGATGGTCCATTAAGGTGAGGGAGGGAGTATGTGTCAAAATATGGAATCTAGAATAAGTGGTGGGGGCCTAAAAAGTGTCCCCGGAATAGGAAACATTTGCAGCCTGTGGATGACACTAATCTGGACAATGTAAATGCAGTTCCTATATCCTTGGCTGACACCATGAGGCAGACCGCCCACCTACACTATATTAAGAACTCCCAAAATACTAACGAGAGTGAGCGAGACAGTGAGTGAATGAGTGAGTATGTGTGTGCATGACACATGTTGATGGAGACCACAAAACTTCAAACTGAGGGTAGTGTGTGTACTGTGGGGCTTCTCAACCTGGACCTGACACTTTAAAACCAAACCAATAAATAAATAAAAAATAAAACATTTTAAAAAATAAAAAAAAAAAATAAATTAAATCAGCAAAAAAAAAAATAAAATAAAAAAATAAAACCAAACCAAGCAAAAGATTGTAAGAGAGCAGACACACACATGCGTTGATTTGTGTATCTTATTAAGATGCACGCATAAAACCATTTCAGCCAACTCTTTCCACTTCTAGGAATTTATCCTTCAGATCTATTTATAGCTACGAGCAAAGGCAGATAAATAAGAATGTTCATATTCAACACTGTATGCAACATATCTATTTGATTAAAAACTATCACCTTAAAAAGAGTGAGGAAGTTTCTTATTCTGATAATGGGAACATCTCCAAGACCTATTAGAAACAACAAGAGAGGTACAGGACAACCTTAATTTGCCTCAATTTATGTATCTTTGGGCTTCCCTGGTGGCTCAGATGATAAAGAATTCATCTGCAACGTGGGAGACCTGGGTTTGATCCCTGGGTTGGAAAGATCCCCTGGAGGAGGGCATGGCAACTCACTCTAGCATTCTTGCTTGGAGAATCCCCATGGACAGAGGAGCCTGGCAGGCTATAGTCCATGGGGTCACAAAGATTTGGACCTGACTGAGCAACTAAGCCCAGCACAAAGCATGTATCTACACACACACACACACACACACACACACACACACACACACTTGTTTGTATATGTATAGGAAAAAATTGGAAGGCGACAAAAGAACCCATGATATAATACTGGAAAGGGGTGTGGTAGATAAAGGGCCTGGGGAGAATGAAGGATGTAGGCCAGCCCACGATCGGATGCCTTGCTGTACAATGTGAATGCGTTTTAAACAGGTCCATTTATTACTTATTAGAGAGGCCAAGTTCTCAACACCAGTAGTACTTCAAACTTGCCTTGGACTTACAGACAGGAGTCTTCCACTTCTGCCAGCTTGCCTTGGCTTAAGAAATGAAAGATTTTTCACTGGATACATTTTTGGAAACTCTCAAAACTCCTGTTAAAATAATGGCAGGAATGGAGGAGAGGCCAAGGCCAGGGTTGGGGGGTGGTCAATGTCCCAGTTATTTCAGCTGTCCTGCCTGGTTCCACACGCTCCATTAAGCATGGCGACAATTTGGCCCGGAATAATAGCTGCAGATTCAAGAACGAACGGGGGTAGGGTGGCGGGGAGGAAGAAAAAGTAAGCTTTGGAGAGCTATTTTCTTCCTACACTGTAAAAACTCAAATACCAGGGGGCTGAGGGTGGGCAGGGAGACAAAACAGTACTTTGTCTTAAATCTTCAGTGCAGTAAGTTAAGGTTTCCAAGCCTGCACAAACTGTCGATGCCTTTTGAGCCTTTACGTTCTGGCGTTGAGCGCACATAATATACAAATGAAAAGAACTGGAAGTTTAATTTAGAATTCGGACAAAAGGTCCAGACACATGTGTCTCTATGAGAATGTCGGGGTGGGGGTGGGGAGGGCAGGAATGACAGCGCATGTCATTAGCCAGCGTGCGCAAGCTGCTTTTGGACTTTGATTGGGGAGACTCGTTCCGATTTTAACAAGTTTGCCGAGAAGACCTTCAGCTGGGCTGCATATGAGGCCCTGCTATTTTTAATATAAATGTAATGTTTTTAAATCCATCGACGGTGTCCTAAACCAGATTTGGTCGTAAGCAGCTGTGCTGAAATTGTAAAATCTCACCCTTGTGTCTGGTTTCACATCTGGTAACTCACAGCTAACAGTTACAACTCTCCAATAGTAATTAAATGTTTTCTTTAAAAGAAAAAACACCCGCAATCATATATGGCAGAATGCATTATTAAAGGAGTATTTTGATTCACAACAACCACCACCAGGAAGAATCCAGCAAGAATTTTATAGGTAGTTGGGTACTTTTAGGTACTTTTTTTCTAAAGGTGTTGATCAAAATAAGTACATGTTACAAAAAAGCAAAGGCAGCTTGCAACTGGGTGGATATTGAGTAACATTAAGGGACCATAATTGCTAGTGAGGAGAATACCTCCTCTTTGATGTCAACGGAGGCTTTTCTTTTTTGTTTCAGAAAGGAAGAAACTTCAAAAGCCGTAATTTCAGGACAATAAAGTACTCACATTAATATAGGTACCAACTTTAACTGATCTTCAGCTCAGAAAAGAAGTTTCATGGTGAAAATGCTCTAGGATGAAGGAGATAGAACTAAAATATTTTTAGATTTCTTTCCACACATTATTTTAAATATGAATAAACGACACATAGATCCCTAAGATAGCCTTTAGAAGCCCTTGCACATGCCACCCAGGGAAAACAGTTACCTCCTTACATTCTGAAATATATGGTTTTATTTTATACTGCTATTTTAAATTTGCTGACAGAGTGTATTAAGCGAATGGGTTCTCCCCGTAGCTTAAAGATTCTGGTATAACTAGCAAGATATAGGAAAGATACTCTATAAATTAACCATCTTTTCTTTCTCTGATATTACGTCCATAAGGTATAATTTTAATAAGATATAAAATAGAGATCTGAGTTTTTCTAGTGCTTACTGTTTTTAGGATTAAGCCCTCACTATATGTTTATTTCTTTAAGATGTATAAGGTTGTCCTATCAATGGTAATGTTGTTAATATTTGTAAGAATTTCTCATATACATGGTTGTATTCATATATCTGGTTCTATTTCTTCCACAATTAGTAATTTTCCTAAACTATAAGATTTTGAGGGTGAAATAAAAAGATGCATACAACCCCATTTTGTAGCAAGAGGTAAACTCAAATGATTGAGATTGTTACAAAATTGTATTTGTAATAATAAAAGTAAAAAAAAACAGTAATAAAAGACTGTGGTTTTATCTTGTTTGTTTGGGAGGTTACATAGCATACTTGGATTAGTCCTTAGAAAAGGACTCTATCACTTAAGTATCACAAAGATAAAGAGAAAAGCACACAAATTCTAATTGCTTATGTTTGATGAATTTTTGGAGGTTACCTAACTTTTCCTCATACATTTTAACTAGAGAAATTTAGTGGTTTTTAGTGGATGTTTTGAGTCATGAAATCATCATTCACTGTAGTTTTAGACTCTAATGATATGCCTTATTAAAGAGGAGGAAAGGACAAGAAATGTAAGAAAACACCTGAAGCAGAGTAAGCTTGGAACCCAGGCCTAATCTGTGACACTGAGTAGCTTCAATTCTTGGCACTTGCATGAAAGAACTGAGGACTATGAGGGTTCCTTAGAACCAGCTGTTATCTCATCAGAAGCCCTGGAATCCTGACCTGTAGCAACAGATCTCTGTCTTCATGTTTGCCACACTTTCCCTTAGGGATAAGTAATAAGCAGGCTTTCCTTGTAAGCACACGTGTGATCCCCGTAACCTAGGAAAGCTGGAAAGGCAGAATCTGATTGGAGAGCACAGGTCTCAGAAGTCTGCCTCCCAACATGGATGACTGGGGGGATATTCATAACTTCAGAATGAAATCATCAGAGTTGGCCAGCCTGAACAAAGCAGGTGCCTTCTGAATCACCCGGGACTTGGAGAGCCCGGCTCTTGGTGATCAGCAGGGCACCAGCCTGTGAAGCAGAGAAGCTGCTGCCCCCGAGGAGTGGTGCTTCTTCAAGAACCTCCTTTCCTGGGTCCTATTGCTGCTTTTTCCCGCCTAAGTGGGGAAAGGGGGAGTCTGTAGCCTCCGAAAGCAATGAGGGGTAAGGGAAAGGCAGAAACAGTGATATGCACTGCATTTATAAAAAGCATTTTTTGAGCTATTTAAAAAAAGAGCCAAGGTACAAAGACATGCTCACTCAGCCCCACTCCTAGAGAGGCTTGCTGGGAGAGTCAGGACACTGAATTACGGATCTCCTTCCCCAGCCGTATTTGCTGACGTTGTGCGCTGCTGCACTGCCCGGAAGGCCGAGTACAAACTCAGGGTATTTTTGATCTGATGTATGAGCTGCTGTGGTCTCCATAAAGGAGGCCTTCAGGGTGTAGCACGGATTTTAAAGCCCTGAAAAGTGACTAGAGATGAGACCCTTACTCAGGCCACTAGGATCATCTCCTCGTTTGGATGTGATCAGAACAAAAGCCCCTTGTGGGTGCACAGAACGTAGTGGGCGAGGCACTGCCAAGAGAGCTGGCCTGGGGTATGCGATCGGCTCTTACCCACAGGGTCCATTATTTCCTCTCTCTGTCTCTCTGGACCTCCTTCACTCAACTGAAATGATAGCTGTCACCAAGACATTCTATGGCCTCCCAGGTCTCAGTGCAAAATGATATGAAAAGCCCAGGAATCCAGCCAACGGCCAGGAACCAAAACAATTCCTTATCCACTCAGAGCCATTGAAATGGACCAGACACCTCTGTCTTCTGAAAAAAAGAAAAACACCCATAGATGGGCCCAGACAACTAGTGGCGTCTGGTTTACAATTCTTTCTGAGCTGTCTTGCCCACATCTCCTTTCTGAGAAAGACCAAGAAAAGGAAAGTGGTTCTCCCATTGAGAACAGGGGACCCCATCCTTTTTCCTTAACTATGGCTCCATTCAGAACCAGCTGTCCTTTGAACACTGCATGGCAAAGACAATTGCCACAGAGTGGTCATTTAATTCTCTCTCCCTCTCTTTCTGATGGCAAACATTAACTGCTGACTACAACAGGACCACCTGCAATGTGTTAGTCATTAAAAAGGTCACCGTTACTAAACATTTTAAACTGTGAATAGCTTCAGATTAAATTAGGTGTAAAAAAAGTCATTTCCTCTCTGTGATAAACTCAAACACCTGCAGTAGGGCTCATGTTTACCAGGGACATAAAGGGCCTCTCCCAGCCCACAGACCATTTGGGGGAAGAAAAACAAAAGCCCCATTCTGTCAGCTATCTCTCTGCCCTTGTAATAGGATTCTCTAAATTCAGTGACTGTTCGCACGTCCCCTTGAGAAGTGTGAGGATTGCATAGACGACAATCAAAGCTTCCATTCACGTGGGCCTCATGCTAGCTTCTTCAGCCCTTCCATGGGAATTTCCTCATATTTTTTCCTGTTCTTTCTCCTATGTTTTGATATCGCATGCGACTCCACCCAAGGGTTGAGCACTCTTTCAGTCTGCCACAGTCGCTGTGGACTGCCTGATGTTTTCAGTATCTGCGCAGGCAGGTAAAGGAGAGTGAGCACGGATGGCTGGCCTTTGGAGAGCATGAACCCTGCATGACACTGCGCTGAGCACCAGCACGCAACCTGTGGATGGTCCTGCCCACCTCACTCCCCACTTCACAAGCCAACACACTCAAGCTCTGAGAGACGAAGTAGCTTGCCTGTGGGAAGTTCATGGCTTCTAGCAGAAGGTCCAGGAGTCATTTTCCCGCTACTACATGGGCTGAGTCCAGCACCATCTCTGGACCAGCTATCCATAGCATTAGCTTCTCCACTGCTTGCCCTGCTTCTGTGCTGGCCTCCCCAGTAGTGATCAGGGTGTGATTCTGACAAACTGGATGACATTACTCCTGACAAGAACCCTCCCATGGAGTCCCATGGCAGCTAAAATACAGTCTAGACTCTTCTGTATGAGCTTGCCCCTGACTCCCTTGGGACTTTTCTTCTCCTCTCCCCTCAGTCCGGCCACTCGGGCTTTCTCTCTGTGCCTGTGCACACCAATCCTATTCCCTCTGCTTGAAAGGGTCTCCCCCTAGATGTGTGTATGTCAATAGCTCCTTCTGTTCATGCAGGTAGCAGATATCATGCATTTCCTCATCCAATCTAGACTGCCCTTCATGCCCTCTCCGTCACATCATCCTCTTTATTGTCTTTGCATTTCTCATCACTATCTGAGAGTCCATGCTTACTGTCCCAGTCTCCATTAGATTACACATTCCGTTGGGATGGGAACCTTCTCTTGGCCTCTGCTGTATCTATAAGGCACCCATAATGCCTGCCTAAGGTTGGTGGTTACTGAATAGATGGACCAATGACTCATAGAACTGAACCCAGGTTACTGAAGCGCCAAAGTTGGTCTTCCGGGTGCGCAACAGTGATGACAAGCTAGACACTGATGTGCAGGAATCATTACTGCCCTCAGTGACTGCTTTCTCACTCTGACCTATACTTTCATCTCCACATGCGTTTTTTGTTTTGTTTTGTTTTTTTTAATGTATAGGACTCTCTGCTTTCAGATTAAAAAGAAAACTTCAAATATTGTAATTGACATTCTAGGGGGAGTTTGTAGCTAGCTACTTCCATATTCAGTCTTTACACTTAGCATATATGTCATATTTTTAATCTCTCCCTTGTGTCATTTATATACAAGAATATGTTTCCTAATAGACTACACGTTCCTTTGATGGCATCACCACTTAGCATGGTATTTGGTATCTAGTTAGTACTACTGAGCCTTTGTATGGTAAAATTAAATAGTTTACTATATAACCAGGGCGTCTCAGGTGGCACAGTGGTAAAGAATCCACCTGCCATTGCAGGAGACACAGGAAACATGAATTTAATCCCTGGGTTGGGAAGATCTGCTGGAGAAGGAAATGGCAACCCACTCCAGCAGTATTCTTGCCTGGAGAATTCCGTGGACAGGGGAGCCTGGCAGGCTTTTGTCCAGAGGGTCACAAAAAATCAGACTCAACTGAATGACTGAGCATTATATGATCGCTGTGACCTAGAGACCAGTTTTATTATTATCCCAACATCTCTCTTCTGTATTTCTATACGATTGTCTGTTCTTCACCTGTATGTGATAAAGGGCCATGGTGGACACTCACTAAATGTTTATTGCAACCAAAATGAGGCCTGGGAATTGAAGGGAGGGACTGAGTTCTGCCTTCCATGACAGTCTTCAGACATGGACCCTGCTGTGCACAGTTAACAAGATGCATACACCTTGTGAAAATATCTGGGAATCGAAAAGGTTTAAAGATAAAGAGAAAATGATCCTAGTGATATTTAAAGATAATTTACCTCAATATTTCTTCTAAAAGCTTGATAGCAATTGTATTTGTCTGGAAACAACCTGAATTTCTATTTATTCAAAAATAGTTGGATAACTTGTGGCATATCCCTTCTTAGGGAATATTATTCATGTCTTATAAAGAATGAGCTCTTACTGACCTAAAAGTATTTCTATGATATATTGTTAATTACAATAAATAAATAAGCCATCCAGAATTATAAAGGAGCCCGTTTGTATTTTCAAAAACATGTTAATTTGTGTGGGCATGGAGAAATGTATGGAGGGATACACACCAAGCTGTAAAAATCTGTCATCATAGAGGGGTGAAAAGAGAGGGGCTGTAAAAGGGTTATTGACTTTTCCTTTCTACATATTTATTCTGCATCCCTCTTTGAGAGGATTGCTTTTGAATAAAAATTTATTAGAAAATAAATATTAATATAAAATGCAAGATTTTCCCTGGAATAGGGCATATATCTCAGCAGCTGGAGAACAATCATCAGAGTGTTCAGGGAATAGTGAGTTAACTTTCTCCCCTTGATCCATGTCCCCTGATGAGCTCATCTCTTGCCCACAAATCCAGTTATCAAGAATAAATGGCAGGCTGCTGGGAACTGACCCTAAGGAAATGGTCCAAGGAGAGAATTCACAGAAAGCTCTCTCCTTTGGGTTATTTATCACATTGCTATATTGTAGGATCATAATATTGGATACAACATAAACGCCCTACAATAGAGGAAGTAGCCTCTTATTAGTTATTTAGCTAATAAATTATGATACACTCACTTGGAAAATGTTAGAGATCATTAAAATTAAGGCATCAAGCACTTTACAGCCCGATGGAAAATGCTTATGTTACATATGTTGATGGAAAAGCACAGTAGACAAAACTAAATCCTATGAGTGTGTTTCTATGACAATGATCAGAAAAGGACAAGGTAAAGACACATCCCTTAGACTAATGTAACTCACAGTGATACTTGCAAGCAGCCCCCCAAATCTCACACACTCAGGCTATTACAGAAATATTAAGTAGTTGCTCTGGGAAAATCGCCCCTACCTGTATACATCGCTGGGGAATGTCAGTCCCAGGGTTATATGTCTCGCTTAAAATCATTTAAGATGACATTTTGTGCAACATTTTCAAATAGCCTGAGAGCATCACCATGGCTTTTTTTTTTTTTTTTCTTTCCTCTTTTCTACCAATTGCACTACAGGAAAGGCCTGCCTGAATCTCAAGAGATAAGAGAGAAACTGGGATGTCTCTTGTTTGCTTTGTAACCTTGATCAGGGTCTTGTGAGATCTCAGGGGGAATGACTGTGGTTAGTCCTAAACATCATGAGGAAATGTTCATTCTAGTTAATTTGTTGAAAATCTCAAGAGAAAAACCATTTAAGGGACATGAAGAAGGTGGTTTATAGAAAATAGGGTATGGAGCACTGGACTGGGAGTCAGAAGGGCTCGCATTCACTCATTTGCTCATCCATGCAATCATTCATTCATGTCTGTCATGCGCAAACCAACTTTGGAAAGTAAACATTCAAGCCATCTGGCCCCTGGCAGCTCAAGCTATGGTGGACGTGCCAGGACACAACCAAGAAATTATAGTAAAGTGTATTAAGAACAGTGATGAAGAATATTATGGAGTATGAAGGAAGAACGTTTTGCTTCTGCTTGAGACAGTAGACTTGCCTCCCAAACCGATATGACCCTGGAAGAACTGGGTCCCAGAGTCCTGGCTATTAAAAGGCAAGACAGAGAGGTGGTGAAAGACATGATTTTAGAAGCAGACTCAAGCCTCAGCACCCCCAGGAAGTGTGTGACATTGGGCAAGTTATTTAACCTCTGCAGAATGATTCCCTCAGTTGTAAAAAGAGATAACAACATTATGTGCCTCACAAGACAAGTGTTAGGGTTCCAGGAGAAGTTGCTCAGGCAGATTTGAGCATAGCGCCTGGCTCATAATTCCAGCTAAAGAAATGAAAGCTATATTACTGTGAATAACAACTCTTCGGCCTCAGTTATTTTGGCCAGAACAAGGCAGATGGTATGCTACTGCTGGGGAATATAATTCATGTGCTGCTTCAGGCACTGGATTTTGATCTGTGGGGTGTGGAGCTAGGTTCTTAAGCATTCCAACCTGTTACTATTAATCATTTCCCTTGGAAACATTTCCGGAGTCAGTCTCCTGAGTGAATGCTGTCAATGGGCTGTGGGTGTGTACGCAGGAGGGATCTTACTCATGTGGGAGCCAGTCTGTCCTTCCCTGGTGTGGTACAAATTAGAGGGAGCCTGTGGCACTTCTCTCCAGCTCCCATGAGTTCCCCCAGGGAGGGCTTCTTGACAGCATTGTGGTTTGGGTTGTCATCACAACTAACCACTCATTTCTCAACTGACGCCTTGTGTCACTCTGCGCATCCCTGCAGGGTTGTGGGAAAGACTCCTGCAGAGTAGTAAGAGGCAGGAAGACAGGCTGCAACCAGGGGGACAAAGAGGGCAGCGTGGCTCAGCCGCCGGGCTTGGGAGGATGGAATAAAGCAGGGCCTATTGAAACCCGGCACTAAATGAACAAAACTGAGGTTCTCCCTTGCTTTCCAGAATGACATGCAGTTGTTTTGATTTCACTGCATGATCTTGGATGGGACTATATTCCCAAACAACTGAAATCCTATGGTCACAACAGCACTGACTTTGGCAGACGGGGCCACCTATGCACATAAAAATAATGAACGCCTACCTTCAGTGAATCCTATTGAATTCATTGAATCCAATTTCATTTGCAGATTTACATTTTAATCATGTGTCATCATCAGGTCCATTTCATAGGTGAGAAAACTGAGATACAGAGAGATTAAGATATTTACCCATAATTGCACAGCTAGTGGGAGGTGGAGCCAAGGTTCAAATTCTGGCAGTGGGAGTTCGAGCCTGAAGACTTAATCTCCATGTTGTGCTGATGCCTGATGAATGCACTTAAATAAAGAGTGGACACAAGATCAACGTGATTCCCCAAAGGGCCACGAGCCAGCTAAGGTCTCCCATGGAAGACTCTGAAGGCCTGAGTTAAAACAGAGAGGTCTCCAGGAGGGGCCCTATCTAAGCTCTTAGCAGTCTTGGCTACAGAGCATGAATTAGTTTCTTCAGAGTAGCTCCTTTTTGAGCAAAGCGTAATTAGGATGGTGGTGGGAAGAGTTTTTCTTTAAAAAGTGGAATTCCCTATGATTCTCAAGAGTGGACGAGAGCCCAGAGAACCAAAAAGAGGCAGCTGGAGTAGAATTATGGAGAAATGGGGTTAGAGAAGAAGGACAAGAAAAGACTAAAAAGTTTTAATGTGTCTCCACCACAATTTAACAAAGGCTGGCCCTGTTGATTCAAAAGTGTTTTTTTTTTTTTTTTTTTTTCTCAACTCTTCCTGTTGAGAGGATGTTACCAGAATCTCTTTGATTTGGATATTCTCAGGTTCTACAGGCCATCAGGTACCAGAGAGCTCCAGGGGTCATTTAGTTAAAGCCTTGGACTCAGAGATTGTCAAAACCAAAAGCCATTTCCAGAAGCGTTCAGTCTTGGTCAGCCCCAGCTGATGGTCAGCTAAGTGGTAGCACCTGCCCTGGGTACATGGGTGGCATAAAGACGCAGTCTGGTTGGTGCTAGAGGACAAGTAACGGGAGAGAGACCAGGGGCCACAGCTACTGAAAGCAATGACGTCAAACTCCTATGGATGGGCGACCCAGGTGAAGAGAGAGTCCTTGGGTGAAATGAAGAGCCCGGAAAGAAATAAAGAGGAAAACAAGGGAAGATGAATTGAGTGGAGGAAGAGGAGGCCTGCAAAATAAATAGAAGAGAAGAGAAGAGACCCAAGAGTGATGAGAGAGGAACCTGGCAGGAAGATGTGAATGAAAGAGGCAACCAGAGAAAATCATCCATGACTGAGAAAGTCAAAGGAGCTGAGCTGCCTAATGACGTCCTTTAGGTTCCAACCAGTGGTGCTACGGAGATAAACATCTCTCCCATTTTTCTCACTTTTTTTTTGTCTTTCTTGGTAAAATGTGCTACTTTCCATAGCATTGTGTAAATGACATTTTGGGGAAATCAAGAAAATGGGGCTGAGTCTCCAGGTTGAGTTTGCAAAAAAACGAAGACTTAGGGAATAGCCATCAGAGGGGGGAGGTGAGAGAGACAGATGTGGAACAGATGCAGAAACTCAGAATCAGGTCTGACTAGGTAAGACCCCCAACGCCACTCCCTGGAGCAGCGAAACTAGCATGGCAGAGTGCCCTGGGAGTCTGGTCGAGACACTGCTGGACTCCATGTCCAGGGTCTGACTCGGCCAGTCTGGGGTGGGATCTGAGAGTTTGTCATTCTGATGCCCTCAGGTGAATGGCTCACCCTGGAAGAACCCTAAACATATCTGGAGGGATCCTGTGATCTTTACTAACTGTAGGGGAGGAAATGACCCAATTCTGTCTGAATCTCAAAGGAAAGGATGACTTCCTGGTTATAAACGAGTAGTATACAAAGAGTCATCACCAACTCAATGGACATGAGTTTGAACAAACTTCAGGAGACAGTGAAGGACAGGAAAGCCTGGCATGCTGCGGTCCATGGGGTTGCAAAGAGTTAGACATGACTTTGTGACTGAACAACAATAATATAAACAGTCACCATCTAGTTGCCAACAAAATGTTGTGGAAGTTCACAGAAGAAGAGAACACACATAACTTCTTTGCATGCAGTGCTAAATCAGTATTGCCAGGCTCCCTGTGGGGTTAAGAAGTGTGACAGCTTATGGTAAAGGAATCTAATTAGAGGTCACGAAGCCTAAGCTTGAATCCCAGTTAAGGTCCTTACCATCTGTGTGGTCTTTGGGGAGGGTGATTCATTAACCTCTCTGACCCCATTTTCTCTACCTTACCCAGGGGAACTTTTCACTGCTTATTGCTGCTGCCACCATGCTGGCTTCCTGGCCCACATGTGGACCAAGATTCTATTTTTGATTCCCTGCAACACACCTGAAGGGAGAATGGAGCACAAAGGTAAGCCCAGGGCTTCCCTGGTGACTCAGTGGTTAAGAATCCACTTGCCAATGCAGGAGCTGCAGGAGACGTGGGTTCGATCCCTGGGTCAGGAAGTTTCCCTGGAGAAGGAAATGGCAATCCACTCTAGTATTCTTGTCTCAGAAATCCTATAGACAAAGGAGCTTGGCAGGCTACAGTCCACGGGTTCACAAGGAGTGGGACATGACTGAGTGATTCAACAACATAAAGTACTAGAAACCTGGCATCTTAGCTCCAGTTCCCTGGGGCTGGAGTCTGAGGCAGAGGTTTGCATGCAGGAGGCTTATTGAGAGGCCTCTTGTAAATAACACATGCAAGGGAGTGAGGAAAGCAGATGTTGAACTCTGATGCAGTAGCTAAAGAGGTCTCAGCCTGACTCTGGGGAAGCTCCAGACCAAGCCTGGCTCTTGCCAGTTGTCCAGGTTGGAGCAAAGAAGCTGTCTTTCTGTATCCTTAAGTCTTCCCTACATTTCATGCCCTTGGGAAGAAGGTTCAACCTTGGGTAAAGTGGTTCTCTTCAGACAGGGGCAATGCCTCAGCGGCAAGCTCTCATTAGCCAACACTCCCAGCAGTGGGGAGAAGGAGTGACTTGGTCCCCAAATGGGAGGCAGCACTGACTGCATAATCTATGGAGGCCCTTGTTCAAAATTATTGAGAATTTCGAGATGGCAGCACCACATACTAAACAGAGCATGTGGCCCTTTTACACACTGGACCCTGCACTGGTTGTGAACCTAAGAAGCTGGCCTTCATAGAGTGGTACATCACCGTGTCCAGCTTGGTGCTGTGGAAAGGAAACAAGCAGAGAGAAACCTCATACTAGCTCACTGGCTTATCAGATGCACTGCCTCTTCCATTTGGGGCCATTTATAGGGCGGCTCCAGTGGGCTTCCCTGGTGGCTCAGTGGTAAAGAATCCACTTGCACTGCAGGAGCCACAGGAGACTCAGGTTTGATCCCTGGGTGGGGAAGATCCCCTGGAGGAGGACATGGCATCCCAGTCCAGCATTCTTGCCTGGAGAATCCCATGGAGAGAGGAGCCTGGTGGGCTACAGTCCACAGGGCTGCAAAGAGTCAGACGTGACTGAAGTGGCTTAGCAGGCATGCACGTGCACAGGGTGACTCCAGCATGACCATTACTGCAAAGACTTGTCCTTAAGGCCTCCTCAGGGCCCTACAGGCTCTTCAGTGCAGACACAGGAGGCCAAGAGGCATTCTCTGGCCTTCTGAATTCTCAGCTGTTGGGTTTTGATTCTCAGTGTCACGACCTTCCTCACAACTGGGAGATGGACACTGAGAATGTCCATCCTTTTCTTGAGAAACCTCACCTACCCATGGGTTGGGGCCTCACCTACCAGGCAATGACCAAAGAGTCATCTTTCTGCCTACATGGAGCAGCTGACATGCCTTCAAGAGGCCCTTAGCACAGGGGTGGGGTAACTTTTCTCTACAACAAGCTCTTCGCTCTTCCCCTGAACCTCCATGCCCAGCCTACTCAGGCTAGGCTGCCTTGGGCCTCAGATGCCTGCCTATTTCTCAGCTTCAGAGTCATGCAAGTCCCTTTAAATCAGTGAAAATAAATGTTTCGTTTGATTATTTTTTCATCAGCCAAAGCCTAGGGTTTCTGGACCCTGTCTTTCAGTTCTTTTAAATAAAATTTGAGGCAAAGAATAATCCTCACTACACAGTCTATCAGAGTTTCATTTTCTCTCCCTTTTTAAACTGTGTTCTAACCCCAATTCGGGGGCCCCCAGAGCCTATTAAAGTTGCTCAATAAGATGCAGTGTTCACTACTCACTCTGACACAGGCCTTCTATTCCAGCTCTCGGCCGTGTTTGCTTTCCTCCCTTCTCTCTCCTCTTTATTCTAGTTTTAAATGTTGGTAAGCTGGTTGGATTTCTTTCTTATTTTCTTTAACCTATTCCAAGACTTGAAGAGTTTCATATTTCACATTAGGCAGTGGATAAAAGGCAGCCTTCACTTGACAGTTGTCCTCTTCTGACTCTGGAATGGATCTTTGCTGAGTGTACCAGAGAGGCAAGACAGCGATTCAACTCTTTAACACACTCTAAAAGCAAAAGTGAGGAAAATGGGATTGTTCTCTGAATTCTAGCTACCAAAAATTGTATGCAATTTGTATATAATAGGTTGAAGTCACCCACTATATGGTCTATAAGTAACAGTCACTGATTGTATAAACTTAGAAAATATTTACCCAGGCAACAACCTTGTGATGTGTGTGTGTGTGTGTGTGTGTGTGTGTATGTCTATGTATGAGCGCGTGTTGCATGCTAAGTTGCTTCAGTCATATCCAACTCTGTGCGACCCTATGGACTGTAGCCCACCAGGCTCCTCCATCCATGGGATTCTCCAGGCAAGAATACTGGAGTGGGTTGCTATGCCCTCCTCCAGGGCATTTTCCCAACCCAGGGATCAAACCCGTGTCTCTTGTGTCTCCTGCGTCGGCAGGTGGGTTCTTTACTACTAGCTCCACCTAGGAAGCCCAAGAATACTGGAGTGGATTGCCAGGCCCTCCTCCAGGGAATCTTCCCAACTCAGGGAGCGAACCCAGGTCTCCCACATTGCTGGTGGATTGTTTACCATCTGAGCCACCAGGGAAGCCCTTAAATAATATGCTTAAATGCTGTGCATAATGGCTTAAATGCTTAAAAGCCCTTAAACACTGTGCTTAGTTGCTCAGTTATATCTAAATCTTTGCAACCCCATGGACTGTAGCCTTCCAGGCTCCTCTGTCCATGGGGATTCTCCAGGCAAGAATATTGGATTGGGTAACCATGCTCTCCTCCAGGGGATCTTCCAAGCTTAGGGATCGAACCTAGGTCTCCGGCATTATGGGTGGATTCTTTACCATCTGAGCCACCAGGGAAGCCCAGTAGTTCTGGAGTGGGTAGCCTATCCCTTCTCCAGGGGATTGTCCCAACCCAGAAATCGAATTGGGGTCTCCCGCCTTGCAGGCAGATTCTTTACCAGCTGAGCTACCAGGACAGCTATGTATGTGTGTATATATACATATATATATGTGTATATGTGTGTGTGTGTGTGTGTGTGTGTGTGAGTGTGTATGGTACATAGGTATCCTATGAGCAAAAATTATTAATGTATACACAGTAAGTACATGTACCCTCATGTTTTTACATTCACATCATCCTCACTTAGATGAAGACAGGGACCATCTCAGCATCCCAGCAGGCTCCTGTCTGCCCCCTCCTTCTCCTCAAAGGTGATGGTGCTCTACTAGTTTTGCTTGGTTTTGCTGTGCCACATTCCATTACATGAAAAGGACACGTTTTATTCATCCAACCATTGATGGAATTTGTGTCATTTCTAGTTTGGGACTTTGATACCTACTGTTGCTACGTACAATTTTCAGACACATCTATTGTTGAGCACATCACTCAATTCTATTAAGAATATACCTAGGTGTGGAACTACTGAGTCAAAGGTAAAGCATATGTTTGGCTATAATATATATTACTATAGTTATCCAAAGTCCTTGTATAAAATTACAGTCCTGGCTAGCAGCCTATGAGACCCCAGTGTCTCCTTTGACATCTTATTTACATAGGCATTTCAGGGAGTTTAAATATTAAGACTAGCTCGTGTACAGAGAGACATCCACAAGAACGACATCACAGACCTTCCCTGCTGAACACACGCAATCCCAGGCTAGTGGCTCTGGCTTCCAGCTCTGCCGTGACTTCCCACTAGCTCCCTCCCACCGCTGTGACTTTTAGACAGCGAGGCGAGCCGGAGGAGACGCAAAACAATTGCAGGTTTCATCTGTGTCATGAGGGTGAAACCCATTATTATGAAAAACGTTAACCTTTCGTCTTCTGGGCAGAAATAGCACCCGCTGTCAAGGGGTGCCTTGTTTAGAGAACCCTGTGGTTTCAGAAGAACTCTTAAAGTTCCAAAGAGCGAAGAAGCCTGTTTTACTGCTCCATCACACCATTTTTGTATTATCTGACCTGCTGATTTATCACCTCAATCTGCAAGACAAAACTAGTCATCAGGCAAGAGGTGTCCCCTATCAAAGTCGGGGCTCTCTCTAGTTTTCATACATAAGAAGAGATGACTTAAAGCCAACAGGGAACTCACCTTCTTCACATCCTTTGCTCTAATTCATAGTTAGGAACACGAGGGACCTGCCTTTTCCTTTCAGTTCTCCAAGAAACTCCACTTTTATCACAGACAGAGAATAGCTCAGCCAAGTAACTTTATTTGGGCAGGTGAGGTGCTCAATTTTCAGCCAAGGAATTCAGGTTGGGGGCTACACGTTTTACCTAATTTGCAGCCTCCTTCTAAGCAGGCCGACTTGAAGCTCGAGCAAGGATGATAACATTCGATTACCCCTTGTGCTGCCAAGAGAGCTGTCTGTCGAATCTCTCCATCCATCTCCCTGCAGGCGTGGGGGAGGATTGCACCTCCCGGCCCTTCCAGTTGCGGTGGGATCAGAGGACTAACTCTGACCAGTGAGTTATGAGTGAAAATGGCATGGGCCCCATTCATTCTAGAGCTTTAGTTTGTGATCTCAGAGCTCACTCTTAGTCTCCGGGTGGTAACAGCATCTCTCAAGGTGCAGGCTGCTCTAAAAATGAGGATCAGAGCCTTTGTGGTTTGTTGTCACCAAGACGTTTGTATTATTTGTCAGTGCAACAGCCTCATCTATGCAGGCTGATACACTTGCGTGCTCATTCAGCTGACACCCTTCTTTAAATGTGTCCTGCCTGACTTCTTTCAATCCCTATGGAACTAGAGATTCTAAAATAGGGTTTCTTTCCAACAAGGAGCTATAATATGGAATGAAAACCATGTCTTCTAAATGTTGTACTTAGTTTGGCATCAATTATTTAATATTTAACCAATAAGTGGTATACATTTGTTAAACAAGCAATCATGTCAGTAACAGGTAAGGGAATGTGGAGAGGAACTAAAAGGAGATGAAAGGAACATGGTTTCATCTGAATATGCTCGCGGGGAATTGCTGACACAGGGGCTTCTTGGCAAGAGCTGACGGGAGGAAGTGGGGAGGATTTAGAAAGCACAGGATCAATTACTCAGGCTTATCCTACAAGCTGATTTCTCACTCATATTAAAGGGAAAGTAAGAAGGAAGAGGATGAGGAAAAAATGAATATCCCCCAATGATCCTTTATATACCTGGAACTCTAGGTATACACAGAGCTCAGAAAAGAGGGGAAACAACCCATGTAGTATGATCACTTCATTTCACGTCACCTTTGAGAGCCAAATAGGTTGGATCTAATTGATTCCTACTGGGAACCAGAACAGTTTCCTTCTTACTCAAGGTTGTAACCTAGGTGCTTAACATTAATACCTGGCATGAGCTTGATAAGGGTTGTAAGATAAATGGATACATTAGGGAATAAATGAATGAGTGTGGGGGAAAGTTGACACTGAAACAGTCCTCACTGCAAGCTGAAAGTCATAATCCTCTTTCTTGTTCTAAAACTTTGCGGAAAACTCTCCCATGATCATTCTCTCTACTGATCAGCTCTGGAGAGTAGAGCTGGTCTGAAGTCCTGGGTTTGTGACAGGCCTCAGTGGATGGAGTCAGGTAGCATTATAACATCTGTTTGCTAAATCTGGTGAAGCACACACTCAATGGACCAAGTGATGCTGGTGCAAGTACCTGTCGACTGCTGAAAGCCAGATCCCACCTTTTGCTTTCCACGCACACTCAGCATCACGGGAGAGAGGCTGCTTGGGCTCTGGTCCCAGTTCTCAGGGTCTTTGTTTCCTGCTCCTCTGTAAAAAGAGGTGGCTACGTTAGATCAGGAATCATGTATTAAAACTCACCAAGAGATTTTTAAATATGTAGATTCCCAAATGGCTCTTCCAGGGTTTCTGATCCCTAGGCTCTGGAGTTGGATCTTAAGAACCCATGCTTTAACAAACCTCCCAGATAATCCAACCATGCTTATCTTCTGAAACCACACTTTGAAACATAGGATCTTTAAGTTGCCTCCAATGTACCACATTTGTATAAATGGTTCTATTACAATAATTTTATAAATATCGCATCCTCTCTCAGAAACTATTTTTCAGTCAATCAGGCATCATGTCAGTCTCTGCTGATATGAAATGACTTTGAGTAGCTGAACATCTCAATTAACCTAATGCTCCCCACTTCCTCTTGTCAACTCTGCCAAAAAAGTTGTGTTGGCCTTTCACCATGAGCATCTTCGGATGAAGTAGTCTTATTTTCATCTCTTTTTAGTTTCTCTTCACATTCCCTTACCATCAACTTAAAAAGGCTGGCATGGGGATTTTTGTTGAGAAAGCCGATTCCTTAACACTGTTTTGAGATACAGCCCCAGATTCCTTTAGAGTATTTGTTAAATTCAAAAGCAATATTTCAGGGCTGCTGTCAAGCTCTATGTGCAAGCACCACAGGGACTGTGTTTTCAAGAGGAAAAAACCAAAGATATGGTTAAGTGTCCCCCCGCCACCGACCCACTTGGCCCAGGAAGATATGAGGTCCACAGTAAATGTAGCTTGTGATAATTCCTTATCTGAAACTGAATAAATCCTAAAGGCTGTCCTAAGCATTTGTTTTCAGGGAAGATGGGGGGATTTGAGAGAGAAGATGCAATTTTCTTCTCTGTCCCAGCTTTCCAGGGGCCTCTGATGACTGCAAACCCCTAAAACCCTTCCCAAGGTCACCTTGCTTCCCAGGTGATCTCAAAGCATTCTCTGATCCTCGATGTCTTGCTCTGGGAAATGTAGGGTTAACCATGCCAAGAGTTTGGATTTCAATCCCAGGATTCCAGTCCCTGCCTGAGGCTCAAGAAAGAAGCACTGGGCAGGGTGCCCACCCTATGGCCGCCTAGAGCAGAAGTGCTGAGCATACAAGATATGCAGTGTGAGGTCATGCCCCAGTGGCATCCGAAATGGACCCTTTTGGAAAGTTTCATGAAATTCATGACCAACTGTCATCAGCCACAAAGGGGGAAGAGGCTAAAATCTTCGAGTGTGCAGCATCCAATCTTGATATGGTTTTTTCTTGGTGACTTTTCCTGAGACTATCTTCTTCAGCCTTCTTTTCCAGCGTGGTTTCATTTTCCTCAATTCCAGTATTAGCATTTTGCAGCTGCTTCTACAGCAATAATGACAATAGTTCAATTATGTCCTTGCATATGTCAGGTATAGTATGGTCTAATTTAATCTTCATTACACATCGCCATATTGCAATTATACATGCTATCCAAGTGTTAACACATATTTAAACCTGCTATTCCTTTGTCACTGATTTACAAAGGAGGTACCTGAAAAGAAGCAGATGTCATAATTACACGCTTATTCAGCTCATTTTAAAGTAAGCCTCAAAGTAAATTGCAGATGAGCCAGGCATGTCTTGAAATTAATGTAGTGATAGGACACTAATGCCGCGATTCATTACGGTTTGTCAATGTGCCGTACTTCTGGAACGTGCGATAAAATTATATTAATACTCTCTGCTAATGAGATTAATGAATATGAACATGCAGGAGAAGAATGGAGTCCTTTGTTCAGCTATTGAAAAAAATAACATATAGGTAATTAAAAAGAATTAATCAAATCATGTACAGCCTCATTTATATTAAATTAATTTGTCTAGTTTCATTTCTAATAATTAATCACTTTTTGCAAATTACAAAGCACTTCAGGCGGATGGAAGCACTACTGTAGGAGTTGTGCTTCAGAATATTTAGAACGATCAAGGTGGTCCCTGTGGGTTCATATTAATTAAGGTTTAACAGTTTGGAAAATTGTAGCAATATTTTATGATTCATGTAATTAAACTCTGTAACAAAATGTCACAACTGCTAGTTACTTCTGCGCCTGTGATTTATATCTTCCTCCTTTTGGAAAGGAAGCAGCAGAAATGAAGTCTTCTGAAACGTGCCGACACAGTCAATGGGAAAACAAGCTGTTGGGTTCATTGCAAACTGAAGCACTTTGTCTGGGGCACCGGTGCGCCCTCGCACTTGCAAATTCCACCTTGGGGTTATGCAAATGAGATTGAATCATATGATACGGCATATGGTGGAAATCTCGGGGGTTTCTTCTGGTACGTTTGCTTGGATAAAAACCTAAAAGGCAGGAGTTGTGTGTGCTTCCTTCCCAAACTGCATTGGGTGTATAACAAACTCCCATTGACTGAGGCAGCTCCCAGAAAGAAAGCCAGTTGTTACCTTGAACCTAAATCCAGCTGGTTTACATGGCCAGGGTTCTTCCCAGAAACCGTTTTCCTCAGTCCCTGGTGTCCTGGAGAGAGACTGCAATGGACAGCACATCCTAAGGACTGTAGCACAGGAATGCTATGTGCTTTGTGAACCGCTCTCCTGTCTGGCTGCGGGAGGACTTGAAGAGACAGCTGATGAGGATGCCTCATTCAGGACAGGGGTCTTATTCCTCACTGGGCATCAGAAACACCTAGAGATTTTTTTTCCTAAAATCCAATGTTTTGGCTTTTTCCCCGTTGTCTCCTCAGACCCACTTGTGGCCCTTTTCATCCTGATCTGTGCCCAAGGATGCTGACCTCTGATGATGGTGGGGTTTCTTGGCTCCCTGGTCAACTGAATCCTGCATGGGGGAGGCATCAAGCCAGAGATGGATAGGCAGGTGGTGTCAGGGTTGTGTTTCCCATGCCTTCCCTGCCTCAGCGCGGTGTCTCTCCTTGAGACTGAGTTCCTCCTGAGTGACCACAGTCCCCTTGGGCAGCTCATCTCCCAGCACCCCGCTGCCCACTGGCTCCAGTGACACTGATCCCCCTCGTCCTTCAGCTCAGCAGGACTGGTGGCTTCTCATTGTTGCCTGCTTCTGGGTGCCTCACCGTCCTTGTCTGGTCCTTTAATCCTACTCTCTCCACCAACAACCACTTCATGAAAGCTTCTCCATTAATTTATATGATAGTGAATCCATGCCTGGATCTCACTCCAGAGACTGTGATTCAGTTGGCCTTGGGTGAAGCCCCAGCAGGTGTATTTTTAAAAATCATTCCTGATGATTCCATTGCATAAGGTGGAGAAGCTCTGCATTACAGATATTCTAGGAAGAGTTCGTATCTCCCAAAATAGTTTGTGCTAACACAGTATTTATTGTGGGCCAAGTTCTATGTACAGTTCTGTAAATATACTGATACAGTTCATCCTTATAACAGCTAAGAGACAGGTTGCTATTATTATCCCATTTTACAGGTAAATTAGTTGAGGGCTGACAGGAGGAAAGTAAATTGCCAAGGTCATACAGTAAGTAAGTAGTGGAGCTAGAATTCAATCTAGAATCTATTTTCACTATCATTACTATGTGCTATAATATTGAGTTTTTTTTTTCAATTTATTCTAAGAAATGATTTGGAAATGGGGGGGACCTGATTATTTATTCACATTTACACTCAGTCGTATATTTGTGCATTCCTTCCAGAAGATTTTAATGAGCAACTGTTTATGTTCCAAGTATTATGGGGGCTATCCTCTACCTATCAAGGCTAGAGGGAAAAGAAAAGATTCATAAATAGGTAGATAAACAAATATAGAAATAGACAAAACTGAAATATGTAGCATGAGTTGGATATACTATATGGAGGAATCTCTGGAGTGTGGAAAATATATTCCAACCAGGAATACGAAGAAGCCTTCACAGCAAAGGGGACATCTGAGATGAACCACAAAAGATCTTTAAAGACAGGATGGCTCAGATGGAAGAGCCTGGGCCTGAAGGGTGTCATGATGGTTTTAATGGTCATTTATCTCAGTCTGTGGGCTTCCCAACGGGCTCAGTGGTGAAGAATCTGCCTGCCAGTGTAAGAGACACAGGTTCAATCCCTGGGTCAGAAAGTCTCCCTGGAGAAGGAAATGGCAGTATTCTTACCTGGGAAATTTCCTGGACAAAGGAGCCTGGAGGGCTGCATTCCATGGGGTCACAAAGAGTCACATATGGCTGAGTGACTGCACTCACATGCACACATCTGAATCATTTGGATGTTGAATTTTATCCCTTAAGCATAGAAGAACCAAGACAGTTTCCAGTGAGGGAACAACACGACTGTATTGGGGCTGAAAGAGATCGCTTCACCAACACTATGGCAAGCTGATCGACACACGCTTCATGTAGACACCCTGGCACACCCTTTAGGAGACTCACTGAAATTCAAGTGAGAGATGATGGACTGGGAACGAAAGCCCCCACGTTGTAGAGGAAGAGGAGGGTGGCTGTTCCCAAGGACTTTGTAATTCATTGACTTTTCTCCTCTCTGGTCCAGGGCAGAGTCTGGCTATTAAACATAACGTGTGTGGTCTGGTAATGATGCTGAGCTGCCCGGTTCTGCCAGGCCCTTTGGGAAGCTCTGGTCCCTCTCAACCCACACTCAAATTGGATTAACTTGGAAATGAGAAAGACCATGCTTTTTTATGCCTGTGAGAGGGTGCTAGGAATTTTGGGACCCCCATGGGAAAGGAACATACACTCCCCATCAGCAGCCATGGTGTTACATGTCTGTAAATAGCACTAATTGGGAACATTTTGTTTTGTTTTATTTATAGAGTGTACAACTCCATTGTTTCACTCAAGTAGGATTCCTTTGTAGGTAATAACTCTATCCAGGCTGTGCCATGGTGGAGGTAATACTAATAGGAAGGAGAGGAAAGCCTGCTCATAGACAAATGATGATAAAGTGAAATCTTTAAGAAATCATCAAAAAAAAATGAGGCAGGGCCATGTGAGCTGTCTCTCCAAACTGACAAGGCTGAAGAAGCTGCCAGGCCACCAGCCTGAGACCCTGGAGCACATTTATGATTTAATTCTCCTTTTGACATCAATCAACACATATTAATAACTACAGCCAGAGGAAGCAATGTGCTGTATGTGCTTTTACAGTGACAGGCCTGCATCTAGGAGGCAGATTTTTGATTGCCAATTAATCCCCAAATAAGCTCAAGACATTTCCACTCATCCCACCCTGCCACTTTGCATTCTATGTCAAACAGCACTGCGGGGCCCTCGGTCACAACTTAAGTTTGGTATACTCCCTTAGAAACTGACACCAATTTTATTAATCCAGATCTGGCCTCACAGAACTATCAAATCTGTTAGTTGGAAGTGGAGGGTCTTAAAGATCACAGAGTCTGACCCAGTCCCTGAAGCCGTATTCTCTCCTACTCTACTCGATACACGGTTGTCCTACTTCAATAAATCAAGTGCTGAGAAGCCCTTCAGCCTAAGGAAGCTATACACTTTGCCAAGGAACCTGTAGGTTTTAAGTCAAAGCACTAGTTCAATCCTAGATCCATCTATTACATCTATCCACCTGCTTCTCTATTTATCTATCCTAAGTGAAAAAGACTATGATGCTGGAAAAGATTGAGGGCAGGAGGAGAAGGGGGTGAAAGAGGATGAGATAGTTGGATAGCATCATCGACTCAATGGACATAAGTTTGAGCAAACTCCAGGAGATAGTGAAGGACAGGGAAGCCTGGCATGCTGCAGTCCTTGGGGTCACAAAGAGTCACACACGACTTAGTGACTGAACAACATTCTATCTATCTGCCTGTCTCCTTCCCAAGGACATTTGGCAAAGACTAGAGATATTTTTGGTTGTAATAATTGGGGTATGCTATGGGCATCTAGTAAGTAGAGGTCAGGGATACTGCTAAGCATCCTATAATGCACAGGAAAACCTCCCACAAAATCCTCATTATCTGACCCCATATGTCAACAGTGCTGAGGCTGAGAAACCACAACCTATACATACAGAGAAAAACATGGGAACACAAACACACACACTTATTTAGCCCAGTGTCAGGCACAGTTACTTTTACCCTGATTGTTAGAACATGTATGGTTCCCTTAAGCCACTTAGTCTAATCCCTGCCCCTTGAAAAAATAAAGATGAAGTTTAATTTTTTCCTCTAAAATGAAGCAAACATGTAAGACATCTTCCAAAGTCACGATCTCCCCAAGCCAAGCACCCCTCGTTCGTTTCCATATGGATGTCAGAGTTTCCCATATGTCGGGGTTTACAATACACACATTATGATTTCAGTGGAAAATCATAAAAAAATAAAAGCCACTTCAGTAAATTCAGGGGACAATGGTGGGGGTGGTTAGCAGGATGACATGGAATTTGTTGGAAAGACATTGGTGTATCTCAGAGTCCCAGTGAACTCTAAAGCTTCCTGGCCTTCAGGAGAGAGGACAAGAGGGGATTCTAATCCAGATGGGAGGTTAGGCTTGTCTTTACTAATCATTGAATCCTCAAGGCTTAACGCAGTGACTGGAAAGTTGTAGTCACTTGATAGCTGTGTGTTGGGTGGCAGGAAGGAAGGAAGAGAAGGAGGAAGGGAAGGAGGGAAGGAGGATGGGAGGGGACATGAGAAGGGACTTTTTATAAAAAGCGAATTAGGAGCAACAGCCAACTTCCAGGAATGTTCTTTGTCCTTTTTAAGAGACACTGCTCTATGAAAAACAAGGAAACTATAAGCAAAAATAAGCATCCAGCATATGTGTGAAGCACCGACTCCTACACTGACCCCTAGCTCTGATTCTTTGACTTCTGTTTGTGATGCTAAATTTCCTTCTGCCTCTTTTAGCTTACAACACATTTGGGGGCTTTACAACATGCAAGTCTGTTATTAGAGATTCTGTTGAATTATTCAGGGCTAAGTGAAGATGCGAAGACACCTTTTTCGAGACAGAGACAGAAAATTGGTAAACACTCTCTAAGATGCCTTACAGCAAAAAAAAAAAAAAAAAAAAAAGCCCACAAATTCTTCTGCAGCTGTTGCATTTACCAAAAATTGATAATGATAAACAGTTGTTACCTGTATAAGGATGATATGTCCTCCCCAAGAATGTCTTTTGTCTCCAGTATCAGCTTTTGACAGTCACAGTCCCGCAAGACACGTGCTTACCCTGAGATCCAAGGGGTTAATTCCATCCCGAGAAGCTTTTGAGACACAAATGGGTAACGCACCATCAATATTAGAAATCAACATTAAGTGAAAAGATTCCCCTCTCTTTGACTTTCATTAGAGGCCAGGAATATTGAAAACCACAATGACTCGGGGGATTGTGTCAAAACACACTTGATACACATCAAAAGGAACTGCATCAGCAGGGCTGAAAGAATCAATTGTCTTCCCTTCCAAAATGCTGACCCAAAAGCTCAGGGCTTCTTCAGAGTGCAGTGAGATTTCCTAGAAAGCTTCTGAATGCAGTCCAGTTGCAGCATGGCGCAACAATTGCCTGCTTAAAAATATGCATGCCAGCAATGCTTAGCAGCCAAGGTGTGTTCTGTACTTCAATAGACCAAGAAAGAAGGTAGGAGCAGAGGAAGTGGACTAAAAAAGCACCAGCAATACCTGAGGGCTATTGGCTACCAAAGGCACAGCCATGGATGATAAGAGTACCTAAATCATGGGCAGTTAAGCCAAGGCGCTGATTTTTAAATGTGTTAGTCACTCAGTCATGTACCACTGTTTGTGACCCCATGGACTGTAGCCTGCCAGCTCCTCTGCCCATGGAATTATCCAGGCAAGAATACTGGCTTGGGTTGCCATTCCCATCTCCAGGGGATCTTCCCCACCCAGGGATCAAAGCCAGGTCTCCTGCATTGCAGGCGGATTCTTTACCGTCGAGTCACCTTATTTCTGAAAACTGACAATTTAGTGTCACAGAATCAAAGTGAGTGTGTTTCCAGCATGTTAACAGTGTCACTCAGCTTCAGTCAAAAGTAGGTAGAGTGAAGGCCTCCTTTCCAGAATTCTCCTTTGAACAAAATTCCTTCCAGGAATCTTCTATCTAGTTTTCCATTTCACCAGCCCCCTACATTAAGTTACCCCATCTCCTCCCCCACAATACATGAACTTGAGTTGTGTACTTTAAGTTCTGAGAGTTAAGTATCATGCCAATGGTTCTTCAACCCGCTGATATCCACTAGCAAGCAGGAGATTTGTACATTTATACATCTCTTTATCCTGGAACATATGCCTCAGCTAGGGGCTTCAGTTGATGACTGAAAGCTTTATTGAGAATTACTAAATAGTGTTTCTGAAGCTGATGAAAGATACTCTCTAGCTGTGGTCACGATTAGCATTATCCCCCCAAAGCATACATATATACACCAATACCTCACACTCACAGCATTTTTAATTTACTAATATTGTTAAGATGCCACATGCCTGATAGTCACAAGGCACAATCAATACAGTGGCCCTGTTGACAATTCAGACTGAGTCCATGAAGAAAGAAGACTTCTGTAACGGGAAGTTTCTAGAACTGAGCAAGGACCAGCCACTCCCTCCCATCTAAATGTACTGCACTGGTGCCCCAGACTTAGTAAACAACTCAGTCGCCATGAATCAGCTATAAAACTATGCTGGAGCTGGATTGCCAGTAAGGGGCCACATGTTGATAAGTTTTGAGATACACAGAATGAGGTGAGGTCTGAGAGTGATTATGATTATTTTCTTGTTTAGACTCTACAGATATTTACTGAACACTGGATTTCTTTACTGCTGAGCCACTGGGGAAGGAGTACCCACTCACTGCTATATACCAAGAGCCCAAAATAGCACTTGGCTCATATGTCCACTGACTGGAGTATTTATTGTTTTGAACTTATATACTCAGAGATGTGTACTTTAATAAATGATTTTTACACCTAAAAAAAAACTTAAAATAAATAAAGTTTTATTGAAATACAGCCACACCCATTGCTTTAGGTATAGCTTATGGCTGCTTTCCCCCAAACAGCAGAGTGAGTAGTGGTGTGGTCCACCAAACCTAAAATTTTTGCTATCTGGCCTTTCAGAAAAAGTTTGCATACCATTTCTTTATATTTATTTATTTATTTGGCTGCACCAGATCTGAGTTGCGGCATGCAAACTCCCATTTGCGGTATGTGGGATCTAGTTCCCTGCCCAGGGATCGAACCCAGGTCCCTTGCACTGGAAACATGGGGTCATAGTCACTGGACCACCATGGACGTCCCTTGCATAACCCTTGGACTCAGTGACTGATGAGGTTCCTTAAGAGCTAAGACTTAGGAAATGGTATTTTAAAAATAATAACAAAGGAAGAAAATCAAATAACATGGCAGCATGTGAGAGAAGGGAACAGTGGAGGTCCCTTCCCCTGCTCGCTTCCCCATCTTCTGACCTCTCACTCTTCTCACACTAGACACAGAGGTGCATCCATCTGGCCCCACCCTTCAAGCTCTAAGGAGCCTCCTACCTATCCATAGTCCTGTCTCACCATCCAGCTCAGAAAATGAGAGGGCTACATTATCTCTAAGCTTATCATGAAAGTGTTCATCGCTCAGTTGTATTCAACTCTTTGTGACCCCATAGACTAGCCCACCAGGCCCCTCTGTCCAAGGTAGTGTCCAGGCAAGAATACCTGAGTGGGTAGCCATTCCCTTCTCCAGATCTTCGCAACCCAGGGATCGAACCCAGGTCTCCAGCATTGCAGGCAGATTCTTTACCATCTGAGGCACCAGGGGGCCCAGTGGCACTCAGCTAATATTGAGTGAATCAGCAGGCCTTATGGGGACAGTCAGGATGGTAGAAGAGAGGTAGGCTGAGGCACCAGCTGTGCGGGGCCTGCATTTTTGACGTGGTTTTGCCACAGTGAGGTTGAAACAGGAGGCTGACCAGAGCTTCCCCTGTATCTGGGAGCGTTCTGACTTCTTTTCTGGGAACACTGGAGGTCTCAGCAGCTTACAGGCCCCCAGGGAACTTCTGAGTGGGTGGGGTGGGGGCCTTGCTAAGGCCTGGCTTCCTTCTTCCCACCAAGCTAGAGGAGACTGGGAGGTGCGCTGGGCAGGCTCTTGGCCCCACCCCAGGCACCCAGGACTTTTTAATGACCTTTCCCCTCCTATCAGGGTTTACAAAACAGTCACCCCCCCCCGGGTGGGAATTCTCCCACATGCTCAGTCCCAGCCTTGGCCCTTCCCCTTCCCTTGCATGTCCTCCAAAACCAAGGCCAGCTCTTTTTTTCCCTTTTCCAGTTTCTTTAAATTTGGACAATTTTTAATTTGAAAACAGATGGTAAGAAGAAACACGGGCATCACCTCCAAGCAGATCTGAAGGTCTGGCTTCCCTGTGGTCCACGTCGCCAAGCCCCCAACACCTCTCCCCAAAGGGCAAAGGCCGCTCTGAGCAAAATGCCAAAGCGGCTCTTTACAAATAAACCTGTGACCAAACTGCGGCCATAAAACTTAGAAAACCACTTCGATTGAGACGTTTGGACTAATTACCAAGGAGCAGCAGCTACGGGCCCTCTCCTAATGCTGTTTATTACATTCCCTCGTTATGGGGACTCCCTGGGGTTGGTTTCTGAAATAAAGATTTAATTTGAGGGTAAATCAGAACAACAAAAAATGTAGCTCATTGTAAACAATAGTATCCCCAGCCCAGCTGAGCCCATCAATATAAAAACAGAAGTCCTCCTCATCCTCTCCGTACTGTAAACATGTTAAATGCTATTTATTGTGACTACATGTGTGTGGCCCGGCATTAGTGAAATTGGGAGCATTTTCGTGACTGAGAGACATAAACATCAAATACTGCTTCCATCATTCTTCTAGTTTTAAAGTTATAAAATCTAAATATTAATTTTAATAGAAAGGTTAGGAAATTGGAAACTGCAGTACCCACTGAAGTCATCAGCATAACACACAGTTCACAGAGGGAGTGTCAGCATTCCAAGGAGATTAAGGAGGCAGGTGGGGTCCAGACGTGGTCCATGAAATATGACATGTGTCATAAACAGTGGCTTAGGCCCCACGGCTCCCTACTAACCCCAAGTCCTACCCAGCCAATGTTTTTCTTAACTCAAGGCAGGATGTACACAGATACAATGAGCAAGAGAGGAGAAACATTTAGTCTGCTGCCCACAAGAGTCGGCTTGACTGACCATCTTTGAGCTGGAGTCTGGAGAAGGACAGTTTGCTTGTCTATGACACCCATTATCTGCAGAGCCCATTGTGGGTCAGGGCAAGCCCGCTAGAGCAGTTATTGCTCTTCAACTCCTCATGTAGAAACAGGCACAATTCTAGATGACACTAAGAAGCACATATCATAGGCTCCTCACTTCCAGAGACTAACTCATATTTTATTGTTTTTCAGCCATGTCTGACTCTTGCAGCTCCATGGGCTGCAGCAGGCCAGGCTTCCTTGTCCCTCACTATCTCCCTGAGTTGGCTTAAACTCATGTCCATTGAGTCAATGATGCTATCTAACCATCTCATCTTTCTGTCGCCCCCTTCTCCTCATGCCCTCAATCTTTCCCAGCATCAGGGTCTTTCCCAACAAGTTGGCTCTTCATATCTGGTGGCCAAAGTATTGGCGCTTCAGCTTCAGCATCAGTCCTTCCAATGAATATTCAAAGTTGATTTCCCTTAGGATTGATTGGTTTACCTCCTTGCTGTCCAAGGGACTCTGAAGAGTCTTCTCCAGCACCACAGTTTGAAAGCACTCAGTTCCTTAGCACTCAGCCTTCTTTAGGGTCCAACTCTCACATCCACACATGACTCCGGGAAAAACCATAGCTTGACTGCACAGACCTTATTGGCAAAGTGATGTCTCTGCTTTTTAATACTCTCTAGGTTTGTCATAGCTTTCCTTCCAAGGAGCAAGTCATATGGTCCTCTCCAATTATGAATCAGGACTTTTCTGTCACTTTTCCTCTCCCCCGCTGGATGCCAGGGGCACAGACTTTAGTACAAACCATCCATGATGGTCAATGTCACTGTGGAGTCTTGGTCAGTTCAGTCAGTTCAGCCATTCAGTCATGTCCGACTCTTTGCGACCCCATGAGTCAAGCACGCCAGGCCTCCCTGCCCATCACCAACTCCTGGAGTTTACTCAAACTCATGTCCATCAAGTTGGTGATGCCATCCAACCATCTCATCCTCTGTCATCCCCTTCTTCTCCTGTCTTCAATCTTTCCCAGCATCAGGGTCTTTTCCAATGAGTCAACTCTTCGCATCAGGTGGCCAAAGTATTGGAGTTTCAGCTTTAGCATCATTCCTTCCAAAGAACATCCAGGACTGATGTCCTTTAGAATGGACTGGTTGGATCTCCTTGCAGTCCAAGGGACTCTCAAGAGTCTTCTCCAACACCACAGTTCAAAAGCATCAATTCTTCGGCGCTCAGCTTTCTTCACAGTCCAACTCTCACATCCATACATGACCACAGGAAAAAACATAGCCTTGACTAGACGGGCCTTTGTTGGCGAAGTAATGTCTCTGCTTTTCAACATACTATCTAGGTTGGTCATAACTTTTCTTCCAAGGAGTAAGTGTCTTTTAATTTCATGGCTGCAATCATCATCTGCAGTGATATTGGAGCCCCCCAAAATAAAGTCTGACACTGTTTCCATTGTTTCCCCATCTATTTCCCATGAAGTGATGGGACCAGATGCCATGATCTTCGTTTTCTGAATGTTGAGCTTTAAGCCAACCTTTTCACTCTCCTCTTTCACTTTCATCAAGAGGCTTTTTAGTTCCTCTTCGCTTTCTGCCATAAGGGTGGTGTCATCTGCATATCTGAGGTTATTGATATTTCTTCCAGCAGTCTTGATTCCAGCTTGTGCTTCCTCCAGCCTAGCCTTTCTTATGATGTACTCTGTATATAAGTTAAATAAGCAGGGTGACAATATACAGCCTTGACGTACTCCTTCTTCTATTTGGAACCAGTCTGTTGTTCCATGTCCAGTTCTAACTGTTGCTTCCTGACCTGCATATAGGTTTCTCAAGAGGCAGGTCAGGTGGTCTGGTATTCCCATCTCTTTCAGAATTTTCCACAGTTTATTGTGATCCACACAGTCAAAGGTTTTGGCATAGTCAATAAAGCAGAAATAGATGTTTTTCTGGAACTCTCTTGCTATTTCAATGATCCAGCGGATGGTTGGCAATTTGATCTCTGGTTCCTCTGCCTTTTCTAAAACCAGCTTGAACATCAGGAAGTTCACGGTTCACGTATTGCTGAAGCCTGGCTTGGGGAATTTTGAACATTACTTTACTAGCATGCGAGATGAGTGCAATTGTGCGGTAGTTTGAGTATTCTTTGGCATTGCCTTTCTTTGGGATTGGAATGAAAACTGACCTTTTCCAGCCCTGTGGCCACTGCTGAGGTTTCCAAATTTGCTGGCATGTTGAGTGCAGCACTTTCAAAGCATCATCTTTCAGGATTTGAAATTGCTCAACTGGAATTTCATCACCTCCACTAGCTTTGTTCGTAGTGATGCTTTCTAAGACCCACTTGACTTCACATTCCAGAAGACTTACTCAATCAATACTTGAGTACTTGATCAATATTTCCTGAGTGAATGGACAGATGGATGGAAAACTGGATGAAGTATTATCTAGTCAAGACTCCTGACTTTTCTCTGGGCCTCCTTCTCCCCTCTTATAATGTGGGGATAGTGCTAACATCTGTTTCATAGGCATTTTTGGATTCTTGTGAGGAAGAAATTATGTGATTCCCGGAATGCTATTTTGAGAATTGGGTTTAGGGACCGGTGGTCCTTGAAATAAAATAGACTCCATTTGACCACCACTCAGCTGATGCCTCCCATAGTCGATTCCACACCAAACCAATGAACATCCTTCACTAAGTTAGGAAGCAACAACTCTGCCCATCAAAGAAGGATCTCAATTCCAAGTTACCACGGCATCTCTGGCACTCAGGGAGAAGGAGTGGAGTGAGGTGTTCCAAGCTCTGAACCCCTCCACATCCTACTCTTGCCTGGTGTCTCATCTATAGGATGAAAGACATGCTGAAACCCCCCATGCTGCTTGTAGACAAATTATTTTCCTCCTGATAAATATCAAACAGAAAAAGAAGATAACTGGATTCATACTCAACCCCCACCAATTTGAAATGAATTACATAAATTTCACATACTCTTAGGTGACTAGGACTGGTGGTTTAGACAGTAAAGAATCTGCCTGCAATGCAGGAGACATGGGTTCAATCCCTGGGAAGATCCCCTGGAGAAGGAAATGGCAACCCACTCCAGTATTCTTGCCTGGCAAATCCCATGGACCGAGGAGCCTGGTGCGCTACAGTCCATGTGGTCCCAAAGAGTCGGATATGATTGAGGGACTAATAATTACAGGTAACCCGGGCCCTCACTAATCCCCTTCCCCTCTTACCCACACCACTACCGCTTCTAGCATTTCCCTAAGGAATTCCATGGAAGAATAGTTCCCTGGGATAACTCTTGCTATCCCAGGAATATGAATTCTATACTCACATGTTCCATTATACAGAAAAACACTACATTAAGCAAAGTGAGAGGTTTTTTCCCCAACTTACAGGATATTTTGGAGCCTTTGAAATGTATTGGGAATTTCCATGAACTATATATGTTTATATCTAAATTCATTTGAAGATTGAATCTTTTGTTTTCAGTTTACCTGAAGAAAATAATACTTCAAAAAATAGCTTGAGAAATTTTAGTCAAAAGCAAAAATCATTGTAAAAAAAAAAGTCATTGTCATTTTGACAAGTGATTGCCCTAGTTTGCTTTCAAAAGGAACAATCCAGATACTTGGAGAAGGTCCCCCATGCATAATCTGCTTTTAATCCTAGACACAAGTTCTTTGGCCTAATGTCTCAGCTTATGAATATTCATTTAAAGGCTCAAGCCCTCCTAGGGAACTACTGCAGACAAAGCTAGAGAACACCACTTGCTGCCCACACATAGCTCATCTTAGGAGTGTCCACCTTGAGGAATTTATATATATATATATATATATATGGCAAGCTGTCAGCTAACTCAATAACACAGCTGCGTATGAGTCTACGAGAGCATTTAACAAAGTATCACTGTCTGAGAATGACTCAGCAGCACAGAGAAGGGAAGAGAAGAGAAAGAATTAGAAAGAGCAGGGAAGGTTTTTTGGAAGAAAATGGAATCTAAGGTGAATCTTGACTGCCTTGGAGAAGCAGAAAGGACCTGCACTCAGAGTTTCAAGCAGAAGAAAAAGCTACCTTAGCAGCGTCTTAGGTCAGGTTCCATAAAAGGAAAGGATGAGATACAGATTCTGGTGTGTAAATTGCATTATGGAATTTCTCCCCTTCAAGGTAAAGGAGCAGGCCTTTTGACCCTACATCTGTCAATCATTGGTTATGGACTGTCCCTTGAAGAGGGTGACCTCATGGGCAAGGTAGCTCAGTGGAGGATGGGTGCACTGCCCAGATAAAGGGGATGGGGGTGAGATCCCCACTAGCCTCTGTTATGAACAGCTAAGACAAAAATGTGTAAGTGAACAGAAGATTTTCATGGAACAATAAGAAAACAGTCTGCGTACAGAAAAAGATTTGAAATGTATCAACTCAGGCATATACAGAAAAGGAAAGGATACATGAACACTTTTCAGAAGCGTTTTGTGGGAAGCAACACATGCCCTAAGGTAGAGTCCCCCTCGAATCCTGATATAATATATTTTGAATGTGACCTACTCAATGATCTGATTGCTTTCCCCCTATATCTGATTTTATTGCTGCCATCCATCTACATTCTACAATAGACACTAACAGGACCTTTCTAGTGTGCTGAGGCTTCAAATAAAAAGCTACATGTGCAATTTGGTTTTTCCTGTCTTGCATCTTGTTGGTCTTTGGTAAATTTTTTTCTCTAAAACTCTTCTTTTGGATAAACTAAATGATGGTCCTCAGGGAGACAAAAAATAAGACAGATATGGGATATGATAATGTCTAATATTTGCAAGCTGTGAGAGGAAATGAGTCATTCAAATAACATAAGCAGTGATAACTCAGTTGAATATGACTAAGATGTTAAAAATAAGGTGTGTTTACAAGTGAATAAACTTCCTGATCATACTGCTACTCTCTAGAGAAATGGAAAGGGAACAAGCAAAGGGCCCTGGCATCCCATGAATTTCACTGCATTTTTCACTGATCGAGTGTGGTCATGGGCTTCTCCAGTAGCTCAGCGGGAAAGAATCTGCTGCAGTGCAGGAGTAGCAAGAGACACAGGTTCGATCCCTGGGTCGGGAAGATCCCCTGGAGGAGGGCATGGCAACCCACTCCAGTATTCTTGCCTGGAGAATCCCATGACAGAGGAGCCTGGCGGGCTAGAATCCACGGCTTGCAAAGAGTTGGACACGACTGACGGGGCTTAGCACATATACATGCAAGTGTGGTCATGGTGAGTTACTCATGGTGGCCTCTCCTTGCCCGTTGCTACAAAGCTGAAGGCTATGCCCACTACTGAGGAGTGCTCTTGAGTCTATGGGGTGTTCCATTTTTGGAGCCTTCTGCCTTTGTTCTCCTGAACATTCTCAAAGTAAAACACAGGAGCAATCCTTTCTTGAGGAGCAAAACCTCATTTATATTCATCACCATTCAATTCTCCTTTTTGGCCCTTTCCCCACTTTCTTTATTGAATCTCAGGACCCTGGTAATAATACCTTACTCATCAGACCCTGATAATTGGTTAACACAAATCTGCAAAAATATTTAAACTCAGATGTTACTGTCCTAGAATGGCTTATTTCTCCTACCCAGAAGATACTGATAACTTATCAAAGATCTTTTTCTCTTGAGCCCCACTATTGTAGATGATATGAATAAAAATATTGGAAGAAATACTTTTGATAAGAAACTTCTGTCCTTCCGTAGATACCTTACTTAATACTATCTATGGTGCCTTGATATGCATTCTCAAGAGGCTGGTAAGGTTAGAAAACTGCTTTTCCAAGATCACCTCAGAGTCAGAGCACGCACTGCAATTTGAGTTCTGTGAATGAGATGTTTCCGTCTGGGATATGAATGGTAGAGACTAGAGGAAACTCTCTTTGGCAACCCCGGCAGACAGACAACCTACCATGGGCTTATGTGTCTATCGTTGCCCGCTTTTAGGTTCCGTTGTCTTGAAACCGTATCTGTGGGTGTGAGACACTGTGGGGACGTGGTGGCAGAAGAAACTTCTGTCAGTTGATCCTAAAGTAAAAAATATCGATAACATTTTCAGTATGTACATTATAATTCAGTAAAAGTTAAAAATTAAAAAAGAATCAATATCAACCATCTGACTTCTGAACCACTTAATTTAAAAAATTATTCTGAAGTGCCTAAGACTCTTTATTAAATAGCTCTCAGAATATAATGGCTAAAGTGCTTCCTACTTCCTTCATGGATCGTTCATAAGCACAATAGTTTTCTCCTTTTATTCTAAGACCATATATAGGGGACAGATTTCAGTTTGGTTAAAGGAGCTGCCCAGCAATGACATGGGCCATATTGGTAGGTGGCTAGTGAGCTTGCTGTCACAGAAGGAAGTTCAAGAAGAGATTGGGCAACCCAACACTGTAAAGCAACTATACTAAAAAAAAAGAGAGAGAGAGAGACCAGACAACCCATAGGAAAGGAGTGTTGTGAAGAGAGTTTGACTCCCAGGCAGTAGCTTAGGCTCTATAATTTCCATCATTGTGTCCAACTTTGAGAGTCTCTGATCTTGGGACAACTGATTCCCTTTGAATGTGACCCCAGTGAGTCTGTTGCAAGAATTAGACAATCAGCCACTCCAAGTAATTCCCAGGCCTCAACAAACATCAGAGACCCAATGGCACATGTAGTTAGGCTTCCACAGGCCTTTTGCTGGCCCGGAGTTAGAACACAACATGAGAGAAATCAAGAACCCCTCCATCAACATTTTGCAGACAGAATTTAGAAGAAACTTTCATAACGTAAAGGCAGCACAACAGGACTGAAGAACCCAAAGAGATTCTCATCCCACTTCTGCTGCCTTTCATTGGTTCAGAACTACAAGGACAATGCCAATCAGGAAACTGCTGTTTCTTTACTTCCATCAGTATTTCCAGTTGAGATAACCAGCCTTGTGGACCTTTTATTAGCCATTCTTGCGGACCTGTGGATGACTCTCCTTTGATCTCTATTCAGAGATTTTAACTTCTGGAAAATTCCTGAGAATAAAAGGAGATGGAAGAATGGAAATAATATGTGAACCCATGCAGTAGCCATAAATAGAGGGAAGACGGGGCCATCTGCGTCAGTAACATCCATGGACCCCATCTGCTCAGACCTGAGCGTGAAGCACCGAAGGAAGGAAAAGAAACCTGGGAGGCAGAGTCATAGTTGATAAAAACCTGTTCAGCAGCAGAGGGAACAGCAAGTTACTCTCCAGCTCTAGACTCATAAAAGAAATCCAACAAACACTCATATGAGAAGAAAGCTGGGCCAAGGAGAAAGTTCATACACTTTGTTAGATAACTTTATATATATTTTTAAAAAAAAGCCAAAACTTTTATTTGCTTTCACTCTGTGTCAGGCACTGTGTTAAATGCTTTCTATGTATTATCCCATTTAATATTGAAAACAGCTCCATTATGTATATAACTATTCCTGTTGTACAAATGATGAAACTTAAACAGGAAGGGTATAATTAACTAGCCCAAAGATACATAGAGTGTAATTGGGAGAGCTAGGATTTGCATGCAGACTGTCAAATATCCGAGTCTGTAAGAATTTCTCTTCATTACCCCATTTGTCCCCTGAATCCACAGGAGAACTTAACACCTGTGAAATAATGAAGAGAAAATAAAGCTTTATTATTCTGACGACCTAAGGGAAAAACAAAATTTTGAAAAGTACTTATTATAAAAACCCAGTAACCTTTTTAAATGATTTTCTGTTTAGAAAAAATCATAAGTCAGAGCTTCTTTGAAACTGCAGGATGAAGTCATAAAGCCCAGAACATGTTAGTATGAAAGGAAAAATTAAAACTCAAGCACCACAAACTCTTACAAAGGGTAGTGAAGGCAGAAAGGGGGCAGTTTGAGATGGTCAGTGGGTGGAGGATGAAATTGAGAAATTTTCCTAGAAAATGCAAATGGACACAACACAGGGACAAAAACATGCTCAAGATAATAGACATGGAAGATAAAGAATAGAGATACAAATTTTAAAGTGTTAAAAATGCAAGTCTTCTAAAGGGAGAAATCAAAACAAAACCCACACACATCTCGATAAATCTCTGAGCTGATAAAACATAGGCATATTAGAATGGCTCACCACAGTCCAGCAAGAATCAATGAAAAAGGCCAATAATAAATCTTGCCCTGGTGACATTTCCAAATTCTAGGTACACGGGAAAAACACTACTAGTGTCCAAGCAGAAAACTTATGATTTCTTCAAGGGAAGAAAATCAAGCTACTCTTGAAATAAAACTTTTAAAGTTCAAAAACATTAGCAAATTTACAGACTTCAGAGAGGAAAAGGTGATAATAACCTAATATTTTTCTACCCACTTTCTGTCATAGGGGAAGATTAAAAAAAAAGTATTATTCTCAAATATGGAAGGGTTCAAAAAGCAATCCTCCCATGTGCTTTTCTTAAAAAGACTGTTTGGTGATAAACCCCTGTCAGCCACAGAATATATCAAATTGAGGATGGATAAGATCTCCGTAGAGAGATGATAGCAGAAAGGAACTGGCAGACTTCTTTGTGGAAGAAGGGCAGAGCATCCAAACCTCTAGATTTCTGCACATCACCACCTCTGCACACCAGACTCAGCTGAGCATATCACAATAAGGAGTTTCCAAGAACATGGAGGTCTTGGAGCCTTCTCTCACAATGTTATAGGGATACAACCTAAAATAAAATGAATTTTTTTCTTAACAGCTTTATTGAGATATAATTCACATATCATACAATCTACCTCAAGTGTGCAATTCATTGTTTTTAGTATATTCATAGATATGTGCGACCATCCCTACAGTCAGTTTTAGGACATTTTCATCTTCCTAAAAAAATACTCTTTCACCCACTAGCTATCAATCCTGTGTTTCCCATCACTACCCCCAGCCCTCAGTTCAGTTCAGTTCAGTCGGTAAGTCATGTCCGACTCTTTGTGACCCCATGAATCGCAGCACGCCAGGCCTCCCTGTCCATCACCAACTCCCAGAGTTCACTCAGACTCACATCCATTGAGTCAGTGATGCCATCCAGCCATCTCATCCTCTGTCGTCCCCTTCTCCTCCTGCCCCAAAGCCCTCCCAGCATCAAAGTCTTTTCCAAAGAGTCAACTCTTCGCATGAGGTGGCCAAAGTACTGGAGTTTCAGCATTAGCATCATTCCTTCCAAAGAAATCCCAGGGCTGATCTCCTTGAGAATGGACTGGTTGGATCTCCTTGCAGTCCAAGGGACTGTCAAGAGTCTTCTCCGACACCACAGTTCAAAAGCATCAATTCTTCGGTACTCAGCCTTCTTCACAGTCCTACTCTCACATCCATACATGACCAGAGGAAAATCCATAGCCTTGACTAGACAGACCTTAGTTGGCAAAGTAATGTCTCTGCTTTTGAATATGCTATCTAGGTTGGTCATAACTTTTCTTCCAAGGAGTAAGCGTCTTTTAATTTCATGGCTTCAGTCACCATCTGCAGTGATTTTGGAGCCCCCCAAAATAAAGTCTCACACTGTTTCCACTGTTTCCCCATCTATTTCCCATGAAGTGATGGGACCAGATGCCATGATCTTAGTTTTCTGAATGTTGAGCTTTAAGCCAGCTTTTTCACTCTCCTCTTTCACTTTCATCAAGAAGCTTTTTAGTTCCTCTTCACTTTCTGCCATAAGGGTGGTGTCATCTGCATATCTGAGGGTATTGATAGTTCAAGCTGGTTTTAGAAAAGGCAGAGGAACCAGAGATCAAATTGCCAACATCCGCTGGATCATCAAAAAAGCAAGAGAGTTTCAGAAAAACATCTATTTCTGCTTTATTGACTATGCCAAAGCCTTTGACTGTGTGGATCACAATAAACTGTGGAACATTCTGAAAGAGATGGGAATACCAGATCACCTGACCTGCCTCTTGAGAAATCTGTATGCAGGTCAGGAAGCAACAGTTAGAACTGGACATGGAACAACAGACTGGTTCCAAATAGGAAAAGGAGTATGTCAAGGCTGTATATTGTCACCCTGCTTATTTAACTTATATGCAGAGTACATCCTGAGAAACACTGGACTGGAAGAAACACAAGCTGGAATCAAGGTTGCTGGGAGAAATATCGATAACTCCCAGCCCTAGATAACCCCTAATCTACTTTCTTTCCCTATTCTGAACTCTCATATGAATGGAATCTTATAATATGTGGCCTTTTGTGTCTATCTTCTTTCACTTAACATAACGTTTTCAAAGGTTCATTCATGTTGTACCATGTATCAGTACTTCAGTACTTCATTCTTTTTGTGGTTGAATAATATCCTATTGTATGCATATACCACCTTTGTTTATCTATTATCATCATCAGTTGGTGGGCATTCGGGTTGTTTTCACCTAAAAAAACACAAATTCATTTTTTAATTGAAATATAGTTGATGTACAATATTATGTTAGTTTCTGGTGTACTACATAGTGATTCAACATTTGTGTACATTATGAAAGGATCACCATTGTAAGTCTAATAACCACCTGTCCCTATACACAGTTATTATATTATTATTGACCATATTTATTATGCTGTATATTACATCCTTGTGACTTATAGCTGAAGGCTTATACCTCTTAATTCTCTTCACTTATTTCACCCCCCACTCCCCTCTCCTCTGGCAACCTCTCATACCTATGAGTTTGTTTCATTCATTCTGTTTTTTAGATTCCACATATATGTGAGATCATATGGTATTTTTTTCTCTCTGTCTGACTTGTTTCACTTAACATAATACCCTCTAATCCATTCATGTCATCACAAACAGCAAGATTTCTTTTTAATGGCTGAGTAATAATCCAGTGTGTGTGTGTGTGTGTGTGTGTGTGTGTGTGTGTGTGTGGTACAGATGAACCTATTTTCAGGGCAGGAATAGAGAGACAAAGGTGTAGAGATTGGATATATGGACACAGTGGGGAAGGGGAAGGTGGGATAAATTGAGAGAGTGGCACTGACATGCATACACTTTGTTGCTTAGTTGCTCAGTCATGTCTGACTCTTTTGAGACCCCATGGGCTATAGCCCACCAGGCTCCTCTGTCCATGGGATTTCCCAGGAAAGAATACTGGAATGGGTTGCCATTTTCTTCTCCAGGGGAATCTCCCCAACCCAGGGATTGAACCCATGCAAGTGGATTCTTTACCTCTGAGCCACCGGGAAAACCCTACCATGTGTAAAATAGCTAGTGGGAAGCTGCTGTATCTATTCATCTATTGATGGACACTTAGTTTGCTTCCGTTTCTTAGCTATTGCCAATAATGCTGCAGTGATCATGGGGGTGCAGATATCTTTCTGAATTCGTGTTTTTATTCCCTTCAGGTAAATACCCAGCAGTGAAATTGCTGGATCACATGATAGTTCTATTTTCTGAGTAAAAAGAGATCTAAAAATACTGACCTAAAGAATAATATTACTACAGTAGATTCAAAGACCATATTGCCTATGTTTTCTTCTAGCAGTTTCATGGTTTCAGGTCTCACATTTAAAATTAACATATAGAAATCTGTTGTGTTTCTGTACACTAGTAACTAAGAGAGAAATTAAGAAAACAATTCCATTTACAATTGCATTGGAAAGAATAAAATACCTGGACTAGATCTAAACAAAGAGGTAAAAGATTTATACTCTGAAAACTCAAAGACATGGATGAAAGCAATTGAAGACAACACTAACAAATGGAAAGCTATACAGTTCTCATGTATTGGAAGAACTGATGTTGTTCAAATGACCAAGGCAATCTAAAGGTTCAATACAATACAATCAATACAATATAATCCCTATCAATGTATCAAAGACATTTTTCATAGGACAAATAATTCTAAAATTTGTACAGAAGCACAAAAGACCCTGGAGAGTCGTATAAATCTGGAGGAAGAACAAAGCTGGAGGTATCATGTGCCTTGATTTCAAATTATACTACAAAGCTACAGTAATCAAAACAGTATGATACTGCCACAAAAACAAGCACAGATCAATGGAACAGAACACAGGGATGGGATGAGAAATAAATTCACACTTATATGGCCAGTTAATCTATGACAAAGGAGGCAAGAATGCACTATAATGGAAAATCAGCCTCTTCAAAGGTGATGGTGACGGGAAAACTAGACAGCTTCAAGCAAAAGAAACAAGCTGTACTACTTTCTCAAACCAGATAAAAAATAAACTCAGAACGGATTAAAGACAAATGCAAAACCTGAAAATATAAAGCAGATTCTTGAGGAAATTTTACCACTTATCATGGTAACAACTCTATTTGAATTCAATAAATGCTTCTGATAGATTCTCCCAGGCAGGATTCATTGCATGTGCAAGTAAATTATCATAAAAATAGAGAAAGATCCAAAAAAATCTCTGTGGTTGCTTGGGTGCTAAAGGTAACATGTCTTTTCTATGTTTATGTATTTTCATCATTTACAAAAAGAAGATACTCTGTGTTAATGTTAATGTTGAAAGTAAAACACATGCTCTCATGTATGCAGTCAGTTCTGCGATAATATTTGTTTTGATTAAAAAATTACTCATATGATTGATCTATTAGGGAAAAATTTTAACATCATGTGAATTCTGCTTATGCACAATTTCTTATGGAATGAACACATGGTGAACACAGAAAACTACAGCCTGCTGATGGGAGCCATGTGGGAATGCAAAAAGCAGACACGCGCAAACACCTCACACACCCACCAGCTACCTCAGCTCACCTTGTGTTATGGGATGCACCCATCTTCATCTGCTGTTTGAACTTTCCAACAGATTTCAGGCGATCTTCCTTTAACTAATTCACAGAAACCTGCGAGCCACAACCCTTCCAAAATCCATTCCTACAAGCAAACCTCCAGGTCTATTTCAAGCCAAAGTACCATACTTATGTAGTATTTAATATGTGTAACACTTAATGTGTAACATTTAATATGTGTAACACTATGCTACTATTTTGATTAGAGTCCTATGGTTTTTACTTTTCAAAAAACATGTTCTTGATATTTTAGAAAGTTGTATCCTTACCCCCACTTTCCCCAGAAACTCTGTGGTTTTTATTGTGTGATTTTGCACAGTATGGTGATTTTTAGGAACCCGTATTTTGAATCACAGCAGGATTTACTATTCATATAATACCTTTGAGATGTTATGTAAGAAAACTGTACCTCAGAGAGGCAATTGGAAGTCAGCAATAAGAGGGAAACTTATTTTTCACAATATCTTCTTTTGCAATGTGTTTTCAAAATGAAGTAAATTTGAGAAATAAAGTAGCATTAACCAAATACTGCAAGCAAAGAATTCAGATTTGAAATTTTCTATTTTCAAAGAAACTTGACAGTGATGAACATTTGGAATACAGCTAGGCTGAGAATTGGAAGATGTATACTATTTACAATTAAAACTAGAATTCACACAGTTCTCAGTCAAAGGTCCTTCCAGGGAGATAAGATTTTATGAAGGATTTAGTAGGATATTTTGCACATAGAAAATGCTTAATAAAAATTAAATGTATGAATCAAAAAAGGAACCCATGGACAGATGGGTAGGCAGATGTTATTTAGGGAAGAAGACTCTTTGCAAAAAAACATAGTGGTCTGAATCCAAATCTTGGATGAACACCAGCATTTCAGTCTGGAACAAGTCAAACATACAGGTGAAAACTAGCCAAGAGTCACTGGGGAAACCTCAGAGGTTTTTTTTTTTTTTTTTCATTATGTACCAAGGCCTTCTAATTATTGTTGGTATCTCCTGTGCTGTAAAATATTTTATTGGTTGCACCACTTTGCAGCATTTTGTCTAAGGCTCTTAACTGTCATAAATGCATCCAACTGTCTGCCAATGTGGAATAATAAATAATTATTATGTGAGTGACTGATTTCCTTTGAAAAAACATGAAAGGCCTCTAAACCTGGAGTTGCCTGCCCCACATAATGTGTGTGAATGAAATGAGCATCAGTAATCACTGTCAACAGTCTCTTGTAACTAAGAATTGAATCATTTATCTGTCCAGCATGTGTAAATTATCATCATCGTCTATTCCAAGGGAAAGCCTAACGGCAACTTATGTTATAAAAATAAGAAGATATGAGGACTTAATAGAAATCACTTCTTGTTGTTCTACCCGGAAAGACCAGGCTCCGGAGCCAACAAGAATCGCCTTCCATACAAATTCAGGCATATCTTCCAGCTGTCTATAGTTGACTTTCTTATTTGTGTACTTTTCTCTTACCTCCTCAACCAAACTAAGAGCAACGAGCTTGCTTATCATATTTGTGTGATGACCTTTCCCCATTTACTTCAAGGATATTTCTGTTTATGACCAACAAAGATAATGCTAGGGAGCAAGTGAGTTCTCAGCTCTGAATAATTGTAAATGTTCTGACACCCTCTGAATATATTATCAGGACTCTAAGTTGCTACATATCCATTATGTCTTCTCCAGGAGAGTTTTTATTATAAGTACTTAGGTTTTTTTCCCCCTAAACTAGACTGATTTTAAATTTAAACTTTAATAGCCCTTGGGGTGTGCCGGTTTTCTTAGTTGTGTAGACTCCTTTGGATACATACCCCCAAAGAAAAGGCTTTGAGAAGGAGACACTCATATGTTTGAAAGTGCTTGAGTATGTGGAGTAAATTTTATTCTTTTTGTTCTTTGGGCTGAGTCATCAAGGCTTATCACCCTGAGGATGTACTGTCTGTTCTACACAGAGGAGAAAACATTCTGTTCATTGTTTAAGGGAAGAGATGTTTATGTTCTATCCTAGGTAAGTTCCCAAAGTAAGCTCAGCCATATCACCATATCCAAGGGAGTAGCTGTGTATTGAAGCTGGAGGATATGGTCTGAGGGACTAAAGATGCTCACATGCTTCCCAGAAGAATGAAAACCATTCTGCTCAAACCATTCTGCTCCTTGTCTATTCCGAACTGTTTAGGTGTTCAAACCACAAACATCCTCTTGGCTCAGGAAATTCAAAGATGTGTCAGGAATGGTCCCTGTCCTCAAGAAATTTAGTCTGTGGGTGACATAGAAATGTGCACAGATAATAGTCTCTTCTGATACAATTTTAAGAGTTTTTTTCCCACTACAGTTAAATCTGAACATTTGTCCAAATAGTGGTTGCAACGATAATCCTTGCAGCTTTGTTTCAGTTCAGTTCAGTCATTCAGTCATGTCTGACTTTTTACCATCCCATGGACTGTAGCATGCCAGGCTTGCCTGTCCATCACCAATTCCGGGCCTTGCTCAAACTTATGTCCATTGAGTTGCTGATGCCATCCAACCATCCCATCCCGTCACCCCCTTCTCCTCCTGCTTTCAATCTTTTCCAGCATCAGGGTCTGTTCCAATGAGTCAGTTCTTTGCATCAGGTGGCCAAAGTATTGGAGTTTCAGCTTCAGCATCAGTCCTTCTAATGAATATTCAGGACTGATTTCCTTTAGGATTGACTGGTTTGATCTCCTTGCTGTCCAAGGGACTCTCAAGAGTCTACTTCAACACCACAGTTCAAAAGCATCAATTCTTCAGTGCTCAGCTTGCTTTATGGTCCAACTCTCACATCCATACATGAATACTGGAAAAACCATTGCTTTGACTATATGGACCTTTGTTGGCAAAATAATGTCTCTGCTTTTTAGTATGCTGTCAAGGTTTGTCATAGCTTTTCTTCCAAGGAGCAAGCGTCTTAATTTCACGGCTGCAGTCACCATCTGCAGTGATTTTGGAGCCCAAGAAAATAAAGTCTGTCACTGCTTCCATTGTTTCTCCATCTATTTGCCATGAAGTGATGGGACCTGATGCTGTGATCTTAGTTTTTTGAATGCTGAATTTTAAACCAGCTTTTGCACTCTCCTCTTTCACTTTCTTCAAGAGGCTCTTTAGTTTGTCTTCACTTTCTGCTATAAGGGTGGTGTCATCTGCATATCCGAGGCTATTGGTATTTCTCCTGGCAATCTTGATTTCAGCTTATGCTTCATCCAGCCCAGCATTTCACATGATGTACTCTGCATAGACGCTAAATAAACAAGGTGATAATATACAGCCTTGACATACTTCTTTATTACGTCAAGGCTTGTACTGTAGTTCCATTGTTCCATGTCCAGTTCTAACTGTTGCTTCTTGACCTGCATACAGATTTCTCAAGAGGCAGGTAAGGTGGTCTGGTATTCCCATCTCTTGAAGAATTTTTCATAGTTCATTGTGGATCCACACAAAGGCTTTAGTGTAGTTGGTAAAGCAGAAGCAGATATTTATCTGGAATTTTCTTGCTTTTTCTCTGATCCAATGGATATTAGCAATTTGATTTCTGGTTCCTCTGTCTTTTGTAAATCCAGCTTGAACATCTGGAAGTTCATGGTTCACGTATTGTTGAAGCCTAGCTTGGAGAATTTTGAGCATTACTTTGCTAGCATGTGAAATGAGTGCTATTGTGTGGTAGTTTGGACATTCTTTGGCATTGCCTTTCTTTGGGATTGGAATGAAAGCTGACCTTTTCCAGTCTTGTGGCCATTGCTGAGTTTTCCAAATCTACTGGTGTATTGAGTGAAACACTTTCACAGCATCATCTTTCAGGATTTGAAACAGCTCAACTGGAATTCCATCACCTCCACTAGCTTTGTTCATAGTGATGCTTCCTAAGGCCCACTTGACTTCGCACTCCAGTATGTCTGGCTCTAGGTGAGTGATCACACCATCGTGGTTGTCTGGGTCATGAAGATCTTTTTTGTACAGTTCCTCTGTGTATTCTTGCCACCTCTTGCTAATATCTCCTGCTTCTGTTAGGTCCATACTGTTTCTGTTCTTTACTGTAGCTTTGTTTATTGGCCATAGAATGGTAACAATCTAGAAGTCCCTTATTGTGGACATACCAAGAACACTATGCTGGACTTAAAAGAAGGAGGTCATCTGTGTACACCAGATGCAGGACTGTCTCCCCAAGAAAACAGTCATCTTCTCAGAGAGGACTTTCCTGATCATTTTATTTAAGACAGCAACACCATCTCCCAATAGTTCCTATCTCCTGCTGCTGCTGCTGCTGCTAAGTGACTACACTCTCTTTTCTATCATAACACTCAGTACCATTTATCATAATTATGTCATCTAGCATAATATATTGATATACTTAAATGTGTATATATAAAATATATACATTTGATATACATGTAATATTTTCATTTTGACTTATCATCCAAAACAATAAGTAGAATGAATCACTGAGGGTAGCAAGTATATCTGTTTGATCAGTGCTTTATCCCTAGAGGCTAGAACCTTGCTGGCATACAGTAAGCGTTCAATCATTTTTGGATGAATGGATGTGCTGAAGTAGAATAATCTTTAAGATATATTTTCAAGATATAACCTTTCAAAATATAGTTCAAGTAACGAGCACAGTGAGGAACTGTGTATAACAGGCTGATTTGTGTACCAGTGTTGGCCATGTATATACTTCACAAAAGACCTCTAAATAGATATGCAAGAGACTGGGAAAGTGGTCTCCCCTGGGGAGAAGCACCAGGAGATGTGAGGTTAAGAATGGGAGGATGACTTTGTTTTCACTACATATGCTTTCAGATACCTTGATTATTCTGTTTACTACACATGCATTTTGCTTTTTAATAAAAGAATGAAATACTGTCATTTGGAGCAAGGTGGATGGACCTAGAGAATATTCTGCTTAGTGAAATAAGTCAGACAGGGAAACACAAATACTATCTGGTATCATTTACATGTGGGACGCAAAAAAATAATCCAAATGAATCTATGTACAAAACAGAAACAGACTCACAGACATAGAAAATAAATTGTGGTTACCAAAGGGGAAAAGGAAGGGAGAGGGACAAATTAGGAGTATGTGATTAACAGATACAAATCTACTATATATAAAATAGATAAGCAACAGGGCTTACTATATAGCATAATTATACCCATTATCTTGTTTAAGAACCTAAAATGAAATACAACCAGCAAACATACTGAATTACAATGTTACACACATGAAACAAATACAATATTATTAGAAATCAACCTAGTTTCGATTTTTAAAATAAAATTAGTTTTAGAATCAAGATGAAAACTATCAAACGGTGACATACTATGAGCTTCGAAAGAAGGAAAAATAGGGTCGCACAGCCCTGAGGAGAGTATGATTAACTTTTCCTTTGAGAGTCAGGAGGGTTGCTTAGAGGGCTGGGGGGTTAGTAGTTACGGTCAAGTATAAAAGTAGTGGAAAGGACACTCCAGCCAGAAGGAGTTACATGAGTGAGATAACAGCACAAAAGAGAAATATTTGTTCATGGAAGTGATTTTTATTGTAGACTTCAGAGAATGTTCCAGGGGAATCACTCAACAGGACAAATTCATTGTCCTTCCTCCGGCATCAAATACATGGTAAATAAATAGGCAGTTGGTTTAAAAATAAAGAGAGGAAATCAGAGGTCATCAAACTAAGACCTGGGAATCAGGGTGATGCTGGGTTACAGGAGGAATGGAATGGGGCTTCATGGTAAGTTATTTGACCAGACTGCAAATCTTGTAAAGAACTCCGTGCTGCTTGTTCCCCTCAATAGACCTGCATTCCTGCAGAGGTCTAGCATGGTTGTGTCTTGGACAAGTACAGGGAGTGTTATGCATACTACTCATTTACAGTTTCAAATCTAAATGCCGACAGAGCTTAAGGTGGTACTAACTGGGATGGATGTGGGCAAGGATAAGAAAATATCCAGGAATACTGATGTTTCCCTAAAATTACATGCTTTCTTCCATTTTCCATGAAATGCACAGCATTTTGTCTATCATTTGCTTTCTACATTTTTGAGAGACATGGAGATTTCTTTGCTTAAAAAAATAAATAAATAAAACAGGGACGTGCCTGGTGGTCCAGTGGTTAAGAATCTGCCTGTCAAGGCAGGGGACATGGGCTTGATCCCTGGTCTGGGAAAATCTCACATGCCTTGGTGCTGCTAAGCCCATGCGCCACAACTGCTGAGCCCTCATGCCTTAGAACCCATGCTCTGAAACAAGAGTCAAGAGAAGCTACCACAATGAGAAGCCCATACACCACAACAGAGTAGCTCCTGCCTGCTGCAGCCAGAGAAAGCCCTCACATGGCAGCAAAGACCTGGCACAGCATAAATAAATACATAAAATTTATCAACAACAAAACAGAGTCCACACGCCGTGATTAGTAAGTTTTACTTTGATCTCTGCTGTAGTTTCTTAAGTACACTGACCAGCCTACTAGAGGATGGCCTTTCTTCAACTCTGTGTGTGTCAGTCACTAAGTCGTGTCCAACTCTTTGCAACCCCATGGACTGTAGCCTGCCAGGCTTCTCCGTCCATGGGATTATCTAGGCAAGAATACTGGAGTGGTTGCCATTTCCTTCTCCAGGGGATTGTCCCGGCCCAGGGGTTGAATCCTAGTACCTGCATTGCCAGCAGATTCTTTATGGCTAGAGCCACCAGGGAAACCAGCTTCTTCAACTCTACATATATATATACACTCTCTCTATATATATACACACACACACATATATACACACATATATATGCACACAGATTTATTTGATAAATTAGTATCATTCAAAATACAGCGCCAGAATATGATGCAGATGAGTGTGCTGGTCCTGTTTGTCATGAAGCACCCGTGCGCATGTTAGATTGGCAGCGCCCTGCTACTGCTAGTGGTTCCTGGGGTCAATGCCACAGCAGCACTGGCTATCTGTTCTCCTGCACTGTTAGTGCAGAGAATTCCTGAATAGTTCATTTCTCTAAGATAAATTTTATCTTTATGCCCTACTTAATATTTGCATCAGTGCAATATGTATCAGTGGGTCTTAAGAAAGATAATGCGTCCATGATATGAACTAGATTATCCAATAACTGAGAAACTTTTATATGTATCAGGAGAGCATAGGAATCTGGATTAGCTAACATTGTTAGCCCTATGTACAGTTTCAAGAGATCATTTATTAAAGTAGGTTTCTGTTCCTAGTGTGGTATATCAGAAATCATGCTGGGGTTATTTTAGTACATGTATTTCATTCCATGCTTTTGTTCTGAAGTCCTGGAGTAGCTTTTTCTGTGTAGTTGACTGAGCTGCACTTAACACTACTGTTCATGTTGGTGTAGGAATGTTGTCTGAATTTTATAATTGAGGCACCAGGCAGGATTTTTGACTCAGTGTTGCCAGATGTTCTGAATTTTTCAGAGAAACTAAAAAGTCCACATGTTCATTTAAAATCTGCTGCATTAAAAAATATATTGATGACCAAGTGAAGTTTATCCTGAGATTGCAAAGTTGATTCATGAATCATCCTCAAAAATCAATCACTGCAATTTATCACATTATGGTTATACCAATTGCGAAAAAAGGCAGCAAAGTTCAACATCCCTTCATAATTACGACTCTCAGAAAACTAAAAATAGAAGGAAAGTTAACAAAGAAACTTACAGCCAACATTATATCACATGTTTTCTCCATAAGAGATTGGGAAGTAGTCAAGCTGTCCATTTTTATACTCCTATTCAATATCATTCTAGTAGTCCTAGCAAACTCAATATGTTTAGAAAAATAAATAAAAGGCATTCAGATTTTTAAAAATTAAAATATCCCTATGTAAAAAATCCCTATGATTTTCTACGTGAAAAAAATCATAGGGAATCTACCAAAAAACATCACTAGAACTAAGTGAGCTTGACAAGATTGCAGAATAAAAGATCAATATAGAGAAATCAATTGCATTTCTATATACTAGCAATGAACAGACTATTGTAAGTAAAATATTTGAAAACAGTATCATTTACAAGAGCTCCCAGAAATGAAACTGTAAATATAAATCTAACAAAAATATGTGCAGGATGTGTAACTAAAACTACAAAACGCTGATGCCTGAGATTAGAGAGGACCTAAATAAGCAGAGAGACACACTGTGCCCAGGGAGTAAAAGAGTCAATACAGTCAACATGTCAATTCTCCCCAAATTGACTAATACATTTAATGCAATCCCAATCAAAATCCCAGCAGGATTCTCTGTAGATTCACACTAGCTAATTCCAAAATTTATATGAAAAGAGAAAGGAACCAGAATATTCAAAACAATTCTGAAAAAGAAAAAAGTTGGAGGATGTGCACAACGAAATTTTAAGATGTATCATAAAGCTATGGTGGAGAAGGCAATGGCACCCCACTCCAGTACTCTTGCCTGGAAAATCCCATGGACAAAAGAGCCTGGTAGGCTACAATCCATGGGGTCTCGAAGAGTCAGACACGACTGAGCAAATTCACTTTCACTTTTCACTTTCATGCATTGGAGAAGGAAATGGCAACCCACTCCAGTGTTCTTGCCTGGAGAATCCCAGGGACGGGGGAGCCTGGTGGGCTGCCGTCTGTGGGGTCGCACAGAGTCGGACACGACTGAAGCGACTTAGCAGCAGCAGCAGCAGCATAGAGCTATGATAGTCGAGACAACGTGACGCTTGTGAAATGGAGTAGACGCTTGTCTAATGGAATAGAAGAAAAACATCCAGAAATTTTCTAGTGCACATAAATATCACTGACTGATTTTTGATAATTTGAAAGGAGAAAGGTAGTTTCTCAACAAATGGTGCTGTAAAACACTGGATATCAATATGTAAAAGAATTATAAAATTAACTTGAGATGTATCATAGACACAAATATATTAAAACATAATACTATAAAACTCTTAGAAGGAAACACAGAACTAAATCTTCAGGACCTAGGGTAAGGCAAATTCTTCTTAGATATGACATCAAAAGCAAAACACACAAAAGAAAAATGATAAATAGAAAAAATGACGGGTCTTTATCAAAGTTAAGCACCCTTCTCCATGCTGAGCACAATTAACAGAATAAAAAGACAAACCATACATTGAGAGAAATTACTTGTAAGTCATATATTGAACAAAAAATTGTATCTGGAATATATTTTTAAAAATATTCTTAAAACCCAAAAGGAAATAAACAACCTATTCAAAGAAATAGGAAAAATATTGGAACAAACATTTCAGCAAAGAAGATATATGATGCCAAATAAACACAAGATGTTCAATGTGATTAATAATTAGGAAAATGCAAATTAAAATGAGATATTACTATACACCTATTAGAATCCTTAAAGTTTTAAAAGTTACTGATAATATCAAGTGTCAATGAGGATGCAGAGAGAATTCTCATACATTGCTGGAAAGAGTACAAAATGGCATAAATACTCTGGAAAGTACCCTGGAAGTTCTTTTAAAAAAATGCCACCAGAAACAGTCATTTTATTGTAGAAATGGAAACTTATGTTCATATAAAAACTATACACAAACTCTATGGGACCATTATTCATGATCATCAAAACTTGAAAAAGCCCAAATATCCTTCAGTAGATGAATGTATAAACGCATGGTGATACATACATACATACAATGATGCACCGGTGGAATATTATTCAGAAATAAAAGAAGCAAATCATTGACACATACAACATGGATGAATATCAAATGCATTTTGCTCATGAACTTGGTTTCAAGAGGTTATGTAATCGTATAATTTCATTCAGGTGATATGCTGAAAGAGACAAAGCTATAGGAACAGAGAACATATCAGTGATTGTCAGGGGTTAAGAGTGGGGGCAGGGCTTGATTATAAGGGAGGAACATGAAGGAATTCTTGGGATGTTAGGCTTGTTCTGTATACTGTGGGTACAAGCATTTACACGTGTGTCAAAACTCATACCAAAAATAGTGTGTCACAGAAAGAATGGATTGTATTTACGTAAATTTAACATATTAACAAATTAATTTTTTAAATAAAGTAAGAAAAAAAGGAATCAAATTTAACAAACAAAAAGCAGATACTCTGGAAGCTAAATGAACCCCATCAGATCAGACTCTATCCATGAACCTCCAGTTCACAACTGCTGACTTGGACAAAGAGACTATCCAAGACAGACTCTACTTAAGACTACTTGACCCAATTTCTTAACATGAGGCTCAGAGAGGGAAAGATCATTGTCAAAGCCACACAGCTGGGCCATGAAGCCCTAGGACGGCAGTTAAGTTGCCTTTCTCCAGCTCTTATCCTTTGACACAGGTTATATATAAAGAGTTGCACCTCAGTGATATCCTAAAATCTAACATCACTCAACCACAGATTAAGTGAATGGCTACCCACTCCAGTATTCTTGCCTGGAGAATTCCATGGACCTGGAGGTCACCAAGAGTCAAACACAACTGACTCTTAGCATGACTGAGCAACTAACACTTTCACTTTCAGAGCAGGGGTGAGAAATCAACCTCATGAGAAAAAGGGCAAACTCCTCAAGGTCCAGCGTTTACAGGAAGTATATTAAAAATTATGACCTTAACAAACAATTCTAGTGAAAGGCTGGGAACAACAGGCCTAGAACAATTTAACTGCTGAAATAATTCTGTCAAAAAAATTAGCAGTGTTACAGGGAAGGCTGTGGGCCCCGATGGGTCTCCAGCAGAGACGTGTCTGCTCAGGGCTGCTATTGATTCTGAAACAATCTCGCACATGATAAATGAGAATGTGCTTAGGAGAGGATTCAGTCACAAGAGCCCCCAGATCAATCAGCTTGTCAACAGGCAGATGAAATTCAATTTTTATTCTTAGTAAACTCTTATTTGGTGGCAGAACATCGTTTCTGTGGAAATTGCTTCACAAAGGCCGAGGGGCAGGCGTGAGAACATGGAAAAATATAATCTTTGCCAAGCACGTGAAAAGTGCAGCACTAGGGGTTTATGACTCAGAGTGAGGCGGTGTGATTACAGGGCAGTGGCTACCTAGCCCACCTTCTTTGCCAAAAGGACGAGTTAGAGCCAGCTGTCTTTGTCCTTCCCCAACATCTGACCCAACCATCCTGAAAGGAAACACTTAGAACGGGCTCCCAGGCTTCTAGACAAAACTCCATGACCACATGACAGAGTTGAAAGGGGCTTTTGTGGAGAGTTTAAAAAAAAAAAAAAAAAAGGTTAAAAAAAAAAAGTCAAATACTAGTAAATTTAATGATTGAGCCAGGTAGCTCTAACTATCTTTCTTTGCCATGATATTAGGGATTTTGAGGTACTTTTTCTTCTTATACCCTTTTCAAAATCACTCAGAAATTAATTCCAGGACTGGGATTAGGGTTTAGGATTGTTGAAGGCCAGTCAATAAAGTTTAGGATTGTTGAAGGCCAGTACAATAAAGTGAACTTTTATATCCTCCCAACCAAAAGGGAATGAATCAAGCACTATAATGGTTGGGTTGATTTGAAGAAAGAGGAGTGAAGAAACAACTCGTTTACTGGATAATTTGCTATTAGTAAAAGTTAAATTCATCTCTAATTTTTACTATCACCTATTTGGCTGAGAATTTTAAACGCTAAAGCTTCCAGATAATGAGTTTAACCACACAAAGAGACAAGCAATACCACTGACTCAGCCCTCGGCCTCATGCTTCACAGTGTCTCTCATCTGGCCTCCTCTGGCCAAAGCACCACTGGAACTAAGGGGATGGACCTGTGCAGAGCTCTGATTTTCCCCTGGACCATATTCCACAAGCCAAGACTGTGAAACAGCCCATCAGTCAGCCCTGAGTCTGCTTCCCATGCTCAGCTTTTCCAAGGGTGGATGTTACCACTCAGTATGCACACTCCCCGGCCTGAGGGGAAGCCATGGGGTAGTACTTCAAAGAGAGAGAGAGAGAGAGAGAAATAAGAGATGAGACCAGACTGTCCATACTTGAAAGCTGGAGGCCCCCTGTGATGTGGAGGAAATCGGCAATGGAAGAGGAAGTGGACAGACTGGGCAACACGGGCCAAGCTAGAGGTTCCTTCCCGGGGAATGGCTACCCTCTACCATGCAACTCAGAGGGCTCCTGATGTGTATTTGTCAAGAATGCATTGTGTGCCTGTGTGTTTGTGTGTGTTAAGTCACTTCAGTCATGTCCAACTCTTTGTGACCCTGTGGACTGTAGCCCACTAGGCTCCTCTGTCCATGGGATTCTCTAGACAAGCATACTGGAATGAGTTGCCATGCCCTCCTCCAGATCTACCTGACTCAGGGATCAAACCCAGGTCTCTTATGTCTCCTGCATTGTCAGGTGGATTCTTTACTGCTAGTGCCACCTGGGAAAGCCCATTTGTCAAGAATCAATTCTGTTCAGTTCAGTCACTCAGTCATGCCCGACTCTTTGCAACCCCATGGACTGCAGCACACCAGGCCTCCCCGTCCATTGCCAACTCCCAGAGTTTACTCAAACTCGTGTCCATTGAGTCACTGATGCCATCTAACCATCTTATCCTCTGTCAATCCCTTCTCCTGCCTTCAATCTTTCCCAGCATCAGGGTCTTTTCAAATGAAAGCAGTTCTTCCCATCAGGTGGCCAAAGTATTGGAGTTTCAGCTTCAACATCAGTCCTTCCAATGAATATTCAGGACTGATTTCCTTTAGGATAGACTGGTTGGATCTCCTTTCAGTTCAAGGGACTCTCAAGAGTCTTCTCCAACACCACAGCTCAAAAGCATCAATTTTTCAGTTTTCTTTATAGTCCAACTCCACATCCATACATGACTATTGGAAATCCATAGCTTTGACTAGACAGACCTTTGTTGGCAAAGTAATGTCTCTGCTTTTCAATATGCTGTCTAGGTTGGTCATAACTTTTCTTCCAAGGAGCAAACACCTTTTAATTTCATGGCTGCAGTCACCATCTGCAGTGATTTTGGAGCCAAATAAATAAATAAAGTCTGTACTGTTTCCACTGTTTCCCCATCTATTTACCATGGGACCAGATGCCATAATCTTAGTTTTTTGAATGTTGAGTTTTAAGCCAACTTTTTCACTCTCCTCTTTCATTTTTATCAAGAGGCTCTTTACTTCCTCTTCATTCTGTGCCATAAGGGTGGTGTCATCTGCATATCTGAGGTTATTGTTATTTCTCCCAGCAATCTCGATTCCAGCTTGCGCTTCATCCAGCCCAGTACTTCTCATGATGTGCTCTGCATATAAGTTAAATAAGCAGGGTAACAATGTACAGACTTGACATACTCCTTTTCCTATTTGGAACCAGTCTTTGTTCCATGTCCAGTTCTAACTGTTGCTTCCTGGCCTGCATACAGATTTCTCAGAAGACAGGTCAAGTGGTCTGATATTCCAATCTCTTGAAGAATTTTCCACAGTTTGTTGTCAACCACAGTCAAGGCTTTGGCATAGTCAATAAAGCAGAAATAGATGTTTTTCTGGAACTCTCTTGCTTTTTCCATGATCTACTGGATGTTGGAAATTTGATCTCTGGTTCCTCTGCCTTTTCTAAACCCAGCTCGAATATCTGGAAGTTCACGGTTCACATGCTGCTGAAGCCTGGCTTGGAGAATTTTGAGCATTACTTTACTAGCATGTGAGATGAGTGCAACTGTACAGTAGTTTGAGCATTCTTTGGCATTGCCTTTCTTTGGGATTGGAATGAAAACTGACCTTTTTCAGTCCTGTGGCCACTGCTGACTTTTCCAAATTTGCTGGCATATTGAGTGCAGCACTTTCACAGTATCATCTTTTAGGATTTGAAATAGCTCAAGTGGAATTTCCATCACCTCCACTAGCTTTGTTCATAGTGATGCTTCCTAAGGCCCATTGTGTTGTCAAGAATACATCATATTAAATAGTTTATTAGCTTGATTTCTATTTTTAAGTATTTAAATGTATGGTACATGTGCCTCCTTTGTCTCTTTTCCTGAACTCTAGCGAGCGTGACAGTTGGGCTTATATTTATATAACTATAAAGGTATATCATCGTTAGTTGCCTGTGTAGGTTGGCACAGCTAATCCCAAAGCACTGATCATCCTCAAGAAAGAGTGATTCAAAAACTTTTCTGTCTGGATTCAGAATTTTATTGTATTTAAAGTTCCATGTATGCTTATGTTTAAATAGAGTACTTAAGTGTATGGTATACAAGATATATGGGGCTTCCCAGGTGGCACTAGTGGTAAAGAACCCACCTACGAATGCAGGAGACATAAGAGGCATGGGTTTGCTCCCTGGGTTGGGAAGATCTCCTGGAGGAGGGCATGACAATCCACTCCAGTATTCTTGCCTGGAGAATCCCATGGACAGAGGAGCCTGGAGGGCTATAGTCCATGGGTTGCAAAGAGGTGAACATCACTGATGAGACTTAGCACACACACACAAACATTACACATATATATATATAACATATAAATTATGCACAAGTATAAAAGGAAAAACTCCGTTTTCCTCTGTTCTCTACTCTCTGAATGCTCACAATACTTCCGGTTATAGAATTTTTGACTTTTCCCCACACACCCACCAATTCTCTGACCCCAGCAGGGTGTCCTTCCATTCAGTTCAGTTCTAACACTCCCTACCCGGGATTAGCACACACCCCCTCTCCCCACCCAGGTCAAGTTCTTAGACCCACAGTACTCCCCCTACTGCAGGCTCCAGTAGGGAGTCCCAGGCTTTCACTTGTATTTCCAACCAATCCCAAGACCCTCTTTGGTTTCCATAATTTGCTAGAATGTCTCACAGAACTCAGGAAAACGCATTATTATAAAGGATATGATAAAGGTTAGAGCAGATGGAAAGGTACGCAAGGAGAGAAGGGTCCCGAACACAGGCGCTTCTTTCACCATGGAGTTGGAACATATACCCTCCTGGCATGTGAATGCATTCGCCAACCCAGGAGTTCTCCAAACTCTGTTCAGTTCATTTCAGTCGCTCAGTCGTGCCCAACTCTGCAGCCCCAAGGACTGCAGCATGCCAGGCTTCCCTGTCCATCACCAACTCTGTAGTTCAGGGATTTTTATGAAGGTTTCATCTCATAGACATGATTATTAACTCAATTTCCAGCCTCTCTCCCCTCCCCAGAGGCTAGTGGGTGGTGCTGAAAGTTCTAAGCTTCTGATAACTGTTCTGTCTTTCCAGTGAGCAGCCGCCATCCTGCAGTTATCCAGGGGCCCATTAAGTGTCAACTCATTAGAACCAAATATTCTTTTACCATTCTAGAAATTCCAAGGGATTTAGGAGTGCTGTGTCAAAAACCAAAATCAAAGACCATATACCAGAACAAAAGATGCTCCTAGCTTCCCAGGTGGCTCAGAGATAAAGAATCTGCCTGCCAATGCAGAAGATGGAGCAGGTTCAATCCCAGAACAGGAAGATCCGCTGGAGAAGGAAATGGCAACCCACTCCAGCATTCTTGTCTGGGAAATCCCATGGACAGAAGAGCCTGGCGGGATACAGTTCATGGGGTTGCAAACTGGCCAATTGATTTTACCCTCAGGGAATCTCAAAGACTTTAGGAGCTCAGGCTAGAATCAAGTGAACACCAAAACATATTTTTTATTGTATCATTATATCACAATAGTTAAATGGTTACATGGTCTCTGAAAGTCCATCTGTGTTCCAAATGATATTTGCTTCAGAAAAGAGATGACCCTGTGAGTTGTGTGTTACCAACTGGGAGAAGCAGGCACTACACAGGCTTCCCAGGTAGCGCTAATGGTAAAGAGCCCGCCTGCCAGTGCAGGAGTCATGAGAGACATGGGTTTGACTCCTGAGTCAGGAAGATTTCCTGAAGAAGGAAATGGCAACTCCCTTGAGTATTCTTGCCAGGAGAATCCCAGGGACAGAGGAGCCTGGTGGGCTACAGGCCATAGGGTCACAAAGAGTAGGACAGGACTGAAGTGAATTAGCATGCAGGAACTACACATCACACATCACACATCACCAATGAAATTCTCTCCATGGAGACAATTAGAGCTGGTTCTAATAATTACATATACTTTGGTCTCATTAAACACATTGCAGAATGAAGGATGCCACCTTTGTAGGATGCCACCAAAAATGTCTAGAGCCACCTGCAGATAAATAAGAAATATTAGACTCCCTGGGTGTCTGGAAAGAAAGATGCCTTGCCTTGTAAGTTGCAGAGCCATACTTCACACAGAGTTCCGTTTCTCTGCTCAAAATCTCATGGAGCCTCCACTCACCCTTTTCCTCGGAGTAAAGGTTGAGGGGGACAGAGACTGAATGGTACAAAAATCAAAACCTCCAGGAACCCTTGAACAAACTAAAGACTTCGAGGAAACAGTGCAATCTGCTGTTCTGGTTCTGTAGCAAATGAGAGAACTATTTCATTTCAGGGCTGTGCTTTAACATGAAAAATGACCCATATTCTTTATCCATTAAACTATTAGTACATCCCAGCATTGTAGGTCTTAATAACATTTCCTTAAATAACTGTGAAAGCCTATTGGTTTTAATTCTTCCAGTAAAAAAAAAAAATTGAAAAGAGGAAAATATAATGTATTGGACTCCGAGATCAAGCTAATTAAAATTGTAAATGTCAATAATGATATCTGACATTTCTTTTCAACAATAACCAATTATTGCAAGCACTCCCCCAATAGCTGTTAAATCTCTATGAACCTCATTTTTTCACATTTGGAATATCTAACACAGATCATTTGTCCTGGCCCCTTCCATTAGTCTATGTATAAATATATATTCGAGGAATGGCATGGCTTATGTTTTGTATAATTAGAGTATCACTTTCCATGTTGAAAGCAATATTAAGTTACATTTAGGAAAACAGGAATATTATATGTTAAAAACCAGAATAAAGCTACACATCTGGTATATTTTAGTTGTGGGATATGTAATATCTCTGTCCTTCCCAAATTCTGTCTGCTGGAAACCAAAATGAACAACTTTAGGAAGTGTTTCCTTTCTGTTGAAACTTGAGGCCTAAAGAGAGAGCTTGAGGAATGGATTGAAAATGGATGCGGAAAAATCAACACTTATTGGGACGAGGAGATGAGAGATTAGAGCCTAATGTGGTCCTGAAGGGTCAGAGAGCACATCATGGGATACATGGAGTCTGGAGAGAGTCTACTGAAAACATCCCAGAAGAATTGCCATCAGAGACTACAGGATGCTGGAAGGTGAACGGATCTAAAGATGTGGCCGGAAGACAGGCTGCAATAGCTCTTCACCGGAAGTGGAGAGCAGGCTTCCGTCTGCCCACTGCGGCTTATTCCAGACTCTCACAGCCTTGTTGAGTGGGACACACAGTCACCACCAAACAAAGGAAGGTTTTTCTTGGTAGAGGAAATATGTACCTATCTCCTGGATTGTGTAAAATCTCCAAAATAAATTGGGTGAGGGTCACTCAACTGAACAGGAATATTTCAGTATTTGTTAACAAATGGCATTCAAGGAGAAGGAAGATGAGGGAGCAACATTTTATGAGTCCAGATTTATTGATAATCTTGAAATGTCTCATTTATTCATGAAGAGAAACATATGAGGAAGCAATTGTGCTAATTCCTATCTTGCAGGTGAGAAAATTGAGGCTGGGAGAGAGGTCTATAGAAACTTCCCAAGAATGTACAGTGAGTAAAAGGCAGGTGCTGTGCTGTGCTCTGGAGGAGGAAATGGCAACCTGTTCCAGTATTCTTGTCTGGGAAATCCTGTGGACAGAGGAGCCTGGTGGGCCACAGTCCTTGGGGGTCACAGAGAGTCAGGCACAACTGAGCACGGCACGTGCTTATTTGCTCAGTTGTGTCTGACTCTTTGTGACTCCCATAGACTGTAGCTTGCCAGGCTCCTCTGTCCATGGGATTTTCCTAGCAAGAATACTGGAATGGGTAATCATTTCCTCCTCCAGGGGATCTTCTTGACCCAGGCACTGAACCCATGTTTCCTGCATTGCAGGTGGATTCTTTTCCACTGATCCACCATGGTTTTTAATTCAAGCCCCTGCCTACCCTGAGACTCATTTCCTGCAGTGGAGTCATATCCTCCTTTCTTTGTCTTAAATGTGCAAAGGGCCTTCCTTCTGCTGGATCATTTCACCTGGTACCTGGAAGGATGCTTTTCATGGGTCTGATTACATATCAGAGTCCCTCCCTGTCCACCCTTGCTAAAGTACTTTCTTACCTCCTCTGCCCACAGCCCAACCATTCTGCACCACACTCCTGGTCTCCTTCCCTTCTTAGCACTTCTCTCTCTCTCTTTCTCTGAATTCTCTTCTGTAGGTGTCTGCTTTTTGGTGAATTGTCAATCAGCTTGTGGCTCAGCTGGTAAAGAATCTGCCTGCAATGCGGGAGACCTGGGTTGGGAAGATTCCCCTCGAGAAGGGAGAGGCTACCCATTCCAATATTCTGGCCCAGAGAATTCTATACAGTCCATGGGGTTGCAAAGAGTCGGACATGACTGAGCAAATTTCACTTGACTAGAATGCCTACTCCTTAAATGTACATCAGTATCCCCAAGATCTAAATACTGGGTACTCAATATTTGTTGAATAGATGAATGAATGATTGAATGAGAGAGATTTCTAGCTCAGGTTTATCTAAATCTGAAACCTGAGCTTAATCTACTCCACAACATAGTCTCTTTTAATATGAGCCCAGAGGCTTTGAAGTAAGTGATACCCTTGAGACAATTGCTGTGACCATGTTCTGGAAGGTTGGTGGGGAGTTTGTTAGCACTTTTTCCCTGGCTAGAATTTCTGTGAGTGCCATGTGACCAAAGAGTCCACTCTGAAACTCAAGGGTAATTGGGATGATGAAAAAAATGTCACCTAGAGACAAAAGTCCTTTGAGAAAGAAGAGAAGGGAAATAAGAAAAAGAAGTAAGAATGCAAGACTCTTTTTGTCTCTATTTAATTCCATCAGCTAATAGCTCATAAGTGTTCCAATTTATTTGACAACTGTTATGCTAGTCACACCACTAAGCCCTTAGGGCATGTACATGTCCATCACAGCAACACATTGAAACTGCTACAATTGGAAATGGAACCTCAAAGACATTAAGCTACTTGGCCAAGGTCACTCATTTACTGAGTAACTAACTTGCTAAGACTTTAACACAGGTGTATTTTTTTCCAGTGCCCAAGAGTGGTCTAAAGTATTGGAAATTTCTCAAATCCATCCTGGCGAGGAGAAGAAGAAGAGGAGTAGAAGGAGATGCTCCAAAGTAGAAGACCATGGTGGACAATTTCCAACTAAGATCCTTATAGCACAAGCACCATTGCATCTAAATGAACTCCTCAGCTCTGCCCAAAATCAACCGTATGGGATTGGCCTATACAGCCAAAAAAGAGTATAGAACAGCTATTAAAATATATCTTGCTAGCTCATTGTCAGGTTATTGCTTCCCAAACAGAGGATCGCAACCAGGCTTTGTGTGAATCTCTGGACGTTAACCAAGAAGTTTGGCTCTGGCCATTAAAAAGAATTCTCTGATGACTGCCCCGAAATGAAGAGGCAGACAGCAAGTTGAATGGATTGCCTGCTCTCTAGTGTGTGTGGACTGGGACACAATCGAATCTAAGTTTATTGTCCCCCCATGGCTTACCTGGCCACACGTGTCTGTGGAAATGGTTTTCCCAGAAGCCCAAGGTAAACGTTGCTATGGTCAATCCTTGTATAATCCCTGCGCCTTCTAGCAGTTCCCCGGCCACCCCCCCCATCCCCCACCCCCCCACCACCACAAAATGCATATTTGTCTCATTCATCCTCCATTTCATACCCCTGTGGCCCTACCAGGTGCAGGAACATAACTCATAAGAAATATTAACATTAGCTGTTTATCATGGAGCTTGCAAAACAGAAAAGCAATAAAAGTGCAGGCACACTCACTCAATTACCATTGAAATAGATATCACAAAAATTATTCAGTGTCAGAAATCTAATTTTGTATGATATTTCTATATATTTCCACTGCTAATTTTTCTTCCCTCCAGTATTAGTGAATTAATATGCTTCAAATGCCCCTCTAGCTACCCTAGGAAAAAAAAATACTACTTATTTAGTTGAGCTACCCAAATCCATTAGACAAATTTCCTTTACAGCAAAGCATTGATGAATGAAATGTCTCATGCTAATGTAAGAATAATCAATTTAGAATGCTTATGACAATTAACAAAGCTGAAGATACGCCTTGAAGGCTCCATGCTTTGTCAGCCCTGATTTGGATTAAACTTGCACTAATGGGATCATTTTTCTTCCAAAAGGTATTCTTTTTAGGCAGACCTATCAATTAATATGAATTATGCATGTATAAAAGTACTAATGTCATTAATTAGACAAATTAATTTTTATGATGCAGTGGATAGACTAACACTAGATTATATGAGATAACTTCCCCACGGCGCCCACCGATTTGAAATAAATGAATAGTTTATATTTGTGTGCTTTCCAAAGACTCAAATGGGATTAATCAGGCCAGTCTGTGGGCAGGAGATGGTGGAGATGTTGCATATTCTTGATGGTCTTCTCAACCAGAGGGGTCACTCCTGAGACAGCAGAGCCCAGATTTCAACAGGAAGAAATTTTATTGTAATCCTACACAGGGCCATGGGGAAAATTAGTAAACTAGCCTTTTGTTCTGGCAAACTTTTATTGGTTGTCTTCCCCAAATTTATATGTTGTTGTCCAAGTGGGCTAATAAACAAATAAAGCTCAGGAGATAAAGAATAGGAAAAGGGGCATGTTCTGATTGTTGAATTGGCAGACAGAGCTCATCAATGTTGGTCAGATTTTACTGCTATGATATTTACCTTCTAAATCTGGTTCTAAGTTATAACTCCTTCATTAGTGTTAGTTACATTCATTCTTAAATTCTTGAAAACCATGATTTCCTCATGTCTTACACCTTAGCTAAAGTGTCATATACCTTATCTAAAGTGTCTTACACATTATCTAAACTGCATGACAATGAGGGCCACTTGAAGTTCAATATTTGTAAATTTAACCATCACCTTCTTCATACATATTGCAAAAAGACTTTTGATGACAACTTAGTGACCATCACTAGGAAAGTGAGTCCAAAATTATCTCTCTTTCTAATCTTTGCTTTGTAGGAACTCAAAACATGGATCTATTTTAAATTTTGCAACTGGAATGATTGATGACATTGATATCATATCCTAAAGTCAAACCAAGGCATCCAATCATGGCAAAATTGGCTGAAATTAAAGTAAGCTGATGTGACCTAGGTAATGCCCCAAAGTAGGGTACAGGAGATCAAATGTGATCTCTCTTTCAAGGTTCACATATTCACTGCTGGGATACAATAATATCTCAATGAATGCAGTTTGAAAAAAGTGAATGAAAGTATTCATTTTGCTAAGGATTTGACATGGGTTCTAAAAACAAGGGACATCACAGACATGCATGCTAAGTCGCTTCAGTCATATCTGACTCTGTGCAAACCTATGGACTTTAGCCCACCAGGCTCCTCTATTCATAGGATTCTCCAGGCAAGAAAACTGGAGTGGATTGCCATGCCCTTCTCCAGGGGATCTTCCTGACCCAGGGATTGAACCCGCGACTCTCAGGTCTCCTGAATTGGCAGGCAGGTACTTTACCACTAGTGCCACCTGGGAAGCCCAGAGGACATTTATTCTATATTCTAAGTGTTCTTTGTTACATCAAGGATGGCATGACATGTCCATGAAAAGCAAGCCCGTTAGACAGAGGGTCCTGGGTTCTAATAATGAACCTGTCACGTTTAGCTGGGTGACCCTGGAGGTTCAGTGCTGCCTCACTGGGGTGTCATGAAGCTTCCGTGGTGTGTGATTAGCAATTCAATGTGGTACCTGTGAGCCTTCCATGAAGAAGAATCAGTGTCTTTACTACTTGGAGTAAGGCACAATAAGTAATGGCAACTCTTAGAGAAAATGTTGCAATTGCCTATAACTAAATACCTCCTTGGGCAAACACACTGATGAAGAGTAGGATAGACTCAAGCTCCAGGAAGAAGATGTCGGATGGCATCCTATCTTCTCAATTAATTCTGATCATAGCATTCATCTTTGTTTTTTTTTTTTTTTTGGTAAGAGGTAGTTCAGAGAGGAAAAAGTGATTCACGTAATTGAACCTGGACCAAACTGCCTGGATTCAAAGCTTACTTCCACCATATACGAACATTGTAAGGTCAAGCAACTTGTTGAACTTCTTGACGCTTCCTTTCCTTATTTGTAAAAAGATGATAATGGTAGGATTAATTCTAAAAATTAAGATTAAATGAACTAAAACTTACAAAGTACTTAAAACAAGGATGGCAACATAGTAGATATAAAATATTATATAAGTAATTGATAAAGAAAAGTTATTTGGCATCTACTGTGCTCCAGATGCCTTCAGTTCAGTTCAGTCGTTCAGTCGTGTCCGGCTCTTTGCAATCCCATGGCCTGCAGCACTCCAGGCTTCCCTGTCTGTCACCAACTCCCAGAGCCTACTCAAACTCATGTCCATCAAGTCGGTGGTGCCATCCAACCATCTTATCCTCTGTCGTCCCCTTCTCCTCCCATTGTCAATCTTTCCCAGCATCAGGGTCTTTTCCAATAAGACCTGGGTGTGGCATAAGCCCTCTTGGAGGAGGTCGCCATTAACCCCACCATAGAACCACCAGAACTTACACAGGACTGGGGTAATAGACTCTGGAGGGCACAACCAAAACCTTGTGTGCACCAGGACCCAGGAGAAAGGAGCAATGACCCCACAAGAAACTGGCCCAGACATGCCCATGAGTGTCCAGGAGTCTCTGGTGGAGGCGTAAGTCAGCGGTGGCCTGCTGCAGAGCCTGGGGCACTGAGTGCAGCATGGGACCTTCTGAAGGAGGTCACCATTATCACAGAAAATTATGATTATGATTGTCACCATAATCACAGAAAACTAGTCAATCTAATCACATGGACCACAGCCTTGTCTAACTCAATGAAACTAGGCCATGCCGTGTGGGGCCACCCAAGATGGGTGGGTCACGGTGGAGAGGTCTGAGAATGTGGTCCATTGGAGAAGGGAATAGCAAACCAGTTCAGTATTCTTGCCTTGAGAACCCCATGAACAGTATGAAAAGGCAAAATGATAGGATACTGAAAGAGGAACTCCCCAGGTCATTAAGTGCCCAATATGCTACTGGAGATCAGTGGAGAGATAACTCCAGAAAGAATGAAGGGATGGAGCCAAAGCAAAAACAATACCCAGTTGTGGATGTGACTGCTGATAGAAGCAAGGTCTGATGCTGTAAAGAGCAATATTGCATAGGAACCTGGAATGTTAGGTCCATGAATCAAGGCAAATTGGAAGTGGTCAAATAGGAGATGGCAAGAGTGAACGTCAACATTCTAGGAATCAGCGAACTCAAATGGACTGGAATGGGTGACTTTAACTCAGATGACCATTATAGCTACTACTGTGGGCAGGAATCCCTTAGAAGAAATGGAGTAGCCATCACGGTCAACAAAAGAGTCTGAAATGCAGTACTTGGATGCAATCTCAAAAACAACAGAATGATCTCTGTTCATTTCCAAGGCAAACCAGATGCCTTATTTGTATTATTTAATTTATATTACACTACATTCTTGTGATGTTAGTGTAAATAACCTCATTTTATAGATGAGGAGACTGAGACCCAGAATATTCATTTTGGTCAGTCTCCCTCAATTAATATATAGGAGATAAAAGACTTGAACTCAAAATATCTCAGAAGTTACTGCATAGGACTGGGAGGGCTAGAAAAATAGTCTATGAGTTAAAAGAGGGAAACCTGTTCATTTTGGGAATCCTGCAACTCATAGAAAAGGGGGAGGGTACTGGGCATGAAGGTAAGTACTGGGTGAACAGGATAATAGTAACAGCTATGTTTGTCATGAGCTAGGCACACCCTGGGGGGGATCAGTTCAATTCAGTTCAGTTCAGTCGCTCAGTCATGTCTGACTCTTTGTGACCCCATGAACTGCAGCACGCCAGGCCTCCCTGCCTATCACCAACTCCCGAAATTCACCAAGACTCATGTCCATTGAGTCGGTGATGCCATCCAGCCATCTCATCCTCGGTCGTCCCCTTCTCCTCCTGCCCCCAACCCCTCCCAGGATCAGAGTCTTTTCTAATGAGTCAACTCTTCGCATAAAGTGGCCAAAGTACTGGAGTTTCAGCTTTAGCATCATTCCTTCCAAAGAACACCCAGGACTGATCTCCTTTAGAATGGACTGGTTGGATTTCCTTGCCATCCAAGGGACTCTCAAGAGTCTTCTCCAACACCACAGTTCAAAGGCATCAATTCTTTGGCACTCAGCTTTCTTCACAGTTCAACTCTCACATCCATACATGACCACAGGAAAAACCATAGCCTTGACTACATGGATCTTTGTTAGCAAAGTAATGTCTCTGCTTTTCAATATGCTATCTAGGTTGGTCATAACTTCCCTTCCAAAGAGTAAGCATCTTTTAATTTCATGGCTGCAATCACCATCTGCAGTGATTTTGGAGCCAAAATAAAATAAAATAAAATAAAGTCTGACACTATTTCCACTGTTTCCCCATCTATTTCCCATGAAGTGATGGGACCAGATGCCATGATCTTAGTTTTCTGAATGTTGAGCTTTAAGCCAACTTTTTCACTTTCCTCTTTCACTTTCATCAAGAGGCTTTTTAGCTCCTCTTCACTTTCTGCCATAAGGGTGGTGTCATCTGCATATCTGAGGTTATTGACATTTCTCCTGGCAATCTTGATTCCAGCTTGTGTTTCTTCCAGCCCAGCGTTTCTCATGATGTACTCTGCATATAAATTAAATAAGCAGGGTGACAATATACAGCCTTGACGTACTCCTTTTCTTATTTGGAACCAGTCTTTTGTTCCATGTCTTCTCAAGAGGCACACCCTGGGGGGATAGATACTACTAATATCTTCCTTTTGTAGATCTATTAACTAATCTACAGCTGACACACAAATACTGGTCCACCTCATTCCTCAACCTATACTATTAACCCCTATACCATAAGACCTAAAGATTTATAAGTAAATGCTGATATACCAAAATCAAAGACCAATATATTGGCCACCTGATGCGAAGAGCCAATTCATTGGAAAAGCCCCTGATACTGGGAAAGATTGAGGAGAAGGGGGCAATAGAGGATGAGATGTTTGGATGGCAACAATGGACATGAGTTTGAGCAAACTCCAAGACATGGTGAAGGACAGGGAAGCCTGGTGTGCTGCAGTCCATGGGGTCACAAAGAGTCAGACACGACTTAGCGACCGAACAACAACACCTGATGCACCAGCTGGGGATACAGAGCCCTCACTTTCCAGCCACATGGAAGCCACTCTTGTCTTATAAACTATGGTCTTCAGGTATCTACGATCACCCTCACTAGCTTCTGAAGGAACAGAAATAGCAGTTTGTAGAAGTCAAGCCTGCAATGGTGCAAGGAACCAACCTTGTCTGAATCAGCAAAATGAGTGTAGATTATGACTAAGAAGGGTCTCACTTTGTAATACCATCTAAAAGACTAGCTCTCAGAGGTGAAGAGCAATCACCCGAGGTGGTCCTAAGATGGCGGAGGAATAGGACGGGGAGACGACTTTCTCCCCCACAAATTCATCAAAAGAACATTTTGACACTGAGTAAATTCTACAAAACAACTTCTGAATGCTGGCAGAGGACATCATGCACCCAGAAAAGCAGATCATTGTCTTCAAAAACAGGTAGGAAAAATATAAAAGATGAAAAAAGAGACAAAGGAGGTAGGGAGGGAGCTACGTCCTGGGAAGGGAATCTTGTCTCGGGAAGGAAGTCTTAAAAAGAGAGAAGTTTCCAAACACCAGGAAACACTCTCGCTGCTGAGTCTATGGCAAGCCTTGGAAGCACAGAGGGCAACATAACAGGGAAGAAAAATAAATAAATAATTAAAACCAACAGATTACGAGTCCAATGGTAACCCCCCCTCCCCACCCCCAGCAGAGAAGCAGTGCAGACACCTGCATCTGCCACTAGCAAGCAGGGGCTGAGCAGGGAGGCATGGGCTGCAGTGCTTTTCAAGAATCGGGCTGGAACACTGCAAGTGTAACCAGAGCGAACTAACTTGGGCTAGCATACCAGACTGTGGGATAGCTACCACGCAAAAAGCTCTAACATAAGACACCACTAGGACTGCGCACAGAATTAAGAACAGAAATAGCCTACTGCAGACCACCCCCCTCCAGTGACAGGCAGCCAGAATTAAGAACAGAAATAGCCTACTGCAGACCACCCCCCTCCAGTGACAGGCAGCCAGAATTAAGAACAGAAATAGCCTACTGCAGACCACCCCCCTCCAGTGACAGGCAGCCAGAGCTGTAAGGGCTGGAAAGGGGCAATCGCAGCCCCAGAGAGACTTTACCTACCAAACTGCAAGCAGGCTTCTTTGCTAAGACTTCTTGGGGTCCTGGACAGTCACCATCTGCCTGACAAGGGGCACCAGCGGTACACCTAGAAAACTGAGCAGCAGAGATGGAAAAGGCAATAAGTCACAGCGACTGCGCTCGCCAAACACCGAGCTACTCGGTCCTGGGAAGGGCACAAAATGCAGGCCCAACCGAATCCGCCTCTGAGGGCTACCTGAGAGCCGAGCCTGAGCGGCTTAGACCAGGGAGGCGCATGCAGCCTAGGGCTGGCCTCAGAAGGTTCCCGGTGGAGCAACGTAGAGCCTGAGTGGTGTGCGCCGTGAGCAGGGGCAGGCCCAGTGAGGCTGAGACACTGCGAGCACACACCAGTGTTATTTGTTTGCAGCATCCCTCCCTCCCCACAGTGCAACTGAACAAGTGAGCCTAAAAAAAAAAAGTGTCCACCACCGCCCCCCTTGTGTCAGGGCAGAAATCAGACACTGAAGAGACCAGCAAACAGAAGAAGCTAAACAGAGGGAACCATCTTGGAAGTGACCCCACACTGCCCACAACACCAGGGAAAGTCCCAGAAATATCTTTACTATTTTTATGACCATTCTCTTTTTGTTGTTGTTGTTGATGTTGTTTGATCGTTTTTTTCTTCTTTACTTTTTCTTCTTTTTTTTAAAACTTTTTAAAATTTGTAAGTCCTCTATTTCTCCTTTAATTTTAATTTTTATAGCCTACTATTACTTTAAAAAAAAGTCCCCATTTTTAAAGCAAACGCCATATATATATATATTTTGTGGTTGTTGTTTTTAAATAATTCTTGTGACTTTGTTTTTTCCCTTCTTCTTCTTTTCTTTAGCATTGTATTTTTGAAAATCCAACCTCTACTCTAGACTTTTAATCTTTGCTTTTTGGTATTTGTTGTCAATTTTGTACATTTAAAAGCCCAATCTTCAGTACCCAATTTTACCTGAAAGCAAGATTACTGGCTGGACCACTCTCTCCTCCTTTGGACTCTCCTTTTTCTCCACCAGGTTGTGTCTGACTCTTCCTTCCCCCTTCTCTTCTCTACCCAACTCTGTGAATCTCTGTGTGTTCCAGACGGTGGAGAACACTTAGGGAACTGGTTACTGGCTGGATCTGTCTCTCTCCTTTTCATTTCCCTCTTTTATGCTCCTGGCCACCTCTGTCTACTTCTTCCCTCTCCTCTTCCCTGTATAACTCTGTGAACACCTCTGAGCAGTCCAGACTGAGGAGCGCACATAAGGAAGTGATTACTGGCTAGCTTGCTCTCTCCTCTTTTGATCCCACCTCATCTCATTCCAGTCACCTCTAACTACCCCCTCCCTTTTCTCTTCTCCATGTAACTCAGTGAACCTCTATTGGTGTCCCTCAATGTGGAGAAACTTTTCATCTTTAACCTAGATGTTTTATTATCAGTGCTGTATAGATGGAGAAGTCTTGAGGCTACTGTAAAAATCCAGGGAACATTAATCGATAGGAGCTCATCAAATGCCTCCATACCTACACTGAAACCAAGCACCACCCAAGGGCCAACAAGTTCCTGAGCAAGACATACCACGCAAATTCTCCAGCAACACAGGAACACACCCAGGAGCTTCAATATACAGGCAGCTCAAAGTTACTCCAAAAACATAGACATCTCATACCTCATTACTGGGCACTTCATTGCACTCCAGAGAGAAGAAACCCAGCTCCACCCACCAGAACTCCGACACAAGTTTCCCTAACCAAGAAACCTTGACAAGCCACTGATACAACCCCACCCACAGCGAGGAAACTCCATAATAAAGAGAACTCCACAAATTCCCAGAATACAGAAAGTCCACCCCAAACGCAGTAACATAACCAAGATGAAGAGACAGAGGAATACCCAGCAGGTAAAGGAACAGGAGAAATGCCCACCAAACCAAACAAAAGAGGAAGAGATAGAGAATCTACCTGAGAAAGAATTCCAAATAATGATAGTGAAAATGATCCAAAATCTTGAAATCAAAATGGAATCACAGATAAATAGCCTGGAGAAGATGCAAGAAAGGTTTAACAAGGACATAGAAGAAATAAAAAAGAGTCAATATATAATGAATAATGCAATAAATGAGATCAGAAACACTCTGGAGGCAACAAATAGTAGAATATCAGAGGCAGAAGATAGGATTAGTGAAATAGAATATAGAATGGTAGAAATAAATGAATCAGAGAGGAAAAAAGAAAAATGAATTAAGAGAAATGAGGACAATCTCAGAAACCTCCAGGACAATATGAAATGCTCCAACATTCGAATTATAGGAGTCCCAGAAGAAGACAAAAAGAAAGACCATGAGAAAATACTTGAGGAGATAATAGTTGAAAACTTCCCTAAAATGGGGAAGGAAATGATCACCCAAGTCCAAGAAATCCAGAGAGTCCCAAACAGGATAAACCCAAGGCGAAACAACCCAAGACACATATTAATCAAATTAACAAAGATCAAACACAAAGAACAAATATTAAAAGCAGCAAGGGAAAAACAACAAATAACACACAAGGGGATTCCCATATGGATAACTGCAGATCTTTCAATAGAAACGCTTCAGGTGAGGAGGGAATGGCAAGACATACTTAAAGTGATGGAAGAAAATAGCCTACAGCCCAGATTACTGTACCCAGCAAGGATTTCATTCAAATATGAAGGAGAAATCAAAAGCTATACAGACAAGCAAAAGCTGAGAGAATTCAGCACCACCAAACCAGCTCTCCAACAAATGCTAAAGGATATTCTCTAGACAGGAAACACAAAAAGGGTGTATAAACCCAAACCCATAACAATAAAGTAAATGGCAATGGGATCATACTTATCAATAATTACCTTAAACATAAATGGGTTGAACGCCCCAACCAAAAGGCAAAGACTAGCTAAATGGATACAAAAACAAGACCCCTATATATGCTGCCTACAAGAGACCCACCTCAAAACAAGGGACACATACAGACCGAAAGTGAAGGGCTGGAAAAAGATATTCCATGCAAATAGAGACCAAAAGAAAGCAGGAGTAGCAATACTAATATCAGATAAAATAGACTTTAAAACAAAGGCTGTGAAAAGAGACAAAGAGGACACTACATAATGATCAAAGGATTAATCCAAGAAGAAGGTATAACAATTATAAATATATATGCACCCAACATAGGAGCACTGCAATATGTAAGACAAATGCTAACAAGTATGAAAGGGGAAATTAACAATAACACAATAATAGTGGGAGACTTTAATATCCCACTCACACCTATGGACAGATCAACTAAACAGAAAATTAACAAAGAAATGCAAACTTTAAATGATACAATAGACCAGTTAGACCTAATTGATATCTATAGGACATTTCACCCCAAAACAATGAATTTCACCTTTTTCTCAAGTGCTCACAGAACCTTCTCCAGGATAAATCACGTCCTGGGCCATAAATCTAAACTTGATAAATTCAAAAAAATTGAAATAATTCCAAGCATCTTTTCTGACCATAATGCATTAAGATTAGATCTCAATTACAGGAGAAAAACTATTAAAAATTCCAACATATGGAGGCTGAACAACACGCTTCTGAATAACCAACAAATCACAGAAGAAATCAAAATATGCATAGAAACTAATGAAAATGAAAATGCAACAACCCAAAACCTGTGGGACACTATAAAAGCAGTGCTAAGAGGAAAGTTCATAGCAATACAGGCATACCTCAAGAAACAAGAAAAAAGTCAAATAAATAACCTAACTCTACACCTAAACCAACTAGAAAAGGAAGAAATGGAGAACCCCAGAGTTAGTAGAAGGAAAGAAATCTCAAAAATTAGGGCAGAAATAAATGCAAAAGAAACAAAAGAGACCATAGCAAAAATCAACAAAGCCAAAAGCTGGTTCTTTGAAAGGATAAATAAAATTGACAAACCATTAGCCAGACTCATCAAGAAACAAAGAGAGAAAAATCAAATCAATAAAATTGGAAATGAAAATGGAGAGATCACAACAGACAACACAGAAATACAAAGGTTTGTAAGAGACTACTATCAGCAATTATATGCCAATAAAATGGACAATGTGGAAGAAATGGAAAAATTCTTAGAAAAGTACAACTTTTCAAAACTGAACCAGGAAGAAATAGAAAATCTTAACAGACCCATCACAAGCACAGAAATTGAAACTGTAATCAGAAATCTTCCAGCAAACAAAAGCCCAGGACCAGATGGCTTCACAGGTGAATTCTACCAAAAATTTCGAGAAGAGCTAACACCTATCCTACTCAAACTCTTCCAGAAAGTTGCAGAGGAAGGGAAACTTCCAAACTCATTCTATGAGGCCACCATCACCCTAATAACAAAACCTGACAAAGATACAACAAAAAAAGAAAACTACAGGCCAATATCACTGATGAACATAGATGCAAAAATCCTCAACAAAATCCTAGCAATCAGAATCGAACAACACATTAAAAAGATCATACACCATGACCAAGTGGGCTTTATTCCCGGGATGCAAGGATTCTTCAATATCCGCAAATCAATCAATGTAATTCACCACATTAACTAATTGAAAAATAAAAGCCATATGATTATCTCAATAGATGCAGAGAAGGCCTTTGACAAAATTCAACATCCATTTATGATAAAAACTCTCCAGAAAGCAGGAATAGAAGGAACATACCTCAACATAATAAAAGTTATATATGACAAACCCACAGCAAACATTATCCTCAATGATGAAAAATTGAAAGCATTTCCCCTAAAGTCAGGAACAAGACAAGGGTGCCCACTTTCACCGCTACTATTCAACATAGTTCTGGAAGTTTTGGCCACAGCAATCAGAGCAGAAAAAGAAATAAAAGGAATCCAAATTGGAAAAGAAGAAGTAAAACTTTCACTGTTTGCAGATGACATGATCCTCTACATAGAAAACCCTAAAGACTCCACCAGAAAATTGCTAGAGCTAATCAATGAATATAGTAAAGTTACAGGATATAAAATCAACACACAGAAATCCCTTGCATTCCTATACACGAATAATGAGAAAGTAGAAAAAGAAATTAAGGAAACAATTCCATTCAGCATTGCAACAAAAAGAATAAAATACTTAGGAATATATCTACCTAAAGAAACTAAAGACCTATATATAGAAAATTGTAAAACACTGATGAAGGAAATCAAAGAGGACACTAATAGATGGAGAAATATACCATGTTCATGGATCGGAAGAATCAATACAGTGATGAGTATACTACCGAAAGCAATCTACAGATTCAATGCAATCCCTATCAAGCTACCAGCGGTATTTTTCACAGAGCTAGAACAAATAATTTCACAATTTGTATGGAAATACAAAAAACCTCAAATAGCCAAAGCAATCTTGAGAAAGAAGAATGGAACTGGAGGAATCAACTTGCCTGACTTCAGGCTCTACTACAAAGCCACAGTCATCAAGACAGTATGGTACTGGCACAAAGACAGACATATAGATCAATGGAACAAAATAGAAAGCCCTGAGATAAATCCACACACATATGGACACCTTATCTTTGACAAAGGAGGCAAGGATAGTCAGTGGATTAAAGACAATCTCTTCAACAAGTGGTGCTGGGAAAACTGGTCAACCACTTGTAAAAGAATGAAACTAGATCACTTTCTAACACCACACACAAAAATAAACTCAAAATGGATTAAAGATCTAAACATGAGACCAGAAACTATAAAAAATCTTAGAGGAGAACATAGGCAAAACACTCTCTGACATAAATCACAGCAGGATCCTTTATGACCCACCTCCCAGAATACTGGAAATAAAAGCAAAAATAAACAAATGGAATCTAATTAAAATTAAAAACTTCTGCACAACAAAGGAAACTATAAGCAAGGTGAAAAGACAGCTTTCTGAATGGGAGAAAATAATAGCAAATGAAGCAACTGACAAACAACTAATCTCAAAAATATACAAGCAACTTATGCAGCTCAATTCCAGAAAAATAAACGACCCAATCAAAAAATGGGCCAAAGAACTAAATAGACATTTCTCCAAAGAAGACATACGGATGGCTAACAAACACATGAAAAGATGCTCAACATCACTCATTATCAGAGAAATGCAAATCAAAACCACAATGAGACACCATTTCACACCAGTCAGAATGGCAGCGATCCAAAAGTCTACAAGCAATAAATGCTGGAGAGGGTGTGGATCAAAGGGAACCCTCTTACACTCTTGTTGGTGGGAATGCAAACTAGTACAGCCACTATGGAGAACAGTGTGGAGAGTCCTTAAAAAATTGTAAATAGAACTGCCTTATGACCCAGCAATCCCACTGCTGGGCATACACATCGAGGAAACCAGAATAGAAAGAGACACGTGTACCCCAATGTTCATTACAGCACTGTCTATAATAGCCAGGACATGGAAACAACCTAGATGTCCATCAGCAGATGAATGGATAAGAAAAGTGTGGTACATATACACAGTGGAGTATTACGCAGCCATTAAAAAGAATACATTTGAATCAGTTCTAACGAGATGGATGAAACTGGAGCCTATTATGCAAAGTGAAGTAAGCCAGAAAGAAAAACACCAATACGATATACTAACACATATATATGGCATTTAGAAAGATGGTAATGATAACCCTGTATGTGAGACAGCAAAAGAGACACAGATGTTTAGAAAGGACTTTTGGACTCTGTGAGAGAGGGAGAGGGTGGGATGATTTGGGAGAATGGCATTGAAACATGTATACTATCATGTAAGAAACGAATCGCCAGTCTATGTTCTATACAGGATACAGGATGCTTGGGGCTGGTGCACGGGGATGATCCAGAGAGATGATATGGGGTGGGAGGTGGGAGGGGGTTCAGGATTGAGAACTCATGTACACCCGTGGCTGATTCATGTCAATATATGGCAAAACCAATACAGTATTGTAAAGCAAAATAAAGTAAAAATAATAATTAAAAAAAAAAAGAAAAGCAATCACCCAAATTATTTTGAAAACTTCTACAATGTCTATGCTGTCAGATACACTTTTTAGAAAGTTAAATTTTTAGAGCAGTTACTTTTATTTTTCTGTCTAATCATGGTTTTGGTTTAGGGATGGGCATGTTACTCAAAGCAGATCAATGATACTAAATTCCTGGACTTTGATGAAATTGGGAGCTCTAGGGATGACGTAGAGCTTCCCTGGTGGCTCAGACAGTAAAGAATCCACCAGCAATGTGGGAGACATGGCTTAGATTCCTGGGTTGGGAAGATCCCCTGGAGAAGGGAACAGCTACCCACTCCAGTATTCTTGTCTGGAGAATTCCATGGACAGAGGAGCTGCTTGGAGCTGTTGAAGACCATGGGTTTGAGAGGGCTTGCCTGAAAATGAAGCACATATAAAAGTGGAACTAAGAGATGAGGGCAAGAGAATAAATCCTCATGACATTATTAGAACCCTGGAATATATCTTTACCTGAAGCCACCTATCCCTGAATTTTTCAGTTAAGTGAACAACTGAATTGCCATTTTTGTCTACACTGTTAAAATCAAGTTTCTATCACTTGCATCTGAGGGAAATCAGAATAATACAGAGAAAAGTACAGAAACAAGCATCAATAATATCAACCAACATCAATGGTTTCTAAAAGCAGGGTTTGGCATTTACCTGAATTCACTAATTCCCTAAAGCATTCTCAGAGGTGTATTCTTTGAATAAATCTATTAATACATTATAGATTTTATTTTTCCTTTTAACATTTCAGTTCATGAAATCTTGGCTACCAGATCACATTGGACACTATAAACAATTATAAACAATGTTTTCATAAGATTTGTTAACATCTCTTTTGGTTGTTCTTGTAAAAGAGACCAAATAACTTCTTTATTCAAATGTAGGGGACGGTTTCCTGGTAGAATAAAATTGCCACTGATTCAGGTGGTTCAGTCACAATGGACTAGACCTTCAAAGGAAATGGCTATTGAGGAACCAGTGACCACTGATGTCTGCATTTCTTCTCTCCTCAGTACAATTTAGGCTTTAGTTAAACTCATGAGTCTCCACTTTATAATTAATCTGAATATGAAAAGATTCTTGTGATTATGAAAAGTGAACAGTAAACATGTTCTATAACTACCTAATTGAACTGAACTGAAGTTGCTCAGTCATGTCCGACTTTACGACCCCATGGACTCTAGCCTACCAGGCTCCTCCATCCATGGGATTTCCCAGGCAAGAGTACTGGAGTGGGTTGCCATTTCCTTCTCCAATGACTACCTAAGGGAATCATCAACTAAATCAGCAAAGTTCCCTTCAGTCATTCATTCCATCCTGTGTGAGCAAGTTTTGAGCAATACACTTGTTTTCCTTCCTTGTCTCCACGACATCCTGAGGGCATCACTACTTGGCTTTAAGGCATGGGACCAGCTCTAAAGCCAGAAGATTTGGATCAGCAAAGACCTTTGTATGCAAAGCTCCACCAAGATCTTTTCCATTCTCTGATCGTTTGCATTTTCCCTAAAATTTCAAAATAGAGTTGTGCTCCTCCAAGTCTTATGACCTGAAAAATATCCTTGCTTTATGACTTATTGAAGTGGAGTGAAGTGAAGTGAAGTGAAGACTCTCAATCGTGTCTGACTCTTTGCGACCCCATGGACTGTAGCCTACCAGGCTCCTCTGTCCATAGGATTTTCCAGGCAATAGTACTGGAATGGATTGCCATTTTCTTCTCTAGGGGATCTTCCCAATCCAGGGATCGAACCCGGGTCTCCCACATTGTAGACAGAAGCTTTACCGTAATAAATTGCTTAATCCCCATATTATCTATACAGTGGAGACAATGAGAAGAGAGAGTCAACACGTTCATTTGACCAACTTATTATTGAACATTAGCTATCTACTAACAAACCAGGCACTTTTATGTGCCTTGAGACACAAGGAGCAAAACAGACAAAACTCCCTGCTCTCATGAAGTTGATATTCTAGTCAATCTTGGTATGATATTGGGAGGATTCAATGAGATAATGCTTATAAAATCCATAGCATTGTGCTAGACCATGGTGCTTCAGACGGTAAAGAATCTGCCTGCAATGCAGGGTTCGATCCTTGGGTTGGGAAGATCCCCTGGAGAAGGAAATGGCAACCCACTCCAGTATTCTTGTCTGGAGAATTCCATGGACAGAAGAGCCTGGCAGGTTACAATACATGGGGTCACAAAGAATCGGACACAACTGAGTGACTAACACACACATGTGCCTGGCATATAATAAGTGTTCAACCGGTGTCAACATTTGTTGGTGCTATTATTGCTAGTTATAGTTCGTTATATCCTTATAACTGCTATGATAAGGGTATATTTCTCCCATCTGGCACTCTCTTCTGATGAAAACTCCAGTTCCCAAATCCCATGCTGCATCTTAGCAAACCTACAAGTTAGTCTTTTTTGCTGGAATGTCTCAGAGATCCCTGAAGACTTGATGACTCCTTCACTAACTCACTGCAATGAAAGTTTCTTTCCCCCCAAAGCTCCCCATTTTGGGGTGTTATCTCTGTGCAGAAAAAAACAGCACAGCATGGGATGTATACAAAGGTAAAGGAAGAATGATATTAACTCAACAGTGGAAACACTCCTTGTCAACTAAAGGGAATCACAGGGTTTGAGGAAGCCATGGGAGGTTCAGCTCCCACTCCCTTTTTCTCCAAGTGCGCTTGCCAGGTAAGTACTCACTGTGCAAAAGCCAGGCGTCTTCATGATGTTCAAGCTGGTGACATGGTGCATCAACTAGGGTTCTTGAGTTGCAGGCATCAGAAACTAACTCCAACTGACATAAAGCCAAAAGGGAAATAACTGGTAGACTATGCAGTAGTTCCCACAAACCACAGAAAAGGTTCAAGCACTGGGGTAAATATTGCAATGATCCCACCAGGGTTGAGTAGCAAAAGCTAATGAATTGTCTCTTCCCAGAATTCCCTCAAATGGAAAATTTTCTTTTGTTAATGGTTAGTTTATTCAATGTCAATTATGGTTGATTCATCCCCCATAACTACTCCAAGTGCAAATGCATAATCTATCGCCCTCAGCACCATCTCCTCGTGTTCACAGTTAGGTTTCTCAGTGACCGGAAAGAAAACAGGAACAGTTTCACCCTTGACTTGGCTCCCTCTCATTTCAGTGGGCAAAGTTGTTTTTATTTATCATAATTTTTTTTTTAAACTGCAACCTATATCACACTAGTCAAAACACTGACATGAACAAAGAAATATTTGGGGGGTTGAGACTTAGATGGTCCTGATGGTGGAAGGCAGCCTCTAAGTCTTATGCTCCTTGGTCTGATCTTCAGACAGCAATTGTTTCTCAGGGCTCCCCACGAGGAAGGAATGCCATTTCTCCATCAAGCCCTTTGGAAATCTGAAACCATGGGGACTTAAATGGTCAATCTTCATCTATACTCAACATTTTTTATTTTAAATAAACTTTTATTGAAATATATCTGAGAAAAGAGTACATAGTTCATATATAAACAGCTCAATAAATTTTCTCAAGGTGAGCACACCTGTATGACCACTATTCAAATCAATAAATGAATCATCAAAGCACTAAGACTCCCCTGCATACTCCCCCAAATCAAAACTCAGCTCTTCCTAAAAGAAACCTTTTTCTTGACTTCTTACAACAGCAGTTCAGTTCAGTCGCTCAGTCATGTCCAACTTTTTGTGACCCCATGGATGCTGCACGCCAGGCTTCCCTGTCCATCACCAACTCCTGGATCTTGCTCAAACTCATGTCCATTGAGTCAGTGATGCCATCCAACCATCTCATCCTCTGTCGTCCCCTTCTCCTCCTGCCTTCAATCTTTCCCAGCATCAGGGTCTTTTCCAATGAGTTAGCTCTTCGCATCATGTGGCCAAAGTATTGGAGTTTCAGCTTCAGCATCAGTCCTTCCAATGAATATTCAGAACTGATTTCCTTTAGAATTGACTGGTTTGATCTCCTTGCAGTCCAAGGCACTCTCAAGAGTCTTCTCCAGCACCACAGTTCAAAAGTATCAATTCTTCGGTGCTCAGCTTTTTTTATGGTCCCACTCTCACTTCCATACCTGACTACTGGAAAAACCAAAGCTTTGACTAGACAGACCTTTGTTGTCAAAATAATGTCTCTGCTTTTTAATATGCTGTCTAGGTTTGTCATAGCTTTTCTTCCAAGGAGCAAGTGTCTTTTAATTTCATGGCTGTAGTCACCATCTGCAGTGGTTTTGGAGCCCAAGAAAATAAAATCTGTCACTGTTTCCACTGTTTCCCCATCTATTTGTCATGAACTGATGGGACCAGATGCCATGATTTTAGTTTTCTGAATATTGAGTTTTAAGCCAGCTTTTACAATTTCCTCTTTCACTTTCATCATAGACTTATTTAACCTATTTTCAATATGTATAAAGGAACCACATGATAAGTATTGTGTGTGTGTGTCTGGATTTTTTTATTCAAAATTGTATTTCATCCGTAGTTGACATTCATACTTTTAAATATAGCAATAGCTCATTCGCTTTTCATTGATGTAAAATATCTCATTTATGAATATACTACAGTTTATTTTTCCATTCTCCTCTTGGTGGACATTAAGGTGGTTTCCAATTTCTAGCTGCTAAGGATGCTCTTATGGATATTCCTGTACATGGTGCATACCAGTACGTGTCTGTTAGGTGTATATACAACTTTGTGTTGTGTGCTCTGCTAAGTAGCTTCAGTCATGTCCGACTCTGTGATGCTATGGACTGTAGCCCGCCAGGCTCCTCTCTCCAGTGGATTCTCCAGGCAAGAATACTGGAGAGGGTTGCCATGCCCTTCTCTGCAGGATCTTCCTGACCCAGGGATAGAACCTGAGTCTCATTATGTTTTTTCCACTGGCAGGCAGGTTTTTACCACTAGCACCTCCTGGAAAGCCCCATATATCCAACAGAGGAATTTCTAAATCCTAAATTAAATGCATATTCTACTTTAGTAGAGATCATCAATTTTCTAAAGTGATTGTATCCATATACAAACCAATCCCAATGTAGGATAATATCCATTATTCCACATTTTCATCACTACTTAGCATTTTTAAGAATTTGGGGCATTCTGGTGTATACGATGTGTTTTTAATTTGCATTTCTCTAAAGACTAAGTAGGTTGATAGTTTTTATATGCTTGTTGACCATTTGAATTTCCTCTTTTGTAAGGTCTTTTTTGCATGTTATATTAAATTCATTATATTTTAAATTATCAAAATAACTTCTTGTTATCCTTTTATTTCTGATATCAGTGATTTGTGACTTATGTATATGTATGTTTTGTGGGTGCCCAATACTTCCCATTTCCATTTACATATCACAGGCAGAGTAAATTTAGTATAATTCTTAAGGTCCCAAGGACTTTAGGAATGTTAAATGATCACAGATTTTGACTTAAAGACACCCACTGCATTAACCCCTAACAAGAAAATCAGCCTGTTCTTTGAAGCTTTGAAGCCAGACATTGACTTCTCTCTAGCTATGAAAGTCCTAGATGTCACCTTCTTCCAACAAGACTGTTTCATCCATGTCAAAAACCTGTTTAGTGTTACCACTTTCATTAATGATCTTAGCTAGGTCTGGATAACTTGTTGCCGCTTCTACATCAGCATTTGCTGTTTTACCATGTGCTTAAAATTTTTTTTTTAATGTAAATATATTTATTTTAATTGGAGGCTAATTACCTTAAAATATTGTACTGGTTTTGCTATACATCAACATGAGTCCATCACAGGTGTACACGTGTTCCCCATCCTGAACCCTCCTCCCACCTCCCTCCCCAAACCATCCCTTTGGGTCATCCCAGTGGACCAACCCCCAGCATCCTGTAATCATACATCGAACCTGGACTGGCAATCCTTTATGAAGCTAGCTTCTTTACTTAAACCTCATGAACAAACCTCTGATAATTTCAAACTTCTCTTCTGCAGCTTCCTCACCTCTCTTAGCCTTTACAGACTTGAAAAGGGTTAGGGCCTTGCACTGGATTAAGCTTTGGCTTAAAAGAATGTTGTGGCTGGTTTGATCTTCTATCTAGATCCCTAAAACTTTCTTCATATCAATGATAAGTCTGTTTCACTTTCTCATCACTTATGTGTTCACTGGAGTAGCACTTTCAATTTCCTTCAAGAACTTTTCCTTTGCATTCACAAATTGTTTAACTACTTGGTCTAAGAGGCCTAGCTTTGGGCTTATCTTTGCTTTCAACATGTCTTCCTCACTAAGCGGAATTTTGATTTAAAGTGAGAGTGTGCAATTCTTTCCCCTGAACACTTAGAGGTCATTGTATGGTTATTCAATTCAGTTCAGTTCAGTTCAGTCACTCAGTTGGGTCTCTTTGTGACCCCGTGGACTGTAGCACACCAGGCCTCCCTTGTCCATCACCAACTCCCAGACTTTACTCAAACTCATGTCCATTGAGTTGGTGATGCCATCCAACCATCTCATCCTCTGTCATCCCCTTCTCCTCCCGCCTTCAGTCTTTCCCAGCTTCAGGGTCTTTTCCATGAGTTAGTTCTTCCCATCAGGTGGCCAAAGTATTGGAGTTTCAGCTTCAGCATCAGTCCTTCTAATGAATATTCAGGACTGATTTCCTTTAGGATGGACTGGTTTGATCTCCTTGCTGTCCAAGGGACTGTCAAGAGTCTTCTCCAACACCACAGTTCAAAAGCATCAATTCTTCAGCGCTGAGCTTTCTTTATAGTCCAACTCTCACATCCATACATGAATACTGGAAAAACCATAGCTTTGACTAGATGGACCTTTGTTGGCAAAGTAATATTTCTGCTTTTTAATATGCTGTCTAGGTTGGTCATAACTTCTCTTCCAAGGAGCAAGTGTCTTTTAATTTCATGACTGCAGTCACCATCTGCAGTGATTCTGGAGCCCCCCAAAATAAAGTCTGACACTGTTTCCCCATCTATTTTCCATGAAGTGATGGGATGAGATGCCATGATTTTAGCTTTCTGAATGTTGAGTTTTAAGCTAACTTTTTCACTCTCCTCTTTCACTTTCATCAAGAGGCTCTTTAGTTCCTCTTTACTTTCTGCCATAAGGGTGGTATCATCTGCGTATCTGAGGTTTTTTATATTTCTCCCAGCAATCTTGATTCCAGCTTGTGCTTCTTCCAGCCCAGCATTTCTCACGATGTACTCTGCATATAAGTTAAATAAGCAGGGTGACAATATACAGCCTTAACGTACTCCTTTTCCTATCTGGAATCAGTCTGTTGTACCATGTCCAGTTCTAACTGTTGCTTCCTGACCTTCATATAGGTTTCTCAAAAGGCAGGTCAGGTGGTCTTGTATTCCCATCTGTTTAAGAATTTTCTACAGTTTTGGTGATCCACAGAGTCAAAGGCTTTGGCATAGTCAATAAAGCAGAAATAGATGTTTTTCTGGAACTCTCTTGCTTTTTTGATAATCCAACGGATACTGGCAATTTGATCTCTAGTTTCTCTGCCCTTTCTAAAACCAGCTTGAACATCTGGAAGTTCACGGTTCACGTGTGGTTATTAGTTGGCATAATTTAAATATTGTTCTCTTTCAGGGAATAGGGAAGCTTGAGGAGAGGAAGACTGGGGAACAGGCAGTTGGTGGATCAGGCAGAACATAGAGAATACTTGTCCATGCATTATCTCTGATACATGTGTTTTTTATGTGTGCTGCTTAATAGCCAAACATATGAGGATTTTCTAAAAATTAAAAAATTAGTCTCTAGTTTAATGTCACTGTGATCAAAGAACATACTGTAGATAATATAATCCTTTTAAATTTATTGATATTTGCTTTATAGTGCAATTTGGGTTAACAATCCACGCACACTTTAAAGGGAATATGTATTTTGTAGTTCTGCAGCTATGGGTGCAATGTTCTCTAATGTCAATTAGGAGGAATAAGTCAATCACGTAGTTCAGGTCTCCTATATCAAAAATTTTAAGGTTCACTTTCTCAGTGATTGAGAGCGGTATATTAATGTCTCCAATTATGCTTTGGGTTTTTCTTTTAAAATTTCTACTTTTAATTATGTTGATATTTGCTTTACATATTCACAGAATATGTTTTAGGTACATAGAAATTTAGAATTATTCTATCTTCCATATATTAGATGTTTTCTCATCTAGTATTATGAACTATCCCTCGTTATTATTCACCTTTTTTAAAAATCAATTTTTCTAATATTAGTCTACACCACTTCTATTTTTTTTTTTTTTTGGTTGGTATTTGAATGGTATGTCTTTGCTGATGTATTGTTTCACTCTATCTATAAAATTACATTTAAGTTTTGTCTTGGAAGCTGCCTATAATTAGGTTTTAAATTTTTATTCAATATAACAATCTTTTTTAACCAGCACAGTTAGTCTGAATAAATTTAATGTAATTACTGACATATGTGTTTATATCTATCATCTTAGTTTTTGTTTTCTATGTGTTCCACAGGTTTTATGTTCCTTTTTATCTTCTTTCTTGCTTCTTTATTGATAAATAAAGTAGTTTTGACTATTCCATTTTTCACATCATTAATTGTTGGTTATATATAATTTCACAGTTCTTTCATTAGTTAAACTAGATATTATAATATGGATTTTTGATTTGATGGAGAACAATAAAATTTAGTATTTATACCAACTTCTGATTAACACATAGATCTTAGAAAATTTTAATTGAATCTTTCATCTCATGACTTTTATATAATCACTGTACATTTTAAATTCTACCTATGTTTTTAATCCTACAAGATATTGATATGAACTTAGACTGCCCACCGATTTGTAGTCATGCTTTCCTTCATTTCCATGTTTCTATCTGACTGAAGATATAACCCCTTTCCTCAACCATTACCACCTTACTATTTCTTTTATTACAAGTCTGCTGCTGGCTAATTATTTTAGATTTTGCTTGTCTAAAAATGTCTTTATTCCACTCTCACTTTTCCTGGATATTTTTACTTCATGTAGAATCTAACTTGACAATCTTTTTTTTTTTTTTTCCCTTTTAGCATTTTGGAAATGTCTCCCTTTGTGTTCTGTGAAGTGAAAGTGAAAGTCACTCAGTTGTGTCCGACTCTTTGTGACCCCCTGGACTATATAGTACATGGAATTCTCTAGGCCAGAATACTGGAGTGGGTAGCCTTTCCCTTCTCCAGGGGATCTTCCCAACCCAGGGATCGAACCCAGGTCTCCTGCATTGCAGGAGGATTTTTTACCAACTGAGCTATGAGGGAAATTCCCCCCCCCCAAATAAAACTGCTGTGCTTAGTTGCTCAATAATATCCCACTTTTTGTGACCCCATAGACTGTAGCCTGCCAGGCTCCTCTGTGCATGGAGATTCTCCAGGCAAGACACTGGAGTGGGTTGCCATGCCCTCCTCCAGGGGATCTTCCCAACCGTGGGAATGAACCCAGATCTCCCACATTGCAAGCGGATTCTTTACCATCTGAGCCACCAGAGAAGCCCTTGTGTTCTGACTTCCATTATTTTTGTTGAAAATTTGCTGTTAGTCTTGTTGCTTCTTTGCAAGTTAGAATTCTTCCCTTCTCCCAGCTGCTTTCACATTTCACTTTGTTTTTCGCTTTCAGCAGTTTTGCTACTGTGAGCCTAGGCATGTGTTATGTTTTTATTTATTTTTGATGTTATACTTATCCTATTCTGGTTTAAATAACCTGTAGCATGATGTTTTCTTCAGTTTGGCAAAATTCTTGGTCATTACTTTTTTAAATATTGCTCTCGTTCCTTCTTTCTTCTCTTATATCCACTAAAACTTGGATTACGTGTATATTAGATTTGTATGTGTTATACATTTTTATTTCTCTCCATTCTTTGGTCTGAATATTTTCTATTGACTTGTCTTCCATTCCACTAATTTTCAGTACACTTTATCTGCCATTCAACCAATGTATTAGTACTTAATTTCTATTATTTTTCAGTAACCGAAGTTCCTTTTGATTCTTTTGTAAAGATTCCCATTCTGTGATGATTTTCTTCATCTTGTCCATTTTATCAAACACATTCAGGTCAGTTCAGTTCAATCACTCAGTCGGTTCCGACTCTTTGTGATCCCATGAACTGCAGCACGCCAGGCCTTCCTGTCCATCGCTAACTCCCAGAGTTCACTCAAACTCATGTCCATCGAGTTGGTGATGTCATCCAGCCATCTCATCCCCTGTCGTCTCCTTCTCCTCCTGCCTCCAATCCCTACCAGCATCAGGGTCTTCTCCAATGAGTCAACTCTTCGCATGAGGTGGCCAAAGTATTGGAGTTTCAGCATTAGCATCATTCCTTCCAAAGAACACCCAGGACTGATCTCCTTTAGGATAGTCTGGTTGGACCTCCTTCCAGTCCAAGGGACTCTCAAGAGTCTTCTCCAACACCACAGTTCAAAACCATCAATTCTTCGGCATGCAGCTTTCTTCACAGTCCAACTCTCACATCTATACATGACCACTGGAAAAACTATAGCCTTGACTAGATGGACCTTTATTGGCAAAGTAATATCTCTGCTTTTAATATGCTATCTAGGTTGGTCATAACCTTCCTTCCAAGGAGTAAGCGTCTTTTAATTTCATGGCTGCAATCATCATCTGCAGTGATTTTGGAGCTCCCCAAAATAAAGTCTGACACTGTTTCCACTGTTTCCCCATCTATTTCCCAGGAAGTGTTGGGACCAGATGCCATGATCTAAGTTTTCTGAATGTTGAGCTTTAAGCCAACTTTTTCACTCTCCTCTTTCACTTTCATCAAGAGGCTTTTGAGTTCCTCTTCGCTTTCTGCCATAAGGGTGGTGTCATCTGCATATCTGAGGTTATTGATATTTCTCCTGGCAAGCTTGATTCCAGCTTGTGCTTCTTCTAGTCCAGCATTTCTCATGATGTACTCTGCATATAAGTTAAATAAGCAGGGTGACAATATACAGCCTTGACGGACTCCTTTTCCTATTTGGAACCAGTCTGTTGTTCCATGTCCAGTTCTAACTGCTGCTTCCTGACCTGCATATAGGTTTCTCAAGAGGCAGGTCAAGGGTCTGGTATTCCCACCTCTTTCAGAATTTTCCACCATTTTTGGTGATCCACACAGTCAAAGGCTTTGGCAATAAAGCAGAAATAGATGCTTTTCTGGAACTCTCTTGCTTTTTCAACGATCCACTGGATGTTGGCAATTTGGTCTCTGGTTCCTCTGCCTTTTCTAAAACCAGCTCGAACATCTGGAAGTTCATGGTTCACGTATTGCTGAAGCCTGGCTTGGAGAATTCTGAGCATTACTTTACTAACATGTGAGATGAGTGCAATTGTGTGGTAGTTTGAGCATTCTTTGGCATTGCCTTTCTTTGGGATTGGAATGAAAACTGACCTTTTCTAGTCCTGTGGCCACTGCTGAGGTTTCCAAATTTGCTGGCATATTGAGTGCAGCACTTTTACAGCATCATCTTTCATGATTTGAAATAGCTCTACTGGAATCCCATCACCTCCACTAGCTTTGTTCATAGTGATGCTTTCTAAGGCCCACTTGACTTTACATTCCAGGATGTCTGGCTCTAGGTTAGTGATCACACCATCGTGAATATCTGTGTTGTGAAGCTCTTTTTTGTACAGTTCTTCCATGTATTCTTGCCACCTCTTCTTAATATCTTCTGCTTCTGTTAGGTCCATATAGTTTCTGTCCTTTATCGAGCCCATCTTTGCATGAAATGTACCCTTGGTATCTCTAATTTTCTTGAAGAGATCTCTAGTCTTTCCCATTCTGTTCTTTTCCTCTATTTCTTTGCATTGATGGCTGAGGAAGGTTTTCTTATCTCTTCTTGCTATTCTTTGAAACTCTGCATTCAGATGCTTATATCTTTCCTTTTCTCCTTGGCTTTTCCCTTCTCTTCTTTTCTCACCTATTTCTAAGGCCTCCTCAGACAGTTGTTTTGCCTTTTTGCATTTCTTTTCCATAGGGATGGTCTTGATCCCTGTCTCCTGTACAATGTCACGAAACTCAGTCCACAGTTCATCAGGCCCTCTATCAGATCTAGGCCCTTAAATCTATTTCTCACTTCCACCGTATAATCATAAGGGATTTGATTTAGGTCATACCTGAATGGTCTAGTGGTTTCCCTACTTTCTTCAATTTAAGTCTGAATTTGGCAATAAGAAGTTCATGATCTGAGCCACAGTCAGCTCCTGGTCTTGTTTTTGCTGATTGTATAGAGTTTCTCCATCTTTGGCTACAAAGAATATAATCAATCTGGTTTTGGTGTTGACCATCTGCTGATGTCACAATAATTTTAAAGTCTGTTTCTTAGTCACCATTATCTGGATTGTCTGTGGATTTGTGTTATTAGCAGGCTTTTTTTTTTCCTTTTGAATTTTCTGATGTAGTACTGTTTCCATACAGCCTATTAATATTTTATTAAGTGCCACTTATTGTGTATGAAATCTCTAGAGGCTTTGGATGATGTTTTCTACATCCAGAGAAGTTCTACTTCGCACTATCACGTAGTTAGAGCAGAGGCGTATCACATTAGTCCAGTCTAGAATGAAGGCATTTGAAACTGAGCCATTTCAGAAATACACTTACCCTCAGGATGCGGCCATTTGGTGGTACCCACTGAAATCCACATATGTTTGTCAAAACTCTTTCTCTCCCTGGAGAGTTCCAACCTCTAATTTTGTCTCCTTGGTGCCAGGAGACTGTCAAAAGCCCTGCCCAGCATCTTAGCCTCTGTGCTGATTACAAATTGTCAAATGCCTCAATTGAAAAAGACATGTGGAAATCTCAACTGATTTGTCTACATTTTCCTCTCTAGGATTTTGCCTTCTTATGAATTACCTTGAAAAGAATTCTAAATTCCAACCCATTTTTATCTCCCTTAGCAAAAAATTTTGCTCGGATTCTTTTCATAGTTGGTCTTATTCTCTTACCTTTTGTTGTTTATAAATCAGCAAGTGCCTCAAGTGAAAGAGTACTGAAGACTTTTCAGTTTAACTTCATGCAGTCCCCTTTTCTCCAGGATCACTGTTATGTAAATCTTGGTTGCCTTATTAGCCCTCCAATGTCTTCAGATGGATTTCTAAAACACGTATCCAACTTTTCTAATTGCTCTTAGTGGATGGGTTAGTGTGATATAAGTTAGTCCAAAGGGAAGCTGGTTATAATAATAACCATTTATCGTAAAAATCCATAATCTTATTGCAAGCATTAAAAACTCAAATTTCTACAGAGATTGAGCAGGTAGAATAAATTGGGAAAATATGCCAGATAAGACTCAAAGTGAAAACCACATATATTTCCTGTTTAAATAGAGAAGTGCTGTGTATTATCCAGCTTTGGACTTAAGAGTTGAAGCCAGAAATGTAGAGATTTATGTGCAATCTTCTGCATTCTAAATACTGTCAACTTAAACAAAATTTTTTGAACCTGAGCCTGGAATTTATCTCCAGACTTTGGTTTTGTTTAGTCACTAAGTCATGCCCAACTCTTTCAACCCCATGGACAGTAGCCTGCCAGGCTCCTCTGGCCATGGAATTCTCCAGGCAAGAATACTAGAATGGGTTGCCATTTTCCTTCTCCAAGGGATCTTCCTGACCCAGGAATCAAACTTGGGTTCAGACTTTATCTAACCACAGGCTAATAGTTGATAAGATCTTTCAACTTTTAAAAAAATCTGTAATTTACTGAGCTACATCCCCATTTGAATCTATTCAAAGACAATTTTAAGCATTTATTATTCATAAAAATCAGTGCTGATTTTATCAGGAAACATAATTAACAGTTACTTTTTGGAACTCACCAATAAGAAATATCTTAATTCAAGAAAAAATAGCTAAGTACTCAGTAGGCAACCACAGGTATGAAATTCAATGAAATTTGGAGAACAAAAAGATCTCTTCTAGCTGGAGAGCTAGGATGAGACTGCAACCAAATAACATTTTGATAGAACATTGAAAAGGAATTAATTGGGCAAAGGTAGACAGTCCAACAGATAGCAAGCTGCTTTGGGAAACGAATAAAAGAAATGGAAGGAGCAAGTCTTGGGCTTCCCTGGTGGCTCAGTGGTGAGAAATCTGCCTGCCAATGCAAGAGACACAGGTTTGATCTCTGATCCAGGAAGATTCCACATACCACAGAGCAACTAAGCTCATGTGCCACGACTATTGAACCTGTGCTCTAGAGCCTGGGAGCCTCAACTGCTGAGCCCATGTGCTGCAGCTACTGAAGCCTGTGCACCCAGGGCCCACGTCTGGCAACAAGGGAAGCCACTGCAATGAGAAGCTTGTGCACGGCAACTAGAGAGTAGCCCTCGCTCGCTGCAACTAGAGAAGAAAGCCCAAGGAGCAGCGAAGAGCCGGAGCAGCCAAAATAAATAAATAAATAAAATTATATTTATAAAGAAGCACTTCTTCACTTCATGAGGGTAACACACAAATCTGAGTTTGGTCTTGCTCTCCAGAACAAATCAGCCTAAGCTTAATTCCTGAAAAGACTCATCGGTGTCTTTATCAAAGTGTGTGAGAGAACCACCAAAGCACTGCTGTTGGGTCAGTTCCTCAGCTTCATAAACAAGCTCCTGTGTATGTAATTATAACTAATATATGGGAGGAATGGACAGGGATGAACAGATGTTGGAACCAAATGAGGATACACAGAATACAACAATGTGGTATAAAAACCTGAGTTTATATGGTGCAGCTGGCTGCATTGCATGCTTTTAAAAAATTTATTTACAGAGTGTGGCATCTGGCCTTCTATTGTCCAAACTCAATTTTTTCTTGCAGATCATTTTCTCCTAATACTAAGGGGCTCTGGCAATGCCAGTGAGAAACTTCACTATAAACCTCTCTGAAAAAGAGAGAGCCCAGGAATTAAAAAGAAGGGTGACCTAGAGTTCCCATAGAGCTAAATGGGCTGAGTTTTATTTGTCTACATTGCAAATCTGGGCTCTGTGAGTCTCATAGAGCTATTGAGAAAGCCAGTTTATTTTGCCTGGGTCGACGTGATGCTAGTCAAGCAGGTTAATGGACGTTCCCCCACTGAGGTGTCCACTGAGGTGGTGCTCTATAGAACCGAGCAGGAAGTCACAGGATGTAAGGAAATATATGCCATTAACAAGAGTGAGATCTGACCCAAATATACCTTCACCTCATTCTAAATGGGCCCCTTGGAACTATCCTTCCTTGATTCAGAGTTTTCAAACTGCCACTATGAATTCAAGGATTATGGATGCTGCCACAGATTCACAAAGCTTCTACATCAACACGGCAGCTTTATGGAGGCAGTTGCCGAGAGTCACAAGCTTCCTAATCTCCAGTGTTTATTTTGCTTTTATGATACCAAGTTTTTAAAAACCTTTTCAGTTGGGAAACCCATGAAACTTCCTTTATCCCCAGTCTCGTGGTGTTTCGGCAGTCAGCTTGGGTAGCAATACAGTATTTGGGTTAACACAGAAAATCTACATTGAGGAATCTTGAGTTCAAATTTTCTGCCAAGTTGTATTGGGAAAATTGTTCAGCCTCTCTAAAGTTTAGGTCAACACCAGGGACCATCTCATTGAAACAACACATAGAAAGCACTTGCCATAGTGCCTGGCACAAAATGTATACATCCACTATTTTTAATCCCATCTCCTTCTGTTCATCAGCTATGATAGAATTGTAGCTGTAAACCTGCTTACATGGCTGATTTATCAAGTTCACTGTTTTTTATAATTTTTCTTTTCTCTTAGCAAATTCCTACTCCTGCTTTTGAACTCAAAGTGTTGCCCTCTCCTGAATTCCCCCACCTTCCCAAGTCCATCGCTTCCTCTGGGTCACCATGACAAAGCAAACATATGATGCATATGTGCTTCCCCATGCCAGCATTCTCCAAGGGGCGTTTTTCACCCTCTTGTAATTATGAGTGTATACGTGCATCTTTCCTCCTCTACACTGAGCTCATATACCCATCTGTCTTTTGCTTTTGTTCCCCGAGCTATTTCCAGAGCAAAGTCAAGTTCTAGAAATGTTGTAAAGTAGACAGGGATGGGCCCAGTAAGTTCTCAAAGAAGTGGCAAGCCTCTTGCTTGCTCCAGACACACACTGGGCAGAGTTTTGTCTTTTCAGAGCCTATTCACATATGTTCTCTTAGCTGCGCCTCCTATATTGCCTTCAAAACCACGAGGTGGGTTAGAGCAAGGCCAATTCCTCAGCTTCTCCCCTCACCCCTCTGGTTCATAGCATCTGGGGGCCTCCTCAGCTACCCACAGCATTAAGGAGCTAGACCTCCTGACTGGAAATATTACTTCTCCATAAAGAAAATGTTTTTCAAATCAATTAGAAGCCTCTGTGACCTACAGCAATTTAGGAAATTAGCAAATGCTCCTTGTTCCTCCCGCAGACTATATTTTATTATTGGATTAATGTGCAAAAAGCCCCTGTTTTGTAGCACCAAATATTTACTTTGGAGAAGTTCTCTGGTTTTATCGTGGATTTGCCTTGTACTGTCAACAAATCACTGCAGTGTGCATAATGAACTATGGAAGTAAAGAAAATATACACAGGACTAGAGTCACTTGGAAGCAAAGTTTTTGCTTTTCAGGAGGGGATCAGTGAAGAGTTAACATCCGGTCACCCACTGACGACATCTTGTGACCTTATCTCATGAATCATGCAGAAATTTTTACTTTAAGCATGTGGTCTGCTTGAAGAGTATGGGCCAGATGTCTATTCCCAGAGTTCAATTTCAGGGCTTAGTTCTCTATCATAAAGAGCAATTATAAATTCTGCACTAAGCCAGGTAGAACAGTCAATGGCAACAGTGGTGGGGCCTTGGGGTGCTGGACAGTGGTCAGCATGCTCCTGCGTCTCTACTCAGAAAGCACCTTTCAGGAGCACATGAACAGTGAAATGATTTCTCCATTTTTGGAAAAATATTTAGAGGACCAAACTGTGCTACTGATTCAGTTCTCTTATTGATGCATCCAAGAGTTTTTGGACAAGAGGAAAAAGCAATCTTTTCCTAATCGGTGGTTACTTGAGAGATTTGTACCCGCTGCCACCCCACATGTTTCGACCCCTGAAATGGGAATCCATGTGAAAACTGCCTATTTGTCCATTCAATATGGCAGCTTTCTTCCTGTGATACAGTGGCTGGTATGGAGACACTGTCTATCTCATGTTCTTAGCTTTCCTGTTGCATGCAGAGCAAGGCTTTTGAGAAGACTGTTGAATATTTCTCCCTGCCCCACCTCCCTTGACTGCTTTTCTACTCTGTCATTACATCCTCGTCTAAGCTCATGTTGTACAGGGCAATTGTCCTTTTATTGCCCTCAGCATGCAACCTTGTAGCTTTCCATTTTCCACACTGTCTTCAGAGCACTGGTTTCGAAATGCAAATCTAGTTTCCTAGATCTACAGATGAAGACAGTCATCCTTAACCAGCCTATCAGATCCCTTATGCTGACTATACTGCTCTCTGTTCATCCAACCTGGTCTTCTTCCAGACTCCAGAATGCCTCCTTTTCCTCTTGCTACTGATCCTTTGCCCAGCCTGCGCCCTCTGCCTACAGTGCCCTTCCTGCTCACACCACCAGACCTAAACAACATTTACTCCCCATCAAGACCAGGTCAAAGTTCCCTCTGTAGCCTTTTACATTCATGTTGCCCTTATGTCCTTTGTGTGTGCCTCTTCTAACACAGTATGAGCTCTGTAAGAACAAGAACTATAAAAGCAGGTTGCCTTAACCAAAACAACAAACTGTATACCGAAGAAAAACAACCAACCGTGGTCAATATCATTCCAAGGTAATTCTATCAAAAAGTAATAGATTCTGGTCAGGACATTGCTTATTGCCTTCGACAGATCTGAGTTGAAGACTTAATAAAGAAAAATGAGCAGACAAGCCCTGTTTTCTAGTACTTCCCAGTGTGACCATCATACTGACAGGATTTAGGAGTTATGGAAGCAGTTTACCTATGAGTATACCTCTGGCCCATACCTGCAAGAAGCTTGGCTGTGTGTGTTGGGAACTTCCTAGAGAGTGTGTGGAATTCATATTGTCCAGTAAAGATGCCACTAGGACTTTTTACAAACATCCTGTTCCCTTCTCTTGGGCACATGCAATTAGATGTGAGCATACAGCTTCCTTTGCATGACAAAATGCAAGCTGAAGACGTAATGGGTTGGTCAAAATGTTCATTTGGATTTTCCTTAAGCATGTATGAAAACTCAAACGAACTTATTGGCCAGCCCAATATTTATGTCTGGTGGAAGTTTAAAGAACCAGAACATGATTCTTATTTTGACTATCATGGACGCATATGGTACCTGTGTCTAGCGAAGTCCCTGAGTCACTACAATGAGCAGAGTCCTCCTGCTGATTGGTGGTGGACTTCTACTGATTACAAAAATGAGCCTTTGTTGTGTTAAACCACTGAGATTTGGGGCCCCAGAGGAGGTTGGGTGATGTACCCCATCAGTCCTGCCCACATGACTGCTCAAATCAGAAAGTGAAGTCGCTCAGTCGTGTCCAACTCTTAGTGACCCCGTGGACTGCAGCCTACCAGGCTCCTCCGTCCATGGGATTTTCCAGGCAAGAGTACTGGAGTGGGTTGCCATTTCCTTCTCCAGGGGATCTTCCTGACCCATGGATCGAACCCGAGTCTCCCGCATTATAGACAGACTCTTTACCATCTGAGCCACCAGGGAAGTGGTGGCTCAAATCAGAAGGACAGGTTGAAGGGAGTGGAATGAGAATGTGAGAGGAAGATGAGAAACCTCCTGAAAGGAGACATACAGAATGGATCTGGGGACTCATTCATAGGCATAACTGAAAATGGTGGGTTAGTTCTAGAATTCTGCCTCAGGGTAGAGGTTGTGGACTAGTACAAGGGCAGGGTGGGCCAAAGGCTTATTGATGGGTAGAAAATGAAAGATGAGAGAGCCATCAAAATACATACACACACACACACACACACACACACACACACACATGCTTCACAGCTTGCTTATGTCCCTCTACTTCCTTTACTTTGGCCACAGTAACTGTAAAAATATCCACCCCAATCCCCGTCCCCACAAACTGAGGGTCCAAAAATACTCCTCTAACCTCAAACCCTTAATGCCCTTCCACCCTGCTTCTGCCATTAATCTCACATACCTTCATTATGAAATCCACAGATTTTGAGAGAAATAAGCTAATTTATTAAGAGTTACAGGTATTAAAAAAAAACCTCTCATTTGTGACTTTCTACATTTTCCAAATTTTCGGTAATTAACACTTTCATAATCCCAAACCAAAAACAAATATCACCCATTTATAAAATATATATATAAACTGACTTGTCCATATTCCATTGCCAAGGCCAACCTTAGGATATAAAATCAACTACAGCAACAGAACAAACCACATCATAGTGAGAAATAGTCAGATTCTTGCCCATGATCCTCCCAATTGCCTATAAGTTCATGTCACAACAGGATACCAGAGAACAAGCTTGCAATACTTTTTAACTGTGTTGAGCTACTGTCAACATTCTGTTAATTTCCCTTAACTCTCGCCAGCATGTCCATTTAATGGTGTTTCCATTGGGGAAGATTAAAATCTGAAAATATTAGACCATCCTGACCCCAACTATAGCACAAGTTATTTTTACTTATTTATTCAAGTGACAAGGCTTGGGGTTAAATTAATGTAATAATAGTTGCCTGGAGGATCTTTCATGTTCTGTGAATTCTATAGGAGCCACTGGATCTAGCTATATATTTGGAAGAATACCAACCTTCAATTTGAAACCAAAAGTAGTCAGCATCTTGAATTGGGGACCTTGATAAGAAACAATGATTCGTATTTGCACAGCACTTTTTCTGGTTCATTGTTTTTTTCTCCCTAAGTGCATTCACATCCATTGTCTTAATCATTCTTTTCTTCAGCACCATTTTGTAGGTAAGGTCAGTCTAACTCCTGATTTGTAGATGAGGAGGCTGGTGCACAGAGAGATTAAATGGCTAATCTAAATGAGAAAGGCAAGTCAACAGCTAAGGAGACTCAGGAACTCAGGTTACTGATCTCACTGCTTTTATAATATTCTGAGCTACTCCCACTTGGCCCCTATGATATATCCTACAATATGAACTCCTTCAATGCCCACAACAGCCACATGAGAGAAAGTTTATTATCCTCAGAGTAAGCATGGGTAAACTGAGGCTGAACTAAATTAAGGAAGAAATGCAGCCACAGCCACCCAGCAAATGAATCTCAAACCCAGACCAGTCTAACTTCAGAGTCCGTACTTTTTACATGACACTGGCTCCCACAAGAGAGTACACTCATATTGATTTTAGAAGCTGACATGGAAAGATGAACAATAGATATTTCCACACCGCCATACTGGTCCTGCAAATTAAACCACAAGGACCAAAGAATAAATGTCACTATAAAGGTAACACAGGAAAAAAAAAGACATAGGACTTCTACCTAGTCAGCAATTATTGTGCTTAGGTTTATTTATTTCAAGGTGATCTCTTGGTTTTGTGTAATAGAAAGGGCTAGAAAAGAGAAAACTTTAGGTTAAGGTGGAAGGGAAATGCAAATGGATACTATAGAGCTGGTACAGTGTTTGTTGGCTGGTTTTGGCCCTGTAAGCTTGGGGAAGATAAAGAAAGTTGATGTAAAAACCTTGAGATTATATTTCTGTGGAGAGTGCAAGAGGAGAGTTTAACCGAGGAGGAAAATATGGGGCTACCAAATCGAGGCCCAGGGTTTGGAAAATTTCTACAACCCTGGGCACTGGGATAGGGGATGGCCCATGGGCACAAAGGCCAGGAGTTTTGTGTGTTTTGGGGGCAGGGAGCTGGTTGTGCTGGACAATGCTAGAAGTCCATCTAATCTGTCTTCTTCTTCCATCACAGGATTAGAATTGCAACAAGGCTCCCATATGCTCAGCCAGACTAATTTTCCAGAACCCCCCAGAGTCAAGGGGCCAGGTAACAAAGTCCTCACCCGTGGAATGTGACAGGAAGTCATGTGTCTGGTTCCTATGGTATTAGATATGCTTCCTGGACACTTTCTTCTTCCTGCTGGTTGGAAGCTGGGTAGGGTAACAACCCAGCTTCAACCATGAGATGACGAAAATGACCTGGGGTGTGAAGCAACAATGATGTGGCAGGAACCCAAGCCCACAAATGAATATGGGGAACAAGGCTGTCCTGCCAAACATGGGGCCTAGTACACGAGGGAGAAGTAAACCTCTTTGTTCTTTATGCCTCTTATTTCATTGAGTCTCTGTGTTATAGGACAAAAACCTGACCCTAAGTGATATAGCAAACTGATAGCACAAAATAGTCCTCTAGAACTCGTCTTAAGCATCCAAGTCTCTTCCTACAAATGGACAAGAAACCCATAAACAATACCATAAATCACAGAATTTGCTAAAAGAGAAAGGAACTCTCATGAACCAAACCACAGGAACCTAACATCACTTCTTGATCAAAAAATTCCATACCGCTTTTGACCTAACAGTCATGCAGTGAACAATATGTCCTTTTTTTTTTTTTTTTTAAGAACTATATTTTGTTTTGGTAATTGTGTGAAATGCTGGGCTAGATGAATCACAAGCTGGAATCAAGATTGCCAGTAGAAATATCAACAACCTCAGATATGCAGATGATACCACTCTAATGGCAGAAAACCAAGAGGAACTAAGAGCCTCTTGATGAGAAGAAAGAGGAGAGTGAAAAACCTGACTTAAAACTCAACATTCAAAAAACTAAAATCATGGCATCTAGCCCCATCTCTTCATGTCAAATAGAAGGGGAAAAAGTGGAAACAGTGACCGATTTTATTTTCTTGAACTCCAAAATCACTGTGGACAGTGACTGCAGCCACAAAATTAAAAGACACTTGTTCTTTGGATGAAAAGATATGACAAACCTAGACAGCATATTAAAAGCAAAGATATCACTTGCCAACCAAGATCTCTATAGTCAAAGCTGTGGTTTTTCCAGTAGTCATGTACGGATGTGAGAGTCGGACCATAAAGAAGGTTGAGTGCCAAAGAATTGATGCTTTCGATTTGCGGTGCAGGAGAAGACTCTTGAGAGTCCTGTGGACTGTGAGATCAAACCAGTCAATCCTGAAGGAAACCAACCCTGAATATTCATTGAAAGGACTGATGCTGAAGCTGAAGCTCCAATACTTTGGTCACCTGATGCAAAGAGCTGACTCATTGGAAAAGAACCCAATGCTGGGTAAGATTGAAGGCAAAAAGAGAAGATGGTGACAGAGGATGGGTGGGATGGTTAGACAGCATCATACTCAATGGACATGAATTTGAACAAATTCTGGGAAATAGTAAAAGACAGATGAGCCTGGTGTCCATGGGGTTGCAAAGAGTTGGATACGACTCAGCAACTGAACAACAACTACTCAGGTCACTTTCTAGTAAAGGCAATTAGACAACTTGACTTATTAGATACCTTGCCAGCATGCTGACTTGAGAACTTCATCAGTTGCCATTTTTTCCTCAAAATAGCAGTCTGAACTGCAAATCAAACCCAAGTTTTATCCTAATGTTACTCTGTAATAAACCTATTTTGTCCATCAATGTTTTAAAAATATTATTTATCAAAAATAAAAGCATAAAATCAATTTCTTCAAAATATATGAATAGAGAGAGTCACAAAATTCCAAAAAGTCAAAATCATGCATCTATTTTCATATCCACCCCCCTCTTCTATCACAGGAATGTGCTGTCTCCCCCTCCTCAACTTTTCACAGTCACCTTTTCGTTTTGAAAAGAAGGCTACCAACTGGCTTAAAGTTCCTGGCACACAAGATGATTGAAACAGTGAGCATTTAAAATTCACATTTGCAAGGTGAACATCTGGAACACATTCAAAAGAGGGAAAAATTATGAAATGAGAATATTATTAATAGCTAACATGTTGCAAGACATGAATCAATGGACAACCTGTTTCCTAGATCTTTTCTAGGGGAAAAAAATATTTGAAAGGAAAAAAGAACAACACGGCAGCATCTACTACTACCATGGAAGGAAATATGATTTACAGCATCACCTTTGAGAGGTAAACTTGCCATTTGTTTAAAATGCTGATAATGTCTACATTCTATTCTCTCCTCCTGCCTTACGTGTTGCTGAGGGAAGATCTTTGTAGTTAACGAGGAGTTTTTTCTTCACCAGGGAAGTGGGATTTTCACACTTGCACTTAGTGGTAGCGAGTCTCAGCCCCGCAGTTTATTTTTGTAATAATTAATAAAATTTCACACTTCCTGGCTTCCTTGCCCCTGCCCAGAGAATGGCTTGCTGCCACGTTTCTGGGTGCTGTCGTAGGAAATGAAGCGATGTTACATGAGGATCCAGCTTGGGAAGGAAAGCATAAGAAGGTCCTTGTGTTCCATTGAGTGCTTTCTCAGTGACAGTTTCACTGAAGGGTGACTCCAGTGGATCCCCAAATGTGTAGTGTGGTAGAGCCGGAGACTGGTATTTATAGCCCCAGGTGTTGACATGCTTAAAGCAACTCTGTCTATTTTATTACGAGAAAAATAGTCCTCTATTACTCTTATTTTCGGTGTAAGGGAAAGGAACTCACTTAGTGGCAATGAATCTGGCAAATGTATCTTAAACTAAATACAAAAAGCAAAGGATTCCCTTTCAGGAGTAGAAGAGTCATTCATACACTGCACAAATATTTATTGAGTGCTGACCAGACTCCAGGCACTATTCTTGGCATGGGTGATATGGCTGGGAACCAGACAGACAAGTCCTACCAAAAAAAAAAAAAAAAAAAAATGAAAGAGGCAAACATAGTTCAGGGAAAGAGATCTTTAAGCATCCCAGGTATGAGTTACTCTGAGGACCCCAATCACTTTGTTAACACTCAGGGAAATCTAAGCATGATGTTCAGAACTTCTCACATTCCTGTCTGGCAGACAGCCAAGCCCACCTCCCGCTAATCCTGCACAATGTTCCTCACCACCACCATCATCATTGTCTTCAGGAATAAACATGATAGTGAGGTTTTTTTATTACGAGCCAAACACTGAACTCAAGGCTAATACACGTTTTATAACTTTACTCTTCTCAACAATCCCATGAGTTAGGTGGTATTATAATTCCCATGGCACAAACGAGAAAACCAAGGCAGAGGTATGTTAACAGTAACTTTGTCCAAAGTCACACGACTTACAAGTGAGAAGCCCAAGATGAGAACACAGGCAACTGGGCTCCAGAACCCATATGATAGCCACTCTTTCTATCCAATGCACACAACAGATCAATCCCCCATGAATCATGAGTTTCCCTGTCCCTGTGTGGTGGTCCATGCTGTTTGCCAAGCCCTGGAAAACTTTTCCCATCGGGACAACTGAGACAACTTCCGCCTAAAGCCAAGATCAAAGAACATATATGGGACTGGGGATGCACACGAGTCCTCTGGTCATGCTCCATCTGATTTAACACAAACCTCAAAAGGAATCCATGCATTATCTCCTGTGTGTAGTCTACAAAGGAATATAATAGGTCTGAAGGCCACATTAAAAGTGAAAGAACATTCTGCCTCAAACTGGGAATGAGAAAATGCAATATGCAGCTTTTCATTTGAGTTAAATTTAAATAATTATTCAGTTCATGCTGCCTGGGGAACCCATTGTACAGGTCTTCAAGTAGCTTTCAATTTTATAGCGAGGACATACAATAAACGCAGGAATTCCACCATCTTGCATTTAATAAGTCTTTCCTTAATGTCTCCGTGAGCATCATTTTGTTTGAAATTCAAACACCTTGGGAGGTAGAGGGGACAGCAATCATTTTCAAAACTGGACACATAGGAGGAAACTGAGGAAAGGGAAGAGTGGGTGGATCACTAAACACATGCTAGACGTTAGGCTCCTGACGCATGTTTCCTACGGGTCCTTGCTCAGTAAGGAATCTCCCAAGGGAATACGCCCCTGAATTAGCCACATTTCTAAAGCACCTCGCACCTGGGCTTCAGATCGGAGCGGAAGAAAACGCACCGACGACAGCACTGCTTTGGCCCCCATCCTCTGGAAGACAAACCTCAGCAATAGCGACCCTGTAACCTGCCGCCGCACTGCAGCGCTGCCGGAAGACACTGCACCAGTTTTCGGCAGCTCAGGCAGCTAGACTTTATCGTTACTTCACATTAATGTACTTGGCAATCACACAGAAGAGCTTTTAAATCGAATGGGTCAGACAGTAACAAAGCAGAGTTACACGAGCATTTTCAAAATGATGGGGCTCTGACCCTTTTAGGTATGCCATGCTGCCTTATTCCAGGGACATGCAGAGTTGCGGTGCCTCACACAGATTTCCAGTCTGGTCGCCTGTGTATGTGTAGCATGAGGTTTTTCCAAAGTGCATGGAAATCTGCACCTGGGCGGATGTGTGTTCCTGCAGGCATGTGCAGGGGGGTGTGGGGGGGGTGACATGCATGTATATTCTCTGGCCTCCATCAACTTTTCTGGCAAAATTGGGTTAAGACGGGCTACCTGGAGCACTGGCATTCAGGCTAAACAGGGCTGGGCTTCAGCTTCTAAGGGCTTTCCTTGGGCTCTTTTTTTCTTCTTGAAAGTTCTGTGCCCTTCGTTGTTCAGTCGTGTCTGACTCTTTGCGACCCCATGGACTGTAACCTTCCAGGTGCCTCTGTCCACGGGGATTCTCCAGGCAAGAATACCGGATTGGGTTGCCATGCCCTCCTCCAGGAGATCTTCCCAACCCAGGGATCAAACCCAGGTCTCCTGCATTGCAGGCAGATTCTTTGCCATCTGAGCCATCAGGTTCTAAACCTCTGATATTCTCCATTGGTAGCAGTCAAGAAGTTTCTTTCCTAGGCTAAAAATGTATTTAGATTTTAGGCAACAAAGTTTATAAAGTAAGTCAAGACATTTTTTTTAAACAGAGTGTTAGAAAATCGTGTTTTTGTTTCTGCTGCTGATGGTTTATTTTTAAAATTTTTCTTTTTGGCTGTGCCATACAGCATCTGGGCTCTTATTTCCCTGACCAGGGATGGAACCCACAACCCCTGCGTTGGAAGTGTGGAGTCTTAACCACCAAGCCACCAGAGAAGTCCTTGTTTTTTATTCTTTAAATAAAATTATACAATGCCTATCATATGAAGAAATGATGAAATACTTTCTGAATTCTCCATATTTATGGAGGCATTTTTTTTCTTGAATCACTTGCACACTCCATTTCCAGGTGATACCATCATCGGCGGCCCTCTTATCAGTGTCAATAATTCCATTTGGCAGGCAACAGCTAATTCTTTTCATGTGCTAATGATTAATCAGACAAGCCTATTTACTAATGTATCAGAATGCATTAGAAACATAAGGTAATGGCGGACAGAACATCAATTCAGATATAAATGAACTGCATTTACATTGGATACCTATTGACTTATGTCACAGAATGAAGTAGAAAATGCAATTTACTTGTAAACCATTAAAATGAATGAAAATAGAATTTCAAACTCCATCTTCAAACATAACTTTATTGACTTGGCTGTGAGCCTTAAGGGAGTGTCTAACTAAGTTTAAAATATATAAATAACACACTAATTCATTTTGCCATAAAAGAGTTAGTGTCTCACCAACTAAATGCCATGGAATTTACTTAAGTTGGAACCAGCACAAAATAAAGAGAGGTCATGGAGCATAGTGTGAGAACATATTAGGGTTCTTGTTTGGGGGTTTTCTGATTTGAGATCTCTTCTAACCTGGTTTTGTCCCAAATCCTGCATATGTACATGTCCAAAGGACATTGGTCCATATCTAACAAAAAATTGAAGAGTAAACTCTTTATGACAGAGGGAGAAGGAGGGAGGGAAAGAGAGAGGAAAGAAAGAGATAGGCAGAAAAGGGTAGGCTTTGGGAAGTTAGGTCAAGTGACATTACATTAGTAAACATAAAATGAAGTGTTAGTTGCTCAGTCGTGTTCAACGTTTTGTGATCCCATGAACTGGAGCTCCTGTCTGTGGAATTCTCCAGGCAAGAATACTGGAGTGGGAGTGTCCATTCCCTTCTCCAAGGAATCTTCCAGATCCAGGGATTGAACCTGGGTCTCTTGCATTACAGGTGGATTCTTTACCTTCTGAGCCACCAGGGAAGCCTAACATTACAACATTGGGAAGCAATGTTAGGAGTCTACACTGAACTTTCATTGGCTGAAAAGGGCTATCAGAAGATATTTAGAGAACAATGGAAATAAATTTTAAGGTCACATAAAGAGGGGGATGGGTTTGAACTATTTAATATGAAAAATAGCTGAGCCTCTGAGATGATGCTTTTATCTAGATATTGAGCTTCAAACAGACAAGACTTCTTGTCTCAGAACTTCTCAAGTGTATAGGAACAGATGTGAGGAAATTGGAACTACTCAAAAATATATAATTCAATTCCAAGCAATTGTTTGTATCTATGACAGCTCAGATCCAGCCAAATGACCAGTAACTGCCTTTGAATTAGAGACTTAGGTGATTATTGCAGTTTTGAAAACCCAGTCTTGGGAGAACTCAAAAGAAAAGTGAGGGTGTATTTTAAGGGAAAACCTAACCTCCCTGACTGTCCCTTTCTTTTGAATCTCTTTTTCTCAGTCTACACTGTAAGGTGTTAATGAAAAGTAATGTGTACCTAGAGCAACAAGCATTTTTCAGAGTATAGTCCCAAAAAAGCTGTCGAGAGAGAGGTTTGTTGATAAAGAATGTCATGATCAAATAAGTCTAGGACATTCAATATTAGCTTCCCTTTCCAACCATTTGAAAATTCACCAGGTATCTTGGCATATTAAAGGCCCTGAAAAGTCCTACAGTAAAGACAACCTTTAAATGTGTTCCAGCAGCATTTTTCAAGCTTAATTAAGCACAGGGATATTTGCTTCCCCTACACACAGATCAAGTGTTCCATAAAGCATAGTTTTAGAAATATTAACAAAAATAAAAATACTGAGAAAACTAAACGTGTCAGGTAAATCTATTTCTTGTCCTAAAGAAAAATGGAAAGCATCTCTCAATGCTATTATTTGTCAAGAAAGAAGAAGCTGAAGGAAGCCTTTTCAATCTCAGCAAAAGGAAGCTCTCCACATATCTGACTCAAATGTTCTTTTCTGTGCTTGGATCGTGTCTGCGAACAAACACCAGACACACACTCCTTGCATTGAGTGGCATACGCCAGGACAGGCGTGGGTCTAGGTGCCCCTCCCACTAAAAAATACAACTTCAACCCTCATTAACCCACTCAGAAGGACCTTGTGCAGGTATTACTACAGGTACCAAGGGAAGAATTAATAGCACCTTTGTGTCCCCAAAAGGAACATAAAAGCTCCTCCTGTTCATTCCCAGCATCTAATCCATCAAGAAACTGTCTGGAAGATAAATTGGAGCTAAGCTGACTTTTGTTAATAATGTAACAATTTTGAAAGTGCAGCTTTAATCAAGGGGAAAATTTTCTAGAATTTGACAACCTTTTCCATTCCCTTTGGTATAGGCTCCATTCTTTTTTCAAAACTGTCTAATGCTGTTTCTTAGGTGGGGTTCAATAGAAACCAGTCTATAATGCAATGCACTCTCTTTATGTGATGTTTAGATATGAGATTGATCTCGGTGGGCACCCTGGAGTTCTGAAAGTAGGATTATTGGATTTTGTGGCTTTCTCAGATGTCGAAGATCTTTAAACAGTGTCTTGCAAAGTTGCTACATCCTGCTTGTCTGTAAAACACTTATGAACTCATCAAAGAAGGTAGACTTCATTTTAATTAGACATGGTGGGTGAATGGGGGTGGGGGAGGGCTGGAAGCCAACTTCCTCCCACCATCTAGTTAAGTGCCAGGACCACGTTCACCTCCATACCTTGGAAAGAAAAATGAGTTCCTCCATCTCCAGATCAATAGGGCCTTAACAGGAAGACTGCTGACACAGGATGGAATTCAGAATTCACAATAGCGGTGGGACAAAAGACATGGTTGTTAAAGCAGAAATTTGGCTGCCATGTTATCTCAGGATTCCTCCAGAAGATTTGAATAGCTTTGAATTTGGGCTGAATCAGATGCGAGCAATAAAATGATAGGTTAGCCTCATGGGGTGGCTCGCATTTAAGAAAAACAAAGCAGTTAACATACAGTATATTTCCTCTGAAATATACAGATGCAGAAAACAAACCCATGGTTACTAGGGGGGAGAGGGGAAGGGACAAAGTGGAAGATTGGGATTGACATATACACACTACCATATATAAGACAGACGGCGAATGAGGACCTATTATGTAGCATCTACCGATATTCATTGGAAGGACTGATGCTGAAGCTGAAACTCCAATACTCTGGCCACCTGATGTGAAGAGCTAACTAACTGGAAAATAACTTGATGCTGGGAAAGACTGAAGGCAGGAGGAGAAGGGGATGACAGAGGATGAGATGGCTAGATGGCATCACCAACTTGATGGACATGAGTTTGAGCAAACTCTGGGAGCTGGTGATGGACAGGGAAGCCTGGTGTGCTGCAATCCATGGGGTTGCAAAGAGTCAGACGTGACTGAGCAACTGAACTGAACAGTATAGCAAAGGGAACTGCATTCAGTGCTCTGTAACGGCCTATATGGGCTTCCCTTGTGGCCCAGCTGGTAAAGAATCCGCCCGCAATGCAGAAGACCTGGGTTCGATCTCTGGGTTGGGAAGATCCCCTGGAGAAGGGAAAGGCTACCCATTCCAGTATTTGGGACTGGAGAATTCCATGGACTGTATAGTCCATGAGGTCGCAAAGAGTTGGACATGACTGAGTGAATTTCACTTTCACTTTCAATGACCTATATGGGAAAAGAATCTGAAAAAGAGTGGATATATGTATCCATACAACCGATTCAGCTTGCTGCGCACCTGAAACAAACACAAAGTTGTAAATCAACTCTACTCCAATCTTTTTTTTTTAAGTTAGGTAGCTATTGTGCGATAGACACCGCACTGTTGTGGCCCACAGCACCTCTGAAGCCCCCATGTCAGGCATCAGGAATGTCTGGAAGCAAACGGGCTATTATCCCAGAGGGAAAGTGCAAGGACTCTTAGATTACAACCACCTGAAAACTCGTGCTGGGTCATGCATCTTGTCACTGTAATCAAACAGTGACCCTCCTTTTCAGATTTGCAACCAACAGACCAAGCAATCCATAAATGTACACATGAACAAGAATTGATAGGTATTCGCATTTCATGTTTCCTCCCAACATTTTTTTTAAATTAGTGTCACTTGTATTCACATTTTTATTCAAGTGAAGTATAAAAGGCTATCTCATGTGGCACAAATTCCATGGGCCTGATTTCCCATGTACATATGCGCAGCACAGGTTTACCAACCACTGTCTTGGCTCTGAGGATAAGGGATGTATTTCAGATGGCCCAAATGGTTCCACCCAAGTATGGATGCTGAAGGCTTTCTTTCAAATACTGCCACCACTACAAGATACCATGATACATATATAGGGATGACCCAAATCCAAAAAACGGACATCACCAAACTCTGGTTTAGGTGGAGAACAACAGAAATATTCATTCACCAGTACTCATCGCTGGTGGCACTGGAAAATGGTACAGCTACTTTAGAAGACAGTTTGGCAGTTTCTTACAAAACTAAACATACTCTTACGGTGCATGCATGCTGAGTTGCTTCAGTCACATCTGACTGTTTGAAACCCTGTGGACCATAACCCACCGGGCTCCTCTGTTCATGATGTTCTCCAGGCGTGAGAACTAGAGTGTTGCTGTGCCCTCCTCCAGGAGATCTTCCTGACCAAGGGATTGAACCCAAATTTCTTATGTCTCCTGCATTGGCAGGTGGGTTCTTTACCACTAGCGCCACCTGGGAAGCCCACTCTTAGGGTATGATCCAGTGATCACACTCCTTGGCGTTTATTCAAAAGAGCTGAAAACTTATGTCCACACAAAAACCCACACAAGAATATTTATAGCGATTCATAATTGATTCATTATTGCCTAAACTTAGACTCAGCTAAGAGGTCCTTTGGTAGATGAATGGATAAATCAATGGTGGTATATCCAGATAATGGAATATTATACAGTGCTAAAAGGAAATGAGTCATCCAGCTATAAAAAGGTATGGGGAAACCTTGAATCCATACTACAAAGCCAATCTGAAATGGCTACATACTGTATTATCCCAAGTAAATGACATTTTGGAAAAGGCGAGATTACGGAGATGGTAAAAAAGTTAGTTGTTACCAGGCAAGGCAGGTGGAAAAGAATGAACAGGCAGAGCATGGAGGATTTTTATGGCAGTGAAAATATTCTGTATGATACTGTAATGGTAGAGACATGTCATGATACATTTCTTTAAATCCACAGGATGTACAATACCAACAATGTAAATTACAAACCCTGGTTGATACTGATGTGTCAGATAGGACCATCCATTGTGACAGATGTCCCATCCCGTGGGGGATGTGGACAATGGGGAGATGTTGTCAATGGTGGAGGATGTTGACAATGGGGAGGCTATGCATGTGTGGAGGCAGGAGATATACGGGAAATTTCTGCACTGTCTTTACGTCGCTCTGAAGCTAAAAGTGCTCTAATAAAATTAAGTGTTCTAAGCAAAGCCAAAACAAAACCCACCACCGCACCCTCCAGGTACTCAGGGTACATACCCTCTGACTCAGATTATTTGCGTCCCATGGTATTGAAATGAGAGTTGGCCAGTGGGGTGGGGTGGATGGGGACAGAGATTAGTCTTGCAGTCAGGTGAGCACAACGTGCTCGGTGGGTCAAAGGGGCTCATCCAATGGGAAGGGCAGCCACTTCTAAGTCTCCAGGGCAGGCAGTATGTGTCACTCAACTGAGGGATGGCTGGGCCCTTTGCAGGTACAAAAGAGGTCCCCCTTCATCTTCCAAGCGTAAACCCTGGACCAGACCTTCTTGAGAGGCCGCTAAGCCTGAGACTGAGATGCCTCCAGATGCTGCCTCTGTGCTGTCCACACACTCTCTCCATTCAGAGCCAGCCTCATAAGCCCATTCATGTCTCTCCCTCATCACCTCTGCGTCCTGTCCCTTCCCAGAGTCCAGGACTTCATTTATGCCTTGCTTATTAGGGCTTCCCCAGATCTATACTCAAGGCATACATGTGGGTCTTCCCCTCACCCTACAGCCTGAGCTTTGGCAATGCAGGAACCCATCCATGATCCCTCTTCTCTCTCTATGTTGTGGTTGGGTCATCTTTCCCTTGAGCAGTGAAGACAGGCTGCCGAGAGGACTGGCTGAGAGAAGGGCCAAAGGGGAGAAGGAAAGAAATGCTCCTGTGTCCACAAACACACAAGCCTCTCAGCTTTTAAAATGTCACAGCATTCTATAAAACGCTCCAAGAACTTCGGGGGACAGTGGCTACTGAACTTGCTTAAAATGTCAGGAATTGAGTGTAAAGACACTGTTTCTTCAGTTAAAACAAATGGAGACCTGCGCTGGGGACCTGAGTATGGGATGGATGAGGCAGTGCTGGAGTAATCAGAAGCTGAAGGGATGGGGGCAGGAGCTAGAATAGGCAGTTTTTCACCCGCATCCCCAACACACACTGACACGCTGGCACAGGCACCTATGTGCTTCATCTGAAAATATAGATCGTTGCTTACACATGGTAACAACATGCCACAATCATTTGTTTCTAAGCAAGGGAAAAGACCAAAGACTCTGTGTCACAGTGAGAAAAATAAGAGCTTTAGGATGAGCAATCCTAAAATCGAGACTCACTGTATGACCTCAGAAAAAAATAGATTTCTTTTCTGAGCCTCAGTTTTCTCATCTGTTCAATGGAAATAATCATATTTCTTCTCTGCCGGTCTCACAGGATTGGGAATGCTACATGAGACCATGAACAGATAAGTGTTTTATAAACTATAATGTATTATCCTCTCCCTAAGGTTTGGGGTTAGGAGGAACAAATAAGTAATTGCCAAATTTGGGAAAGAGAAAGAGGGCCAGGGAGAAAGAAAGATGATCCAAAGGATTCATTGTGGCTCATCTTCTTCACCCTAATCTCCAGATGGGGCCGCAACTTCCAGTCATCCTCCAAGTTTAGGAAGCCAGATCTGCGTTAGGGGGATGGGAGAAGGATGATGACCACAGCAAAGCATTTACCCAGAGTCCACTTCCCAGAAGGAAGTATAAACTAGCTTGTCTATTACCTGGATATTTCTTGGCAGTGTCTTATTCCTAGCAGGTAGAATGGAGACTGTACTAGCTATTCAGCAAATACCTCAATTTTCCATGCATGCCATAGAGCAGTGCTTTCCAAATATAATTCACAGACTGCCAATACCAGAAGTATCATAAAAGTTGTTAAAATGCAGAGTCCTGGACTCTGCCCCAGGTTGTGGAATTAGACTGTGGGGGCTGTGGCCCAGAAATCAGCATTTTAATTATGCACATTAAAAGGGCTTCTCAGGTGGCCCTAGTGGTAAAGAACCCGCCAGCCAATGCAGGAGACATGAGACATAATGTCTGGCCAATGTAGGGGACATAAGAGACATGGGTTCAATCCCTGGGTTGGGAAGATCCCCTGGAGAAGGGCATGGCAACCCACTCCAGTATTCTTGCCTGGAGAATCCCATGGACAAGGAGCCTGGCAGGCTACAGTTCATGGGGTTGCAAAGAGTTGGACACTGAAGAAATTTAGCATGCAGGCACATACACAAGCACATTAAAAAGAAGAGCTGAAATTCGCAGCATAATCATAGAAGTTCAATTGAATTAAACACCTCTTTACATGTTGGACATAATCCTAAGCACCTTACACGCATTAATATGTTGATGCCCACAATCATGTTATGAAGTAAGTACTGTTATTATAATCAATTTGCAATGAAATAAAAAGAAAAAAATCAGAGCTCCTGGAAGCAAGTGACACCCCAAAGTTCATGGAGGGAATAAGTTTCAAGGCTGAGGTTACCTCCCAGCTCCTGGGTTCTCCCTTGTACACACACCCAGCTCATACCTGCAAGCAACATAAGACAGAAATTACATGAATGTTTGGTGTCCCTAACCATGGCCGGGACATACCCCTTGGGTTACACTTAGGTGAAATCAGCAGCTCCAGAGTCCTGATCCCTCTCAGTGCTGACAGGTCCCAGAGCCAGACAACCCCTCTCTCTTATTCCATTATGTTTTGCTGCTTGAGATGCATTTGTGATGTTTAATTTATATCCCCTGATCATAAAGTGATTGCATCACTAAAAAGGCTGTGATGTTGATTTATACGATAGTTGCTTGTGTCTGTTAATTAGAGAAATATCATTTGGCTTCCCATGGAAGAAGAACAATAAATTATAGAGGAGGAGGGAGGAGCCATCATTTCCCCAAACCTCTGCTGGTTACTCCTCTTGAATCTTATTTATGATCCCCAGGGGTTTTATTCCATTTACACCAACAACCTCTGGATAAAGCCGTTAACTTGGGTTGAGAAGGAAGGAACAGTAGAAAAAATGAGGTAGGAAAATAAATGTAAAAGTTGTCTAAGTATATTAAGGCACATGAACACACACGCTTACACACACATACACACACAAAACTGTGATGCAGAGATACAGTTCAACTCACTTCATGTGCTCCTCCTCAGCCAACCTTCCCACCCCATGCTCACCATGAGCATCACTGTCTCCAAGGCAGGACTGTCTCTAGCAAAACGAACAAATAATCAACTTGCAGGGAAAAGAGAGTTGCCTCTTAGGAAGAGTGACCCCATATTTTCCATGCAGTGGACCGTGTGCCTGGACAAGGACTTTGTTTTTCTCCAACAACTGAAACTGATTTTGTTTATGCCTAAAGGGAAGTACAAAGAAGGAGAATATTTTTTTATTGATTCGATGGTTTACTCATTCAACAAGCATTAGCCAGTATATGTACCCACTGCATGGCAGGCCCTGGGTTAAGGCTGGGTGTGCAGTGGTCAGCAGAAATGGCCACAGTCCCAGATGCCACAGAGCTTAGTCTCTAGTGGCGGAGGTGACATGAATCAGGTATTTGTTGCTGTTCAGTTACTAAGTTGTGTCCAACTCTTTACGACCCCATGGACTGCAGTATCCCAGGCTTCCCTGTCCTTCACCATCACCCAGAGCTTGCTCAAACTTATGTCCATTAAGTCAGCGATGTCATCCAACCATCTCATCCTCTGTCATCCCCTTCTCCTCCTGCCTTCAATCTTTCCCAGCATCAGGGTCTTTTCCAAAGAGTTGGCTCTTTGCATCAGATAGCCAAACTTTTGGAGCTTCAGCTTCAGCATCAGACCTTCAAATGAACATTCAGAGTTGATTTCCTTTAGATTTGACTGGTTTGATCTCCTTGCTGTCCAAGTGACTCTCAAGAGTCTTCTCCAGTACCACAGTTCAAAAGCATCAATCGGGCATGATTGGTATGAAATCACAAGTCTGCTGCACGCTATAAAAGAGAGATAAGTGATCATGAGAGAGTTCCTTGAAGAAATATGACTAACATTTGAGTAAAATATTAAGAATGAGTTATCCTGGTAAAGACAGAGGGAAAAGTATTCTGGAAAGAAGGAATGGCATGTGCAAAAGCTGGGAGGAAGCAGGGTGAGTCCAAAGGATTTAAAGACCCCCAGTGTGAGCATAGGGAATAGTGAGGGGGACAGTGACTGAAGATGGGGCTGGAGAGGTTGGAGCCACATCACACAAGGTCCCGGAGCCAGAATTAGCTTTTATCCCAAGGGCAGAGCAGTGGGATGCTGCTACAAGGGCAGCAGAGTGGTGTAATCAGACTTGCATTTTGAAAAGGTCATTGTTACATACCTTGAAAAGACTTTTGAGTTTCCTGAGACCAAAATGACCACAACATTAGATTTAGGTAGACAGTCCCCAGGTTGGGTGAAACATTAAGAAATGTCACGGCATGTGACTCAACTGGGGCTTCGACACTGTCAGTGAAGATGAGCTCGTCTTCTTCCATTGCCCCACCCCTGGATCATCCCTTTTGTACCCATCCATATTCATGCACCAGAAGTGAGTATCTTGTAACTGGCAGAAGGAGAAAGAAGGAAAAGGAAGAAGACTGATGGAGGGGATGATGCAGCATCTGCTCCCTGCCCAGTTCCTGGGCCTAGATTTGAGCCCACATCCCAAGGATGAGAGCTAGAAGGGGACGGAGCAGAGGCTGGTGCAACCGGCTCCTGACAATGCTTTCCTCACAAAGACTTCCTTGGCCGTTCAAATTAAGGTAGCCTCCAACAGGCCTCCTCTCCATCATGAAGTGAACAAGTGCATTTATTCACTTCTTTGTCTTTTAAGGGAAAATGATCTTTCTCCTTATCTCTATAATTGAACATACTGTTGTTGTTGTTTTTCAGTTGCTAAGTCATGTCTGACTCTTTGTGGCCCCATGAACTGCAGAACGCCAGGCTTCCCTGTCCTTCACCATCTCCTGGAGTTTGCTCAAACTCATGTCCATTGAGTCAGTGTTGCCATCCAACCATCTCATCTGTTGGCCCCTTCTCCTCCTGCCCTCAATCTTTCCCAGCATCAGGGTCTTTTCCAATGAGTCGGCTCTTCACATCAGGAGGCCAAAGTATTGGAGCTTCAGGTTCAGCATCAGTCCTTCCAATGAAAAATCAAGGTTAATTCCTTTAATAATAATAACTTATAATAATATTATTATTGTATAACATAATAATAGTAATAACTGAGCATAGCCCCAGCCATATGGCAGGTGCTCAAAAAGCCTTTGTGTGATGAATGAATGGAGGATCAGTGAGTGAGTTATGACTTCAACAGCATCAGGGGACATTAACATTTTAGGAACACGCTAGAGCAAGCTAAATAAACATTTAAAGAATTAGGGTAAGGAAGACAAACACTGAGGGGTGATTTTACTCTAGGGTGGCCAGGGAAGTTCTTTCTGATGATATTGGAGTAGAGATTGGAAGTGAGCAAAGAAGCCATAAAGATAACTGAGGATGGAGCCTCCCAGGCAGAAGAAAAGGTGAGTACATAAACGGCAAAGGATTGTTCAAATTCATGACTGAGTTATGGTTGACTGCCATATTTTCTTGCCTGAGGATTTGGAAGGATGACATTGTTATTCTCTAAGACTCTTGGCTGGTGGTTCAGAGATAATGAATCCACCTCCTATGCTGGAGAATTAGGTTCGATCCTGGATCAGGAAGATTCCCTGGAGAAGGAAATAGCAACCTACTCCAGTATCCTTGCCTGGGAAATTCCATGGATGGAGGAGCCTGGAGAGCTATAGTCCATGGGGTCGCAGAGTCGGGCACAACTGAGCGAATAACAACAAAGACTCTGGGCACAGACAGACCACTTGGTCCTCCCTGGGTCCACTCTAGCAGGAATCACTCTAGGATGCCTTCAAGTAGCCTCATAGCTAAGATTTCTGAAAAGTGAAGCCAGGGAGAAAGAGAACATGGCAGTTATCACTTGGAACTGCAGTTTCAGAGTGGGCGTTATCAGAGGACATGAGAGTCACCCTTCACGGGAACACTGGGGGAGGTCCCAGGAAACGTGTAAGATACGGTAGTTGAGGAACAAGTTCCTTTTGTAACTATATACTAGAAAGCTCCAGTGCCACAGGGCCTCAGGGTTAAGGAGAAAAGACTTGGCTCTTGATAACTTCTGAGACATGAATGTGCTACTCACTTAAACTCAATCTTTCCTGGTAAGATCTGATGCAGGGTGGTAAGCATGAAAAACCACACAATGTATGAAAACACTTCATTCCACTTGGACAGGCTCCCAGAAATGGAGATGGAAGCTTCTGTGACCCTACTCATTCCCAAATGATACACTTAAAGTCCCAGACCGCATCTCTCATTGCCTGAGCCTTTTACTGACCACTGCTATCAAACTGGGCACCTTTCAATCCTTTGGATTCATCATACCCGCTCCCAGCTTTTGGATATACTCTTCCTTCTTTCTGGAATGATTTTCCCTGTCTGACCTGAGTTAGCCTGTTATTAGTAGTATGCTAGATCTTCCAGCTTTACCATCTTGTTCAATTTAAAAAAATGATTCATGTTGATGTATGGCAAAACCAACACAATATTATAAAGTAAATAATAATAATAATAAAGTCTGAAAAAGAAAACTGCAAAAAAAATAAAGTGGAATTAACATAAAAAATGATTTAATGTAATTTTGTAAAATAACTTGACACCAAAAGCTCTATAAAAAGTCAAAGAAAAACGTCCAGCTTTAGTACATAATGGGCTTCCCTAGTGGCTCAGATGGTATAGGGTATAGTATTTCAGGTGTTTTAGCAGTGATGACATAACAATAGATTCATCATCTATTTTACACAAAGCACCAGGCCCCAAAGCAGAGAAGTAAACAGTTCTCACATAGGTATGACTCAAACCCAGATTTCACTGGCTGTGTGATTTGGGACACTCCGGTCTATAGCCATCACGGGTTCTCAGAGAAGGCTGTTCTGTCCAAAGACTCAGGGTTATAGTTTTGTTTTATTAAGACTCTGCTTCTGACCCAAGCACAGCCTCAGAAAGTGCCCTCCAAGTGATGTGTGTGTGTGTGCGTGTGTGAATGCATGCATGTACGTGTGTGTATAGATATATGTGTGTGTGTGTGTGTGTGTGTGTGTGTGTGTGTGTGTATATCAGCAGATAACCTGAAATTCTTAGTTTTGGGTTTTTTTTTGATTTTACAATTGTGTCTTTTGGTCTCAGTTCACTGAGGAAAGATGGCCTCAGAAAGTAAGAAATAGACGACTTTAAGGGAGACCCAGCTTAGAAATCATTTGTTACTGGCTGAATTCTATTCCTCAAAAATGTATATGAAAGCCCCAACCTCTGGAACTGCAGAAAGTGACCGGATTTGGAGACAAGGTCTTTAACGGGGTGATGAAGTTGAAATGAGGGTGTCAGGGTAGGCCCCGATCCGATCAGACCAATGTCCTCATAGGAAGAGGAGATACGGCCACAGACACAGTGGAGGGAAGATCACATGAAGACACGGGAAGAAAACAGCGTCTAAAGCTCAGGAGAGAGGCCTCAGGAGAAACAGCCCTGTCTGCCCCTTGATCTTGGACTTCCAGCTTCCAGAACTGTGAGAAAATGAACTTCTGCCAGGGAAGCTACCGAGTCTGCAGAACTCGGTCACGGCAGCCCTGGCAAACTACTGCAGCCGTATCCCACCCGCCTGTGGACATCGTAGGCCAAGTCCCCGGTAAGGAGACCAAAAATTTGAAATTCACCTCATTGCCACCACCATGCCCAAGGTGCCTGAGCATGAAGCGTTCTCAGTAGTTTTTTGTCTGCTGATTTTATGTAATATTGTGGAAGCCTTAGCAAACGCTCATCAGGGACTGAAACCCATCCCACCTCTAAGAACTCCTTCTTTCAGAAACAATTTAGACTTTCTTCCTCTTCCATCTCCATGACACTTCAAGGCCCATGAAGCAAGCCCTGCTCCGGTTCTCAACCAGAGATGCACATAAGAATCAACTAATTAAATTATACTTTTCAAACATTCCTATCTGGTTCTACCCCTGATCTCATGAATTAGAATCTCATGACTCCAAGTGAGGAAAAGCCACATACAAAATAAAATTAAAAAGACATGACATATTGGAAATACCAAGGAAAAGCAAGTAGCCACTGCCGTGCTTATTCAGTAACATGCAATTAGGCCTTAGTATGGCCATCTTACATTGTTTACACTTCCATTCCAGAAATTCATTTTTTATTTTCAAGTCTTAAGCCACAGGAGAGCTGTTAATTCCTCTGCATCAGTGCCTGGACCTTTGTGTAGCTGTATAACCCCTGTTGAAACACCTAAAATACCGTATCTTATTATGTACTGAAGCTAGAAGCGTTTTCTCTGAAAAAGGTTTTTATACAGCTTTTTGAATTTTACAAAATTGCATCATAAAAAGCTTTTTTTAAGAAAATTAATGAAAACTTTGGAAGTTGTGGTAGATCTTTAGTTGGTGGTCACACCTTTATGTAGTCTCTTTCCGTATGACTCCAGCTTGGTCATGTGATCAGCTTCGGCTCCTGGTAAGTGACAAGTGTGTTCCACTCAGAGGCCTGGTAAATCTGGGAGTAACACAACAGAAATAGAATGTGAGCCACAGATGTAATGTTCAAACTTCTAGCAGCCACATTTTAAAAAGTAAGGATTTTAAAATTTATTTTTATTTGGAGGATAATTTCTTTACAATGTTGTGTTAGTTTCTGCCATACAACAACATGAATCAGCTATAAGTATAAATATATCCACTCCCTGTTGAGCCTCCCTCCCACCCCTCTAGGTCATCACAGAGTGCCAAGCCGAGCTCCTCGTGCAATGGAGTAGTCCCCACTATCTGTTTTACACAGGATAGGGTATCTATGTCAACATTATTCCCTCCATTTGATTCACCCTCTCCTTTCCCTGCTGTGTCCACAAGTCTCATCTCCATGTCTGCATCTCTATTCCTGCCCTGCAAATAGGTTCATCAGTATCATTTTTCCAGATTTCATATATATGCATTAATATAGGATATTTTTTCACTCTAGGTTTGACAGACTCTAGGTTTATCCACTTCGTTACAACTGATTCAATTTCATTCCTTTATATGGCTGAGTAGTATTTCATTGTATATATGTGCCACAATTTTATCCATTCACCTGCCCATGGACAGCTAGGTTGCTTCCATGTTCTGGCTATTATAAATAGTGCTTCCATGAACGTTGGGGTAAATGTGTCTTTTAGAATTATGGTCTTCTCAGGGTATATGCCCACTTGGTATTTCCAATATGCCAGTTTTATTCATGGTTTTTTAAGGAATCTCCATACTGTTCTCCACAATGGCTGTATCAATCCACATTCCCACCAACAGTGCAAGAAGATTCCCTTTGTTCCATACCCTCTCCAGCAATTATTACGTGTAGATATTTTGATGATAGCCATTCTAACCAGTGTAAGGTGATACTTCAATGTAGTTTTGATTTGCATTTCTCTAAAAATGAGCCATGTTGAGCATCTTTTCATGTGAAATAAATTTTTTTTGGGGGGGGGTTTGAATATTTTATTTTATTTTATTTTACTTTTTTTTTAGTTTTTTATTTTTAAAATTTTAAAATCTTTAATTCTTACATGCATTCCCAAACATGGACCCCCTCCCACCTCCCTCCCCATAACATCTCTCTGGGTCATCCCTATGCACCAGCCCCAAGCATGCTGTATCCTGCGTCAGACATAGACTGGCGATTCAATTCTTACATGATAGTATACATGTTAGAATGCCATTCTCCCAAATCATCCCACCCTCTCCCTCTCCCTCTGAGTCCAAAAGTCCGTTATACACACCTGTGTCTTTTTTCCTGTCTTGCATACAGGGTCGTCATTGCCATCTTCCTAAATTCCATATATATGTGTTAGTATACTGTATTGGTGTTTTTCTTTCTGGCTTACTTCACTCTGTATAATCGGCTCCAGTTTCATCCATCTCATCAGAACTGATTCAAATGAATTCTTTTTAACGGCTGAGTAATACTCCATTGTGTATATGTACCACAGCTTTCTTATCCATTCATCTGCTGATGGACATCTAGGTTGTTTCCATGTCCTGGCTATTACAAACAGTGCTGCGATGAACATTGGGGTACATGTGTCTCTTTCAATTCTGGTTTCCTTGGTGTGTATGCCCAGAAGTGGGATTGCTGGGTCATAAGGTAGTTCTATTTGCAATTTTTTAAGGAATCTCCACACTGTTCTCCATAGTGGCTGTACTAGTTTGCATTCCCACCAACAGTGTAGGAGGGTTCCCTTTTCTCCACACCCTCTCCAGCATTTATTGCTTGCAGAATTTTGGATCGCAGACATTCTGACTGGTGTGAAGTGGTACCTCATTGTGGTTTTGATTTACATTTCTCTAATAATGAGTGATGTTGAGCATCTTTTCATGTGTTTGTTAGCCATCCATATGTCTTCTTTGGAGAAATGTCTATTTAGTTCTTTGGCCCATTTTTTGATTGGGTTGTTTATTTTTCTGGAATTGAGCTGCATAAGTTGCTTGTATATTTTTGAGATTAGTTGTTTGTCAGTTGCTTCATTTGCTATTATTTTCTCCCATTCAGAAGGCTGTCTTTTCACCTTGCTTATAGTTTCCTTTGTTGTGCAGAAACTTTTAATTTTAATTAGATCCCATTTGTTTATTTTTGCTTTTATTTCCAGAATTCTGGGAGGTGGATCATAGAGGATCCTGCTGTGATTTATGTCGGAGAGTGTTTTGCCTATGTTCTCCTTTAGGAGTTTTATAGTTTCTGATCTTACATTTAGATCTTTAATCCATTTTGAGTTTATTTTTGTGTGCGGTGTTAGAAAGTGATCTAGTTTCATTCTTTTACAAGTGGTTGACCAGTTTTCCCAGCACCACTTGTTGAAGAGATTGTCTTTACTCCATTGTATATTCTTGCCTCCTTTGTCAAAGATAAGGTGTCCATATGTGTGTGGATTTATCTCTGGGCTTTCTATTTTGTTCCATTGATCTATATGTCTGTCTTTGTGCCAGTACCATACTGTCTTGATGACTGTGGCTTTGTAGTAGAGCCTGAAGTCAGGCAAGTTGATTCCTCCAGTTCCATTCTTCTTTCTCAAGATTGCTTTGGCTATTTGAGGTTTTTTGTATTTCCATACAAATCTTGAAATTATTTGTTCTAGTTCTGTGAAAAATGTGGCTGGTAGCTTGATAGGGATTGCATTGAATTTGTAAATTGCTTTGGGTAGTATACTCATTTTCACTATATTGATTCTTCTGATCCATGAACATGGTGTATTTCTCCATCTATTAGTGTCCTCTTTGATTTCTTTCATCAGTGTTTTATAGTTTTCTATATATAGGTCTTTAGTTTCTTTAGGTAGATATATTCCTAAGTATTTTATTCTTTTTGTTGCAATGCTGAATGGAATTGTTTCCTTAATTTCTTTTTCTACTTTCTCATTATTCGTGTATAGGAATGCAAGGGATTTCTGTGTGTTGATTTTATATCCTGCAACTTTACTATATTCATTGACGAGCTCTAGTAATTTTCTGGTGGAGTCTTTAGGGTTTTCCATGTAGAGGATCATGTCATCTGCAAACAGTGAGAGTTTTACTTCTTCTTTTCCAATTTGGATTCCTTTTATTTCTTTTTCTGCTCTGATTGCTGTGGCCAAAATTTCCAGAACTATGTTGAATAGTAGCAGTGAAAGTGGACACCCTTGTCTTGTTCCTGACTTTAGGGGAAATGCTTTCAATTTTTCACCATTGAGGATAATGTTTGCTGTGGGTTTGTCATATATAGCTTTTATTATGTTGAGGTATGTTCCTTCTATTCCTGCTTTCTGGAGAGTTTTTATCATAAATGGATGTTGAATTTTGTCAAAGGCCTTCTCTGCATCTATTGAGATAATCATATGGCTTTTATTTTTCAATTAGTTAATGTGGTGAATTACATTGATTGATTTGCGGATATTGAAGAATCCTTGCATCCCTGGGATAAAGCCCACTTGGTCATGGTGTATGATCTTTTTAATGTGTTGTTGGATTCTGATTGCTAGAATTTTGTTGAGGATTTTTGCATCTATGTTCATCAGTGATATTGGCCTGTAGTTTTCTTTTTTTGTGACATCTTTGTCAGGTTTTGGTATTAGGGTGATGGTGGCCTCATAGAATGAGTTTGGAAGTTTCCCTTCCTCTGCAATTTTCTGGAAGAGTTTGAGGAGGATAGGTGTTAGCTCTTCTCGAAATTTTTGGTAGAATTCACCTGTGAAGCCGTCTGGACCTGGGCTTTTGTTTGCTGGAAGATTTCTTATTACAGTTTCAATTTCCGTGCTTGTGATGGGTCTGTTAAGGTTTTCTATTTCTTCCTGGTTCAGTTTTGGAAAATTGTACTTTGCTAAGAATTTGTCCATTTCTTCCACGTTGTCCATTTTATTGGCATACAGCTGCTGATAGTAGTCTCTTATGATCCTTTGTATTTCTGTGTTGTCTGTTGTGATCTCTCCATTTTCATTTCTAATTTTATTGATTTGACTTTTCTCTATTTCCTTCTTGATTAGTCTGGCTAATGGTTTGTCAATTTTATTTATCCTTTCAAAGAACCAGCTTTTGGCTTTGTTGATTTTTGCTATGGTCTCTTTTGTTTCTTTTGCATTTATTTCTGCCCTAAGTTTTAAGATTTCTTTCCTTCTACTAACTCTGGGGTTCTCCAATTCTTCCTTTTCTAGTTGCTTTAGGTGTAGAGTTAGGTTATTTATTTGACTTTTTTCTTGTTTCTTGAGGTATGCCTGTATTGCTATGAACTTTCCTCTTAGCACTGCTTTTATAGTGTCCCACAGGTTTTGGGTTGTTGTGTTTTCATTTTCATTAGTTTCTATGCATATTTTGATTTCTTTTTTGATTTCTTCTGTGATTTGTTGGTTATTCAGAAGTGTGTTGTTCAACCTCCATATGTTGGAATTTTTAATAGTTTTTCTCCTGTAATTGAGATCTAATCTTAATGCATTATGGTCAGAAAAGATGCTTGGAATGATTTTGATTTTTTTGAATTTATCAAGTTTAGATTTATGGCCCAGGATGTGATCTATCCTGGAGAAGGTTCCATGAGCACTTGAAAAAAAGGCGAAATTCATTGTTTTGGGGTGAAATGTCCTATAGATATCAATTAGGTCTAACTGATCTAATGTATCATTTAAAGTTTGCGTTTCTTTGTTAATTTTCTGTTTAGTTGATCTGTCCATAGGTGTGAGTGGGGTATTAAAGTCTCCCACTATTATTGTGTTATTGTTAATTTCCCCTTTCATACTTGTTAGCATTTGTCTTACATATTGCGGTGCTCCTGTATTGGGTGCATATATATTTACAATTGTTATATCTTCTTCTTGGATTGTTCCTTTGATCATTATGTAGTGGCCTTCTTTGTCTGTTTTCACAGCCTTTGTTTTAAAGTCTATTTTATCGGATATGAGTATTGCCACTCCTGCTTTCTTTTGGTCTCTATTTGCGTGGTATATCTTTTTCCAGCCCTTCACTTTCAGTCTGTATGTGTCCCTTGTTTTGAGGTGGGTCTCTTGTAGGCAGCATATAGAGGGGTCTTGTTTTTGTATCCATTCGGCCAGTCTTTGTCTTTTGGTTGGGGCGTTCAACCCATTTATGTTTAAGGTAATTATTGATAAGTATGATCCCGTTACCATTAACTTTATTGTTTTGGGTTCGGGTTTATACACCCTTTTCGTGTTTCCTGTCTAGAGAATATCCTTTAGAATTTGTTGGAGAGCTGGTTTGGTGGTGCTGAATTCTCTCAGCTTTTGCTTGTCTGTAAAGCTTTTGATTTCTCCTTCGTATTTGAATGAGATCCTTGCTGGGTACAGTAATCTGTGCTGTAGGTTATTGTCTTTCATCACTTTAAGTATGTCTTGCCATTCCCTCCTGGCCTGAAGAGTTTCTATTGAAAGATCAGCTGTTATCCTTATGGGAATCCCCTTGTGTGTTATTTGTTGTTTTTCCCTTGTTGCTTTTAATATTTGTTCTTTGTGTTTGACCTTTGTTAATTTGATTAATATGTGTCTTGGGGTGTTTCGCCTTGGGTTTATCCTATTTGGAACTCTCTGTGTTTCTTGGACTTGGGTGATTATTTCCTTCCCCATTTTAGGGAAGTTTTCAACTATTATCTCCTCAAGGATTTTCTCATGATCTTTCTTTCTGTCTTCTTCTTCTGGGACTCCTATAATTCGAATGTTGGAGCGTTTCATATTGTCCTGGAGGTCTCTGAGATTGTCCTCATTTCTTTTAATTTGTTTTTCTTGTTTCCTCTCTGATTCATTTATTTCTACCATTCTATCTTCTATTTCACTAATCCTATCTTCTGCCTCCATTATTCTACTATTTGTTGCCTCCAGAGTGTTTCTGATCTCATTTATTGCATTATTCATTATATTTTAACTCTTTTTTATTTCTTCTAGGTCCTTGTTAAACCTTTCTTGCATCTTCTCAATCCTTGTCTCTAGGCTATTTATCTGTGATTCCATTTTGATTTCAAGATTTTGGATCATTTTCACTATCAATATTTGGAATTCCTTCTCTGGTAGATTCCCTACTTCTTCCTCTTTTGTTTGGTTTGGTGGGCAACTCTCCTGTTCCTTTACCTGCTGAGTATTCCTCTGTCTCTTCATCTTGGTTATGTTGCTGCGTTTGGGGTGGCCTTTTTATATTCTGGTAAATTGTGGAGTTCTCTTTATTACGGAGCTTCCTCACTTTGGGTGGGGTTCTATCAGTGGCTTGTCAAGGTTTCCTGGTTAGGGAGGCTTGTGTTGGAGTTTTGGTGGGTGGAGCTGGGTTTCTTCTCTCTGGAGTGCAGTGGAGTGACCCGTAATGGGTTATGAGACATCAAAGGTTTTGGGATAATTTTGAGCTGCCTGTATATTAAAGCTCAGGGGAGTGTTCCTGTGTTGCTGGAGAATTTGCGTGGTATGTCTTGTTTTGGAACTTGTTGGCCCTTGGGTGGAGCTTGGTTTCGATGTAGGTATGAAGGCATTTGATGAGCTCCTATTGCTTAATGTTCCCTGAATTCAAGAGTTCTCTAATGTTTTCAGGCTTTGGATTTAAGCCTCCTGCTTCTGGTTTTCAGTTTTATTTTTACAGTAGTCTCTAGACTTCTCCATCTATACAGCACCGATGATAAAACATCTAGGTTAAAGATGAAAAGTTTCTCCACATTGAGGGACACTCAGAGAGGTTCACTGAGTTACAAGGAGAAGAGAAGATGGAGGGGGTAGTTAGAGGTAACTGGAATGAGATGCGGTGAGATCAAAAGAGGAGAGAGCAAGCTAGCCAGTAGTCACTTCCTTATGTGTGCTCTATAGTCTGGACTGCTCAGAGGTATTTACAGAGTTATACTGGGCAGAGGAGAGGGAGGAAGTAGACAGAGGTGACCAGGAGGATAAGAGAGAGGAATGAGTAGGAGAGAGACAAATCCTGCCAGTAACCAGTTCCTTAGGTGTTCTCCACCGTCTGGAACACACAGAGATTCACAGAGTTGGATAGAGAAGAGATGGGGGAGAAAAGAGACAGAGGCCACCTGGTGGAGAAAAAGGAGAGTCCAGAGGAGGAGAGAGTGGTCAAGCCAGTAATCTCACTCTCAGGTAAACTTGGGTAGTGAGGTTTGGGTTTTTAAATGTACAAAATTGACAACAAATACCAAAAAGCAAAGATTAAAATTCTAGAGTAAAGGTTGGATTTTTCTTGAGAAACCTGTATGCAGGTCAGGAAGCAACAGTTAGAACTGGACATGGAACAACAGACTGGTTCCAAATAGGAAAAGGAGTACATCAAGGCTGTATATTGTCACCCTGCTTATTTAACTTATATGCAGAGTACATCATGAGAAATGCTGGGCTGTAGGAAGCACAAGGTAAAATCAAGATTGTTGGGAGAAATATCAATAACCTCAGATATGCAGATGATGCCACCCTTATGGCAGAAAGTGAAGAAGAACTGAAGCCTCTTCTGAAGAAGAGACGCCTCTTGATAAAAGTGAAAGAGGAGAGTGAAAAAGCTGGCTTAAAGCTCAACATTCAGAAGACTAAGATCATGGCATCTGGTCCCATCATTTCATGAGAAATAGATGGGGAAACAGTGGAGACAGTGGGTGACTTTATTTTTCTGGGATCCAATATCACTGCAGATGGTGACTGTAGCCATGAAATTAAAAGACGCTTACTCCTTGGAAGGAAAGTTATGACCAACCTAGACAGCATATTAAAAAGCAGACACATTACTTTGCCAACAAAGGTCAGTCTAGTCAAGGCTATGGTTTTTCCAGTGGTCATGTATGGATGTGAGAGTTGGACTATAAACAAAGCTGAGTGCCAAAGAATTTATGTTTTTGAATTGTGGTGTTGGAGAAGACTCTTGAGAGTCCCTTGGACTTCAAGGAGATCAAACCAGTCAATCCTAAAGGAAATCAGTCCTGAATATTCATTGGAAGGACTGATGCTGAAGCTGAAACTCTAATACTTTGGCCACCTGATGTGAAGAGCTGACTAATTTGAAAAGACCCCGACGCTGGGAAAGATTGAGGGCAAGAGGAGAAGGGGAAGACAGAGGATGAGATGGTTGGATGGCATCACTGACTCAAGAGACATGGATTTGGGTGAACTCCGGGAGTTGGTGATGGACAGGGAGGCCTGGGGTGCTGCGGTTCATGGGGTCGCAATGACACTACTGAGCGACTGAACTGAACTGAACTGATACTTTTTATTTTTCAGATGAAGTTTTCAAATTCTGGTGTGTATTTTATACTTAAAGCACATTTGAATCAGACTAAACACTTTTCAAGAGCTCTATAGCCAAATGAGACTAGTGGCCACTTTTCTGGGTAGTAAAGTCTCAGATGTGGGGACCTCTCAAAGCACTTGCTCTTGGGTGATCTCTGGGATTCCATCATGAGCTGCTGCTGCTGCTGCTAAGTTGCTTCAGTCGTGTCCAACTCTGTGTGACCCCACTGATGGCAGCCCACCAGGCTCCCCCGTCCCTGGGATTCTCCAGGCAAGAATACTGGAGTGGGTTGCCATTTCCTTCTCCAACGTATGAAAGTGAAAAGTGAAAGTGAAGTCATTCAGTTGTGTCCGACCCTCAGTGACTCCATGGACTACTACCTTCCAGGCTCTTCTGTCCACGGGATTTTCCAGGCAACAGTACTGGAGTGGGGTGCCATTGCCTTCTCCATCCATCATGAGAAGCCTAACAAAACAGGAAGAATGCCCATGAAGGAGAAACAAGATTCAGCTAACAGCTCCAGCTGAGTTCCCAGCTGGCAGCCAGCATTCCCACTTGCCATCTCAGAAGTGGATGCTCCAGCCACCTGGGAACCATCTCTGCTGAGGCAGCATGAAGCCGAGGTGAGCTCTCCTTTCTGCATACTGCCTAAATTGCAGAATCTTGAGCAAGGGCATAGTTGTTGCTGTTTGAAGCCAGTGAATTATGTGATGGTTTTTTAACAGCCTGAACAGAAGTTAGCAAAGATACTGGCATTAGCAGTTTTCTTCCCTCCCTCACACATCCTTTCATTTTCTTTCTTTCTTTCTTTCTTTCTTTCTTTTTTTTCTTGGCCCCATTGCGCAGCTTGTGGGATCTTAGTTTCCTGACCAGGAACTGAACTTGGTCCACGGCAGTGAAAGCGCAGAGTCCTAACCAACCACTGGACCACCATGGATTCCCTCCATCCGCTTTCATTTTGCCTCTTCTGCCTGCTCAGTTGGAGTCACTGGATGATGCAAAATAAGTGAAAATCTGGTTCACCATATTCAGAGAACATCAGGGCTAGCTAAGTCACTGCTTTGTGGTGAAGGATCATTAGTGTCCCTGGTGGCTCAAATGGTAAAGAATCTGCCTGCAGTGCAGGAGACCTGTGTTTAATCCCTGGGTCAGGAAGATCCCCTGGAGAAGAGAATGACTACCCATTCTGGTATTCTTGCCTAGAGAATTCCATGGACAGAGGAGCCTGGTGGGCTTACAGTTCAATGGATCCCAAAGGATGGGACATGCCTGAGCCACTTTCACTTTTCATACTTCTTGCTGTCTCCTCACAGGGCCTTCCCTCTGTGCATGCATGGTGAGAAAGAAAGACAGATGTCTAATGTCTCTTCCTCTCTTTATAAAGACATCACTCCTATCCAATTAGGGCCTCACTGTTGTGATTTCATTTCACAGCAATTGCTTCCCTACAGGTCTTATTTCCAAGTTTAGTCACATGGTGGTTAAGGCTTCAATGTATGAATCTGATGGGGGCAGTGGAGATATAGTTTAATCTATCACAGCCACCAACCTTCCATGCAATCTTAGGCAATTCAGGTCACCTCCCTGAGCAGTCTTATTGCTATACAATTTCTCATAAGTATGAGATAAGGATTAAAAGAGATTATAGACATGAAGCTTCCATAAGCCTCTTATCCTTCTCCATCAGAGGGCCAACAGAATGAAAACCACAATCACAGGAAACTAACCAATCTGATCACATGGACCACAGCCTTGTCTAACTCAGTGAAACTATGAGCCATGCTGTGTAGGGCCACACAAGACAGACGGGTCATGGTGAAGAGTTTTGACAAAATGTGGTCCACTGGAGAAAGGAATGGCAAACCACTTCAGTATTCTTGCCTTGAGAGCCCCATAAACAGTATGAAAAGGGACAAAGATAGGACACTGAAAGATTAACTCCCCAGGTCATTAGGTGCCCAATATGCTACTGGAGATCACTGGAGAAATAACTCCAGAAAGAATGAAGAGATGAAGCCAAAGCAAAAACAACACCCAGTTGTGGATGTGACTGGTGATAGAAGTAAAGTCCAATGCTGTAAAGAACAATATTGCATAGGAAACTAGGGGAAACCACTAGACCATTCAGGTATGACCTAAATCACATCCCATATGATTATACAGTGGAAGATTCAAGGGACTGGATCTGATAGACAGAGTGCCTGAAGAACTATGGATGGAAGTTCATGACATTGTATAGGAGGCAGTGATCAAGACCATCACCAAGGAAAAAAAATGCAAAAAGGCAAAATGGTTGTCTGAGGAGGCCTTACAAATAGCTGAGAAAAGAAAAGATGCAAAAGGCAAAGGAGAAAAGGAACAATATACCCATTTGAATGCAGAGTTGCAAAGAATAGCAAGGAGAGATAAGAAAGCCTTCCTCAGTGATCAGTGCAAAGAAATAGAGGAAAACAATAGAATGGGAAAGACTAGAGATCTCATCAAGAAAACTAGAGATACCAAGAGAACATTTCATGCAAAGATGGGCTCAATAAAGGACAGAAATGGTATGAACCTAACAGAAGCAGAAGATATTAAGAAGAGGTGGCAAGAATACACAGAAGAACAATACAAAAAAGATCTTCATGACACAGATAACCATGATGATGTGATCACTAACTTAGAGCCAGACATCCTGGAATGTGAAGTCAAGTGGGCCTGAGGAAGTATCACTATGAACAAAGCTAGTGGAGGTGATGGAATTCCAGTTGAGCTATTTCAAATCCTGAAAGATGATACTTTGAAAGTGCTGCACTCAATATGCCAGCAAATTTGGAAACCTCAGCAGTAGCCACAGGACTGGAAAATGTCAGTTTTCATTCCAATCCCAATAAAAGGTAATGCCAAAGAATGCTCAAACTACTGCACAATTGCACTCATCTCACACAGTAGCAAAGTAATGCTCAAAATTCTCCAAGCCAGTCTTCAACAGTATGTGAACTGTGAAATTCCAGATGTTCAATCTGGTTTTAGAAAAGGCAGAGGAACCAGAGATCAAATTGCCAACATTGGTGGGATCACTGAAAAAGTAAGATAGTTCCAGAAAAACATCCACTTCTGCATTATTGACTATGCCAAAGACTTTGACTGTGTGGATCACAACAAACTGTGGGAAATTCTTAAATAGATGGGAACACCAGACCACCTGAACTGCCTCCTGAGAAATCTGTATGCAGGTGAAGAAGCAACAGTCTGAACTGGACATGGAACAACCGACTAGTTCCAAATTGGGAAAGGAGTATGTCACCCTGCTTATTTAACTTACATGCAGAGTACATCATGCTGGGCTGGAGGAAGCACAAGCTGGAATCAAGATTGCCAGGAGAAATATCAATAACCTCAGATATGCAGATGACACCACCCTTATGGCAGAAAGTGAAGAACTAAAGAGCTTCTTGATGAAAGTGAAAGGGGAGAGTGAAAAAGTTGGCTTAAAACTCAGCATTCAGAAAACTAAGATCATGGCATCTGGTCCCATCACTTCATGGTGAATAGATGGGGAAACAATGGAAACAGTGAGAGACTTTATTATTAGTAGTATTTGGCTCCAAAATCACCACAAATGGTGACTGCAGCCACGTAATTAAAAGATGCTTGCTCCTTGGAAGGAAAGTTATGACCAACCTAGACAGCACATTAAAAAGCAAAGACATTACTTTGCCAACAAAGGTCCATCTAGTCAAAGCTATGTTTTTTTCCAGTAGTCATATATGAATGTGAGAGCTGAACTATAAAGAAAGCTGAGCGCCGAAGAATTGATGCTTGAACTGTGGTATTGGAGAAGACTCTTGAGAGTGGCTTGGACCGCACAGAGATCAAACCAGTCAATCCTAAAGGAAATCAGTGCTGAATATTCATTGGAAGGACTGATGCTGAAGCTGAAACTCCCTTACTCTGGCCACCTGATGGGAAGAACTACTCATTAGGAAAGACCCTGATGCTGGGAAAGATTGAAGGCAGGAGGAGAAGGAGATGACAGAGGATGAGATGGTTGGATGGTATCACCAACTTGATGGACATGAATTTGAGTAAGCTCTGGGAGTTGGTGATAGACAGGAAGGCCTGGTGAGCTGCAGCCCATGGGGTTGCAAAGAGTTGGACAGGACTGAGCGACTGAACTGAACTGATAGACATGAAAAAGAGGGTGGAAAATAATAAAAAATGATTTTAAAGGTAAAAATAGAGGATATCCTGGCATTTTTTCCTCTTTGTGTATTATGAAAACAAATAAATGATGTTGACTAAACAAATGACACAATGGACAAATGAAAAAATGAAATTAATGAATGGGAGAGAAAAATTAACATTACACATGAAAGAACAAAATGAATTTGGGGAACTTCCCTTGTGGCCCAGTGGTTAAGACTTCACCTCCCAATGTAGGAGGTGCAGGTTTGACCTGATCCCACATGTCTTGCAACCAAAACACCTAAACGTAAAATGGAAACAACACTGTAACAAATTCAATATAGACTTTAATAAATCATTGTCTAGACCCAAGGGTTCTTTCTGGGTAGATGATGGAATCAACATAACAATGACGAGGAGAAGATTGAAGGGGGAGATGAGGATGGCTGATATTCTGAGCCCTCAGCACATTCTAAGGAAGATGCAAACAGTACCTGTATCTCTCTGTATTTGTATTATTATTGAAGCCACACAGCAATCTCTAAAGTAAGCACTATTAGATTATGTCTCTTGAGAGAGGAACTAAAATTCTGCCTGAGACTTTTCAAGTCAATCAGACGAGAAGACTGAGGCAAGAAATAAAAATAATGAGACACTTTTAAACGAGATTCCATTCTGTATCAGGGCTTCCCTGGTTACTCAGCTGGTAAAGAATCTGCCTGCAATGCTGGTGACCTGGTTCATCCCTGGGGATTGGGAAGGTCCCCTGGAGGAGGGCCTGGCAACCCACTCCAGTATTCTTGCCTGGAAAATCCCCATGGACAGAGGAGCCTGGGGGGCTACAAGAATGAGGGCAAAGGCAAAGATGAAGACAGGAAGCAGGTGAGAGATTTTTGCATAATGTCTTGAGGAGGAAGAAGAAGAGGGAAGACAAGGAAGAGAAAGGGGAAAAGAGAGTGAGGAGAAGGAGAAACAAAAGTGGTCATGGTGGACCCAGCACCCAGCAGGGCCAGCTTCACGGGAATGTGACCTGTATACGTACAGGCCTATACAGGCCTCACACTTAGCAGTGCTCCGTGCTTTGTTAATGCTGTGCTGTCATCATCTTGAAATTCTTAATTTTGGATCATTTTACACGGGGCCCCCACATTACTACGTATAGTCCTAATGTTGCAGTATGACAGTTCTCATGCACTGAGCTTTCACTAGGAAACAACATAGACTTCACTGCACACACATGACCCCATTTCCATTAGATGATGAATGAACACAGACAGTAAGGACCCAGGAGGGGATGAGAAGAAAGTCAGTAGACTCCAGGGGCTAAGAAGCTCTGGAACAAAGAAGAGGAATGGCCAGCATAGCCTGTGAACACAGCCCCGCGGTGGTTCCCTCTTCTCCAGGGAGCTGCCCCTGGTCACAAAGAGGAGGGTATGCTCCCCCGATGCCTACACTGGTCAGGCTAGAGGAGCAATGTGTGTGCGCGTGGGCATGTGTGCGCGTGGGCATGTGTGCGCGTGGGCATGTGTGCTCAGCGCGTCAGTCGTGTCTGACTCTTTGCAACCCCATGGACTGTAGTCTGCCAGGCTCCTCTGTCCATGGGATTCTCCAGACAAGAATACTGGCATTGGGTTGCCATGCCCTCCTCCAGGGGAGCTTCCCAACCCAGAGACAGAACCCACGTCTCCTACACCTCCTGCATTGCAAGCGGATTCTTTACCCCTGAGCCAGCAGGGAAGGCCTAGAGGAGACAGTAGCAGAAAGCTGATTTTCCAGTGGCCATATCCCAGAATGACAGGATTCTGTAGTTCCTGGATTCTGCATTTGCTGCTGCTAAGCCTGTAATTTCCCATAGAGAAAATACTGAAGACATTCATTCAACATTTTTATGCAGCCAATATTCTTCTGAACTCTTGGGGAATGCCATTTGCTACGCTGGTCCTAAGATAGCAGCAAAAACAAATAAGTTCATCTCTTCTTTCAGGAGGCTCTCGGTTAATGCCCTCACAAGTATGACATACGCCCAAAGTATAATGCAGGGAGAGTAAAATGGGGCTTCCCTGGCAGCTCAGTGGTGAAGAATCCGCCTGCCAATTCAGGAGACGTGGGTTTGATCCCCGGTCTGGGAACATCCCACCTGCCTTGGAGCAGCTAAGCCCGTGAGTCACAGTGAGTGAGCCTGCACTCTGGAGCCTGTGCTCCCTACCAACAGGAGCCACTGCAGTGAGAAGCCCCGTGCGCCGCAACTAGACAGCAGACCCAATCATCGAACTAGAGAACGGCTGGAGCAGCAACAAAGCACAGCCAAAAAAAAAAACTAACTAAAACTAAATTTAAAAAATAAAGAGTTAAATAGAGTTAGCCTAGAGACCATGAGGCCCTCAGAATTGGCCCTGGATGGCAAGTGAATGGTGGATAATTGGGGCTCGACTTCTAATCTCAGTCCCTTCATTTACCCTGCCAGCATCTCTGCTTCTGGGAGCATTTCAAAAAATAGCCTCTCCTTGTAAGCAAAGTGAGTTCTCCTGTTCCCCGAAATCTGCAAGTATTAAGTCGCAGCAACTCTTCCCCAAAGCTGTAGATGCACTGAGCTGGAACCCTCAGCTAAGCAAACACACACACACAGACTCTCTGCTTGAGTGGATATGGGGAAAGGACATGGCGTGAAATGAGAATGAAACATAAACTCCCACACGGTTGGACGGCGTCCTGTACCGTAAAACCCCAGTGCATCTGATGTGGCAGCCTTCCACCTCACCAGTCTAGAACCAATCGAACCAGGAACAAGTTAAGCCTCTTGCTGTAAAACCAAAAACAAAAAAATAGCACAAATCAATTCAAAACAAAACACTGCATTCTTAAAGCCACCTTCCCAGAAGTTGCTCCAGCCACTGAGCTGTCTACCTCCCCACTCCCTAAGCTTTCATAAACACTTACCATTTCATAAAAGTTACAGTTTTGCACATGATTTCTAAGCTGCCAAAAATGTACAGTGTGCACGTCTCCGCCTGTTCCAACATGTTTTATAAACATAACAAGCTGCAGCAGCCACCCCAGATGTTTTCACAACTTATTTTTTTTTTCATAATTTAAAATCTGTTTGACCTGATTTTTTTTTTTGCTCTGTGTGCATTTCAACTGTATAAAAGGAAACTGAAATATTATTCATGTGGTGCTATGCTGTTACACCTAATTTCTTCTCAAGTTCACACTAAACTGCCATGTCTCTAGGAACCTTAAAAAAGGCAACAGCCGAGAAAGTGAGGAAATATGTCAAGGACTTGTAAATAAACAGCTGGCTCCCAACATATGGATTTTCTTCTATATTTTTCAGGTGCCACCATCTCCCATCCGTATCTGCCAGCCCTGCAGCACACGGCATAATTCAACTGTAATTGATAACGTAAGGGCAGATGGAGAGGACTGTCAGCTCCTCCCCTGGGTCTCTGGGGACGCAGCAGAAATCAAAGCAGATGGCCCAATTGCGTCTTCTTTATGTGTCGCTGCGAGCTCCTCTGTCTGCAGGATAATGGATCATTACGGCCTGCTGTGTACAAACACCAATATGCTTTTAAATCTGGTTCTCCAGCTTATGAAAAAGCACTATATTTCATATTAATTTGTGAAGCTGCACTTAACAAGGTCCACTGTTGTTAATTTACGATTGGGAAGGGGGGTGGGGGAGCAGTTCACAGGGAGAGCACTCCCCTGCCTCCTCCCCTCCCCCACTCTGGTTCTCTCTTCGCCCTGCCACCCCCCACCCCGACCCCCAGCCCTGCCTCCCAGGCTTCCAGGCGTGGTCAGTTGAAGGGAACACAGTACAGGGATCTGTGGCTCTGATATCCAGTTGACAAATTGCATTCCAGCAGCGTGGACTTGCTGAACGTGCCACTGTAGAGGAGGTTGGATTTTCCTGCTCTGTCAGCGGCATGGGGGCCTCCAAGGTGGCTCAGGAAAGAATCCGCCAGCCAATGCAGGAGACACAGGAGACGCAGGTTCGACCCCTGGGTTAGGAAGTCCCTGCCATTTAATTGACAAATATTTTTAACCCCCTACTTTATGGCAGAAAATATCCTGGATCCAGAGGAGATCAAGGAGAATACAAACTACCCCTACTCCTAGCAACTCCCAGCTATGGATATCTCAAATGAAAACTTTCAAAGAATGTGATCAAGGCATTGCTCTAGACCTAGATTACTCTCTCTGAGAGACCTGGAACTTGTGGCCTAAGAAATAAACAGGACTTAACCAGGTGACAGAACACGCAGAAGATATTGAGGTCTTTGGGATGGAAGGACTTTGAAGAATCTTGAAGTGGAAAGTAAAAGAAATACAGTAAGGGGAAGCAACAGGCAAAACAGCACTCTTCAAGCCAAGGGCAGGCCAATGCTATCCCTCACGGAGACACCAGAAACCAGTCTACAGGCATGTTTTGTTTGGATTTCACAGTTTAAAACAACAACTGTCACATAGCAACAACTGACAAAATTTAAATACTTGGAAGATGTTACCTACAGAGCCTGATTTCTAGTTTCTCCTAAAAATTTGGAAGATCTGACAACCCCAGATTGCATTATGACATGGCAACATTCATCACTGGGAACTGACTGCTATCAAGGCCCCCCGGCCCTCTGTGGTCCTGACCTCTGCAGACACAGCCTAAAGCCATTGGTTAGGGGAAGCTCATCAGCTCAGAACAAATGATTCTCAACCTTACATTCTTTCTAGGTAGTCCTGGAAATCCCTGAAACACAAAGCAGCTTTAATTACACAAGGCAAATGTTTTCCCATTGGCCTTCAGATGGTATAGAATACAGACATCATTATTTTCACAGACAGATGAAAAAATCAAAGTCACATATGGCAGCCCCTCAGCGTGGTTTTTCTTACTAACATGAATTAGTTACACAGTAATTCTAAGAGGGACAAGATGTTCATGTTCACTACCCCATTTGCTAATTTTTTTTGGTGAAAGTATAAAACAGTTCATGGTTTATCACTAAACAAGCTTGGGCCGGGATTATATTTAATTGTCTGGAGTCAGGCAGGGACTGGGTTACATCTCCCTGAATCACAGCCTAGAAAGAGGCGTGAGAAAGCACATCTCTTCAGATGAACTGTTCAACAGCAGGGAGAATGTCTTAATAGCTAAGACTCTCAAGCTTTCCCCTCTAATCTCTTTTCCAAAGCTTTAAACTTTTTCTTTCCTCCCTCCCTCTCTCCTTCCTTCTTCCCTCCTCTCA